>NC_080852.1:3818586-4455017 GCF_030435755.1 Ochotona princeps
TTCCACAGGGTTGGGCCCACAACGCCCACAGAATCCACCCCCAGACCTGGTTCTCTCACGTGCTGGTTGGTGTCATGACCCTTCCTAATGTGACTCATCCCTGTTCCAACACTCAGTGAGGTGCTGGAACAGCTCATCTCAGTACTCCCATGTGGGCTGGTGAATCAGTCTGACCCAAACGGATCATACAGACTGTCCCCTCCAAACCACTAGGTCTCAGTCATGCTTCCAGCAAGTTCAGTGACCCCGTCATCGGGAGTCACACAGAATTCATCCCTCACCTACACTCACATTAGCCTTATCCCTGGATGTCTCTAGGCAGCTATTACATACCCTAAAAACTCCAGAGCTTGCCACCTGGCTGCCAGAAGGCGGAGCCTGGCGCCCAAGGGCGCACTAGCCTCCCAACAGCCAGGATTCACTCACCACTTTAGCAATGGCATCATGGGCAGAATCCCAGGCATTGGGTCAGACCTGGCTCGGTACTCTCCACAAGCAAGACGCCACGCTGCAGAGGGCTGCTGTTACCGAAGCTGCCAAGATCGAACTCCCACCCCCTAGTTTCCTGCTGCCATAAGGTGGTGGCTGCAGGGCAAGGCTAGAGGCCTAATCCTGTCCAGAAATTCCCTTATGGCATACTCACCATGGGGGGAGAAATCTCTCTGGCCTCCCAATAGCCAGGACTCGTTCACCGCGTGGTGATGAAATCCATGGGCCGAGTCCCAGGCATTGGGTCCAATCTGGCTCTGGTACTCTCCACAAGCAAGCCGCCACACTGCGGAGGGCTACACCAAGGTCGAATTCCTTTTTTCTTTTTTTCTGATGTGTCCAAAAATTTGTCTTCTATCTTGGATAGTCTTTCCTTTGTGTCATCAAGTCTGTTGTTGAAGCTTACCACTTTATATTCTCTTTGAGACACATTGAATTCTTCATTTCTTTCAGCTTGATTTCTTTTCAATATCTATCTCAACATAATGCTTCATCCATGTGGTATGTAGACTTCTTGCATATCTGTTTATTTGTCTTTGTGCGAGCTTTTTTTTATTACAGATGTTCATTTTAATTTTTTCATGTTTTTAAGATGCAATGCTTGCATGTTTTGTGAAATACAGGTGCACTCTTACAACACGTGGCATGTAGATTTTTCCATTTCCTTTGCTTTGTAAATATGTTTTGAAAAGAGTTAGCTGTTCAGATTTATGCTTTCAAGAAAATTCTTTGCTCTCCAATGCCACCACATTGTTATAGCATGTCAGATGTACACACTTCAATGCAGCCGATTGCCTTTGAAGCACAAATATGAGAAAATGTAAAATGTTTATCTGTGGGGCTTGGCAGCATGGCCTAGTGGCTAAGGTCCTCACCTTGATCCCATACGGCTGCTGGTTCTAATCCCTGCAGCTCCACTTCCTCTCTGTCTTTCCTCCTCTCAGTATATCTGACTTTGTAATAAAAATAAAATAAATCTTTTAAAAAAATGTTTATATGTGATAAAATAATGAAATAAGCAGATAATAGAATCCCTACTTGGAGGAATTCCCAACAGTATGGTGTTAAGATACGCCAATACTTCTACAGAAGACAGCAACTCCTTCCACTGTGGGTTCGCTCTTCGCTCTGAGCAATCTTGCACTCATTCTTACACATTCCTTTCCAGTCATTACACCAATTTCTTTGACTACACAGTCTAATACAGTGTGTTGTGTTTCTTTGGGGTTAAAGAGTCATAGTCTTCCTTTCTCATTTTTCTTGCATTTCTGCATTTATTTTTGAAGCATTTATTCAAACACTTGATTTTCTCCTTTGATGGCTTTTATGCTGGAACTATGCCTCCATGGCTTAGTGCAGTGCCAGTTGGTACTCAATATTGTGTCTTGAATGGGACCAGGGGTCTCTGATCAGTACTTAAATGCAGGTCCAAGGTGACAGTCAAGTTGGACATGGTAAGCCTCCCGTATTGACAGAAGTGGGGGGTATATTGTTCCTGTCCACAAGCTGATTAATGCCTATGGTTATTACACAGTGACTATAATCTCCATTCAGGCAAGTGCTTGTATCACATAAATGATCTGTACAGTTCTGAATGTCAGCATGGAATCTCTACAATGACCTACCCTAGGCATTAGGGAGCTCTTAGCCCCTGAATCCAGACACAGTTACGCTCAGAACCCAGAGGCATAGCTGTACTCCAAGCCCTATAATGCACAGAATTTCCAAAGCCATGGTATGCAAGTCTTCCACAGTCACAGGATACAGGAAATTATTCTCCCAGCAACATGAGCCTGTCATATCCATGGAGAGAGTAGAGTCATCCCAATGCCCACTACATGTGGGTGTGCTCTGCCTTGCAGTTTGAGCCCGGGAGCTTGTGACATAGAGAGGATGTGAGTGCCTCACAGCACTGTGTGAGTGCCCAGTTCCGTGGCAGCCCTCCAAGCCAGTCAGGATCAGTGAGGATTGTGGATTTATCCTGACAAGAAAATCCCCTAAGCATGTACATGCCTGAGCTGCTATAGCATCTACTCAAGTTAGTTTGGCTTTGGCCACTGAGTACCCTTAAGGAAGAATGGGGAGACAGAAATGCCTGCTTGGGAATACATTAAATGGGTACTCTGCCCCCTACCCACAGCCCTGCAGGCCTCCAGTTCTGACTCAGGGTGATCCATAAGGTTCTGCCTCGGGCAGTATTACCAGTGCCTTTGGTTCCCATGGTCTGTTCTAACCCCTCCCAGAAGACATAATCTCTTTCAGCTCCTGGATGCAGGAGTCATAGGTGTAGTCCTGCTTGCTGCTGCATCTTTGTATTGTCCACGCAGAATTTCTTTCTTTCTTTCTTTCTTTTTTAAGATTTACTTATTATTGGAAAGCCGGATATCCAGAGAGGAGGAGAGACAGAGAGGAAGATCTTCCATCCGTTGTTTCACTCCGCAAGTGAGCCGCAACGGGCCGATGCTGTGCCGATCCGAAGCCGGGAACCAGGAACCTCTTCCGGGTCTCCCACGCGGGTGCAGGGTCCCAATGCATTGGGCCGTCCTCAACTGCTTTCCCAGGCCACAAGCAGGGAGCTGGATGGGAAGTGGAGCTGCCGGGATTAGAACCGGCGCCCATATGGGATGCCGGGGCTTTCAAGGCGAGGACTTTAGCCGCTAAGCCATGCTGCCGGGCCCCGCACGCAGAATTTCTAATAAAAACTTTTCTCCTATTCTCCCCTGACAATGGGATTCCTCCAAGTTTGCTCTGTTATCTTAGGAAAACTTGGGGAAAATTCTTATATCATCCTGGAAGTCATAACATTGAATACTCTCAAACACAAGTGGTATCAGGACTGGTATTCTGGCGTAGCAAGTAAACCACTGCCTGGGTCATTGATACCCCATTTGGGAAGCAGTTTAAGTCCTGGCCATTCTACTTCCTATACAGCATTCTAATAATGACCTGGGAAAAGCAGTGGAAGATGGCTCAACACTTGTGCTCCTGTCACCCATTTGAGAGACATGGAGACAATTCCTGGCCTCAACCAGGCCTGGTCATGGTTATTGCAGCCATCTTGGGAATGAACCAACAGATGGAAGAGCTCTATTTCAGTCTTTCCCTCTCTTTCTGTAACTCTGATTTTCAAATAAATAAATCTACAAAAACCACTATTCTGAAACATAGCATCTTAGTATTTTGTTTATATATTTGGCCAGGATCCAGAAATTCAACACAAGTCTCCCAAGTGGGTGGTAAGAACTCAACTGAGCCATAATAGGCTTCCCAGAGTCTTCACTGGTCAGAAATTCTAAAATGGGACATTAGGGTCTTCATTGCAAGTCTGAATGCTTATTGCAGAATATTTTTAAAGTGAAGAGGAAGTTGCAATTTCTAAATTTTTGTGTTATTATTCATTCATTTTTTTTTTTTTTTTGAAAGGCAGATTTTTCAGAGGGCAAGAGAAACATTTCATCCCCTAGCTCACTCCCCAAATGGCTGTAATTGCTGGGGGAAGCCAGGGGATTTCTGATTCTTTCACATGAGTACAGGGACTCAAGAACTTGGACCATCTTGCACTGCCTTCACAGATACATCAACAAGGAACTAGATTATACATGGAATAGCTGGGACTCCAGTCAGTGCCCATATGGGATGTAAGCAACACAGGTGATCACTGTATTTGCTAAGGCACAACACTGACTCAATTTCTGTGTTTTTTTTTTAAGAATTTTTTTAAATTATTTATTATTTAACTTCAGTAATTACATTGTATTATGTGACACAATTACATAGATACTTTTATTGCAAAGTCAGATATATAGAGAGGAGGAAAGACAGAGGGGAAGATCTTCCGTCCGATGATTCACTCCCCAAATGAGCTCAACGACCAGTGCTGTGTCAATCTGGAAACCAGGAACCTCTTCCGGGTCTCCCATATGGGTGCAGGGTCTCAAAGCTTTGGGCCATGCTCGACTGCTTTCCCAGGCCACAAGCAGGGAGCTGGATGGGAAGTGGAGCTGCCGGGATTAGAACCAGCACCCATCTGGGATCCCAGCACATTCAAGGCAAGGACTTTAGCCACTAGGCCACGCTGCCGGGCCCCAATTTCTGTATTATTAACACAACCACGTAAAAAAGATTTGTTATCACTTGAAACAATAGTTTTTTTTTAAGGGCCAGAGTATCAGGTCAATCCTTCTCCTTGCAGCATGGGCACTGGATGTGTCCTGGCTACTCCACTTCGGATCTAAATTGAGTTAAGCATACAAAGTCAGCTCAGAAGTCAGACATGTGGAAGAGTGTCAAGGAAAATAGGATATTTCAAACCAAAACCAAAGCACTGTTCCTGGATGACAAGATGATTCTGTAACCAAGAACTGCCTATGTATCTTCAAGCCCAAAGAGAGACACAGGTTAACTGGAGAAGGTAAACCTTTGGCAATCCTTTGAGCCATAATAAACTCCTTGAGTGCTGTTCTATGTTGACATAGATATAGATACTAAAGATGGTGCCTAACTTGTAGTGGATAGTACCCAATGATGAATTCTCTAAAATACATAGAACTGTATTTATTACAGGGGCTTTCCATACATTATGTTCACTGTGCAATTCAAGTCCACTTATGTCTATACAAGAAGCAATGAACATTCAATGTGGTTCAAACATACACAGGAACACACTGGAGAAGCGGCAGAACCAATGCTGGAATGCAGAATGCTCATCCACTAGCTGCTAGGCAAGTACATAATTCTCAAACTGTGTATACAGCAGAATTCTCTACAAATTCACGATTTAATTAAATCAAAAGTTTGATTCCATGGCATTTTGTACACCAAAATTAAGAATATTAAGAATTAAGCATTGGGCACGGCGGCGTGGCCTAGCTGCTAGAGTCCTCGCCTTGGGGGCCCCGGGATCCCATATGGGCGCCGATTCTAATCCCGGCAGCTCCACTTCCCATCCAGCTCCCTGCTTGTGGCCTGGGAAGGCAGTTGGGGATGATCCAATTCTTTGGGACACTGCACCCGCGTGGGAGACCAGGAGGAGGTTCCAGGTTCCCGGTTTTGGGTCGGCAGGCGCATCGGCCCGTTGCGGCTCACTTGCGGAGTGAATCATCGGATGGAAGATCTTCCTCTTTGTCTCTCCTCCTCTCTGTATATCTGGCTGTAATAAAATGAATAAATCTTTTTTAAAAAAAAGAATGAAGCATTAAGAATATTCAAGATGAGGACCACACATCAAAAAGTCTAGACCCTGTATAATTTAATGTGCACTAAATCTGAGGCCCACGGAGGCAGTCCTTAAAGTTGAATTATGGCTTGGAGCCAGATGGAGCGTCCTTATCATTGACGAGATGGCTTCTAGCCATTGACGCCTAAAAATCTCTTGAGTCCTCTCTCAGACACTGTAGTTCATTATTGCAGAAACATAGAAGTATGCATTAAAAAGAAATTCTACACCATGTGCCATACTTGATAAACACAGCTGTAAGGGAATTTTTACCACTTCAGCAACAGGACTTTATCAAAGATGTCCTGCAACACATCCAACCATTTGCCTAAGAATCTCACAAATAACATGTTGGCCTGGACACTGAAACCACCAGTTTGGATGGCTGAGTTCCATATGAAGAGTCTCTTGAGTCCAAAATCTGCTCCCCCTTGCAGCCACCTACTAACACAGACCCTGGAGGCAGCAGGTAATGCCAAGCATGTGGTAAACGGAATATATTTCCAGTTCATCACTGCATTATGCCCAGCCCAGCTGTTGTGGCATTTGAGAAGTAAACAAGTAGTGATTTACTGTCTCCCTTTCAAGGAAATAAATAAAAATAACATTCTCAATAGCTTTTAAAGAGACACCTCAGGGGTCTGTGTGTGTGTGTGTTTAAGATATTTTTTTGAAAGTCGGGTCCAGTGCAATAGCCTAGTAGCTAAGGTCCTTACGTTGCATGCACAGGGATCCCATATAGGCGCTGATTGGTGTCCCGGCCGCTCCATCCTGTTCCCTGCTTGTGGCTTGGGAAAACAGTGGAAGACAGCCCCAAACCTTGGGATCCTGCACCAAAATAAATATATTTTAACTGCTCCTTTTCATCAAAGTAGATAAGAGCGAAAGAGTGTCCTACAATTCAGTGGAAGATACTAACAGAAGCGAAACATCTGAAGGGCAAGCATCACACTTAGGATGCAAAGATTGTGAATAGCTTCTCTAGGATTCTTATTAGTCCTTTGTTTTATGACAGTAGTTCAGGAAGTTCATGGAAGGACAGGTGTTTGCCGTAGTCTCTTGCTAAATGCACCAGTGAGAAACGTATAAATTTCTTTTTTCTTTTTTTAAAGATTTTATTGTTACTGGAAAGCCAGATATACAGAGAGGAGGAGAGACAGAGAGGAAGATCCTCCATCCGATGTTTCACTCCCCAAGTGAGCCGCAACGGGCCGGTGCTGCGCCGATCCGAAGTCGGGAACCAGGAACCTCTTCCGGGTCTCCCATGTGGGTTGCAGTGTCCCAATGCATTGGGCCGTCCTCGACTGCTTTCCCAGGCCACAAGTAGAGAGCTGGATGGGAAGCAGGGCCTCCGGGATTAGAACCGGCGCCCATGTGGGATCCCGGCGCGTTCAAGGTGAGGACTTTAGCTGCTAGGCCACGCCGCCAGGCCCAAAAACTACCACTCTATGGGGAAATGTACCAGGGCCACCGAGTAGAAGAAAATATCACCCAGCCAATGGGGAACTCTACGGAGCTCTAAGATCAGAGTGCAATACACTCATCCATGTGCCCTTGAAGAAAATCTACACATGTTTACCACCTCTGATGAATCTTCTAACACTTTATTCACTAAAATCTACAAGCAATCAAAAAGAAGTACACTGTTCAGTCGATTTCAACATGTTTTCAAGGTACACCATAGGAATTAGTGCTTGTTTACTTCAGCTTATGAACTGCAGTGTTAAAATTGAATACAACTTTTTTATTTTCTTGGTTTTACTTTATGATCAGTTTGGCCTTACAGAAAACCCACTGGAGAACTACCTAATGTTTTATTCACACTTTTGTGTAAATAGTCATTTAGTCCTCAATCATTTTAGTGTCCTATTTCGCTGTTCTAGAAAGCCAGCCAGAAAAGTCTAAAGATGCTAAGGTGCTACAGTTTAAAACTCCCAAGAAAACACCCTCCTATGGACTTAAACAGGCACTGCTAAGGACAGGCATGAGAGTCCACATCCCTCCCCTGAGCGTGTCTCTGTAGGCAGAGGCCACTGTGCAGCCCAGCGAAGCTAATCCATGAAACCCAGCCAGTCTGCTCTCCTTTCAGGAAATGAAAAGCTCAGACAGGGTCCTGGCAGCGTAGCCTAGCAGCTAAAGTCCTCGCCTTGAACACGCCCAGGATCCCAAATGGGCGCCGGTTCTAAACCCAGCAACTCCACTTCCCATCCAGCTCCCTGCTTGTGGCCTGGAAAAGCAATTGAGGACGGCCCAATGCTTTGGGACCCTGCACCCGCGTGGGAGACCTGGGGGAAACTCCTGGTTCCCGGCTCCTGGCTTCCGATAGGCACAGCACTGGCCATTGCGGTCACTTGGGGAGTGAATCATTTCAAGGAAGATCTTCCTCTCTGTCTCTCCTCCTCTCTGGATATCTGACTTTGTAATAAAAATAAATAAATTTTTAAAAAGAAAAGCTTATACGTGTAAAAATAAACAGTAGATAGGTATGAGCTGTGGAGATGAGTAAATGCCAAAAGAAAACTAAGGAGGGAAAGGATTTTCTATTTCACGAAAAAAAAAAAAATGTTTATTCCCAAATGTTCCCCCCCCCCCCCGAGGGCAAATCTAGTGTCATGACTGACGTGCAACTTTTAGAACACATACAAAAACTGTGATTGCAAACTCCTGTTTGATTCCATACTGCATTCCTTTTAATATCTACAGAAGTAGTCAACTGAATAAATGTACCATGGTTTATTCAACTCCATCCCCCTACTGGTGCACCTATAGATTGTTCCTAGTTTTTATGGTTGCAAACAGGTTTTTTTTGAATACATTTTATTATTGTTGTTATTATTTTATAATACAGTTTCATATTCCCTTATCCCCTCCCCAGTTCCCTCCTGCCACCTAGTTCCTCTATATCATTACTGACATATAGTTCTTCATACTCAGTCATATGTCCATCATTGCGGGCATGGACAATGGCAGAGAGTCCAGAATCCTATTGTCAAGATAGAGTAAACAGCTTCATTGTAAGTCCATCTTTGTCTGGAAGTAGAAATGGATACGACACTACATCCTCACATCTGGATGTTAGTCTCCATTTCACAGCTACTGTATCTCCTTAAATGAAAAGTCATGATTCAAAATCAACATTAGAAAGCAAGGAAGAAATTTACAATGCCATGAAGTTAAGTGACATGTTACTAGATATGACAGTGTCCATTACACAACTATTACTGTTGAAGGAGGGTGTAGGAGGACTTTGTGACCCTAGAAGGTCAGCGAGCACAGGATTACGGTTGATTGGATAATATTTGTATGAAAACAACTGAATGGGTGCCTTTTGTGTGACTGATTGGATAATATTTGTATGATAACAACCATATGGATACTTTTTATATAACTGATTGGATATCATTTGTATGAGAACAGTTGAGTGGACAGCATGAGAATGAGAACACTTGGTAGAATATACAAAACAAAAGGCGTTCCCAAAAAAATATAGAATTGATGGGCTTTGTTGATAAGCTCAATACTTCCTCCCTTATGCCACATGACCCTCAGTGTATAAAGTCTGATGCCACTAATAACCTTTGGCTTTTGACCATCAGTCAGAGTCCACGCATGTTATTATCGGCTCCGTGCACCCAGTCCATCGCTTTGGGACAGCGACAGGAAAGACGGGTGAAAGATTGCCATCCATAAACTTTAGAATTGCCCCTACAGACTTTATTAGAAACTATCCATTTTCCTAGTTAATATATATTTTTTTTTAATTTTCTGAACTCTTTTTTTAATGATACAGTTCCCAGGCTCATCAACTTGAAAAAGTTGACGGAAATGTGTATAATGAAAAAACACAACCCCACACATACAGAGTTTTCACAACTGAACACACCAATGTTAGTTTGCGGTTTTTCCCAGTATGATTATTACTGAGGACAGCTAACTGGAGAATACTGGTGCAATTCCACAGCAGAGACAGACACTCGTTGGAGTGAAGTCAGCTGTAGGAGCTCAGGTTCCCCTTCCAAGCAGAGAGAGCCATGGGGACAGAGGCTTTTTCTCTAATGTCCAGCAGTCCTACTTCCTGCCTGTGACGGAAGTTGGAGATGATCAACGGAGCACAGAAGTTCCCCTCTACCATGATGGGTTGTGGATGTTCCCGGAGCTATGGTAAGTCAGAGCTCAGGGCAACATGCCTCCCCTGGGATCCCAGGTGTGGGATACTGTGAGAGGAGTTAGACTGGGTAGTAGGCAGATAGGGTATTCTGGGTCCCCAAGTCATTTTTTTTTTTTTTCTCAAATATAAAGGAGTATTTTCTCCACCGTGTCTTGTATTCACCAGAGCACATCTCTCCCAAGACAAGTGCATATCTTATCAGGAACATACTTCCCCCAGGAGACAAGGGTGACATTAACATATCAATTCCCCACCTGAAGCCTCAGCCTGATTCTGTCTCCAGCCATTGCCAAGCGGGAGGGCTTCAGACTGGCCTCTTTATCCTTAGAAAGGGACCAAAGAAGTTGGCCAGTGACACCTTTCTGGCCTTTTGGCCCAAGACCAGGTACCATGGAAACCAGGAATTTTCTTTGTTTATGGAGAAACATCTTTGAGGGGAACCTTTAAAAGATGCTTTCTCTACAGGTATTCTTTTTCACTTTTCCTCCTGCCACTATGGCAGGGAGTAAGCCTCCTTTCTATCTCAGAGCCCCCTCCCATCACTAGGACGGGAGTCTCCTTTCTCAACTTTTCTAATTAATCTTGCTTGTCCTAATGGCTCTCACTAAAACTTCTAGAACCGTCAATCTGGTGGTCAATGGCCGGAGCTGCGCTGAACCCAAGCCAGGAGACGGGAGCCTCTTCCAGGTCTCCCATGCAGGTGCAGGGTCCCAAGGCTTTGGGCCATCCTCAACTGCTTTCCCAGGCCACAGGCAGGGAGCTGGATGGGAAGTGGGGCTACCGGGACAGGAGCCAGCAACCATATGGGATCCCGGCGCTTTCAAGGTGAGGATTTTAGACACTAAGCCATTGCACCAGGACCTGTGTTAATGCTTAATGCTTAGGTTTATTTCAGTAGTGCAAGTTGTAACCACTGTTCTTTTAATATATGATTTTACTACTTAGATTTTTGGATTAGTTCTACCAGCAATTTATGAATTTATTCTTTTTCAAAAAGGCAGCTGTCCATTTCACTGATATTTTCTATTTTTGCTTCAATTTTGCCTATTTTTTTTAAAGATTTATTTATTTTTATTGCAAAGTCAGATATACAGAGAGGAAGAGAGACAGAGAGAAAGATCTTCTGTCCGATGATTCACTCCCCAAGTGAGCGCAATGGCCAATGCTGCACTGGTCCGAAACTGGGAGTCAGGAGCTCCTCCGGGTCTCCCACACGGGTTGCAGGGTCCCAAGGCCTTGGGCCATCCTCAACTGCTTTCCCAGGCCACAAGCAGGGAACTGGATGGGAAGCAGGGCCGCTGGAATTAGAACCGGCGCCCATATGGGATCCCAGCGCATGCAAGGCGAGGACTTTAGCCACTACTACACTATTGTGCTGGGCCCTCAATTTTGCCTACTTATTTTTAAGTGTTTATTTTTCCTTTCCTTCTGCTAATTTTAGTTTTGATTTTTTTCTCATTTTCCTTTAATCTTTTAAGATTTGTTTATCTTAAAGGCAACATTTCAAAGAGAGAGAGAGGGAGAGGGAGGAGGGGGAGAATAAAGAGAGAGAGAGAATCATCTCTTTACTAGTTCACCTGAAAATGACCACAGTGGCTAGGGTTGGGCGGGTATGAAGCCAGCGAACAGGACTCCCACATGGATTAAAGGGTTTAGAAACTTGAACCACAGCTCTCCTACTTTCTGCAAATGCATTATGAGGAAGTTGAATTTTAAGTGGAGTAGCTGTGGCTCAAAGCAGCACCCATATGAATGCTGGCAGTGCGGGCAGCAGCTTTACACACTACGCCACAGCATTGACGCCTGTTTTTGTTCTAGTAGGCCCTTGAGATGGGATTGTTAGGCCATATATTATAACTTTACTCTTAACACTGCTGTATCCCGTAAGTTGTGCTATGTTGTTTTATGATCTTCATGTTTCAAAAACATTTTATTTCCCTTTTTGATTTCTTGTATGGCACATTCTTCATTCAGGACCATATTGCTCAGCTTCCACACGCTCATTTACTTTATTTTTTTTTCTATTTAAAAATTTATTTCTTATTTTCTTGAAAAAGAGTCTGCGGAGAGAGAAGGGGAGACAGACAGAGAAAAACTCTTTCAACCATTGTTTCACTCCCCTAATGGCTGCAGTGGCCGGAACTGGGACAGGTTAAAATCAGGAACCCAGAGCTTGTTCAGGATCTCCTACATGGGTATAGAGGCCCAAGGCCTTGAGCCATCATCCTCAGCTGCTTTCCAAGGCTGTTAGCAGGGAGCTGGATCAGAAGTGGTGTCGCTGTCCCAAAGCGATGGACTTGGTGCACGGAGCCAATAATAACACGCGTGGACTCTGACTGATGGTCAAAGGCCAAGTTTATTAGTGGCATCAGACTTTATACACTGAGGGTCATGTGGCATAAGGGAGGAAGTATTGAGCTTGTCAACAAAACCCATCAATTGTTTCTATACTTTTGTTTGGAACGCCTTTTGTTTTGTATATTCTACCAAATGCTGTCCACTCAACTGTTCTCATACAAATGATATCCAATCAGTTATACAAAAGGTATCCATTCGGTTGTTATCATACAAATACTATCCAATCAACTGTAATCCTGTGCTCTCTGACCTTCTAGGGTCACAATGTCCTCCAACAAAGTGGAACAACCAGGGTATGAACCCACACCCATATGGGATGCTGGCACTGCACTGATGAGGTTGTGGGGTCACTGTGCCAGCCCCATTCTTACACTTTTTTTGAATGCTATATTGATGTCATGTTTGTTCAAAGGAACAAAGCCAAGTGCCAATGGAGGACACTTCCTTAGAACCCAAGGCAGGCACTAGCCGTGTAGTCAGTCATGCACCTGGATGGAATGTGAGTCTTGAAGACATAAAATTCAGCTTTGTCTGAACCTCTGGAAGTATTTAAGGCCAGTGAATTCTCATGGATATGACCTCAGGTTTTAGGAAACCATGGGACTAGGATGTACTCCAGGTGGGAGGGAGTATGTCAGGACCAAAGTCCAACCAGACACTGTCAACCCACACATTCAACCAGACATGTCTGGACCTAACAGGGCCTCGAGAGGCACAAGGTAAGGCCTATTCAATCCAGGATTACAGAGCACCTGAAAGGACCACGAAACTCAGATAAAAATCATTTTGGAAGCTCTTAACATAAAGGACTGACCTTGAATCCTTTCTCGCCACCACCTAGCAGAGTGAGGAAGGGCACCAGGCCAAAGGTCAAGTGGCAGGCTCTGTCTCTGGAGTCAGATATACAGGAGTGTAAGCAAACTTGGGTTCAGCTTTTGTGGGCAGATGATGCTTTCAGAGCTTGCGTTTAAGTGGTGTGAAGTGATTATGCTCAAGATGTCAGACTATGCAGAGTCACAAGCCTTCCCAGGAGGTTAGGTACGTGGTGCCATTTCCACACATCTCAGAGATCTCAGTGCTACTCCGAGCCATAACTGTCCAGCTTGGCAAACAATGACATAATTATACACACGTACGTATATAGTACCATATATGTGGACTAAGTATCATAATTATATAAATGCATAAACATGAGAGTGAGTATTAAAAAATTCTGAAGTCTACACCTAGGTTTCCCATAATCTGCATTTTGTTTGAGAGCTTACACAACAAACAACAATACACAAAATTTTTGCATTAACATAAATTTTAATTCTTTAGTTCTATTAACTTGAAATCTTACTTGTCAATATTAAATCTAGAAACCCATGAACATAAACACATAACCGAATCTGCCGGATCAGGGTGGTTCATCGTGTAGTACAGAATACAAAACAATAATCTTAACAAAAGATGCAGGCAGTCACCAAAAGTGGCTTTGTAGTTAACTAAATATAAATGTCATATTAGATATGTCTACATGAAACAGTATATTCATAGATGTATAACCATAAGTACTAAAATATGGGTTTTTTCTTACAAGCAAATCAGAGAAACCTACTGCTTCCTCATGTATACATAGGAACTCGCTTCCATGCCTGTGACCAATGGACACCCTGGTCAACCGCTAGAGGGGAAGCAGTGAAAAATCTGGTGAGGGTACTTTACTGCTAGGTTCCAGTGTCCATTGCATAAGAACCAGGGCATCTCCCTTTAACTAAATGAAACAAAGCAACAACCCCATCCTCTGAGGAACTACGACCTTTTTCTAAAGTCTGGATTAGAGCATTACTGTAGACTCCCCAGGACAGGTGTCTACAGTGGAGTTGGTTCACACTGATAAACTGGAGCTCTACTAAAAAATGAAGAACAGGTTAGCCTGAACCCTCAGGGCCCTCTGTGTTCAAGGGAGTAGACTTGACTGAGATGGGGCTATGCCACAGACATGGCATTGCCAACGCTGAAGTGCACTTCAGACAGTTTGGGCACTCCCAAGGTCAATGTTTAGCATCACATATTGAAAGCCACATATAACAGAACAAATTGATTTTGTATGGTTCTAACCAGATTGAGAGGACCCCAAGACTAAGGTTCAATTAACCCCACATTGAAAAGCATGGAGGACAGATAACAGAAAAGCAATGTTCTCTTTTTTTTTTTTTTTAAAGATTTATTTCATTTTTACTACAAAGTCAGATATACTGAGAGGAGGAGAGATAGAGAGAAAGTGGAGCTGCCGGGATTAGAACCAGCGGCCATATGGGATCAAGGCGAGGACCTTAGCCACTAGGCCACGCTGCCGAGCCCAAAGCAATGTTTTCTTAAGATCTCAACGTAGCAAAGAAGTTTGCAATCACTTTCTTGCAACCAGAGGAGGGTGTCCAGTGAGGAAATCAGATCACAGGTCGAGTATTGAGTTCTGTCTCAGGAAATGAAAGAAGAGAGTAGAAATACTCAGGCTTAGCCTTGGAGTAGTGGCAGTTGTTTCAGTTTAGATTTGTAGAATCTGTATTGAGTATCTATGCTGCATTCAAAACCCAAGAAACAAGACTCCAAATAAAGGTGTTAACACATAGAAAAATCTGAAAAGAAATTAAGAGAGAAAAATGTTTTCATCCCCTCCTTTCTTTTCCACAAATACAACATAAAAATTTCACTAGCATTTGGGTGAGTCTAAATGATGCTTGTTCCCCCATATCCCCAACTTCAAGATAGGCAGCTGAACTAAAAGTTCAGATGCTATTTGAAGGCATAAGCTGTGTTTATAGTATAAGATACTAACGGAAACTTCAATAGCAAGTGTGTGGTAGAATGAGTTAAGCTACTACTTGGAGAGCCTGCATTCCATTAATAGAACAGGTTGGAGTGCCAGCCTCCATGTAAGAGAAGCAAATGGAATTTTTAGGTTTTGACTTTGGTCTGACATAGACCCAACCTCTGGGGAATTAAATAGTGGGTAGAAAATCTCTCTCTGTGTCTCTTTCCCTCTCTCTCTGTCATTCGGCCTTTCACATAAATAAGCATTTTTAAAAAAACAAATTGCAGGGCTCGGCAGCGTGGCCTAGTGGCTAAGGTCCTCGCCTTGATCCCATATGGCCGCTGGTTCTAATCCCGGCAGCTCCACTTCCTCTCTATCTCTCCTCCTCTCAGTATATCTGACTTTGTAATAAAAATAAAATAAATCTTAAACAAACAAACAAACAAACAAATTGCAGGTTTGTTACATTCATGTATGCAAGAAAGTGCCTTCTGGAAACTTGGGAATAAGTCCGAAAATTTTTCTGTAGATCTTGCGCAATGAACTCTGCTCCTCTCACCAGCTATGGGTGATTGGTGCTGAGCACGATGGTAGGGAGGACTCTGCTGTCAGCTCAAGTCGGTCAGGTCACGATAGGTGAGGAAGCCTTCTAGGAAGATTAAGTGATTGGAATGGTTGCAAGTTAATGCCTCTTAGGTGCCCTGGACTTAATAGTGTCTCAGAGATACCAAATGAACTCCACTTCTGCTGTACTGGAGCCATGATCTTGCTCTGACTCTGTTGGGTAGCATCACCCTCTTTAACCTGAATAGTCTGCGAGTCAATAAGGCCGCAGGTATACTTTACAGGACATGATGAGATATAACGATCATTCAGTTTCTTTTCACCCTTTACCTCACTTTATTTCTAGGTCTCAAAAGAATCTTACCTAAAAGTGTCAGACATTGCAAGATACACGCAGTTGGCTAGACGGAAGTCACTTGGCGATACAGGGAGAAAGGGAAAACAATGACGGCAACCTTCCCGCAAGTCATTGGTAATGACTACACATCATGGATAACAGTCATAACCTTGCTCCATTTTCCTGAGGACCCGAGGTAGAACACAGCTAAAATCATCTTCCTTCTACCTAAGTTTTCTGAGTTGAAGGCGGACTGAATACTTCCTTCAGGTGATAGGATTTTGCTCCTAGGTTGTTCCCATAGATCCCGAGCTCTGAAAATGACTTCTGATGCTATTTGGGTGATGCTCAATTTCATTTTTATTTTTCTAATAATACATTCATTTTATTTTCGGTGATGTCTACATGGTTGAGAGGGATCCATACCCATGTGCGCCACTGATTGAGGTGGGGAGAGTTTTTGAATAGGTGAAAGCGGAGGAGACAACTGTCTCCAATCTCCTTTTTCCCTCTAGTATGTGGGGAAAGTGGTGAGAAAGGGAGAAGTTACACTTTCATCAACCCAACCACATCAGTACCCAGAACTGGGGGACAGTTACCCAATGTCATCCTAGGGTCTAGGATCAAACTCAATCAAAGATTGATCACAATAAATGTTGCCAAAAGGGGCCAGTATGGTAGCTCATAGGCTAATCCTCCACCCCATGGAGCTCACACCCCATATGGACACCAGTTCACAACCTGGCTCTTCCACTTAAAACCAAGTTCTCTGCTTATGGCTTGGGGAAGCAGTGGAAGATGGCCCAAGTCCTTGGGACCTTGCACTCATATCGGAGACCTGGAAGAAATCCCTGGCTCCTGGTTTCAGATCAGCTCACTTCTGGTCATGCGACCATTTGAGGAATGAACCAGTGTATGGAAGACTTCATCTTTCCTTCTCTGAGAAAAATCTTCCTTTCAGATGAAAATTACATACATCTTTTAAAAATGCTACCAACATATATAATATTTTTATTTTTATTTTTTATAACAACATAAATGTTTTAATAATTGTGACAGGTAACACAAGAAATCTCACTTTTCATTTCTAATACTTTAACTGTCAACTCACAGTCAATGCTTCGGATGCTAAATCCGTACGCAATAGAAATCTAGCTAGGTGATTTACTCAAAACATTCTTTTCTATTGGACTACTTGGAGTTACTCTGAAGTCAATACTGCCAGCAGCTTGTAATGATATTCAAGATGTCAACATCATAGCGAATATTTATGTGAGATAGACGAAATTCTGCTAAATTACAAGTCACGAAGTGTTTTTGCAAACAAGTATTTCATGATGATTCCACAGATCTGAGTGAATCAGTCCCTCAGTAACAGAGAAGCAGTTCCAGGATGCAGCGTGTGCAGACTTGGGAAGGTACTTCTTAACACTAACAAGCCTCTTCAGGGGATGGACGTTCAACAAAGGTTCAACAATGAAACCCTGGCATGTCTCTTTACACACCAATGCTTGGTTTGGCTCTCTGGTCACCTTAGTAATACAACGTATTTATACTGTAATTGCAAGTGGAATAAAATACATAAAACGCAAACTTGTCAAATTCATGAATGATAACTACTATACACTCTTATGAGTAAACCACCAATCTTAAGATTTCTCAAATAGTTTATACTCTGAGCACTGGTTATAATATCTTATTATAGGAATCAAAGATGTAACTTTAAAAACTTACACAAATTTTTGAGGCCCACTTCCATATCTTAAAGCACAATCCAACCAACGGACAGTACAATTTCCACATCAAATACAAGGCCAAACTGGAAACCATAATGCTAAGGGAAATGAGCCAATCCCAAAAGGTTAAATACCACATGTTTGCCTTGATTTAAGATGATATGATGTTATGTATAACATGTTATGTTTTGAATGTTATATGTTGTGTATAAACTAAAATTGAAGTATAGGTGAGGTGGTCACAGAAGGTGGCTGGGAACCCGCATTTACTTTTAACATATTGGTTACTCATTACTATGTCAATTAATTCCATAATGATGTAAATTTTTGCTGATGGTATGTTGGAGCTTTCAATTGACTGGGATGATACTCTGCTGGCTCTGTCTTCAGACCAGAGAGGGTATACCTAAGAAGCCGTTGAACTTGACGGGACAATAAGATACTGGACTCTATGTTTGGTATACGCTTGCAATGGGGAAATCTCAACTGAACTTGAGCTGTGGTTATGCAACAAGGTGGAGGAATCCACCATGGTGGGAGGGTTTGGGGAGGGGTGGGGAGAACCCAAGTATCTATGTAACCGTGTCACATAATACAATGTAATTACTGAAGTTAAATAATAAATAATTAAAATAATAATAATAATAATAATTTCCCAAGTAGTGTTGCATGAGCTACAACTTTGCCTCAACTATATCATTATGGTTTGAGACTTTCCAGGATACAACAGCACTACACTGGGTGGTCACTACCTAGGCAAGAAAAAACATCACCAGAAAATGTATGAATTGGGATCATGGATGTCAAGTTAAACTCTTCAGGTGAACCATAATTATTAGAGAGGTAAATAGAATAACAAAAGTGTGAGTTGTACTATCTTAAACAGGAATTGTGTCACATATGTGGAGGTCAAACACGCTTGATAAAATAACTTAGAAGGATCTATATATACCATAAATTTATCAAAAATATTTTTATTATGTACAGGGACCTAAATTATCTTATGTTTAGGTTAGTGATGAAGACAACTGCCAAGTAATTCTTCAAAGCTGATTTTCTATGAATTTTAAAAACCAGTTGCTGGTCTCAGATGCATTCCATCTAGGTACATGGTCAGACATTTCTGAGAAAAGCATACAGCTGCAACTATCCACTCTATTCCATTCAAATTCTTTAACTTAATGTCTTATAGTACCTCACATGTTAAATAGAGCCTACACTTTTCAGAGAGGGATCAGACAGTCTGCTTACTTTTTTTTTTTTAAGATTTATTCATTTTTATTACAGCCAGATATACACAGAGGAGGAGAGACAGAGAGGAAGATCTTCCGTCTGATGATTCACTCCCCAAGTGAGCTGCAACGGGCCCATGCGCACCGATCCGAAGCCGGGAACCTGGAACCTCTTCTGGGTCTCCCACGCGGGTGCAGTGTCCCAATGCATTGGGCCGTCCTCAACTGCTTTCCCAGGCCACAAGCAGGGAGCTGGATGGGAAGTGGAGCTGCCGGGATTAGAACCGGCGCCCATATGGGATCCCGGGGCTTTCAAGGCGAGGACTTTAGCCGCTAGGCCATGCCGCCGGGCCCCAGTCTGCTTACTTTTGAAATCCTGTGAAGGTTTTATGAAGCTGTGTATGCTTACTGCCTTGGGTAGTTCATTTCGGTACTGCCAAGTTTGGAAACCAGAAGAAAAATTAGGTAACCCATACCATGTAGGTCCTTTTAAAAGCTGCACGGGATTCCAGCGTGCCTTCAGCGATGTAGTAGTGCAACCCTATTAGAGTTGATATCTAAACACTAAATAAGAATGAGCCAAAATTCCTAATGCAAGGAAAACGAAAGTCTGTCCAAGCAAGGTGCGTTCTCAACACAGAGCACGAATGCAGTTGGCAGCATGTCTTCTTGTACTGATTTTCCATTTGGAAACTGGAGACTGTCTTACTATTTCCTTTTCTTTCCCCAGCTTAGGTATAGGTTGAAAAAAAAAATTTGTACATGCTATCATGAAATTAAAATCTCATCTATATGAGCACTCACAATTGTAGATTACCTGTATGTGATTCCTGAATATAGCATTTAACATAATTCTTCTGTTCTGTAAAAATATCTTATACAATGTATATAATCGATTTTTCTTAATTGGGAAATTTCCTACCCATAGTTTTTTAAAACTAATTTCCAGATCAGATTTGCAAAGACAATTGTGCCACCTAATGTTCAATCTCTATAACTGCTGATTTTACACATTCACAATTGTTAAAACCCAGTTTTTAAGAACTACATTTTAGGAATGCTTCTCATAGATAAATTCAGGGCAAAATAAGATCATGAAAAGAATTCTGAATGATACCGAAAATAGTGTAAGAATAGCCATATGCTACTTAAATATGAAACACAGACTTTTTTTTTTTTACTTCAAATGCAGATTTCTGTCTCCTTTACATTTCATTAAAATCCCTAGAGACCACCGAGGTAGCTGCACAGTCTAGTCTTAACTGGGATTCATGCAGAATCCATAGTGAGAACAACACAAATGGCTTATCCAAAAGTTCTGTTTACTCACCGGAAGTGACTAGAACAGGAAGGGCAGTAACGCAATTTCTTTGAAACAGATGTGGTCTTCTACCAATAAGCTCCATTGCATCAAGAGAAGAAGGGAGGCTTAACATCTCAGTTAAGATCATTCAGCATTAACAGTTTTCAAAGCAACGAACACCTTATAAATAATAAATCAGTTTGCGTTAACAAATTGCAATCATGCTAATGAAATTTGAATCTTCTTTTAAGTGTTGTGGCCAAAATCCAATCTGTGGGATAACCTTCAGAAAAACTGAAATGTATAATGTTGAGTCCCATTTAGATATCATCAAAATCTTCATCATTATCTCCGATGTCATCAAACTGGATTTCATTATCATCTCCGGGACCAAATGGATCAGTTTCATTGATTTTCACATGCTGTACTCGCCATATGCTTTCAGGCTTCTGGCTTCATCTGCATTGTACTTTAAAATTGCATTATTGCCCTGATAGTCTCAGAGACCAATCAGTGTAATGTCTGAAGTGTTTATCCAAACCTCTTTTCTCCGTTTCCCTCTGATGTGACACAACCTCTTCACACCATCAAAACACGTTGCTTCTAATCGTCCATTCCCCAGCATTTTGATTCCTTGAGCATACGCTTGTCCATCTTCTTTGAATGCCAGTTCTCTTTTTTTCCGATGCATTTTCATTCTGACCTCTGCGTCTGTTTTTACCCCCTTTACCTTTATTCTTCAGCATGGCGGTGACTGTGACCTCGTGCTGGTGGTTGGTGGTGGTAGTGGTCGCAGCGGGGACTTGGAGGTTGCGGTAGAGGGCAGACAGGCGGGAGTGCGGGATGAAACAAGCGCCGGGGGGGCCTAGCAGCGTTTGCGGGAGGCTGGTGCTCCACTTCTCCCAGGCTCAGCAGCAGCAAAACCAAAGACTGATAATGTTTTTAAAAGCATAAAGACAAACAAGCAAATACACTACAGCAAATATATTTATTTAATAATGGCTAAGCACAAGACTCCACAAACTATGACATCATTCAGGATAACTAGAAGCATTATTGCCTTAATTATCATGTGCAAAACCAGGGCAACATTTCAGACTAAGGGTGACTGGAGAATGCTCATTCCAAGGTTGGGTAAACAACTTTCATAAAAAGAAGGACCGGAAATGAGCTGCAAAGATTACCGGAGGTGTGAAGACTGGCATTTACTGTATTTCGACACATCTGTTAGCTTTCTGATTCCCCGTTTGGATTAGTTGTAGCTCAGTTGTTTATTTTTAAGACAGTGGATTCTTAGGAAATTTTGCAAGCTCCTTACACAAGCAGGGTTTCTTTTTTAGTAATAAATTCATTTTATTTTATTTTTGATGTTTACATAATTGAAAGGGATGTATTTTTATGTAGACCATCAACTGTCAAAGAATGGGGAAAGTGGATGAGACAGCTGCTCCCAATCTCCTTTTTACTTGGGTATCTGCAAAAAGTGGAGAGAGAAGGAGAGAGGGCTGCTGCCAGTAGCCCAACCAAATCACTACCCAGGAAAGAAGGAAAGTCACCCAATGTAATCCCAGAGTCCCCAATGTGGAGCATGTTCCAAGGATACTGCTTCAGTGGCTTTGACAGTTCTGAGATGACGTTGACTTTGTTGCTCAAAGGTTGAGGAAGTCCTTCCAAGGTCTGCTGGCTAATATAGTCCACCTTAGAGCTTTGATTCACCCAGATGCTTATCTGGGAAGGCTGTCCAAATTGTTACGCTCTCAGTGGTACTAGATGTCCTCCGCAGGCCTCAATGAACTGGTTTTCATGTCCCCATGAACATCTGGGCATGCCATCCACTGCACAGGTCTCAACAACCATGGAGATCCAGTTCTGACACAATGCATTCCACAGTCAGACCACAGATCCTGTGATCTTCACCGTGGTTTGAGTTCAGAGTCCAGTGATCCAGTTGGGGGTGGCGGGGCAGAAGGGGGGAATCCCCAAAGAAACCTCATCAGGAGTGATCCTGGAATTAACTCCTGTGTATGCCAGCCAGTGTGAGGTCCAGCTCAGTCCATCACCCACATCAGCCTACACACACACTGGTGATTGCAGTCACCTGGTCAGTGCTGTCCCCAGCCCCATCTCATACACAAAACAATGGATGTTTGTTGTCAAAATGAAGTCACCTGATTATTAGGCGCTAATAACCAAAGGAAAATTCTGAAAGACTTTACATTTTGACAATACCAGGATCTTCTTTTTTTTTTCATTTTCAACCACATTAATTCATTCAAATTAAATCTAATACAATATTAACACATAAACGTTCAATTTACAAGAAATACCAAGACCTACAGTAAAAGGATAAATCAAACACCACTGCATGAAACAATCCTACACATTCAAAAACTCAGATATTCCAAGAGGACATTGTCCCTAATTCCTCAAAAATTACTATAATAAGAGGTGAGACTGTTCTACATTAAAATGTACATGAAATAAACAGCTTTGTGCAATTTTAGGATGATTGACATTAAGTTGCCTTTGGCATGTGGTATTTTGATAATGATATGAGTACATAGCAAAGGGTTTTAATTTTTAGAGATGTATACTATAATATAGGGTAAATTGTTACAATGTTTGTACTTTACATCTTAAACATATCGAAAATAGATTAACTGATACAACCAGTAAATCTAAGTGACAGGTGTTTTATTATATGTGTACCAGGCGTATTACTACTTCTTTATATTTGAAATTTCTCATAATAGCAAGTTTAAAAATAAAATAAAAGTAAAGAAGTACAAAAAAGCAGCTTTGGGGGAGCTCTACTCTTACTGACTTTCAGAAATGAGATTCAAAGTTTTGCCTGTCTGTGTAGCCTTCGGTCCCACTCAAGGCTGCCTGTCTAAGCTGCTGACCATATGACACAAAAGTTCCAGGTGAGAGCAGTCATTCTTACCTCAGCAAGCCTGGAATGGTCCCTGGAAAGCAGCCACACTGGTGATCCTAACACTAACTAGACCATGGAGTTAATGATCATAGACCTTTCTGTTCTCTGGTTTTACCATACAACATTTCAACAAATGAACTTTGGATCAAGCACATTTGGACAACTCCTATTTAAGTTGACCCAGACAACTGGAGAGACAATCTGGGTTAACTCTGAAAAACACTTTTAACTGATGACACCAGTTATTTGTATATGACTTTATTATTGTTGGTTTAGTTCAGAGCTTGTAGAAAGTTCTTTTCTGGTTGTCCAAGATCATCCAGCTTCTGAGAGTTACCCAATGTTAACACCATGAAGTGGCACGAATCTTCCACATTCTAATATTATTCTGGCAAATATAATACACCCCAACTTTGTAGGCATTTATTAGAGCCTCAACCTGGCCTGGAGGGTTAAATAAATGTTGAGAGGGTTAAATAAATGTTGAGAAGTTCTGGAAGAAAGCAAATAGTGGACAGCAAAGATCTGGAGTGTTCAATCAGCCAATTGAGAATGGGCATGCCATGTGTGAATAATGATTGTTTTGCTGCTCCCTTTTCAGTATTTTTTATTTTTGTCCTGTTTTTCTGCTTAGGACCTTTCTTATATTAAACAGAATTGGTGGTGACAGGCACACTTATCCTGTTGTCATCTACAAGGGCAATTTATTTACATTTCATCAGTAAGTGTGATGTTCCCAACATTTTTTTTTTTTACTGTTTTCTATCTGTAACAGATGCTATTGGTCCACACCTAAATTCCTCTTACTGACCAGTGTACCCATTACTCCAGCTATAGTTAAAGTGTCCAACTGTTCCTTTCTACATAGAATTACCTTGGACCAAAGTATAACCACAGGGCAACCAGTGACTAAAAATTGATACTGGAGTACTAAGATGATTCACTCTAAGTCAACTGAGATGTCGAGGAACAAAAAAGATAGATAGATAGATCCATCTTGATTAATCAGCAATCTTTCTTTCTTTTTTTTAATAGATATATTTTTATTAATTATTTTGCATTATGTGACAGTTTCATAGGCTCTGGGAATCCCCCCACCCCTCCCCCTCCCCTCCCCCCTGGTGGATTCCTCCACCTTGATGCAGTATTACAGTTCAAATTCAATCAAGATTCTTTCCTTGCAAACATATACCAAGCATGGAGTCCAGCTACTTATTGTCCAGATGGGTTGAACAGTTTCTTGGGGAGACCATTTCTGGTCCGAAGTTAGAGCTGGTATAATATCATCACAGTCAATTAAGAGTCCCAATATAACATCAACAGCAATTTACAACATTATGGAATTGACATGGTTTTGTGTAACCAGTATGTTAAAAAAAAAAAAAAAAAAGCAAGTCCCAACCACAACCTATGATTAGCTCATTGACGTCTCAATTTTAGTTTATATACAGGACCGGACCGGCTGCTATACACCTTAAAATGGCTATAGGGTACCATTCAGCTGTCTCGTGTCTATTTCATTTTAGTATTTAGCCATTTGTTGTGTTGAAGTATAATTTTGTTGATCTTGGCAGATTTGGGGATAATCTAGACTGGCTTGTAACTCTAACAAGATATTTATTTTTATTACTAAGTCAGACATACAGAGAGGAGGGGAAATAGAGAGGAAGAACTTCTGTCCAATGATTCACTCCCCAAGTGAGCCGCAACGGCCGGTGCTTTGTAATATACAGAGATATACTGAGAGGAGGAGAGACAGAGAGCAAGATCTTCCGTCCGATGATTCACTCCCCAAGTGAGCCGCAACGGGCCGATGTGCGCCGATCCGATGCCGGGACCAGGAACCTCTTCCGGGCCTCCCACGTGGGTGCAGGGTCCCAAAGCATTGGGCCGTCCTCGACTGCTTTCCCAGGCCACAAGCGGGGAGCTGGATGGGAAGTGGAGCTGCCGGGATTAGAACCAGCGCCCATATGGGATCCCGGGGCTTTCAAGGTGAGGACTTTAGCCGCTAGGCCACGCCGCCGGGCCCAAAAATAAATAAATCTTAAAAAAAATTATGAGAAGATAAATCCACAATTCAATGAAGTTGATGCCAAATGGAAAATAAAAAGATAAAATCATTGTGAAGAAATGACATAAAGGAAGGGGATATAGATATCTAACATGTCATATGACATCAGCTTATTATTTAACATGATTTTTAATCATCTGAAGAGCATACAAGTAGATTGTCAAAGTAACATGACAAGTCCAGACAGTTTGCAAGATTCACTCGGGTGTTCTGACAAGGAAAAACAAGTGGTTCTCTGAGATTGCATGTGGCGGCTGTGGGGATTCTATCTCTTTCAAGGTGGTAACCCAGAGGTCTGGGCAGCTGCTCCACACACAAGCGGAGACCTTGGAATTCCCACTATGGTGAAGCAAACTAGGTTCCAGGAGGGATTCTGTATAGGTTACGCCTGGACACCCGAGACAGAACCCCTCCCTCCTTCCTCCTGTGTGAGCACACACTAACAAAATCAGACAGCTGCATTCCTTGGTTTTAGTCTAGGATCTCAAATACACATGCAGGAACCTCCCTTTTCCTTGAATTCCTGGTCCTTCATAAACCCTCCGGGCAGCACTGCCAGGCTCCCCCTTCCCACTCCAGGCAATACCTCTGGATCTGGGTCCAGCCTTTACTTCCGAGTAGCACACTGTCCTCCTGCTCACAGCTTGAACTCAGGCCACATCATCTGCTTCTTGGAGCCGTGGCAGTCAAACAGCTAAACCTCTGGTTGGACTTGAACTCGGGCCTAGAGGCGGCTGTCACTGAGCTCACTGCTTTGGCGACCGCCATCCCGCTGAAAAGCATGCGCACTTGGAGATGGCTTGTCCGTCCGGAGCTGATCGGTGGCCGCTTGAAGAGGCAATTGCGGCTCCTGGGAGCCCAGCTACCCGGTGTGTGGACACCACTCTGAGCCCCTGCGCCTCCTCTCGCCGCCGTCAGAAGGTAGCAAAGCATCAAGCGGAGACCCTCCTGATTTCGCACCAAGGGCAGCTGCTCCTTTCGCTGCCGCTTCAGGGAGTCAGAGAGATCAGGGGCGCCTCGGGGTCCCGAGACTCCGCAGAGGGAGGACGAGCACAGGCAGGCCCCGAGCATCAGCCCTTCAGGCAACTGGCACATACAAAATGGGCGCCTAGGGACAGGCTGTGCAGTCCTAGTGGAGCCAGCAACTGCCTGGTGCCCAGACCCTGACAGGCACCGGGAGACCCCCACCGGGAGTGGATGGAGCCAGGGCGCTCTGTCTCCTGGGTTTTGCTTCATTATATTGTTTCTGATTAAACATTTGCCTGGTGCTGTAATCTCGTGACATTTTCGGGAGTGTCCCTGAAATTGACTGTTTCTAGGGAAGGACAGCTTCCTAGAACTCTCAACTCTTCCATATTACGGATGCACTTCTCTACGTAGCCTGACGGTTTATATCCTATTGTTTATTTACATTATGTCACCAAGGATTTATTCTATGGTAACAATGCTTGCTTAATCAAGAGTCTAGTAATTAGCTGAGGTTGGAAAAAATGGCGTGTGGTGGTGGGTGGCAGGAGGGAGACACTGCTGCTAACTGCTTGACAAGCTTCATGACCGGAAGCCACAAGGATTAGTATCTTTCCATTTGTTACGTCATAAGTTTAGCTCAGGTCTGATGTGTGATACTTACAGAAATACTTCTGAAAAGCCAAGGAGAAGCTTGGTTGTTTTCTTTGGGGTTTTATTGTTTGTTTACTTATGCAGGCTTTTGGCAAAATCCAGACTCCTCCACAGCTGTGGGACTGGGGTTGAATTTTACCTGCTGTGGCCTGATGGTTTGTAGAGTCTCTGCGGACTGACTAGCTTGTTTCTTGTTCCTTCCGCTGACTTTAACACCAGGAAAACAAGAATCACATCTTACCCTCTTGGAAGTTCTGTTGTCTCCGTCTTCTGTGGAGAAGATTCTCCATTTTAGGAATTCTATGATTGGCTGGGCCCAAGTAGATCATTTGGGATCTTCCCTGGTTGAATGACAAGCAGTCTTAACTTCCGTCTGAAAACTTAATTCTTTCCTGCCCTGTAAAGTGACATTCACAGCTCTGGGAAGACACGGACATCTTTGAGAAGTCATTAGCATGCCTACTGCCCAGCCACACCACTCGTTAAAGAATAAAAACTGTCAAACTGGTAAAGACTGAAACCCAACTACATGCGGCCCAGCAAACCTCAGTGTGAGGAACAAACCGCTACAAACAAAAAAGATTTAACTGACCTCATCAAAAGGAAGCTGATGTAAGGAGCGATGGCTACGACCGAGTGTTGAGAATTCTGTGAGCTGCGTCTCCTGAGAGTCATGGAAACCTGAGAGAAAAGAATCTACACCAGCTTGAGGAGAACCCTGGAACACATCACAGGGTGACAGCACCAGGCTTACCCCGGGGGGAAACTCAGCAGGCCCCACAGAGAACAGGGCTGTGGACCTCACAGCCCTATCCCCTCCCCCACACAGCTGCAGCCTGCCAGGCCCTGGACAGGAGGTGGGTGCTCAGCTCCCCAGGGGCAGGCACAGCCTGCTCCCGGGCACCCACTTCCTGTGTTTTGACATGTGTGGGCGCTCTCTGGAGGGCTGACATATGTGACTTACCTGTGGTCAGCTCACTCCATGAGGTGTCAGGGATGGAGGTTTCTCTTCTGAATCTCAGAGAGGCAGCCCAGAGGCAGGTAGCTGCAAATCCACATGTCTCCACAGGGCACTACCTCAACCAGCCTCGCTCTTTCCTGACCACAGAAGGCCACTAAAGAGAGAAAGTCATGGCCATGGGGTGGAAGGGTGTCCACATACTGGCTTCTGAGCTATCTAGGGAGCGATGCCTGCATCCTGTCCCTAGTCTGAGCTGCACTGGCTCTGGAATGACCTCTCTGCTGTGGGGTTGACCTGGTCCCTGCTTCCCAACAGGATGGCAGCTGACAGAGTAGCAGCTATGACAAGAACTGCCTACAGAACCAAGTTCAAGTCGGAGCTGCTGCCCTGAGCTTTGTCACTGAGCAGGAGGACCAAGTGCTGTTAGGGCGAAGAAGAAATGAGTTCCGGGGAAACCTGGTGGTGCTGCTGCCAGAAGACAGTTCACAGAAAGTATTAGAATCCAAAGCAAAGGAGGGGAACTCATGGGCACATCTGAGATCCTAGACCGAAGTTAACGGACATACTGGCATGTTCGTGTGACATGATGCCACCACGGGTGTATTTTTATTTTTCACATGAACATTCTAGGTCCAGACATAGGTAACATACACAATGTTCTAACACAATTTGTTTTTTTCAAAATGTAAGAAAGTTAACATACCCAAACACATGAAATGTCCATGATTCAGGAGCCAGAAGAAGAGATCGGGGCAGGGAGAGGAAGGCCCGTGTGCAGTACCACCAGGTACCCCAGCTGTTGGCTTCTCTTCTGAGTTAGAAACTGGTGCCCCCTCAGGCATGAAACCACATGACAATTCCATGGAAATTAGATACCCATATTTCTGTGGCGTCACCCTTAGGCCCTGGATGAAGCAGACATATCCCAGGAAGGGGGTATATTGTGTGAGAGGTAGGTGCAAGTTCATTTGGGTCTCGCAGGAATTTCCAACACATGCAAGCCTAAGCTAGCTACTTGATTACGACACATCACAGTCCCTTGGAAGACTGGAAGATTCTGAGGAATACATTTACACAAGAAGTAGCAAAGAATGCTGGGGGTCCCAAGGTCCCAGGCTTTGTAGCTGCTGTCCAGACCTCTGAGTTTCTACCTCCTACGAGACGAAATTGGGAAGATCTCGCCTACCACCTTTAATCTCATAGGAAGGGGATTGTTTATTTTCCTCATCAAACATCTGAGTGATGCTGTGGATCTTGCTAAACAGGATTTTCAAATACTTTGTTTCTCAGAAGTTTTCAAAATGTCTCTGAAAATTGAAAGTGGCAGGTGTTTTAATATACTAAAGATATGTGTTGCTTCTTAATTTTTTTAAAAAGATTTATTTATTTTTATGGGAAAGGTGGATATACAGAGAGGAGGAGAGACAGAGAAGAAGATCTTCCATCTGATGTTTCACTCCCCAAGAGGCCACAACAGCTGGAGCTGAGCCAATCCGAAGCCAGGAGCCAGGAGCTCCTCCATGTCTCCCACACGGGTGCAGGATCCCAAGGCTTTGAGCCATCCTCGACTGCTTTCCCAGGCCACAAGCAGGGAGCTGGATGGGAAGTGGAGCTGCCGGGATTAGAACCAGCACCCATATGGGATCCCGGTGTGTGCAAGACAAGGACTTTAACCACTACACTATTGCGCCGGGCCCACTACTTCTTAATTCTTTTAACTGTACCCCATCCCCTTATGTTATTTTGGTACTATTTGGTTTTTTGTTGTTGTTGTTGTTGTTTTACCAAATTGCTCGGCTTTTTGTACATTTGACCCTAGTTTGTGCTTTACTATTATATTGCATTGAACTATATGTGTATATTTTCCTCCTAAATGGTTTTCTCATTCACAGCCAACAAAATGAACATAACGAATAAAGCTTAGCATGAAATCAAAACTTGTGGAACTTGACTGAGCATGACTATTATTCAATTCTCTTTGTCTGATTACCACATACACAAAATATCTTAAAACATAAAGCCCACCACGCATATTGCTCACTTTCAGGAATATTATTTAGTGATGCCTTCTCAGTTAAACTCCCATGTTTACCAGCACTGTGAGCCTTTCATGACAAGCAGTAACTACAGTTAAGTGGAGTCAGCCAGCTTTGTGCTGCTTAGGAATTTCAGGATTAAGGCTGCTAGGACACCTAGAGAGATGTGTCACTTTTTCTAGATTGCTAGTAGGGACTGTCACATATCATGGAAGATAGATTGGCGCTATCTGTCTTAAACTTGCCCTTAGAATCACTTAGAATCAAGAAGCCTGTCTGAAACACAGGTACCTTGGCTGAGACTCCATACTTCCCCAATCAGGACACATGTAAGGGATGAAGGGCAAAGCACTGGAGTCAGATGTGGGAAAGCAAAAGGTTTCCATGTAGACTAACTTTTTGTAAATGTTGTAACTAGTGAGTGTAAAGCAACATATCAGGATTCCTACAACATCCTACCAATGATTTCTCTTATACTTGCTATTAACAATAGCAGGTGGTTAAACCTAAGGAAAATCATTGACCTAACAAGAATGAGCTCCTGTGCCATAGCTAGAGCTGAACTAAATATAAACATGAGTTCACCCATTCATGATGAGAAATGACTAAACTAGGAAAAAACTACCAATTACACTTGATTCTTTTTTAGGAAAAGATTTATTTTTAATTAGAAAGATTTACAGAGGGAAGGAGATACGGAAAGATCTTCCTTCCACTGCTTCAGCACCTCCAAGAGGCCACAATGGCCAGAGCTGAGCCATCCAAAGCCAGGAGCCAGAGGCATCCTCTGGGTCTCCCAAATCAATATTGTTGCCAAGGCTTTGGGCCATGCTTTACTGTCCTCCCAGGCCACAGCCAGGGAACTTAATGGGAAGTGGAGCAACTGGGACACAAACTAGCACCCATATGAGATCCCAGCGTGTTTAAGGTGAGGATTTAGCCATTGGACCACCACTCCAGGCCCATGCTGGATTCTTAATTCTATAAGATGATCAAACACGATCATTGAGCATTTTGGTATTTCTCTTTGTACAGAAGTAGTTTTGTGTGTTTTCTTTTTATTTTTTTAAAAGAAAAGTTTAATCCTCCAACTGACATTGTCAATCAATTCTTAGGGGACTAAGATTTTTCTACTCAGTAATCTCTGAAATGTGTTCACAGTAGCATTCTTAACCTATCTGAGAAACTGACTATGACTGCATGTAAGACTGCTTCTAGCTAAATCATGTCAAATATTGATGTGTGGCTTATATTGTGTATGTTATTAGTCATAATAATGTTAGTAATGGACTTTATAAATTCTAGGATTATTTTCTTAGCAAGTAAAACATGTATAATATTATGTAATTATCATTTATGATACAACCTATGAATGTTGTATTTGGTCAGAAACTTTAAGAACTAAGTGTGACACTTGAGTTTGGATTTCCATCAGTGACACAATGTCTATGCAACTAATAAAACATGTGTATATTACAAAAGAATGCAGATTTTACACTTTCAGTCGCACAGGAGTTTTTCACTTATTTAAGAAAAAGGAAATGGTTCCAGCCAATGGCTCAGTGGCTAAATCATCACCTTGCACGTGCCAGCATCCCATGCGAGTTTGTGTCCCGACTGCTCCACTTCCCATCCAGCTCCCTACCTGGGGACCGTGCACCACATGGGAGACACAGAAGAAGCTCTTGACTCCTGGCTTCACATCAGCTCAGCTCTGGCAGTTGTGGCCACCTAGAAAGTGAACCAACCAATGGAAGATCCTTCTCTCTGTACCTCCTTCTCTTTATAAATCTGCCTTTCCAATACAAATAAATAAATCAAAAACAAACAAACAAAAAGAAACGCACTTAGGATCAAGAATCCCACTTAAACCATAGGTTCTTGTTTGAGGCGCCTGCAAATGTAACAAATAATGCCATTATATGAAAAAGTTTCAAAATTGTTGAGATATTTGTGCTTTTTTTTTTTTGGAGTAGCTCAATAAACTTAAAGAGCTTAACTTTTCATTTCCAAGCAATTCCTACATTCAGAATAGGAAAAAAAAATGAAGTACTGAAAGTTGTTCATTAAAAAGAAATTGCCCTGGGCCCGGTGGCGTAGCCTAGCGGATAAAGTCCTCGCCTTGAACGCCCTGGGATCCCATATGGTCGCCGGTTCTGATCCCGGCAGCTCCACTTCCCATCTACCTCCCTGCTTGTGGCCTGGGAGAGCAGTCGAGGATGGCCCAATGCTTTGGGACGCTGCACCCGCGTGGGAGACCTGGAAGAGGTTCCAGGTTCCCGGCTTCGGATCAGCACGCACCAGCCCGTTGTGGCTCACTTGGGGAGTGAATCATTGGATGGAAGATCTTCCTCTCTGTCTCTCCTCCTCTCTGTATATCTGACTTTGTAATAAAAATAAATAAATCTTTTAAAAAAAAGCCACTAATGGATTACTAAGCTAAGGAAAACAAATTTCTTAGAACAAAAGTTTGCAGGATTTGAAGAATGAATTTAGAATAAATTTGTCTATAGTTGTAGTTGCCTATATCTGAGACTATGATTAAAGCTATTGTAAAATGGGTGAACTACATGTAGAAAATAATCAAAATGATTTCTTAAAAAGTCACCAAAGCACTAGAACCCAGAACCACTCCAGGAAGGAATAAGCATTAAAAATAGAAATCAAAGTAGCTACATATTAAAATAAACATAATAATTCGCCAGATAGAAATTTTGAAGCTGGGATATAAAACAACAATACCTAAGATCTCACTGGATATATTTCACAGCACATTTGAATGGGCCCAAAAAAATTAACTTGAAAAACTTCTGATTAGAAGTATGCAGGTTGACGGGCAGAAATAAAAACACCAGAAGATCTTTCGTCATAAAAACAGAGAATTTCAGAAAAAAATAAATTACATTTAAAACTTAGATTTATTTCAACCGAACAATAAGTCAGATAATTTTAAGGTATAAATTACTCTGAATAAAGGCCAAAGTTATAGCATGCAGAGTAAAGCTGTGTGGCATTCCGTGTGGGTACCGGTTCTTGTCTCAGTTGATCCTCTTCCAACGCAGGTCTCTGCTAATGGCCTGAGAATGCAACAGCAAATGACCCAAGTTGTTTGGCTCCTTCATCCATGTGGGAGACACAGATGAAGTCCCTGATTCTTTGGCTTCAGCCTCACCCAATCCTTACCACTGCAGCCTTCTGGGGAGTTCATCAGTGAATGGAATATATTTTTTTCTCTCTCTCTCAGTGTAACTCTGGCATTCAGTTCAATTAAATACATCTTAAAAAGAAGGGACCCTAAATATTAGTGACCTAGTAAGACAGTTTTAGAATGTATGATTGCAAAGATCACTCTTATGAGACATGAACAATGAACCATGCAAATAGCTCCCCTGCTTTCGATAATTGACACAGTAACCAGGTTTTTAAAATTAATAAATCAATACGACATAAACATATAAGAAACTCATTTGAAATGATTAGCATTTGTAAGAAACATCTACCGGAACACAAGTATATATAGAACTATACAAGACAAGATTTACTGAGGACTGAAAAAGATGGCCGACTGCAGAGAGCTGGTGTAGGGTGGAGTAGGGAAGGAGGGGAGCCGATCCAGCAGAGAAACAGGCCAGGAGGCGCGAAACTGTAGGGAGAAGAGCGAGAAGGTCACTGGAGTTCACTAAAGCAAGAAGATCTACACAGCGTGAAGGAACAGCCGCAAAAAGTAGGAAAGAAAATACAGCACGCCGCGAGAAACCTGGTGAGTCACGATCCCAGGCAGGGGGAAGGCGGCAGAGGCTCAACCGCCCCAGGGAAAACAGAGGCGGCTGGAAGGATAGGCGCCCACACCGACAGGGGCACCAGTCCCCTGGAAGGCAGGAGCCCCCAGAGGAGGCTACTGGACTGATCATTGGGTGCATTATCCCTGCAGAAGTGGAGGAAAAGCTGGGGAGATTTCCCAGAGGCTTGCCTACCCGCTGCTCAGCGGCTCTGGGAGAGTGCAGAGGGAACAGGAGCGGCGCTGTGGGACTGGGGCTCAGAGATCCCCATATCGGCTCCGAGCTGTGGACTGGCTGCGGGAGAGTCAGTGGATCCTGTTGCTGGACTCGCCCTGAGCCCCAGAGGCTGGGCAACGCTCGACAGGGCCTCACGTCCTGGGCAGAGGAGCAGACTGCTGGGGGCACGTCTCACCTAAAGGGCTCTGTGCCTCTCAGAGATCCGCTTCCATCCTTGAGAGAGTGCAGCTGAGGAAGTGGCTTCTTCAGGGCGGAGTCCCCAGCTGGGCTCAGCTAGAGAGGCCAGACCAGAGCGGGCTCAGCTGAACTGGCCGGACAGGTTTTCCCAGCAGGAGCCCGCTCGGAAAGACCTGCCTGTGGTGTTGCAGCCCTCAGTGGAGCAGCGCTTCCGAGTTTGGCACTGGGGCCGCGGAGATCTCCAGCCCAGCACAGGCCGGGGTTGGGGATTTTAGGCTCCGAGCAGCAGGAGCCCTTGCTGTGCTAACCTCAAGCCCTGAAGGAGAGTCTCGGCTCAGCACTGAGGCAGAGACCCCCGCTGTATTAGCCTTGTGACCCAAAGCCCAGGCGCGGCTCGGCAGAGTGAATCTGTAGGGCACCGCCTTTGAGAGGGAGCCACAGGGGAAAGGGCCTGGCACTAGGGCTGGCCCACAAAGCCTCCTGACCCAACTCGGGGCTGTGATCTACAGACCCTGAAAGCAGCTGGTGAGTCAGGCAGTAAGCCCTGCTAGGCTCAGCCGGAGACCCCAAACCAGAGCCGGCTCAGCTGAATCACCGCTAAAATCTCAAAACAACAAGAAGTAAAAACACAATGAGGAGAAGTATCAGAAAAAGCAATGACCCAGAGGAAAGATCAAGCACTCCCTCCCAATACAACCAAAAACTAATCCCAATATCTGAGATGCAAGATGAAGACATAGAGGAACTATCAGATAAGGACTTTAAGAAGCTAATGATGAAATTCGTCAGAGAGAGTGAAAAGCGCTGGGAAGAGTCTAAGGCATTCGAAAACCATATCACTGCAGAAATAAATCAAGTCAAAAAGGGAATCCTTGATATAGAGAACAAAATTGAAAGCCTAACCAACAGAATGAACACAGCAGAAGACAGAATATCAGAATTGGAAGACAATCAGAATGAAAGGCAGCAGCTCATCAAACAGTTGGAGACAAATCTAGAGAAAGCCAATAGGTCCATACAGGAAATGAAAGACAACCTCAAAAAATCAAATATTAGAATAATAGGCCTTCCCGAAGGAGTGGAAAAGGAGACAGGCTTGCAACAAGTGCTCAATGAGATAATACAGGAGAACTTCCAGAATACTGGAAATATAAATCTAGCACAAATCCAGGAAGGCCAAAGAACCCCCAGTAGATACGACCCAAACAAATCGTCTCCCAGACATGTGGTCCTCAAGCTACCTTCAAGTGAATACAAGGAAACCATTCTAAGACAAGTAAGAAAAAAGGATAAGATTACTTTCAGGGGAAGGGAAATCAGGATCACAGCCGACCTATCAGAAGAAACGCTCCAAGCAAGGAGAGAATGGGGTAAAACCTATCAAATCCTGAAACAAAACAACTGCCAACCAAGAATAATGTACCCAGCAAAGCTCTCATTTATATTTGAGAATGAAATCAAATACTTCAACAGTAAAGAGAAACTCGAAGAATACATCAACACGAAACCAGCTCTGGAAAATCTCCTCAGGAAGGTGCTAAACCCAGAAAGAAAAAATACAAACCAAAATCAAAGATGGCAAATGGGAAGACCTCCCCACTAAAATCCATACAAGAAAAGTCAACCAATCAAAAACTCTAATAGTCGCAAATACACACTTGCACACTTACACTCATGGCAGCCCAAAACCAATTCCTCTCAATATTATCTCTAAACACAAATGGCTTAAACTCACCAATCAAAAGGCATAGATTAACGGAATGGATCATCAAACAGCACCCAACTATATGTTGCCTACAAGAGACACATCTAACCAGAAAATCCTGTAAGAAATTTAAAGTGAAAGGATGGAAAAAGACATTTCATGCCAATGGACGAGAAAAAAAGGCTGGTGTAGCTGTTCTAATCTCAGATGACCTAGACTTCAAGCTGACAGACATCAAAAAGGACAGAGAAGGACATTATATATTGGTGAAGGGACTGATCCATCAAGAAGTAATTACAATCGTGAACATATATGCACCTAATTCCAATGCGCCTAGCTTCGTGAAGCAACTACTTACAGACTTAAGGGGAGACATAGATACACACACAATAATAGTGGGCGATCTTAACACCCCGCTAACAACTATAGACAGATCAACAAAACAAAAACTCAACAAAGAAACAACAGAGCTCGTACAAACATTAGAACAACTGGACTTGGTAGACATTTATAGAATTTTTTATCCTAAGATCACAGATTATACATTTTTTTCAGCAGTACATGGCACCTTCTCCAGGATCGACCATATGATAGGACACAAAGCAAATCTAAATAACTTCAAAAAGATAGAAATCATACCATGTACCCTCTCAGACCACCACGGAATGAAACTGGAAATCAGCAATTCAAAATGCCCAAGGAAATATAGAAACTCTTGGAGGTTGAACAATATGCTATTGAACGAACAACGGGTCAGGGAAGAAATTAAAGATGAGATCAAAAAATTTATGGAAACCAATGAAAACTCTGATACAACATTCCAAAACTTGTGGGACACTGCCAAAGCAGTGCTACGGGGTAAACTCATCGCAATTGGAGCTCATGTCAAGGCCCAAGAGAGGCGCCAAATACAGGAACTAACCACACACCTCCAGGAATTGGAAAAGCAGCAGCAGATGAGCCCCACACACAACAGGAAACAAGAAATCATCAAAACAAGGGAGGAAATCAACCAGATAGAAATAAAAAAAACCATACACAAAATCAACAAATCAAAAAGCTGGTTTTTTGAAAAGATAAACAAAATAGACACCCCGCTGGCCCGACTGACAAAGAAAAAACAAGAGAAAGCAAGAATTAACAGCATCAAAGATGAAAAAGGCAACATAACAACAGACATTACAACCATTAAGAACATAATCAGAAATTACTACAAAGCACTGTACTCCAACAAATCAGAAGACCACCAAGAAATGGAAAAGTTCTTAGACTCACACAACCTGCCAAAACTTAGCCCAGAGGCAACAATCAACCTGAACAAACCCATAACTGAAGCAGAGATTGAATCAGTGATTAAAGACCTCCCAACAAAGAAAAGCCCAGGCCCAGACGGCTTCACTCCAGAATTCTACAAAACATTCCGAACAGAACTAACCCCAATCCTCTACAAACTCTTCAAAACTATAGAAAAGGAAGCAACCCTTCCAAACTCATTCTATGAAGCCAACATTACCTTAATCCCAAAACCGGGCAGAGATCCTACAGAGAAGGAAAACTACAGACCTATCTCTTTGATGAACATTGATGCTAAGATTCTCAACAAAATCCTAGCCAACAGAATTCAAAAACACATCAGACAGATCATTCATCCAGATCAAGTAGGATTCATCCCTGGAATGCAGGGATGGTTCAACATTCGGAAATCCATAAATGTGATACACCACATCCAAAAACTGAAAAACAAGAATCACATGATAGTATCAATAGATGCAGAAAAAGCTTTCGACAAAATCCAGCACAACTTCCTGCTAAAGACCCTAACCAAGGTAGGCATAGATGGAAAAATCCACAACATAATCAAAGCAATATATGCAAAACCCAATGCCAGCATCATACTGAATGGAGAAAAACTGGAACCCTTCCCACTGAGATCTGGAACAAGACAGGGATGTCCGCTTTCTCCGCTGCTATTCAACATAGTTCTAGAGGTACTCGCTGAGGCCATAAGACAAGAAAAAGAAATCAAAGGAATCCAAATGGGAAATGAAGAAGTCAAGCTTTCACTATATGCAGATGATATGATTCTTTATATGGAAGAGCCAAAAGGCTCAACACAGAGACTACTAGAACTTATACGAGAGTTCGGTAGAGTGGCAGGGTACAAAATTAATGAACAAAAATCAACAGCCATAGTGTATGCTAACAGCCCCAAGTTGGAAAAAGATCTAACCAGCAAGATACCATTCAAAGTAACAAAGGAAAGCATGAAGTATCTGGGAATTAACCTAACCAAAAATGTTGGAGACCTATTTGAGGAAAACTACAAACTACTTAAAAAAGAAATTGAACAAGATCTAGAAAGATGGAGTAACATCCCATGCTCCTGGATAGGTAAAATCAATATCATTAAAATGTCTATACTGCCAAAGGCAATATATACATTCAACGCAATCCCAATCAAATTGCCCAAAACATTCTTCACAGATCTGGAAACAATGATTCAAAGGTTCATCTGGAAACACAAAAAACCACGAATAGCTAGAACCATTCTCAAGAACAGGAAGTTAGCAGGGGGAATCACAGTCCCAGACCTCTGGACATACTATAGGGCAGTGGTTATCAAAACAGCCTGGTACTGGCAAAAAAATAGAGAAGAAGATCAGTGGAGCAGAATAGAAACACCAGATGGGAACCCACACAAATACAGCCAAATAATCTTTGACAAAAAGACAAACGACAACCCAGGCAAATGGGAAGGTCTGTTCAATAAATGCTGTTGGGACAACTGGTTGATAGCCTGCAGAAACAAAAAGATAGACCCACATCTCTCACCATATACTAAGATCAAATCCAAATGGATAAAAGATTTAAACCTACATCCAGAAACCTTCAAACTTTTGGAAGAAAATGTTGGAAACACACTGGAACACTTAGGGGTAGGCCCTCACTTCCTAAAAAAGACTCCAAATGCAGTAGAAATCAAGACCAAAATAAACAAGTGGGACCTCATCAAACTAAGAAGCTTCTGTACAGCTAGAGAAACAATCAACAAAGTAAAAAGGCAACCCACAGAATGGGAGAAGATCTTCGCACACGACTTAGGTGATAGAGGGCTGATCTCCAGAATATACAAAGAGCTACAAAACAACCAAAATGTCAAAACAAACAAGCCACTCAAGAAATGGGCACGGGAAATGGGCAAACACTTCACAAAGGAACAAACCCAAATGGCAAATAAACATATGAAAAAATGCTCAAGTTCCCTGGCAATAAGGGAAATCCAAATTAAAACATCAATGAGGTACCACCTAACGCCAGTAAGACTGGCCCACATGAATAAAAGCACCAACAACACTTGTTGGCGAGGTTGCGGGGAAAAGGGAACCCTACTCCACTGCTGGTGGGGCTGCAGGCTGGTACAGCCTCTATGGAAATCAGTATGGAGAACATTCAAACAACTCAAATACAACATACCGTATGACCCAGCAATAGCACTCCTAGGAATATATCCAGAACAACTGTTTTATGAGAAACCAACATGCACTCCTATGTTCATAGCAGCACAATCAGTAATTGCAAAAACATGGAAGCAGCCAAAATGCCCATCAACAGAGGATTGGATAAGAAAGCTATGGTTCATCTACTCCATGGAATACTACTCAGCTATTAAAAAAAACAAAATGCAGTTCTTTGTGGCCAAATGGGCCAAACTGGAAACCATAATGCTAAGGGAAATGAGCCAATCCCAAAAGGTTAAATACCACATGTTTGCCTTAATTTGATATGATGTTATGTATAACAAGTTATGTTATGAATGTTATATGTTGTGTATAAACTAAAATTGAAATGTCAATGAGGTGGTCACAGAAGGTGGATAAGAAATCGCATTTACTTTTACCATATTGGTTACTCATTACTATGTCAATTAATTCCATAATGATGTAAATTTTTGCTGATGGTATGTTGGAGCTTTTAATTGATCGGGATGATACTCTGCTGGCTCTGTCTTCAGACCAGAGAGCGTATACCTAAGAAGCCGTTGAACTTGACTGGACAATAAGATGCTGGACTCTATGTTTGGTATATGCTTGCAATGGGGGAATCTCAACTGAACTTGAACTGTGGTTATGCAACAAGGTGGAGGAATCCACCCTGGTGGGAGGGTTTGGGGAGGGGTGGGGAGAATCCCAGTACCTATGAAACTGTGTCACATAATACAATGTAATTAATGAATTTAAAATAAAATTTAAAAAAAAAAATTAAAAAAAAATAAATAAAAAATAAAACTATTATGTTGAAAAAAAAAAAAAAAAAGACAAGATTTACTAAGCTGAAAATGTGCGCAATAAAATAAGTCATGAAATATTTTAAAACTATTTCACTTACGAGGCACAAATATTTTACCATAAATTAATTTTTAATTACTATCTTACTTTTTGCACTTTGTAAAAAGTGAAAGGAATGTGAGCAAAGTTGACCTTTTGAGATGTGATAATTATAACCTTTGTACTCTTGAGGAACACTGATTTTTCTGTCTACTACTTGTTGAATTCTTTATTTGATGGAAGTTTAAACTTGAGATTTTAAAGGAAACTGAAACTATGCCCTTGCAAAAATTAAAAGAAAAATAAGGAAGCAGGAGAGTGGTAGAAAAAGAGGGAGGGGTAAGGTGGGGAGTATCATTTATAAACTTAAAACTATATATGAAATACATGAAATTATAACCTTATGTAAGTTTCCCTTTAAAATCAATACCACAAAAATTTGTTAAAAATCTTCACTTAGACAATACATTTCTAATGCTTGGATCAATAAAGAAATTAAGTGGAAAATACAAACTATTTTGAGCAAGAACAAAAGAACACTCTAACAGTGTTAAAACACTTATCGTGTTGGCTTTCTATGTTAGAAAAGAAATGTTGCCACAATGGCTTTGGCTGATTCCTGAAGCACTCTAAAAACCAACAGCAAATTCAAGCTCTTCAGAAAGAGAAAGGTTAAAAAGTAACAAACCCTATAGTGAAATTGTAAACAGAATGAACACAGAAAATGAAACCGAGAAAGCAAAAGCTACATTTCAGCAAGACAAATAAAAATTCTGTAGAAACTTATCATGAAAATAACTAAAGAGACCACAAATTACTTACATTAGAAATATGTGGCTTAGCAGCTAAAGTCCTCTCCTTGACTGCCCCGGGATCCCATACGGGTGCCAGATTCTAATCCTGGCACCTCCACTTCCCATTCAGCTCCCTGCTTGTGGCCTAGGAAAGCAGTCGAGAACGGCCCAATGCATTGGGACCCTGCACCCGCGTGGGAGACCTGGAGGAGGTTCCAGGTTCCCGTTTCAGATCGGCGCGCACAAGCCGCTGCGGCTCACTTGGGGAGTGAATCATCAGATGGAAGATCTTCCTCTCTGTCTCTCCTCCTCTCTGTATATCTGACTTTGTAATAAAATAAATCTTTAAAAAAAAAAAAAAGAAAGAAATAAGACAGGAGGCATCCCGAAACCTAGCAGTTTTTAATGAACAATCAAATTTAATGAGTAACTTATTGCTAATAAGTTTGAAAAATTGCACAAAACAAAATTTTCTTTTAAAATGTAAATATCACAGCTAAATGAAATATCACCCTAAATGAAATAGACAACTTGAATATCTTACATTCACTAACAAAATGAATCCATAATGTCAAAGTACCTATGAAGAAATATGTATGTCCACCCATATTTACTCAAGAATTTGCTAGAACTACATCTGTGACCCCAGATGTAATTCTGGCCTTTTTTGTTTTCTCCTCTTAACATTTTTTCTTTTTTTTAATTTATTATTTTATGATACAGTTCGATAGGCTCTGGGATCCTCACCCCAGTTCTATCTCCCCTACTGATTTCCTCTCTATTATTATTATAATAGTATAGTCCTTCATAAACAGTCACAAGTTCATTATTCTGCTCTTTAAGTGTGTCCTGACATTGTGGGTGTGAACAATGGCAGAAAACAGAGCATCCTATTGTCAGTATATATTAAACACTTTCATTGGAAGTTCATCTTTGATTTAGAATTAGCATATTGCATTGTAGCTTCACATCTAGCTATGATAGTCTTTATTACACAGTTACTATACATCCCCTTCAACAAAAAGCTATAAAACAAAATCAAGGGCCCGGCGGCGTGCCCTAGCGGCTAAAGTCCTCACCTTGAACGCCCCGGGATCCCATATGGGTGCCGGTTCTAATCCCGGCAGCGCCACTTCCCATCCAGCTCCCTGCTTGTGGCCTGGGAAAGTAGTCGAGGACAGCCCAAAGCTTTGGGACCCTGCATCCGTGTGGGAGACCCGGAAGAAGTTCCTGGTCCCGGCACCGGATTGGCGCGTACTGGCCCATTGTGGCTCACTTGTGGAGTGAAACATCGGATGGAAGATCTTCCTCTCTGTCTCTCCTCCTCTCTGTATATCCAGCTTTCCAATAACAATAAAATCTTTAAAAAAAAAAAAAAAAAACAAAATCAAAAACAGGAAGAAAAATACAAAATTTTTAACAACATGAAGTTAAATAGCATGCTACTGACTAATATGTTAATGTGTCACTGAAGAAATGAAAATCAAAAATTTCCTTGAAGAAAATGTTGCTACTGTATGAGCTATGTGCCACTGAAAAAATTAATAAAGAAAAAAACTTTTTTAAGAAATGAAAATAAAAACAAAGCTATCAAAATCTGTTCAGTGTGGCCAAAACAGTATTGAGAGGGACATTTATAACCTTGGATGATTAAAGAAGAATTGAAAATCTTAAATAAATCATCGAATGCATCTCAAGAGCTTACTAAAAAGAAAAAGTAAACAGGAAGCAAGCAATGATAAAAAAAAACAAAGCAAAAATAAATGGAATTGAAACTAAAAGATTCAATAAATGCATTTTTAAGATGAACAAAACAAACTTTCAGCCAGACCAGAAAGAAAAGCAAGACAGAAAAAAATAAAATAAGATGAAAGAGAAAACGTCCTAAGAAACTAATAAAGTGATTCCTTCTTGCTGAATGGATGCTTTGATCATTATGTGATCGTCTTCATCTCTTTCAATATTTTTCACATCAGAGTCTATGTTACGTGATATAAGAATGGATATATCAGCTCATTTCTCTTTTCCATTAGCCCGGAATGTCTTTTTCCATACTTTCGCTTTGTTTTCACATATCTTTGTTGGTGACATGTGTCTCCTGTAGACAACACATAGATGGATTTTGTTTTTTGATCCAGCTTGCTAATTGATGAATTTAAGCCATTTACATTCGAGGTTAATATTGACAGGTAATAATTTGGTGCTGTCATTTTATTTATTTTTTTAAAGATTTATTTTTATTACAAAGTCAGATATACAGAGAGGAGGAGAGACAGAGAGGAAGATCTTCCTCCGATGATTCACTCCCCAAGTGAGCCGCAACGGGCCGGTGCGTGCCGATCCGAAGCCGGGAACCTGGAACCTCTTCCGGGTCTCCCACGCGGGTGCAGGGTCCCAAAGCTTTGGGCCGTCCTCGACTGCTTTCCCAGGCCACAAGCAGGGAGCTGGATGGGAAGTGGAGCTGCTGGGATTAGAACCGGCGCCCATATGGGATCCCAGGGCGTTCAAGAAGAGGACTTTAGCTGCTAGGCCACGCTGCCGGGCCCAAAAATAAATAAATCTTTTAAAAACAAAGAATCTTTTGTGACTGCCTGCTTATGATGTTTCCAAGGTTCATCAATGTTGTATCACATATCAATAATTCATCTCTCATTGTAGCTAATATTTCATTTTAGACATACAATATTTATTTATTTATCCATTGAGTAAAATCTATAATGTTCCTACATTTCAATTATTTTGAATAATGTGGCTATTTGTGCCCATGGATGAGCTATTACTTATACATCCATTATCAACTGTTTGGAGGGATATATCTAGAAGTACAATTGTACTAATTCAATGCTTTTTTTCACGGAATGATAAACCTGTTTTCCACAACGAATGCACCATTGTACTATTCCATGAAAATAACAACTAAAATCATCTATTACTTGAAAAAAACAGAAACCTTCAGATTCAAGTAGCTAACTGATAAATAGATAAACTCAAAGTTAGATCAAAACAGGTCATGCAAAAACTGAAAACTGAGTACAAACAAACGTTCTTTGAAGTAATTCCACTAAAAATAATATATATCCTTACTTACAAGGAAATTAATATTTTAATGACATGTCTTTCACCTTGACATGCTGGCAAAAAAGAGAACTGACAACCAAACATTCTAAATAGATCAAAAATAACATTCAGGGCCAGGTGCAGTGGCCTAGCGGCTTAAGTCCTCGCCTTGAAAGCCCCGGGATCCCATATGGGCACTGGTTCTAATCCCAGCAGCTCCACTTCCCATCCAGCTCCCTGCTTGTGGCCTGGGAAAGCAGTGGAGGATGGCCCAATGCTTTGGGACCCTGCACCCGCGTGGGAGACCTGGAAGAGGTTCCTGGTTCCCGGCTTCGGATCGGCGCAGCACCAGCCATTGCGGCTCACTTGGGGAGTGAATCATCGGATAGAAGATCTTCCTCTCTCTCTCCTCCTGTCTGTATATCAGACTTTGTAATAAAAAAAATGTTTAAAAAATTATTTATAAAGTAACATTCAAAAATGTAGGGCTGGGCTCGGCAGTGTGGCCTAGTGGCTAAGGTCCTTGCCTTGATCCCATATGGCTGCTGGTTCTAATCCCGGCAGCTCCACTTCCTCTCTGTCTCTCCTCCTCTCAGTATATCTGACTTTGTAATAAAAAATAAAGAAAATTAAAGAAAATTTAAAAAAAATGTAGGGCAAATAAAGACATTTTAAGATTAAGAACAATTAATTTTAGTGGACATTTAAAAAAAGATTTACTTATTGATTTGAAAGGCAGAGTTTCACAGAGAGAGGGAGAAACATAAAGACCTTCGATCTATTTGTCCACCTCCCAAATGGCTGCAACAGCTGGAGCTATGCTACACCAAAGCCAAGAGCGCCCAGCTTCCACTGGGTTCAGGCTCCTGACCACTAACCAGCTTCTGCTGTTTTCCCAGGCACATCAACAGGGAGCTAGATTGGAAGTAGAGCAGTCAGGTGTTGAATCCCATAGAAGATGCCTTCATAACAGGTGGCAGCTTAATTGGCTACACCACAGCACCTGCCCTGCAAAACCAGTTTTATCAGTAGTTAAACTAAGCTACCTAAACAGGAAGGAAATGATAGGATAGAATTCTTGGAACCTTGAAAATAACAGAATACCACAACAATGAGAAAAAAGAAAGAATAAATATATAATCTATTATACTTCAGCTAGCTCTCAATTTTTTTAAATAATATTTGATGTTTGAACAAACATTCTATCATCATCTCTATTGCATCTAATGGATTAGAGGAATTGTGTAACAGTTCTATTTTAAAAAGCAAATAGAGTAAAGGGAATTAGTTGTAAGGTTTCTACATTATGTTTCAAATGCTGAAACATCAGTACCAGTTTGACTGTGACCGTTATATATGTATAATAATAATAACCTAAAGAAACAGCCAAGATTATCATACGAAGTAACATAATTTATGAGAACCCAAAATAGCACAATGACAATGTAGTTCCAAAGTTGGTTAAGGAAGGTGATGAAAGAGAAAGACAAAATGCAAAACAAAGAATAAAGTGACTCCCTAAGCCCTAACACGTAGCGATAACGTTCACTCCTCAGGGATGACAATGTATTAGCACTTAAGGTAAAACTTGCCGAGATGTCACAACCAATACACATAAATTACACCCACATCCTAACTAAAGGATGAACTACTTCAGTGATCAAAAATACGCTACCTCTAAGAAATTAATGTGAGTTATAACGGCATAGGTAGGTTGGAAGTGAAATTATGGAAGAAAGCAAGTCACAAAAATATTTTAAAAATATACATATGGACTATACTAAGTTAGGGAATGTGGATTTCAGAACAAAAGAATTGCTAGATATTATAAGGGACATTATATGGGAAGAAATCAATTAACCCACAAGGAGGATACAAGATCACATTTAATTGCATATACACAAAAAAATGGCCCCTAAGCACGAAACACCAATTGATGGAATTGAAGGTAAAAACAAATTCACAACTTCAGTTGAGGACTTGAGCACTCCATTGTAGCAATGGACCAGACAGAAAATCAACTAGGGTGTAGAATTGAATAATAAAATTAGTTAGGGCCCAGCACAATAGCCTAGTGACTAAAGTCGTTGCCATGCATGTGCCAGGATCCCATATGGGCTCCGGTTCTAATCCCGGCAGCTCCACTTCCCATCCAGCTTCCTGCTTGTGGCCTGGGAAAGCAGTTGAGGACGGCCCAAAGCCTTGGGACCCTGCACCCGCGTGGGAGACCTGGAAGAGGCACCTGGCTCCTGGCTTTGCATCGGCTCAGCTCCTGCCATTGCGGTTGCTTGGGGAGTGAATCATCAGACAGAAGCTCTTCCTCTCTGTCTCTCCTCCTCTCTGTATATCTGACTTTGCAATAAAAAGAAAATTTTAAAATTAATTAAAACTAATTTGTTTTTATATGGGATAATTCACACAGCATCACAAGAACACCAGTAATCCATGTTGGATTCACCCAAGCAAGCCATCTTAGGAATCATGAAATAAACCTCAATCAAATTACAAAAGCATAATCAAAGTAGAGATCAACAAAAAGAGAAAAAAGGAACATTTCCACACGCTTGTGAGTTAGACAACATCCATTTAGGTAATCCACAAGTCTCAGGTCAAGGAATCAAGGAAAAACATACAGAACCGAGTGACAATGAAGAAGTCACGCATGACGACACAGGGCTGCTGCCACAGCGGTGAGGAGAGGATTTCCATCGTAAGGAAGAAAAGCTTCATCAGTGTTCTTGGTTATCAACTCCAGAAACAAACAAAAAAAAACGGGACAAAATAAGCTGAAAATATTCATACAAAGAAAAAATAAAGGAACAGGAAAATAAAATGTGATGTTGGTTCTTCACAATTAAATAAAATATCAAATCACTAGCAAGCTGGGAACGTCTCCCTGTCCTCCGTGCTGCCTGTCAACTAAGTAAAATTCTAAAAATACATAAGGAAAAATAATATTTCTTTTAAATGAATGCTGTCTGTCACAGCAGACCCTGTAACCAATGAAATGCTAAAGAGTGCATAGGACAGAGCTAGGCTCTTTCAGTTCAGCTGCTTACAAGAGATGCAACAAGTTCCCCAAACTGAAACTCACCACAATTAGCTCTCCTTATAACTATTAAAGAAATTTGAATATAGAATGACATAAAACCTTCTTTCCTTAAATCTCTAGGACTCCATGATATCATCGGTTAATTTTAGCAACCATTCAAAGGAATCATAGGAATTGCACACAACTCTTCTCAAACACAGGAGAACATTGCTTCTAAAAACCAGTATTGTCCTGGTACCAAAACCAGGGAGAAGTAGCACAAAAGAAAACCATAGACCAGGGCCCGGCTACGTGGCCTAGCGGCTAAAGTCCTCGCCTTGAAAGCCCCGGGATCCCATATGGGCGCCGGTTCTAGTCCCGGCAGCTCCACTTCCCATCCAGCTCCCTGCTTGTGGCCTGGGAAAGCAGTTGAGGATGGCCCAATGCATTGGGACCCTGCACCCGTGTGGGAGACCCGGAAGAGGTTCCTGGTTCCCGGCTTCGGATCGGCGCGCATCGGCCCGTTGCGGCTCACTTGGGGAGTGAAACATCGGATGGAAGATCTTCCTCTCTGTCTCTCCTCCTCTGTGTATATCTGGCTGTAATAAAATGAATAAATCTTTAAAAAAAAAAAAAAGAAAAGAAAACCATTGACCAATACCTCTCATGAGTTTAGACTTTAAATCTACATCAAGATACTAGCAAATTGGGCTCGGCAGCGTGGCATAGTGGCTAAGGTCCTCGCCTTGATCCCATATAGCCGCTGGTTCTAATCCCGGCAGCTCCACTTCCTCTCTATCTCTCCTCCTCTCAGTATATCTGACTTTGTAATAAAAAAAAATAAATCTTTAAAAAAAAAGATACTAGCAAATTGAATCTAGCAGGGTATATGTGAAAGAATTACACACATTCAACAGGTAAGGTTTAGTCCAAGTATTCTGCATGGCAGATTTAGCACTCAACGTTAAACGCTATTATCAACAAGTTAGAGAAGAAAAACAATTTGCTTATGCAAATAAAGGCAGAAAAAATAAGAACATTTAACACTCTGATGTAAAGGAGGAGGAGGAGGAAGAGTGTTGCTATTGCGGCACAACATGTTATGTTGCCACCAGCAACACTGGCATCCCATTTCAGTGCATGGGTTTGAGTTCTGGCTGTTTCCATTGTTCTGGTTGATAACCACCTCCCTGCTAATCTACAGAGTAAAACAAAACATGGGCCAAGCATTTCAGACATTGCAACCTAAATGAAAGAACCAAATGGAGCGCTGGGGTCCTGAGACTATTAATCCTACTAAATGGTGAAAGACTGAAAAATGCTTCCTCAGATTGGAACCAAGGCAGAGATGTCTGCTTCAATCACTCCTCGTTCTTAGAAGAGTGAAAGTTCTAGCAAGAAAAATAAGGAAGGGAAAAAAAAAAAAAAAAAACGTGCAGAGTAAGAAATAAAACTGTCCTTACTTACAGGTTACCTGATGCACAATCTCAGGAATCTGCCCAAATCTCTAGAAATAGTAAATTACATCAGCAAATTCAAAGGACTTTAAAACATCTCTACTCTGGACCCGGCACGATAGTGTAGTGGTTGAAGTCCTCGCCTTGGGCACACCGGGATCCCATATGGGTGCAAGTTCTAATCCGGGAAGCCCTGCTTCCCATCCAGCTCCCTGCATGTGGCCTGGGAAAGCAGTTGAAGACGGCCCAAAGCCTTGGGACCCTTCTTCCTCTCTGTCTCTCCTCCTCTCTGTATATTTGACTTTGCAATAAAAATAAATTTTAAAAAAATCTCTACTTCAATCCCCATTACAGTTGTATGTACAAATATTAAACATGCAGAAACTGACATTTCAACATAATACCTTTATAAGTGCTTCAAAGAAAATAAAATGAAATATTTAAGCATAAATATGACCGAATCAGTATAATGAAAATTACAAAATGTTGAGGAAATGATTAGACAAATTCAGACACACACCATGTTTATGATTTGCAAGAACCACCATAGCGAAGGAGTCAGTTCTTCCCAATCTGATCCACAGAGTTAGTGAAATTCTTGTAAGAACCTCAGAATTTTTACTGAGATAACTTACTTTGAATCTATAGGAAAAGGCACGGGTTCTATAAAAGATAAAATGACTTCTTGAAAAATAAATTAAAAGAATGAGTTGTTTGAATTTTAGGGTTGGCATACAGCTATAGTAGTCAAAACACGGATATTGATGGAGAGAGAAACATTGTATCAGGCAAAGAGCATGAAGGACCCAGAAATGGATCCATACAAATGTGCTAGGGTCACTTTGGACAAAGATTCAAAACATAAAATGAGTAAGAAGTCTCTTTAGAAAATGGCGTTGGAGAAAATTAACATGTATGTTCAAATATCTTAATGTACATTTCACATTTTACACAATTAGCATTAAATGAAGTATGCATTTAGAAATAATAGAAATATTTTGTAAAATCATAGCAGAAAACTTTGAACAACTTGGAATAGCGTTCTTCGTCATTTTCACAAATTCAAAGTGACCCATTGTTGAACGAAATTTTCATTTCATACTGCGTCAAGGTACACCCTGACTTATTGTGAGAAAAAGGAAAAGCATTCAACGTGCCCCTGCCCGTTTGCAGGCAAATCACACGGATTGGTCATTTCCTGAAAAATCCTAGTAGCAGAGTCACTCAGCGCTTGCTTAAAGGAAAAATCCTCTTTTTGCTTATGAAATCAAGGAGCCAAGATGACCTGCAGATGGTTCTAGTGTGGGTGAGCTGGAAGGGAATTCCCAAATCCAAGGACAAGCAGAAAACAGAAAAATAGAGGCCAAAAGAATAGTTACTCAAGCTTCAGATTCTCCAACTGTGGTATTCTGTGTTGTGTAGAAAAATGAAAATATGTAATGCAAATTTAAGCATGTAAACACACACACACATATATACACAAACACATGTATATACACATAGTGTCTACACACATAGGCCCATATGTATAAACATGAGTATGTGCGTTCATTTGTGTGTCAGTGTGTATTTGTAATTAAATTTGTAGTTAAATTGTTAGACCATAGCCATGCAGTCAATTCGTCTACATTATTTTTAACACATACTTCAAACAATTAATACTTTGTAACATTTTCCATTATTTCAAAATTGTCATTGTGTCCAACAATTTCAAGTACAGTTATAATCTTTATATATGAGTGTTAATAAGCAACTGTTTCTATAAATGTGCCACCATTATAGTTGTAAAGCAAATATGAGATGCTTTATATTTGAAATAGTAAATATAAACAAATACATTTTAACAGTTTAAGTAACTACTCTAAGTTACATCTTCCAGTAATTTAAGGAAATATTTTATTTGACAAGAATATATAAACTTAAGTCATAATAGAAAGTATATTTTGGAGTAAACTTAATTTTCAATTTGTATTCTGTTAGCACCTACATTTTACATTAAAGAATTTCAAAAGCTACAAGGGTATTTGTATTTGACCTACAAAATAAATGACTTAGACTTAATCATTTGGAAGTTTCTTTCCACCATTACATTTGAAATCTTACTGCTGTTTTATTTTTATAGATTCTTCGCAAACAGAAAATTGGCCACTTGCAGAAGTTAATAGTTTTTAAAATGTCATTTTACAATGTGATGCATACATGAGCTCTGTCAGAAAACATTTACTTATTCAACCATTAATTAACTTTTGATCAGATTTTTTTTTAACAGGCACTTATGTAAGCACTGTAAATGAAGTCAGGCAAACCTGAGACCCACCGAGTCCACCAGGAAATGCATGTCAAGGTATACAATAGCTGTTAAAATGGAATCTGTGCAATGAAGCTTGGAAAACACATCCAATGGGATCTGACCTGGAGGAGTCCCAGGAGACTACCTGGAGAAAACAATGTTTAGGACAAAAGCTGAAGCTTAGAGTATGTCCTTGAGGAACCAGAAGATGCTTGTTAGATCTTCCCCGTCTCCATGTGCTCCAGCCAAGAGACCATCAAGAACAAGCAGTGGGCTTGGCAGCGTGGCATGGTGGCTAAGGTCCTCGCCTTGATCCCATATGGCTGCTGGTTCTAATCCCAGCAGCTCCACTTCCTCTCTGTCTCTCCTCCTCTCAGTATATCTGACTTTGTAATAAAAATAAATCTTTAAAAAAAAAAAAAAAAGAACAAGCAGTGAGCAAGGCGAATCTCGGACGAGTTGTAATACTCCTTGCAACAAATTAGAACACACATTATCATGAACCATGAAGCATCTCAGTGGGACAGTTAGTAAAAGCTTGTTGTAGGATTAGGGCTGTGGTTGTAGTGCTGATGGGGGCTCCAAAAGTTGGGGATGGGGTCACTCTAGACTCCAAGCTGTCTGAAAGCAGAGGCAATATGGTTTTTTTTTTTAAAGATTTATTCATTTTATTACAGCCAGATATACACAGAGGAGGAGAGACAGAGAGGAAGATCTTCCATCCGATGATTCACTCCCCAAGTGAGCCGCAACGGGCCGATGCGCTGATCCGAAGCCAGGAACCTGGAACCTCTTCCAGGTCTCCCACGTGGGTGCAGGATCCCAAAACTTTGGGCCGTCCTCCACTGCTTTCCCAGGCCACAAGCAGGGAGCTGGATGGGAAGTGGAGCTGCCGGGATTAGAACCGGCGCCCATATGGGATCCCGGGGCTTTCAAGAAGAGGACTTTAGCCGATAGGCCACACAGCCTGGCCCAGCAGAGGCAATATGTAACGCAGTATTTTAATTAAGAAAACCGTCCCTGCTGAAGAAGCAGGTGTCACTCATTCTAAGCAAGTGAGTGGAGTGTATTGTGTTTTTGGTTGGCATAATGATCTTTATTTTTCTGCACTTAGAAAAAAATGTGTGAATTGCATTTTGTTTCACTTTTACCATCTCGGAATAATGATGTCTGTTGTTGATACAGTGGGTCCCCCTTTATTCGTAGTGGAATTGTATTTCAAAATCCACAACGCATATCTAAACCCACGGAAAGGACTAAACTCGACGTAGTATATTATTTCCTGTACAATAAAATTTAATTTACAGGTTAGGCACAGTAAGAAATTAACAGTGATACCTAACAACAATAGAATAGTTATAGCAAGATATGGTCATAGAGGTGACACTCGCTCTTTCACTCTTTCTGTCAGTATCCCTCATGGCACCGGATGATGCTTTTCAGCTGCAGTTGATTACAGGTAACTGGGATTGGGAATCAGGGATACCCTGTATTCTGTAATACTTCAGTGATTCCCCATTTAGCATTTCCAGGCCCCTTGTTGACCTTGAGTTACTGAGACCAAGGAAAGTGAGAGCGCGGATTAGGGGATGATGTTATTTGGAACACCGTTACGTGAGTATAATCACTGTATTCTTGACTGGAAGTTGTTCCCTGGGATATGGTGTGTGCTGCTCTTTTCCAGTCCGTGCAAGATCCCACCTGAGTTCCCCAGTGCTTCCAGGCCATGTGTCCTGAAGCTCCGACAGTTCATGTATTGATATATTCAAAAATAAAGTATCTTGGTACAATGAAATACTTCATTCTGGCATAGTATGACAACCATGTTTCTGAGAGCGGATATATGAATATGAGTTCTCCATCTGGCCCACTAAACAGGACTGGTTTGTCACCCTGGGCTGGAGTTCCTGCAGACAAATCAAGGTGCATTCCCCACCACTTGTCTGGGAAAACGCACTGAACAGTTTGCTTTAGCAGTATGCTCAAACAGCTTTTTTCAAATATTCTTCTGGCCCTCACTCTCTCTAGTGTCTCTCACACTGTCTTGCCTGATGAAGCCCAGAGGCCATGACTGTATTGGATTCCGGGCTGTCCTCTAGGCAAGATCCTAGCTCATCTCAGTGTTCCTTCCAATTTTCTGGCCTTTCATTCAGTGAGATACATTCTGAGCATACAACATCAATCATAAATAATTTGTTTATTTGAAAATTACATGCTAGAACTCTGGTTCTATAATCGATACACATGGCAAAACATGTATGGACATTTTGCTTTTAAAGAATAAGATGGAAATTAACTAAATTAAGCTCTAATATTTCTTATCTGGTCCTCAGTGTACTCTGTGTTATCCGCACCCATTAGTTAGCTCACCATCCACCCAGAGTTGACGCTCTTTGAACTCCAAGACAATTCATGTCACCCCCTAAACTTCTTGTGCTCACTCTGTAATGTGGGATGCCATTTGAACCTCTGTAAGCTTCTGCATAGCTGCACAGACGCTCAAGGTTGGGAGGATGGGGGAAGCACGAATTGAGTAAATTTCTGGGGTAAAGTCTTCACAGGGTTTGTTCAACATGTAATTAGAGCTGGGGGGCTTTCTGTCATTAGTTTTCCTAACTACTTAATTGTGAAAACTCAAAGAGCAACATTGAAATCTAGAATGAGGGTCTGAAATGCCACTGTCAACCTCCATGCAAGCCCAGAACATTCTAGAAGCATTCAGGAAGAGCAGACATTGACCCCTTCTTACACCCCATTACAGTACAGACAGAAGCCACTAGCTTTGGGGAAAAAAAACACACATGTATTAGGAAGCAAGAGATACCTTCTAAAGAAGAGGCCATCAGGCACAGAAGCATTGGCTAACATGAAGCTAAACAATTTTTCTCCGCACAAACTGACATCTTTCTAGTAGAGAAGCTTTTGCACCAGGAAAGGGGTGAGAAACATGTCCTGGCTGATGAGATAAGACACATCTTTCAACGCCCCTCTCTGATGAGTAATGGTGAAGGTGACCAGGGGCACTCGCCGTACTTCTGAACTGGCAGGGACTGGCTTGGGACACAGGTTTCCTGGGTGAGGCACCCCGGTTGCTTTCCCTGTCTTTAGTATATTTATTCTTGATGGCGTATCTCTGGTCTTTGGGAGTGACTTTGTGGCCAAAGTCCATTTCTGTCACCGCTTTCCTGTGTTCTAGGTACAAGGGACCCCCACGGTTGCATGAATGTCGCCCCACCACGGTTTCGGCATCCTCCCTAGCCCAACTTAACTCTAAGGAACCATGTCCATAATGAAGCCGCAATTTGTCTGCCAGGATCTTGGCAACAAATGTCATGATGGCCCGAGCCTCCTGCTCCTTCTTCTCCACAAAATATCTACTTATGACGGTCCCCTTGCTCCGGGCAATGGTAGATGCGGGCTTCACATTTTGTAGAAAATCTGTCTTCTCTTTGCCTTTTGTGGTGGGACTAATGCATACCGTATTCTTGGCTTGGCTTCCTGGCAGGAGTGGGGAAGACTTACTCCCGAGGGTGTGTCCTGTATCCCTGCCCTGGGCAGGAAGACTCCTCCCATGGGCAGATAAGATCTTCTGTCTTGTGGCCCTTTCTTCCTTCTCTGCTGGTTTGGGTCTCCTGCAGATCTCTCTTTTGTCAGGAGGACCAAATGTCTTGCTCACACTCTTCTGTGGGACCTTCAATTTGGAGATTTGGGGTTCTTGTCCCTGGCTGCTTCTTTCCCTTGATAGAGGCTCACCAAGCCCCTGCAAAGCTAGCATGTCATCAGTGGACACACTCTTTGAGATGCCCAGTGGGCCCTGAGATGCTGAGATGGCTGTGGAAGACAGCAGCAAAGGCAGCTGGTCTTGCTGAACAGTACTAGTGGTCATGTCTTGAGGCTGGTTCTCTGACTCCACATCCACCTGGAGCTCCAGTTCCTTAGTAATCAGTCTTTTCATGCATGGCTGTCCTGCATACTGGCCATTGGAATTTTCATAGGGTGTTTTCTTCATCCCCAGAGACTCGACACCCTTCAGGCTCACATTGACGTGGGAGTGTGCTGCCGTGCTGGTTTCCACAGAGACTTCCCAAGAGGAGACTTTCTCTTTAGCCAGGCCTTTGGTCTCTTCGGCTCTTGGAGGTGGGGATCCTGCCTTGGTCACCAATATGCTTGTGCTGCAGCAAGGGTCTGACAATGCAACATCTCTTGTCTGCTTATGTGCCCCGTACTTGGCCATGACCTGCCTTGAGCTCACTTCCAGGCCATCCCTTCCGGTTCCCTGTGCAGCATGACTCTCGCTGGATCTTCCTGGAAGTTTGTAAGTGAGGGGCTGAGCAGGTAGTCTGCCCTGCTGTCCAGTCTGAGGGGTCATTGGAGGCCTAAGGTTACTGCCAAATGAAGTCATTCTCAGGGTCCTCTTGACTTCTTTTGGGGCAGGTGAGGGGGGAAATGGGGAATTCTTCAGCATGGGAACTGATTTTTTGGTCATCATCTTCTTTCCTGGATCTTTCCAAGTAGGTTCTCTCAGGGAGCCAGTAGCCTTGGCTTTCAGCTTGGCCCCAGACTGACGCAAGGTTGACTGTGGAAGGGGCAAAGTTTGAACCACACCTAGACTGAGATTTTTAGGCTCAAGAGCCTGAAGGTGTAGCCCCCACTTTTGCCTCACTCTGAACCTTATAATGTGTGTTTCTAGCATCTGTTGAGTAAGTGGGTCAAGGAATGAAAGCTCCCTTGAGGTGTTTATACAGCACTTCTGGCCTTTAGGAGAGGCTAGATTTCTGGATTTAGGGTGGATATAAATCTTGGGAGAAGCGCAATTGACTGCAAACCAGGATCGCCGCACTTTCACAGGTATCTTGCCCTCATGAATTTGACCCAACTTCCTGCCCAAATGGGCTTTCAGGGTTTTCTCAATATACTTCTTGTTTAAACCCCCAGCTATAAACGTTTCATAGAAACCCTTTCCAGGTCTTGCCAAGCACCTTTCTGATTTCCTACTCTCCAGAAACCTCGTTGAAGTACTTCCAGGACCCCAAACTAGATCTTCTGGGTAATTTGTTTCTTGTCCTAGATTTCTGATTGGCTTGTCTAGTTTGAATCTTACTGAACCCTTGCCAAAAATTCTTCTGGAACGCATGGATCCCATCAGCTGTTCTTCATTGCTGCGTATACCTGTAAATGGATTGGATTGGCAGGAATGATGGAAGTCCTTTGTTTGGCACTTGGAGACCGGTAAGGTTTTTCCCTTAGGCTGCACTACTTCCAAAGATGCTCCAGCCCTGTAGAGGGCACCATCCTGATGTTCATCTTTGAAGACTCTCATCTGACTCTGTTGCTTTTGTGGGTCCCGGAGCTTAGTGCTGATAGAATAGCCAGGAAGAGCAGAGGAAGTCTTGAATGTGTAGGAGGCCTGGCTGTCCTGGAGAAATCTGGCAGTGGGTTGGCCAGTGGTTTCCTGTGAGTTTGGGAGATGAGAGGCTAAAGCCTTTCTCTGTTTCTGCTGCTTCTGCAAGGGCTGTTCCATTTTTCGAGCTTTGGTGGAGATGACAGACGGTGGCTTCTCCTGAGATGTCCAGTAGGATGCAGTATAGTCCTGATTTCCATGGGGAAGCCTGGGAGTGGATTGGCCAGTGACTTCTTGAGATTTTTGGCAATGAGAAATTAAGGCCCTTCTCAGTTTGTCTGGCTTCTGAAAGGGCCATTCCATTTGTTCATTATAAACTGGGATGATAGATCGTGCCCTCTGCTGGGATGTAGGGCAGGACGTTTTGCAGGTCCTACCATCAGATGGAGACAACATTGTTTTTGTGGGGGGAAAGCATGGGACGTGATCTGGTATCTGTCTCTGACCTGGGTAGGACAAACCTTTGGGCAAGGATTGGCCCAACATAGTGTCTTTGGCATGACTGTGACCTGGAGATGGACTAGAGCCGACATTGAATTTAATTGAGGGATTTCGTAACTTGAGAGACTTTGTGGATACATGGACATTAGCCACCAGAGACTCACTGTGCAGGGAGGGGAGGCCCCAGAAGAGCTGGCTGTATTCACTTTCCAAGTGATCTCTAAAGACCTTCGGGTAAGAGATCTGCTGAGCACCTGGCAGCTGCACTGGTTTCTTTTTTATTCTGCACGATGGCTGTAACATGGTGGTACCCTGCTTGTCACTCAGTGACTGCAAAAGAGTCCTCAGAGAAGTCAGATGGCAATCTGGGCACGTTTCTTTCAGAAATGACTCCTCAGTGTATTTTCCCTCCCATCTCTGTTCTACTCTCTTGGAAATGAGTTTCTCTAGCAACTTTTGAACATCAGAGCTGATGAAAGAGGAAGCGCCAGCTTCTATTTGCCTACGTGTGGGATCTCCCCAGCCTGAGGCATCTGGTGAATGATGGCAGAGATTCTTTTGTTGGGCTCTGCCAGGCAGTGAAGCACAGAGCAGCAAGGTCTTGGCAGCTGCCCACCACCAGAAGAGTGAAAATAAACCACTTAACCAGCTCAGGCCTGAGATGGCCATGATGTGAGAGGTCAGATAGGAGTTACCGGAAGGAGAGTTTTCTGGAATAGGGCCCACTGGGATTCTCTGTAAATCAGACTGGATTTCATGAGATATCTGTGACAGGCAAGAGGATAGATGCAAAGGAGCCTGGACCAAAGGAGCTGAGGAAGTCAGTGGCGTCAAGGTTGTGGGTGAAGCAACAGTCAATGGTGGTTGGTACTCCTCTCCAAGGGAGTCCTGATATAAAAGATGCAGAGCTCTGTTCTTGTCAGGGGTTCTGCCCTGGGGGCTGGAGGAGACAAGAAACACAGGCTTCAGCCAGGACCAGACAAGGACAAGAGGCCAGGCCAGGTAGGCATGAATGGAAACCATAACCCCTCTGAGGCCTCCCATGCTGACTCATTCTCACCCTAATGCTTCACGCCATCCTCTCTCCATCCTGTGGCTTTCCTGCCCATGTCAGCCTCAGACCCAAGATCAGACCCAGCAGCCCGAAGACGAAGGACAAAGAAAGAGCCAGAAAGTTTGTTACCTTTGAAGAGGTGCAATCAGGCCCGATGCCTCCTCTACTTCCTTCAGAAATTCCCTACAGGCTGGAAATCAGGAGATGAGGTAATTATGGAGGAAGAAAGGACGTAGGACCCTCCTAGGGAGATAAATGGACTGTCCTTCCAGGAAAGACCTGGGGAGATTAAACTCTGGGACTTCTGTATCAGTGTCCACCCCACTGACCTCACACAGTGACAGCGGGCCCCACAGGGGAGCAGCTCTTTTTTCTTTACAAAGTCCTTCCACCTGTGTCTCCAACTGAATTCCTCACAACTGCTCTGTGAGGGAGAAGTGACATATTTCAAAGAGGATGTGGTCTTCTTGAAGTGAAACAGCTTGGCTTCACATTCAGAGAGTGTCAGCTCAGTACAGCTTGGTGTCCCCTTCTGGGTGGCACCGTATCCTTGCCCACCATGGCTTCACTGCCATCTGCAACATGAGTAGTAACCCAAATCCTGATCGCTTTCCCAGGAGTCTACTCCTCGAGCTTCTGCCACTGACATCCATGGGATGTGGAGCCTATCCCTCAGGGAGAGGTGTGGTCATCAGCGGAGCTCCGGGTAGAAGGATTGACCCCTACCTTTCAGAGCAACACTCTTCTTCCGGCTCCCGCTCTCCCTCCTTCTTTGTGCTGGACTCTGAAAAACAAGGAAGAGGGGGGCTGGGACCCCATTCTCTGTCCTCTTCCCAGGTGTGCTGCCAACACGATCATGATCATGAACATGCTGACTCGTTGCTGTGTTTGGCTAGTAGACCTAAATGTCCCTTTCTTACAATTTAGTTCTTCTTAATTTAATTTGGAAAGCACACGAAGAGTGGTTTGGGGTAAGGTTCACTCGGGTTGTCTTTGATCCCTATTGCTGTGTTAAAGAGGACATTGCTAGGTACATCCAAGCTGCCACACAGCATCCTGCTGCCCAAGACCAGAGGTCACTCCAGCCTCTGAGTGGAGGCTCTGCAGCTCAGCACAGCCCTCAGACTGACTGCACACGAAGGGAAGGCTTGGCCCTAAGGCATATGCTACAAGGGGGCCCCGTATCCAACCCTAAGTGATGCATTCCTAGGCCACTGTGGATCTAATTTTTCCCTGGTAAGCTCCGGTGCACCCATGTGAACGATTTCATAGTAAATGAGATGGTGGAAATCATAGTGTCCAACCTAATCCTTGCCCTGACAGATAGTATTTGTTCCTGAAGTTACCCATCTCCAAAGTCTGTAATTAATTTGAATAAACGGAGAGTAGTTTTCTATTGGGCTTTGATCAAGGGTTCCTTACCTTCCTGATGTTCTTGTTTCTAGCAGGTGGTGAGGATGGGTCACTCTTGAGACAGGGGAGTATCAGGAGGAAGATCCCCACACCACACAGTATCGGCAAGATGATGTCCACCACCCAGAAAGTGAAGCTGGGGCCCGGGCATGTGGCTCTCACGCATCTCAGAGGAAGATGTCCCTCCATCCTGACTCACCCTGCCACCCTTGGTGCCCTGAGCTCTGGGAGTTCCTTTTGGAAGAGGAAATCGGGGGTCCAAAATCACATCACAGAACAGTACCGTCATCACAAAGACCTCCAGGAAATGGGGGAGGGGCAATAGAAGGAGGCAGCTGAACCCAAGCCCTCCCCCACCATTCATCCCTTCAAGTCTCTTCAGGAGCCATCCAGATCCTTTATCCAAATCTTCCTGCTTAATATATCCAGTAAATTTAAGCAAGGTTCAATTCTTTCCCCTTTGCTACTACAATGTCACCTGGTTATTCTTATCCCATGAAGACCTTAGCTTGTATCAACTGGTGTCAAGCTTCTGAAAGCCTGAAATTATCCTAAGACTTTTGAGTACTTTTCAGGGAAATATTGCCTCCCAAAATCCTCTGATTTCAAAATTTTCCCATATAATAAGTTTAGCCACTGCCATCGATACAGTGGAACTTTATACTTTAGTTCAAACTGTCTAGTTATAATTTATATTGGCTACTCTCAGAGCAATCTCGGACACAAAAAAAATCAAATTATTATGTAAAATTCCCAAGGTTAAATAACTATAATAAAAGTATAAATAATTAAATCTTCAAAAGATTTTTATTAGTAGCATTAACACTTCTGAATTAGTGTCAGAGTGTGGGTAAAATGTTATTGTTGGGCAGTGTGAGATTCCTTTGTGTGGAGAAAACTGCTACTTTGCGAGGCCAGGAGGTGCCTGAACTTTGGGAGGATTCCACTTCAGCGATAAATCTGTTCTTTGCTGTCTTGCAATTTTGTGAACCCAGGTGCAGGCGGGCAAGGGCACAATTCTTCTCCCAAGAACAGGAAGAAGATAAGGGTGTGAGAATGGGCTGAGCCATAAAGATAATGGTTATGGGAACGGAACAGACTCCCTGTGCCTGAAGGCCATAAAAATTAACATGTCTAAGGTTGTTACTTTTGACGTATTTCTCAGCCCAAAAGGTCTTCGGGGTTCTACCACGGCTTGACTGGCTTGCGTTCCCCAAGTGCGGTCTGGCCCCAGCATGCTGGCGCAATAATCTTTGTTTGCTGTTTGCATTACAAGCGAGACTCTTTGTCGTCCTCTGGGGGTTGACTAGCTCGCACCCTGACATCCGGGGAGCTCTAGCCCGGACTCTAACATGAGAAAAGCTGCAGATTTATTGTTCAAGAGCACATTTAGACAAATCAGTTCATTTCAAATTTAAAAAAAAAAATTAAATATTTCCTGATTTTCTAGAATCTTACACAGGATGTTTTGATTCCATTTCTTTTCATCTTGTCCAAAATACATTACTCTCTGAATTCTTGAAATATGTGTGGCCCATCCACAGAGCAGGAATGGATCACGTGAGCTAAATAAAGTACTGATTCCTAAGGTGGAAAGTGGGCTGAGAGACCCAGATCTGGGTTTGAATCCAGTTTAGGCAGCTTCATGTGTGTCATCAGTATTATAAATATGTATATGATTGTGGTATATATTACACATATATTATATTTTCCCCTCTGTTTCAGAGTATATCTTTGCTATTATCTCCTGCCCCCTACAGACTCATGGAGCCTTGCTCGTACCTCCTTGAAAAAGTCCTTTTAGGGCCCAGCAGAGTGGCCTAGTGGCTAAAGTCCTCACCTTGAAAGCCTGGGATCCCATATGGGCGCCGGTTCTAATCCCGGCAGCTCCACTTCCCATCCAGCTCCCTGCTTGTGGCCTGGGAAAGCAGTCGAGGACGGCCCAATGCATTGGGACACTGCACCCGCATGGGAGACCTGGAAGAGGTTCCAGGTTCCTGGCTTCGGATCGGCGCAGCACCCGCCATTGCGGCTCACTTGGGGAGTGAATCATCAGACGGAAGCTCTTCCTCTCTGTCTCTCCTCCTCTCTGTATATCTGACTTTGTAATAAAATGAATAAATCTTAAAAAAAAAAAAAGAAAAGAAAAAGTCCTTTTAGTCCTAAGTTATAGTATAACATGAAACTGTTCTGACATCCCTTTGGCAGTAGAATTTCAGGATTAGGATTTTTGACCACTAGATGGTAAATTTGTATTGCTGCTTGGAATATTGCCATGAAATTAATGTGTATTTTCTCTTGGGCTTTGGTTATATGTAGCTTAATGTGAGCGTATCATCTGAGTTTATTTGGCTGGAATATCAAGAATACACGTGTTCAAGAACCCATCTTCTGCATTTATCATTTTCTTCATCTGTCTACGATCTCTGGTATATCGCAGTCCCCAGTGAGGGTCAACAGATTAACCTGGGAGCACTGCATGTCTTAATCAGGTCCATGAAGAGCACTAAAAATCATGGTGGCGTCTAAGTTCTACTTTATTTATAAGGGAGCATAAAACTGAGATATGGATCTTATCTTGATCTTGAAATCAAAAATGAGATCTCAAGGAACTTTTTACAGGAAAGACTCGTAACAGCCGCTGTTAATTCAGCAAAAGAGCCCTATGTGAGGAACAGGAGCTGGAGGGCCGAGAGAATTGGTCACGGTAATGCCACGCTTATATTGAAAACAAACAAGCAACCAAACAATTTGGACCTACTCTTCATCAAAACTGATATTCTTTCTGAATATACCAAAACATACCTCTTAGCAGTAATGATGTCTAGTTCTCGGAGACAATTGTCTTGGGTGCATTCATTCACATATACCTCCATATACTTGATTTTACAGGTGTATTTTAATTTCTGTCCATCTACCGACCTATCCTACCTGCCTACTGCAACAACAGTGAACTGCCCTCCTTTCCAAAGCATCTACACTGTATGGAGCAGAAAGGTACAGAAAGGTGTCCCATGGATGGCTTCTTGGAGCTGTTTTTGAGATATGACACTCATTTTAAAAGAACTCTACCTCTTATGATATGAGATCAGACCTGAGGGCTTTGTTTCAGCTTCCTCACTCTTCAGCCCACATGCTATTGTAGTTTTTTTTTTTTTTAATGTATTTTTCATTACAAAGCCAGATATACCGAGAGGAGGAGAGACAGAGAGGAAGATCCTCTGTCTGATGATTCACTCCACAAGTGAACACAACGGCCGGTGCTGAACCAATCCGAAGCCAGGAACCAGGAGCTTCTTCCAGGTCTCCCATGCGGGTGCAGAGTCCCAAGGCTTTGGGCCGTCCTTGACTGCTTTTCCAGGCCACAAGCAGGGAGCTGGATGGGAAGTGGAGCAGCCAGGATTAGAACCGGTGCCCATATAGGATCCCGGCACATTCAAGGCGAGGACTTTAGCTGTTAGGCCGTGGCACCAGGCCTGCTATTGTAGTTTATTTCCATCCTTCACAGTCCCTATAAGAACCATCTTCATTCATTTAATAAGTTCCTGGCACATCGGCCTCTCAAAGGTTTGGGACTTCTGTGGGTTCGTGTGTGGCCTACAGTTACAGCTTTAATCTCTGATGTTTCTACTGCCAAGAAGCAGAGGACCAAAATTTCCATAGGAAACTGAATTTGTATTTTGCAGGACAATTCTTTTCCAAGCCCTTCAATCACTGAAAAATATTTTTAAAAATATACTCAAAAAGGGTATTTCATTTTGTCAAGTTCACTTCCTGCAGATAACTCCCTGTTGCATACGTTTTCCCACAGCCTCAGGAGAACTACTTTACAGTAAGCTTGTCTCCCTTTAGAAATCTTGAGTAGCACATCTTGATTATCATTCTTTGATAATCAAAGAATATCTAGTCATCCTTCCCTAATTTGTGAGTGAAGAAGTTGATTTGAGAATGTGGACTGGTAAGAAAGTGATAGAGGGCAGGAAGATTCATAAATAGGTTTGCCTCCTCCTTTGGATTTAATAATTCACTTAGAGAAGGGATTTGATACAGTGATGAAAATACCGGTTAGGACACCTGTGATCCGTATTGAAGTGTCAGGGCTCAATACCCAACCTTAGCTTGCAACTTCAGCTCACTGTTAATGGAGATCCTTAGGTGATGGCTCAACTAATTCAGTCCATTTTCTTTTTTAAGATTTACTTATTTTTATTGGAAAGTCAGATATACAGAGAGGAAGAGAGACAGAGAGCAAGATCTTCCGTCCTATGATTCACTCCCCAAGTGAGCCGCAACGGCCGGGGCTGCGCCAATCCGATGCCGGGACCAGGAACCTCTTCCAGGTCTCCCACGCGGGTGCAGGGGCCCAATACATTGGGCCGTCCTCGACTGCTTTCCCAGGCCACAAGCAGGGAGCTGGATGGGAAGTGGAGCTGCCGGGATTAGAACCGGCGCCCATATGGGATCCTGGTGCGTTCAAGGCGAGGTCTTTATCTGCTAGGCCATGCCGCCAGGCCCTTTTTTAAGATTTATTTATTTTTATTTGAAAGGTGATACACAGAGAGGAGGAGAGACAGAGAGGAAGATCTTCTGTCCAATGGTTCACTCTCCGAGTGGCCACAATGGCTGGAGCTGAGCCGATTCAAAGCCAGGAGCCAGGAGCTCCTCCAGGTCTCCCACACGGGTGCAGGGTCCCAAAGCTTTGGGCTTTCTTCGACTGCTTTCCCAGGCCACAGGCAGAGAGCTGGATGGGAAGCGGGGTCACCGGGATTAAAACTGGTGCCCGTATGGAATCCCAGCACGTGCAAGGCGAGGACTTTAATCACTACACTATCGTGCCAGGCCCCCTTTTTCTTTTTTAATATTCATTTGCAAACACTCATGTCACAGATGGGGCAATACAAATATCTTTATCACATGAGTGCATGTTCAGGTTAGTTCGTATACAGGGAAATTTCATATTATAACCGCAGTAAGAGTTTTGTGGTTTTTTTCTCTTATTTTCCGTTTTACAATTTTTCTTGTCAATGCTCACCATGTGAGAGATCTAGATTAAGTTCTTAGCTACGGGCTTCCACACCCTGCTTCTTACAGGTGTTTAAGAGGGACCCCATGGAGAGGAGTTCTGTGACTTCACTGCTCTCTTTGTGTCTAAAATAAATAAAACGGGCCCGGCGGCGTGGCCTGGCTACGTGGCCTAGAGGCTAAAGTCCTCGCCTTGAAAGCCCCGGGATCCCATGTGGGAGCCGGTTCTAATCCCGGCAGCTCCACTTCCCATCCAGCTCCCTGCTTGTGGCCTGGGAAAGCAGTTGAGGACGGCCCAATGCATTGGGACCCTGCACCTGCGTGGGAGACCCGGAAGAGGTTCCAGGTTCCCGGCATCGGATCGGCGCGCATCGGCCCGTTGCGGCTCACTTGGGGAGTGAATCATCAGAGGGAAGATCTTCCTCTCTCTCTCCTCCTCTGTGTATATCTGGTTGTAATAAAAATGAATAAATCTTAAAATAAAATAAATAAAACAATCTAGCAATCCACTGGAGGAACACAGCCCACATTTACTGAGTGCAAATTATTTATTCTCTAGATCCTGGGTATACAAAAATACATTAGCATGCCAAATTACAGTTATTATATAATTACACATGTACACAAAATAATACAAAAATAACCTTTTTTTTTATGACAATCTAATCTCAGTAATACCCAAAGACGTTGAAAGAGTTGTTTATAAACTATGCTTCTAAGTTTATGTCCAGTTCTTGTCTCTCTCCTCTGCTGCACTCTCAGGCCCTAGCGGGGAGCTGGATCAGAAGTGAAGCAATCAGGCCTTGAACTAGTGCCCATATGGGAAGCTGGCACAGCAAGGGTGAACACTGGCCTACTGAGCCACTGCACCTGCCCCATTCTTACACATTGTTTTTATATTCTATATTAACTGCCATATTAAAAAAATGCGTATTTGTGTTTTGGGAACTGGCTTAATATAGCCAAGTATAATGGTTTCCAGTTACATCAATCCTACAGCCAAAGACAAGATTTCATTGGCTCCTGGGTAATCTGGCATTTCTTTCCTACACATTTTAGAATCTTTATCGTTCACTATTGAAGGTTTGACCGTAACGCGGCGTATTGAACATCTTTTCTGATTATGCCTCTAATGAGTTCTCTGGGATTCTTCCATTTGTTTGTCCATATCTTTCTCTAATTTAGGAAAGACTCTGCTGTTATTTCACTGAATGGGCTTGTCATCCTTTCTCTATTTCTACATACTCAGAAACTCTAAGTGTGCTTGGAAACCTTAAGTACTATTTTCAATTTTCCAATTTTATTTTCCTCTTTCTTCTGTCTCCAGGTCTGAAGTAATTCCAAAGATTTACTTTCTAGCTTGTATATTCTTTCTCCAGCCTCATCAAGTCCACCGTTGAAGCTCTCCGCTTTATGTTCTATTTGAGATATCGACTTCTTCATTTACAATATTTTAGCTTGATTTTTCTTCACTCTCTATTGCAAAAATTTTCATCCATAGGCCCGGCACAGTGGCTCAGTGGCGAAAATCTGTGTCTTGCATGTCCCTGGATCCCATATAGGTGCCGGTTCATGTCCTGATTGCTCCACTTTCCATCCAGCTCCCTGCTTGTGTTCTGGGAAAGCAATAGAGGATGGCCCAAAGCCATGGGAGGCTGCATCCACGTGGGAGGTCTGGAAAAAGTTCCCAGCTTCTGGCTTTAGATCAGCTCAGCTCCAGCCACTGCAGCCAGCTGTGGAGTGAACCAGTGGACAAAGAATTTTCCTCTCTGTCTCTTCTCTCTGTAGATCTGCTTTTCCAATATAAATAAGTAAACCTTTAAAAATGTTTTTCAGCCATGTCATGTATGAATTTATCACATATATTTGCTTCTCAGTGTTTTTGCATAATCTTATGATCACTGTCTTGAAGTCCTTTTCACGTATTTCACTAATCTTTTCCTCTTCATATTCTAATATTGAACTGCTGCTTTTTTCCTAGGGAGAGATGGAAAACTTTGTCTCCTTTGCTCATGTTTCTTATATTTCTGCATTTATTTACACGATAACTGTGGAAACAGTTATTTGTTTTCTCTTCCAACAGTTCTTCTCTTGAAATAGCTCTGGCTCAGTGGAGTGCCTGCTCCTTTAGTGGACACTCCTTCAGTTGGGGCCAGTGAGCTCTGGTCAGTGCTGGAGGGTGAAGCACCCAATCTGAGCACAGTAGAACTTTATTGCCAGTACAGGGGAAGGTGTTAACCTACTGGATGGCAGGATCACAGCTTCCCCTAATCTCTGTGCACGTAAGAACATGCATTAAAATGCGTTGCTTTATGGGCCTGGCAGCGTGGCCTAGCGGATAAAGTCCTCGCCTTGAACGCCCCGGGATCCCATTTGGACGCCGGTTCTAATCCCGGCAGCTCCACTTCCCATCCAGCTCCCTGCTTGTGGCCTGGGAAAGCAGTTGAGGATGGCCCAAAGCTTTGGGACCTGCACCCGCGTGGGAGACCCAGAAGAGGTTCCTGGTTCCCGGCTTCGGATCGGCACGCATCGGCCCATTGCGGCTCACTTGGGGAGTGAATCATCGGACGGAAGATCTTCCTCTCTGTCTCTCCTCCTCTGTGTATATCTGGTTGTAATAAAATGAATAAATCTTTAAAGAAAAATGCGTTGCTTTAGTCTCAAAGAGCATCTTAAAAAACGTTATACAGTTTTTTACTTTATTTTTGAAGATTTGTTTATTTTTTAAAGATAATCAAGATGGTAGAATAGGGTAAGGACACGTTTGAACAGAGAATAATTAAACAAGCTGAAGCAGAGAAGACACAGCCCAAGAAATACAAAAGCCCAGGCTGATGGCAGAAGAACACCAGGAGATGAGTGGACAAGGGAAAGCAGCAGAGACAACGGTGACCAGATGCCCCAGCGGCAGACAGCAAGTGGCAGTCTGAGCTCTACCGGCAGCTGGGACAACAGCCAGATCAAAATTGGTCCAGGTGGCCCTCAGACCAAACGGCCAGCAGGTTCCGGCAAGATCAGCACTACAACAACCTAGTTATTTAGTATACCTGGTGCCTTCTTACTCCTGGGAACTGCTCAAACCAGAAGTGAGAGAAAGGTTGTACAGAAAATAGTGCAGCCATAGTACAGGATCATAGGAGGTAGAGTGGTGAGCCTTGAGCTGGGGCTACAGTGGTAAAACTAACACAAGAGACCAGATCTGAAACTTACTGGGGGGAGTGGCACAAATGACAGCAAACAAAAAACAGGGTACTGAGCAAAATAAGTAAAATTAAGCTATAGACCTGTGGGTAACACAGCTTAGAAAACTGCCCTAAAGAGAAGAATCTGCTAATCAGAAGTACAATGACCAAGAGCAAAAGAAGAGACAGAGGTGAAATGAATATTAAGAAGACTGCCCTGAAAAGTAGCAACAAGCCTTTGCCAACCTAAGAGTTAACTGAGGAATACATCCAGGAAATGAGGGATAAAGAACTTAAAAAATCTTATTATAGAGCTTCTTATCAACAATGAGGAACACATGCAGGAATTTAAAGAATAAGTCACGCAGGAAATAGTAACACTGAAACAAATTCAAGCTAGATTATTAAAAATGAAAGACATAATGGAGCAAGTTAAAAATTCAGTGGAAAGTCTCAATAATAGCATGAATTAATCAGAAGAAAGAATCTCAGAATTGGCAGATATTTCCTGTCACCAGGGGGAAACAATCAAAAAGCTGGAAGTGGAGCTGGATCAAGCTAAAAAAAGTTTTCAAGAACTAGGAGACACCATTAAAAGGCCAAATTATAAGAGTTATGGGCGTTCCAGAAGGCGCAGCAAGAGAAGCTGGGTTTAAAGCTGTGTTCAATTTAATAATAAAGGAAAATTTCCCTAACATGGAGAAATAATTGGGAAACAAAGTACAGAAGGGGTAGAGAATTCCCAACGGTGTTGACCAAAAGTGATCTTCACCACAATACATGATCATCAAGCTCTCTTGAGTCAAACATAAGGAAAAGATCCTGAAAAAAAAAAAGAAAGAAAGAAAGAAAGAAAGAAAGCCAATAGACATATAAAGGAACCCCAATCAGTCTCACAGTTGACCTCTCACAAGAAACTCCACAGGCCAGAAGAGAATGGAGTGACATATGCCAGATTCTAAAAGGGAAAAATTGCTGGCCCAGAATAATAAACCAAGCAGAGCTTTCCTTTGTCTTTGAAAGCAAAGTGAAATTCTTCCAAAGGAAAGAAAAGCTCAAAAAATATGCCTCTTCAAGACCTGTTCTACAAATGATACTTAAAGATGTTCTCTTGACAATGAAAAGGAATAGCGCCCACCAAAACCAGTGGCAAATGGGCCCGGCGGCATGGCCTAGCGGCTAAAGTCCTCGCCTTGAAAGTCCCGGGATCCCATATGGGCGCCGGTTCTAATCCCGGCAGCTGCACTTCCCATCCAGCTCCCTGCTTGTGGCCTGGGAAAGCAGGAGAGGACTGCCCAAAGCCTTGGGACCCTGCACCCGTGTGGGAGACCCGGAAGAGGTTCCTGGTCCCAGCATCGGATTGGCGCGTACCGGCCCGTTGCGGCTCACTTGGGGAGTGAAACATCGGATGGAAGATCTTCCTCTCTGTCTCTCCTCTCTGTATATCTGGCTTTCCAATAATAATAAAATCTAAAAAAAAAAAAAAAAAAAAACAGTGGCAAATGTAAAGAACATCCCAGTATAGCAAGTACAGAAGACTAAATCAAACAATGAACAATCCATTGCTAAAATGACAGGACCAAATTGCCACCTAATCATATTAACTCTGAATGTAAATGACTTATATGCATGAATCAAATATTATAGATTAATAGATTGGGTCAAAAAGCAAAGCCCATCTATTTGTTGCCTACAGGAGATACATCTCACCAACAAAAATCAGCAGAAACTATATCTCATGGATTTTTATGCCTTTGTGGGGTTTTTTTGTTTTTAATTTCTTCAAAACAGTTTTTTCTCATATTAAATTTTTCACTGACTCATGGGCTTTACAGTATCATCATTTTCTTCAAGAAGTTTCTTGATTTTCTTCTTCATTTCTTCAGTATACTTTAGTCATTCAGTAGCATGTTATTTAACTTTATGGCACTGTAATTTTCTAGTTTTCTTCCTGTTGTTGATTTTGTTTTATGGCTTTTCAAGGGGATGTATAGCAACTGTGTAATAGAGACTATCACATCCAGGATACAATGCAATATATCATGACAGTAAGATACTGGACTGTGCCATTTTCCATGCTGGCAGTGAGGGACTAATGACTGTTTATGAAGAACTATATTATTGTGATAATGTAGGGAATTCAATGGGGAATGGTGAGGCGGGAGAGGGGGTAAGGGCAATCCCAGAGCCTTTGGAACTGTATTGTAAAGTGAGGATAATTATTTTTAAAATGGAAAAAAAGATGTATCCATTTTTATTGGAAAGGCAGATTCACATAGGAAAGGAAAGAAAGATCTTGCATATGCTGGTTCACGCCCCTAAGTGGAGATAACAGCCAGAGCTGAACAGATCTGAGGCCAGGAGCCAGGAGCTTCCTTCAGGTCTCCCATGATGGTGCAAGGTCCCAAGACTTTGGGTCATCCTTTACTGCTTTCCCAAGCCCCAAGCAGGGAGCTGGATGGGAAGTGGAGTAGCCAGGACATGGACCAACACTCATATGGGATCCCAACACGTGCAGGGCAAGGCTTTAGCCACTGAGCCACTGCATTGCACCCAAAATGTTAAACAGTTTCTAAGAAGTATGTGGCATTCCTACACAGTTTGTTTCATCTGTGGCTCAGAAACTTATCTGATGATGAAAGTGACAGTGGTTGGTGAAATTGTTTTGTCTGTTCTGAACATCGGTCCACAGTTCACAGAACGCCAGGAAAATCTAAAGAAGTCTTTCAGTGACCCCTGTTTGTGTCCGGTGGTTCCTGCAGCTGCACCCTTGCTTCCTCTGTGACCATCTAGTGGGGTGCACTTGCTGTGACACTCCAGTGCCACATGGAGTTGTAGACGAGTGTCTCCAGCGGCTGTGTTCCTTTGGCAGTGCATTTACCTTTTGTGATGCTAGACGCCATGCTTTCTGCATGCACAATAAAATGCTCCACTTAATGTGACACGTATTTGATGTCTGACGCTTCTCTTCCAAGGCTCTCACAGCATATTTACATACTGGAATCAATTCATCCACAACCACATCCCTAGAGAAAATATTTTGGCATCAACAGGATTTTCCCTAGAAGTTGAGGCTGACTCAGTAGTCACTTGTGGATAGATAAATTTATTCTCACGGTGTTATTTCTGAGCATCTCATCCTTGCAACTCAGGCTAAGGGAGGGGTAGGGGAAGCTTGCAGATTGCGCGGGAGGCAGACAGGCAGGGCAAGGCTACAGAACATGCCAACACATGCAAAGGCTGGGGGAGAGGGCAGATAATGTCTAGCAGGGCTGTTACACCTGCCAGTACATGTGGGATCTGGGGCTGGGAGCAGGTATGGTAAGGGAACTTGGAGAACTCCCCCAAATAATCTGCAATTCCCTCTGAGGAGCACAGTCAGACTTGACAAAGCTACAGAAATCCTCAGCATTTGTGTGGATTCAGCCTGGGGACAGGCCAGCCGAGGCCAGGCTGCAGCACCACCCAGCACACATGATAGCACTGATCTGCTCATGTAAGGTATATGGCTTGAGCAAAACTGAACAAGCAGCTTCATCCACCAGTATGTGCATTGCCTGGTGCAGGCGTCGGGCCAAGCCTGACCCTACATGGGCTGGCACACAAGAGTCAGGCCTGAGGTCACTCCGGGTTTCTTGGGAGTCTCCTCAATGGAATCACTGAACTCAGACCCCAATCATAGGAAAAAGTCACAGGATGTGTGGTCAGGCCTCAGAGGGCATGTATTGAGATGGGACATGCCCATGCAGTGGACAGCATGCCCAGATCCACACAGACAGTCAGCTCATTTAGGCCAGCAAGGGACATTATCAGAAGGTGGAAAGCACAACAGCTTAGACAACGCTCTTGGCTAAGCTTTGCAACATGTTCCTGGGCCTGTGGATGCACTAAAGTGGACTTTGTCAACCAATAGAGCTCCGAAAGATCTTGTCAACCTTGAAGCAACAAAAGCAACAGCTTCTCAGAATTATCAATATCCTTCAAATAACAGTCTCAGAACACTGTCCTTCACATCACAGTCTCTAAGGTGTCATCAAATGACAGAGCGGCTCCTCTCACTCTTCCCCTGGGGACACAGGGAAAAAAAATACTGAAACATTTGTCCCACCCACCTTCCTCCATATTTGATTCTCTCCACCCTAATCAGAGGCCCACATGAGCACACATCCCTCTCAACTATGTAAACATTATTACAGAGGAAATTGAAAAGCGTATAGGAATCCCCTATACCGTCTTTACAACTCTTCCATGAATCTGAAAGTTTCCAAATAAAAAGATAAAAATGAACTATAGAACAATCAAAACTGCACATTGAAGGCTTTACATCAAATTAAAGGAGGGCATGCTTATGATATTTGGAGAAGGAAAATTTGAATAAAGAATTACTGTAGGAAATGACATCTGTTAATGAACATGAGTTTTACAAAAAAAAAAATCATACATTGGTACATTCTACACCTACAGAAAAAGGAGTAAACAGCATGAACTTCACCACAAATGAACCTTTGAACCTATTTCATACAAAAGAAGCAAGTCACACAGGACCTCATATTACATAATTCCATTTACTAGAAATAAATTTATAGGGACAGAAAAGCAATCATGGTAGCTCAGAGTCAAGGAAAGCTGTGACTGGGAAGATGCTAGGGTAAGCAAAATGTTCTAGACTGTGTTGTTGTAATGGTTGCAGGATATCAGTTATAATAACGGTTCATCCTAACATACTTTAAATACATGATGCATATGGATTATAAATTATGTTTTTTTAAAAAGATTTTATTGTTATTGGAAAGCCGGATATACAGAGAGGAGGAGAGACAGAGAGGAAGATCTTCCATCCAATGGTTCACTCCCCAAGTGAGCTGCAACGGGCCGGTACGCGCCAATCCGATGCCGGGACCAGGAACCTCTTCCAGGTCTCCCACGCGGGTGCAGGGGCCCAATACATTGGGCCGTCCTCGACTGCTTTCCCAGGCCACAAGCAGGGAGCTGGATGGGAAGTGGAGCTGCCGGGATTAGAACCGGCACCCATATGGGATCCCGGGGCTTTCAAGGCGAGGACTTTAGTCGCTAGGCCATGCCGCCGGGCCCATAAATTATGTTTTAACACAGCTTTTGTTAAAGAAATATTGGTCAATTACTAAGTGATATAAATTTATAGGATTCTCCAAGGACCAACAGCTTAAACGCTATAGATGAGCCACTCTCCACACTGTGCGGCCTACAGGTTTGGAGGAGAATGAGAAAGGAGAGGCACAGCACAGGAGTGTACAGCAATGATTACTGGACAATCGACTCTGTGTGACAGCCATAGGAATATCTCCCAGCAAGCCACAGTCAAAAATTCTCAAGCTTTGAGGCTCTTGCAATGGCCCAACTGGCTAATCCTCCACCTTTAAAAGCCAGCATTCCATATGGGCACAGATCTTGTGTCTTGGCTGCTCCACTTCCCATTCAGCTTCCTGCTTGTGGCCTGGGAAAGCAATGGAGAATGATCCAAATCCTTGGGACCCTGCACCCGCATAGAAGACCTGGAAGAACCTCCTGGGTCCCAGCTTCAGATCAGCACAACTCCAGGCATTGTGGCCATTTAGGGAGTGAACCAGCAGATAGAAGATCTTTCTGCCTTTCCTTCTCTTGTAAATCTGTCTTTCCAATTAAAAAAGTAATAATAAAGAAAATTCAAGCTTCGAGTTGCAGAGCAGGAAGTGCAGCTATACAGGTTCTCACCAGATGTCATAGAAAATATGATTGCTTGGGCCCGGCGGCATGGCCAAGCGGCTAAAGTCCTCGCCTTGAAAGCCCCGGGATACCATATGGGTGCCGGTTCTAATCCCGGCAGCTCCACTTCCCATCCAGCTCCCTGCTTGTGGCCTGGGAAAGCACTCGAGGATGGCCCAAGGCTTTGGGACCCTGCACCTGCGTGGGAGACCCGGAAGAGGTTCCAGGTTCCTGGCTTCGGATTGGTTCAGCACCGGCCCGTTGCGGCTCACTTGGGGAGTGAATCATCGGATGGAAGATCTTCCTCTCTGTCTCTCCTCCTCTGTGTATATCTGGCTGTAATAAAAAATGAATAAATCTTTAAAAAAAAAAAAAGAAAATATAATTGCTTGTATTTCCTCAACTAATAAAGCAGTGTTTGCTAAAATCCCTTCCTGTCCTATTCCAATGCACATGAGTGTTAATGAGTAAACCAGAAAATGCTGAAATTCTTGTTTGAAAAGGGTATTAGGCAAAGGTGAGAGTTCATAGTGCTCTTCCCTTTGACACAGAGTAAGCAACAGAATTCAGGTACAAGAGCTTCGCCTTGATGTGCTGTGATGCCAGCTAACAGACCTCATCTCATGCAAGCGTTTGGGTTTGGTTCCTGTGTCCAGCTCCACGCCAGTTTCTTGTTAGTGTAAACCCTGGGAGATGGTGGTATTGGCTCAAGTAACTCAGTTTCTCACCCGTCTGAGAGACCTGAGTAGAGTTTCAGCTTCTACTGGCTAGTGGTCATCTGGGGAGTAAATCAGCAATAGGAATGTGTGTTCCTTTTTCAAATAAATAAATATCATTAAAAAAAAATAAGCTCCATGTTTAAGGATGAAGGTAACGCATTCTGAACGTACCATTACAGAACTTGCTGGAATGCAGGCAGGGACAATCTGAGGCAGAATAATTGCTTTAATAATTTTCTTTGTTCTCAGATGAGTAATTCCAGGTTAGCACACGATCCTCTCAACTGGGCACTACCTCCAAACTGATGAGGTCTTGGTCGTGATGGAGCTGACTAGAAGGGGATAAAAACAACAACAGGTTTTCTCTACCTCTAACAGAAAGCTGCCAGCATGGCCAGTAGAGCAAAACAAGCAGAGATTAAGACAGAGACAGAGGCAGCCGTGAGTTCTCACCATCTCATTTGGCTCTTCAGCAACTGCAGGTGCTGGCTCCACCTCCAAGGAGAAGCCTGACTATCCATTTTGCAAGTGTCCTGGGGTATCCAGTCCTAAGACGGGTGATGGGATGGTCTCCAGATCTTCTTCAGCTGGAGACCACAAATGCAATGAGGACAATGTCCTAGAACGTAGAAAGAAGTGTCTCACTTTCAATACCAACTGCATACAAGGACAAGAAAACCAAGAAGCATTTGAGCAAGATGCAAACAGAAATTCTGCATGTGGTGGTGGGAGATTTCCTTTTCCCTCTCCAGCTTGCCTCACAGGTTGACTTTTCTGCACGCTTTATTTACTGGAATCATAATTTATGATATGACTATAAAACTGGCAATGCTGAACCTTATTCTGCTCTTTCCTTGAGCAGTGTTCTGAAGGAAACTGGCAGTCTAGGTATCACATAATAATACTGATGAGATCATCCATGATCATAATCATAGGACATAAGACTCCATCCAGAGCAGCCTCACTTGGATGTGGGAGGAGATTAAGGAATTTTGTATCATCACTGCATATTTCTGTTTCGCAAATGCACCAAATGAGAAAAGCACTACAAGGTAAGAAAAACAATTAATTAAGAAAAACAAATGTACAAATGCATCCTGTTATTTAAAATTCACAGCTCAAAGAACAGAGATCTAATGAGCTAAAATCGCACTGGTGAAAACTACCCAAAAGTGACCAAAATTTTGTAAGGCTGCAAGCTACTTTGAAATATCATCCACAGATAAACTTTGGCCAAACTGAAAGAGGTACCCCACGGACAAGTGAGGGAGGCCTCCCATCACAACATCCCGTGAATGCTTTCAACTACGGTGCCAGCTCCCAACACTACAGGGTTCTTAACCTACAGATGACTATTTCCCAGACAGATCTCACCAATCACTCACTGATGATGGAGAGAGGATATTCCTTTCCCACACGCAGCTGTGACTTAGCCTTCATGCAAGCCATGACGCTAGGCCTGAGCTGCGTGTAGGAGTGAAGTGTTTCAAGAATTCCAAGGGCAGGTCTACTAGTGAGTTTGCTTCCTGTCAATCTTCCCTTTCCCTGCCTTAGGTACCTTGTCAGGCCCATGTTTCTCAAGGAGAAACTAGAGAAGGGACCTCTGTGTGGCAGGGAGAAAGAAGCTATGTCTGAAGGGGTTACCTGTTTCCAGCTGCTGGTCACTGCATAACAATAAATGCCTTCGTTAAAGCATCCCTTTGGGGAGCTGGAGCCATAGTTCTGAAGGCTGATCTTCCATCTGCAAGCACTAACATTCCATATGGGTCCCATGTTCTTGTCCTGGCTGCTCCACTTTCCATCCAGCTTCCTGTTTGTGGCCTGGGAAAATAGCGGAAGATGGCTCAGGTTCCTGGAACCCTACCCTACATACATCTGGGAGACCCGGAAGATGCTCCTGGCTCTTAATTTTGTATATGCTCAGCTCTGGCCATTGTGGCTATTTGGGGAGTGGATCAGCAGATGGAAGATCTTTCTGTCTCTCCTTCTCTTTGGAGATCTGCCTTTCCAATAAAAATAAATAATTTTTTAAAAAATTCTTTGGTGTTTCTGGGTCAATTCTTTGGCGAGTAGGTGGTCGCAGGAGAGTGACCACCAGGGAGCTCCCGTGGCAGAGAGGATGAGGAGGGTGGCCACCACAGAGGAGCCCCTGCTCTCCTATGGATAAATACATATAGGCATGCGGACATACCTAGAGACAGAGGTGAAATAGAGCTCATTTCCAATTCCAATTGGCATTCTCTCAACAATTTAGAGAATTTCTTCCATATGACTGGAAAAAGCTACAAAACAGTGAAGTCCTAAAAAACAAAACAAAACAACCACAACAACAACAACAACAAAACCCCCAAGCACTTCCTAGCTACAGAGAGCTCCTAGAAAATACCTCCCTAAACACAAGTAGGAGTGATGATTTTCCGAACATTAGCACCCAGGTGGAAGGGAATTAGATGAGAAAACCTTCCTAGCAGTCGTGCCTGGTTCTAATTTGAATTCTTCCATGACTGTCTGACCCTAGACAACACACATCCAATCCGCACCTGTCTCTGAAGTGTACCTGTATTGTCTATGTCCAGGTATTGAGAGGTCACAATTACTTCTGTTACTGACTATTACTTTCCTTACATTTAGGGAGAGAAAATAGTTTGTATATTTTGTTTAAGTTGTTTGTTTTATAATCCCTTGCTTTATTCATTCTAGCAGCTTTTTTTCCTCCACAATCTGCTTTGTCTGATATAAATATAGAGCATTGAGTTTGCTTTCAAAGAATGTATGCGCTATAGCACCATATTTTTTTTCTTTTAGTAGGTTAAGATTTGAAGTGATTTTTGCATAATAGATTGTGTTGGCATGGATTCAATACTACCTGTGGTTTTTTTTAAAGATTTATTCATTTTATTACAGCCAGATATCCAGAGAGGAGGAGAGACAGAGAGGAAGATCTTCCATCCGATGATTCACTCCCCAAGTGAGCCGCAACGGGCCGGTGCATGCCAATCTGATGCCGGGAACCAGGAACCTCTTCTGGGTCTCCCACGCGGATGCAGGGTCCCAATGCATTGGGCCATCCTCAACTGCTTTCCCAGGCCACAAGCAGGGAGCTGGATGGGAAGTGGAGCTGCCGGGATTAGAACCGGCGCCCATATGGGATCCCGGGGCTTTCAAGGCGAGGACTTTAGCCGCTAGGCCACGCCGCCGGGCCCTACCTGTGTTTTAATTGCTATGTTCAGACTGCCGCCATTCAGTGTAACTGTCAATGTATTTCAGTCTCAATTGAACATCTGAAGAACTGGTTTTGCTGCAGAAGCTCACCAAACACAAAGCAAGCCAGTCACTGGCGCTAGGCAGGCATCACGTGTTTACTTGAAATGCACATAGCAGAAATACAGCTATTGCATTGCTCAGCTCTCAGGCTGCCATGGGGTTAAGGGCAGGGAGTCTCAAGGATTCAAACCAAAGTTGAGCAGTAAGTCGTTCTCTGGTTGGTCTGCGGTGTGTGACTCTCCTTTGCTCAGCTTTCTGATAGCCAGTGTCTTCTTCTGAGGCTGCTGGGATGACAGAGGGGGCAGCTGGCACGCTGGGTTCTGTGGCTGGATGGTTACCGCCTGGTTTTTATTAAGGCCCAGGGTGCCTAAGAAACATCTCCACATGAGGTCTAGCATTAAGATATTAGCTGCTGAAATGATCATTGAGTTGCAACGCTTGTTCTTTGGACTCTTTAGGGTCCAGACTATTCTATGCCACCCTTAACTTAGTGAGTTATTTTTGTAAGCAGCGTCTTGGTACACCAACATGAAGACAAAGGAGACGGAAGCTAAGAAAAAGAGATTATGGCTTGACTAAGTCTTCATCAAAGGCACTTAGGAATTGGCACTTTAAGTTTTTGTTCTAAGTTTCAATTCCACATTCCTTAGTGTCTGCATTATTTCGTATCATTTGAACATTTTTTAAAGATTTGTTTTTGCTGGAAAGTCATATGTATATAGAGGAGAGACAAAGAGGAAGATCTTCCATCTGCTGATTCACTCCACAAGTGGCCGCAACAACCGAAGCTGTGCCGATCTGAAGCCAGGAGCCTCTTCCAGCTCCCCTACATGGGTGCAGGGTCCCAAGGCTTTGGGCCGTTCTCAACTGCTTTCCCAGGACACAAGCAGGGAGCTGGATGGGAAGTTTTCTTTCTTTAAATTTTTACATTTATTTTTTTTTTACTAATTCAATCTCTTTACATGTATCTTTGATATTCTAGTTTCACTGGAGTATGTTTTAGCAATTTGTGTCTTTCTGAGAACCCAATCATTTTATCCATATTGTTTAAATTATTGGCTCCTGGGTCCGGCGTGGTAGCCTAGTGGCTAAAATCCTCCTCTTGCATGCGCTGGGATCTCATATGGCTGCCAGTTCTAATCCCAGCAGCCCCGCTTCTCATTCTGCTCCCTGCCTGTGGCCTGGGAAAGCAGTCGAGGATAGCCCAAAGCCTTGGAACCCTGCACCCATGTGGGAGACCCATTAGAAGCTCCTGGCTCCTAGCTTCGGATCAGCTCAACTCCAGCCATCGTGGCCGCTTGAGGAGTGGATCATTGGACAGAAGATCTTCCTTTCTGTCCCATCTCCTCTCTGCATATCTAACTTTCCAATACAAAATAATAAATCTTAAAAAAATATTGTCTATGATTTATTTCTCCCATAGTTTTTCTATTACTTCCTTGGGGGGAGAGGTTGGGTAGAAACGTGCCCGCTTTGAAATCAGACCCTAAGGATCTTCAGTGTTTCCCTGTTTTACTTTGTTTGCCTTAGATAATAATTTGTCAGTTTAACTGCTTCACTGGTTTTTGTTTTTGCTTTAGAGTCAACTTTTGGTCTCACTGGATTTGTGTAGGGCTTTTTCCCTTGTATTATTATTATTATTATTTTCTAAGATATAGAAAATATAATATTATATAATATTATATAATATTATTACAGTAGCACAGTCCTTCAGTGCCACATTCTGCCATTTAAACGTATCATGGCATTGTAGGTGTTGGCAACGGTGGAAATCTAGTATCATATCGTGAAGGTTTATTTAATCGTTTCACCGCAAATTCCTTTTTTTGAGGAGTAGAAACGCATGCTGCAATGTATATTCGTTTCCATGGATGTTAGCCCCCATTATATACTCCATCTATGACAACATACATGACATAACTATGTGTTTTGTATTTTGCCTAAAGGTTGCCTTATATCAGAGAGATTGGCTTATTTTACTGAGCATAATGGTCTTCCGTTTGGACTACTTTGTTGCAAAGGAAATTTATTCCTTTTAATGCCTGAGTAGTATTTCATGGAATAGATAGATATCCTAGTTTCTTTATCCGTTCCTCTTTCAATGGGCAGCTGGATTATTTCTATGTGTTCAATCCTGTGGATGTTGCCACTATACATATAGGGTTACAGATCACCTTCTCATATGCAGATTTCACTTTCTCTGAATATATTCCCAGGAGTGGGTCTATGGTTGATCAATTTTCAGTTGGCTGAGCACCCTTAATACTGACTCTTACAGTTGTCTTAGCACTCTCCTGTGTATAGGTTACACTATCTCACACTCCCACTAATAATGGAGTAGAATACCTCTCTCTCCCCACATCCACATATCTAGGCATTGCTAGTAATTTTTGAGTGTAGGTCAGTCTCACTGGAGTTAGGTGGAACTTCGGTGTGGTTTTATTTGTATTTTTCTAATACCCAAATAACCTGGGGATCTTTTCATTTGCCTTCTAGTCATTTGAATTTGTTCTTTTAAAAAAAAATACTGCCCATTTCCTTTGTCTATTTTTTTTAAAGATTTATTATTATTATTGTTGGAAAGCCGGATATACAGAGAGGAGGAGAGACAGAGAGGAAGATCTTCCGTCCGATGTTTCACTCCCCAAGTGAGCCGCAACGGGCCCATGCGCGCCGATCCGAAGCCGGGAACCTGGAACCTCTTCCGGGTCTCCCACGCGGGTGCAGGGTCCCAATGCATTGGGCCGTCCTCGACTGCTTTCCCAGGCCACAAGCAGGGAGCTGGATGGGAAGTGGAGCTGCCGGGATTAGAACCGGCGCCCATATGGGATCCCGGGGCGCGTTCAAGGCGAGGACTTTAGCTGCTAGGCCACGCCGCCAGGCCCTGTCTATTTTTTTTTTTTTTTTTTTCACAGCATTGCATTTCTGAAGTTCATTTTAAATCCTGGATATTAGTCCCCTATCTGCTGTGCAGTTTGCAGAGATGGTTTCCCACTTCGCTGATTGCTTCTTCACTTTGTTGATACTATTATTTGCTGTACAGACGCTTTTTGGTTTGAAATAGTCCCATTTGTTTATTTTGGCTTTGACTGCCTGTGTTTTTGGTGATATTTCTAAGAAGTCTTTCCCAATTACCATATCTTGGAGAATGCCTCTTATGTTTTCCTCTAATTGATGATTTATGGATGCAAATGTAGGTCCTTTATCCACTTACAGCTTCCTTTTATATAAGAGACTTCTGTAGGCTACTACCCAACTGTCCTAACAGCATTTGGTTGAACAGGTCAACTTTTTCTCTGGATTATTTTCATTCTCTTGCCAAAAACAGCTGTACATTTGTAGGCTTACTTCTGGTGTTTCTATTCTGCTCCATCAATCATGTTCTCTGTTTCTGTGCCAGTACCAAACTGTTTTGATTACCACTGCCCTATAGTATGTCTTAAGGTCTGAAATTGTGATTCTTCCAGTTTTATTTTTATTCTTTAACATAGCCTTGGTTGGGCCCGGCGGCGTGGCCTAGCAGCTAAAGTCCTTGCCTTGAACGCACCAGGATCCTATATGGGCGCCGGTTCTAATCCCGGCAGCTCCACTTCCCATCCAGCTCCCTGCTTGTGGCCTGGGAAAGCAGTCGAGGACGGCCCAATGCATTGGGACCCTGCACCCGCGTGGGAGACCTGGAAGAGGTTCCTGGATCCCGGCTTCGGATCGACGCAGCACCGGCCGTTGCGGCTCACTTGGGGAGTGAATCATCGGATGGAAGATCTTCCTCTCTGTCTCTCCTCCTCTCTGTATATCTGACTTTCCAATAAAATAAATAAATCTTTTTTAAAAAAAGATAGCCTTGGTTATTCATGGTCTCTTGTGTTTCCAGATGAATTTTTGTGTCATCTTCTCCAGCTCTGTGAAGAATAGTGCTGGGATCTTGACTGGAATTGCATTGATCCCCCGTATTACATTAGTAATACAAACCTTTTGATGATATTGATTCTGCCAATCCAGGAACATGATACATTTCTTCATCGTTTAATATCTTCTTCTATTTCTTTTTAATGTTTTCTAATTTTCCTCATAGAGGTCTTCCACATCTTTTTTTCTTCTTTTTTGTTTTGTTAATGCAGGCTTGGTTCCTAGTTCTTCATAGGCCTGCCTGCTCTGTCAGTCTTTATTTTTTGACAATCTTTATGTAGCTAATTAGGGCACAAAGGTTCAAGGGCTACAGGAAAGTGGATAAGACTATTATTCCCGGCATTGTTTGTCTTCCTGTATCTGGGGTAGTCTTCCACATCTTTGGTTAGGTTAATTCCTAAACAATTAAGGTTTTTAACCACTTTTTTAAAAATGTGTTTGCGTTTTTCTTCTTCTTTTTTTAAGATTTTTTTTATTTTTCATTACAAAATCAGATATATAGAGAGGAGGAGAGACAGAGAGGAAGATCTTCCGTCCGATGATTCACTCCCCAAGTGACCGCAATGGCCGGTGCTGTGCTGATCCGGAGCCAGGAGCCAAGAACCTCCTCCAGGTCTCCCACACGGGTGCAGGGTCCCAATGCATTGGGCCGTCCTCAACTGCTTTCCCAGGCCACAAGCAGGGAGCTGGATGGGAAATGGAGCTGCCGGCACCCATATGGGATCCTGGTGCGTTCAAGGTGAGGACTTTAGCCTTGGTTAGGCCACGCTGCCGGGTCCCATGTGTTTGTGTTTTTCATGTTATGATTTCATAAGCAGAGAAATTCCCTCTCCACCTTCTCTTTTCCCGCCCCCAACAGTGTTTTCATTCACATTGTTAAAACAGTATAATCCTCCATTAACAGTCACAAGTCCAAAATTCTATTTAAGTGTGTCTTGGCATAGATCGACTTAAAAAATGGTAGAAACTCTGATATCCTACTGTCCAGATATATTTAACAGCTTCTTTGGGTGCTCTCCTTTTATTTGGAAGTAGGGAGCCATACTGCAATGTTAGTATGTTAGTCTCCGTTCTACAGCTTATCTGTGAAAATATATGTATATATGAGTTTAACCTATGTATCTATTTGTTGCCTTATATTAGAGAGAGCATGATATCTGTCACTTTGGGATTGGCTTATTTAACTGAGCATAATGGTCTCCAGTTGGGGCCATTCTATTGCAAATGGTAGAAGTTCATTCTTTGCAATAGCTGAGTAGCATAAAGCTGCGCTTGCAAGTTCTGTCTCATTCACAGGGTTGTTTGTGTCTGCTAGAACCATTGATTTATGTTCATTGATTTTGTACCCTGCTACTCTGCCAAACTCTTCTATGAATTCTAGTAGTCTTTTTAATGTCTTCTGACTCCATTATGCGCAGCCTCATGCCATCTGTGAATACAGAGAATTTTAATTCCTCATTTCCAATTTGAATTCTTTCATTTCTTCTTTTACCTACCAGTTCTAGAGAGGATTTTCAATACGATGTTGGAAAGCAGTGGTGAGAAGGAACATCCCTGTCTAGTTCCAGATCTCAGTGGAAATGTTTCCAGTCTTTCCCATTCAATATAATGCTGGAATTAGTTTTTTTATATATATAATTTTTTTAATGTGTTGCAGAATATTCTTTGCATGCCTATCTTGCTTTGGGTTTTTAGCATGAAGTGATTTTGGATTTTATCAAATGCTTTCTGAGTACATATTGAGGTGATCTTTTTTTATTTTTTTCATTTTGTTGATGTGGTGTATCACGCTTATTGATTTGTGTGTGTTAAACCATCCCTGCATGCCAGAGTTAAGTCTCACCTGGTCCAGGTGAATGAACTGTGTGATTTAATAGTAGATTCTGTTGGCTAGTGTTCTGTCAAGGATGTTTGCATCTGTGTTCATCAGGGATATTGGTCTGTGGTTCTCTTCCTCCACTGTATCTCTATCTAGTTTTGGTACTAAGGTGATGTTGGCTTCATAGAGTTTGGCAGGATTACTTTCCTTTCTGTTGTATTGAATAGCTTGTGGAAAAAGGGTAAGTTTTTGAAATATTTGGTAGAACCCAGCAGTGAAGCCATCTGGTCCTGGGCTTTTCTTCGTTGGGGGAGTATAATGACTGATTTAGTCTCCTTCTCATTATGGGTCTATTGAGATTTTCAACTTCCATGGGATTCAGTTTAGATAACTGTGTGTATCTATTCAGTAATGGTTAATCTATCCATTTCTGATGGGTCTTCGGATTTGTTAGTGTATAGTTGCTTATAATAGTTCCTGATTATTCTGCGTATTCTGATTCTATTGATTTGTGCATTCTCCCTTTTTTTTTTATTAGTTGGCCAGTGAAGAATCTATTTTGTTGGTTTTCTCTGATAACCAACTCTTTGATTTGTTGACCTTACGCAGTTTTGCATAGACAGGTGGGCCTCTGGTAGGGATAAAGAGTCAGGGAGAGGAGAAAGAGTGAGAGAGATGTGCCCATTGTGGGGGCAAGGGAGGAGAGAGAGGGTGCACCAATGCTTGTTGTCAGACTACACTAGTGGCAGGGAATGTAGATGGTCTCTTGACGCTGCCTCTGGGACCTTGGTTGGAGAGGGTGGGCATCTCCTGTGAGTGTTAACTTGAGTGGTCATTGTATAAAAGTGGAATCATTCATCCGTCCTCACAGGGGCTTGTTCTTGTTTTCTCCGTATAAATTCCAAGACCCATTGGCTGTCCATTTCTGCCTCAGAGTGTCCGCTGGCCTAGGTTCTTTTCACAGGACTTGACTCAAAGTATTGGTGCCACTTGCTTTTGTTTCCATTCTTTGAAGAGGCATTTGCAGCCTTCTACTGGATTAGAGGATCTAATTGTATTGTTTTTCATGTGGATCTGGGTATGCCTTTCCTCCTTTATCTGGAGCCAACAACAGGGGTGGCTGGTCCTGCATTTTGTGATCTGTGGCTGGACCACATGCCCATGGAATTCTCCCTGATACTGGAGACCCTGTAATACTGAGGTATATGTGATTCATGGAGCCTCCTTCTGATCATACCCAGCCTGCTCCCATTCTCATGCTCCTCCGTGAGTGCTACAGCCTGGTCCTGATGGTCACCTGCCCTATCTCCTGTCTGTAGTTGTTCTGGCATGACCAGGGACTCTTCCAGAACCCCTATCAAGTTAGACTCCAACCCAGTTCTTACACCAATGGCGGCTACAGTGGCCCAATTAGGGTGACCTCCTGAACCCGGGCTAGTCCTTTCCAAAGACCCAGATCCCTTGTGCACCAGCATTTGTGATGACCCAACCTGACCCACCTCCATGTCCAACTCATGCCCTGAACTGATGATGGAGGTGACCCCTCCTGACTCCCCCAAAAGGCTGACCCCCAGACCTAGCTATGGCACAAACCAAAAGGTGCTGAGGCCTGGCCCAGCCCACCCTCATACCTGGCTCTTGTGTGTGCTGGTGGGGTAACACTTTTTAGCACCAATTATAGTTTTAAAGGACAACTGCTAGAACATGCATTTAATTTTTTTTTTCATTATGAGGCACATAAAAGAATCTGTGAGAGGCAGAGACAGAGACAATGAGAATGAAATGTAGACAGATGAAATAACTGCCAGCTGTATGTTTACTGTTCAACTACCACAGGTAAAAGGTATGGCCCGTGTGAGAGGCAGGAACCCATGTATTTGAAACATCACCTGGTACATCCCAGGATGTGCCATTAGAGGAAACCTATTATTGGGAGCTCAGATGGGACTTGAATCCAGGCCCTCAGGAATGGATATGGGCAACCCAAGAAGCATCTTTTTTTTTTTTTTAAGATTTATTTTATTTTTATTACAAAGTCAGATATACTGAGAGGAGGAGAGATAGAGAGGAAGTGGAGCTGCCGGGAGTAGAACCAGCGGCCACATGGGATCAAGGCGAGGACCTTAGCCACTAGGCCACGCTGCCAAGCCCAAGAAGCATCTTAACCACTGGGCCAAACACCTGTTCCTTCACCCGGTCCTATGCTAAATGCTTTAGCTTTATTTTCTACAATATAACAGTCAGCAACAGTAAGTACAAAAGGCTAAATTATACATAATTCAAAAATGACAACATGTTTTAATTGCTGAGCCATGTGTAGGATCTTTCACATCTTTCTTGTCATACAAAAGCTTTCACAGTTAGGATAAGAATGCATGGTCGCCCTGTGCTTATGCCTAAGAGTGCTACCTGCCTTGGACACAATAATTCAGATTCTTGTGTGAAGCAAAGATATTTAGGTGACAATACAGTGTAGTGAAGACCGAGAGACCAGCTGGCAAGCAAAGCACACAGGGTCAAAAATCTGTTCATCTCACTTAATCTCAATGTATATTCCTCTAGGGACTTACAAAGAAAGATGCATTTTGTTTCACACTGCCAATTGGTCATCCCTACCCTACATCTTTGGAGGCAATGGGAACTCAGTCTAAGCAATGGTAAGCATAGGACAATGAGTGTTTGAGGTATGCCTGGGGGAGGCAACCAGAAAACCAGGTGCTCATTAGAGCTATGAAACAGTGCTAAATAACCTCAAGAGTGTAGGAAACAGCCCCATCTGTGATGCGATGATGGAGATAAAGATACATTTTAGAGCGTATGTTCTGGAATCACAATAAATTTCAAATTGTGAGCCACTTCCAATCATGTGAAAGCGATGCGTTTGTTATCCACAGGGAAATGTCCTACATGCCAGGAAAGATTGTAGTGGAGGCAGCAGCCACTCAGATCAGGGCCACATGTCCTCTTCCCAGGAATCTCTGGCAGCCAGCCTAGTGGTGGAGGCAGCCAGGATGGCCATGGAGAATGTGTCTTCCCCAGGGGGCATAGAACAGGAGCCTGGTTCGAGCCTGGTGAGCTCTTGGTTGTTCCTGGGCTCAGCTTTGAGATGGCTCTGTCCTAAGTGACAGGAGAGACATTGGGCCACTCAGGGTCACAGGGAGAAGCTCAGCCACATGCCTACTGGGGAGCCACATGCTGAGTCTGAGCTCAGGCTGAAGGAGCCTGGGAACATTCAGACTTTGGACCCAACAGGCCCTGCGGTATCCATAAAGCACTGACTTCTGATGGGGAGTAGGAGGACCACACCTAGGACTAGGAAAGCCTGCCTAGAGCCCAGCGGTGTGCCAGGCCCTATGTCCTTGGTTGCCCCTTTGACACCACTGCTACTGCCGGGTTACCTCTCTGGTGCCACACCCTGGTGTTGTCCATGCCTTTGTGGCCACCTCACAAGCCCTCTGCTGAGCATTTTGTGTTCTTCCACACTGCACTTGAATTCAGCCCATTTTTTTTCCTACAATGGGAAACTGCTGTAGATAAGTTTTTTCTAAAGACAATAAGGTTCTGTCCCTGCCACTGCCCTGCGCTATTCATTGTCACAGGCCTTGGAGGACCCCATTTCCCCTTCTCCACTGGTCTCCCCCATCTTGGGCCATGGTGCCAAAAGTGACCCTGAGTCCACATTTCCAGACCTTGGTTCCCTGGGGAAATGTTTTATGCCTGATTGATGAGCAAATGTCATTCACAGGAGTATTCATAAAGGAAGAAGTGGACCTTCTTTGTCCTTCTTAGTATAAATGAATGGGGATTTACATCTAGGTCCAGGGTCTCACACCTGGAAATCAGTGCTTCTCAGAACCCTACTCCCCAGCCCCTCTAACTCCCCTTCACTTGGCAGGCTTGGTTACTGTTCCAAACCTTTACTCAGATATTTTTAAGACAAGGAAACCGTAGGTTGGAGGGAACCTGTGTAACATATGTGTGAAAGGCCACATGCATTAAGCATCCAGGCCTGAAATATCAATCCATCTAAAATCTACAGCAGACATCATGGTAGTTATAACCTACAGTCATGTAGCTTAGCAGGCACATGGGTTTTCAAGGAGTGCTAGCGACTTGTGAAGGAGCCATATTTCTCTGTTCATTCCATACTATTGTTGAAGCACCTTGGAAACTTGGCATAGATCTGGGAACCCATCGCTCCCTACTCATAGTCCTTATGCTCCTGGAGGGGCTGGGCAGACCAAAACTTGTTGCCAGCTCTGGGGGATCAGTTCCAAGCCTGCCAAGGCAGACCTCTTCTCAGAACTTTTGCTGGAATTAATAGAGAAGAAACATTTATTCTGTGACTTAGAGAATGAGTTGCAAGGTTAGGGAAGCTGTCTTTTCTTTTCTTTTCTTTTTTTATTATATTTTTGACAATCTTTACATAGCTAATTAGGGTAAAAAAGGTTCAAGGGCTATAAGAAAGAGGGTAAGACTATTATTTCCATATTGTTTCCTTCATGTTTAATGGGGGATATTAAGGGAGATGGCCCACCCAGTTTCCCACCCACCCCAGGTCCCAGATGTAGGGCATGCTCTGAGATATTTGCTCAAGTGGTTTTGATAGTTCACCAGTTATGAATCGCTGCCAAACTTGCCACTCCAAGCATGATGAGGTCTTTGAAGAATCCACTGATCGACATAGTCCATCATAGAGCCTCAGTTTGCCCCATATTTTGCTGCCAGCATATAGCTGAGATGGTTTATTGACCTGTTCTGTCTACTGTCTTTTCATGGTTAGGATTCTGAGTCCAGCATTTCAATTGGGGAGATCTCCAAAGAAACTTTGTCTGAGGTATTCTCAGACCAGATTCTTATATGTACTAGCAAGTACAGGGCCCGGCACAGTCCATCACCCCAAGAAGCTGGTGGTTGCAATCGCTGGGTTGGTTCTGTTTGCAGCCCCGACTTCCACTGGAACCAATGGATGTTGCAGTCCAGCCTGGTTCTGCCCAGCACATACTCAGCCCTCGCATAAGCCAATGGGAGCTGCAGCCTAGTTGGAGCGACCTGCAATAACTCCCACCAGGCCCGCCCCCTACTTTGGTTTGCCAGCATGTGTAGCAGTAGTCCAGTCTGTCCCACACCCCATTCAGCTCTCGTACATGTCAATGGGTATTAAAGTCTAGTTCCATCTAACCAGCTCCACTATTGCAACCCTCACAGATGCTGTTGGGTGCCTCTCTGTCTAGCCACCCCAGCCCCTGTCCTAGTTTTCGTGCCCTCCCGTGGGAGTGGTAACCCAAGAGGGAGGAGCCCACTATTTCCCTTAGGGAAGCTGTTTTTGCCTCTTGCTTAAAGTGTCTGCTTGGAAAAGAAGCCAACATAGAAAGAAAGTGAGGCTAACAGAAGAGCAAGGCTCTTGATGGGCTGGACACCCCAAGCTTTAAATCATCCCATTTCAAGACTTGGGAATGATTTGATTGAAGAAATTCCTTTTGTTGCAGCAAGTTTAAGTTGGACTTCTGTCACGTGCAACCTGGAGTCTTGACTCAGAGCAACACTGGCCAGAAAGCAAAACTTTGTCAATTGGGATGGTCAAATTATCAGTTAGATAAAATGCATTCAGCTTCTAGCTCAAAATTTTGTAAAGGGAAAATGCATTATAATGTTTGAGTGTACTTGGCTACATTAAAATCATTACTCATGGTCTTATTCATCATGAGTCATGGTATTCTTAGAAATGCTGTATTGTTAGGGAGCATGGCTAACGAAATCATGCCTAGAGCTTTGAGATGCTTGATGACACAAGCAAAATAAAGAGGAACAGACTGCACTGTTATGACATTTGTTCAACTCAGTGGTAGGAAGAAATTGAGGTAAGACTGTCATTTAAGTGTTCAGTGAAAAATGACAAATGTTAGGTGGGACCAACTTTCAGTTACGGATAAAAGGGAGCCAAGTAAGCTGGACAATGTCCACGTTTGCCTGTTGAGTCCACTAGTAACAATTCCAGTAGTGCTATTTGTGCACAGAGGACCCAACCACAAAGTACAAGAAATCCTCAGATGAAAAATGGCAGGACTCAGTTGACCTAGCTCCTGTTTCTGACACTTTCCAAATAGAGTTGAGGCCTGGCTGTGATTTCTATGAATGAGTCACATCCTGTCTTAAATACCTGATCTTTCTGAGGACCGAAAGATGTGTACCAAGAGCAGCTCACGATCACATAAGAATTATTTCTTTCAAAGAATATCCTGCCAGGAGGCATTGCTCTTGCACGCACAACCACGTACCCACTTCCTTTCCCCATCGGTGTAAGAGGTACCCGCAGGTCTGCCCTGGGCCAACCACAGCAGGTGTGGGATAGCTAAGACTCAATGTCCAGGAATCTGTCATTTCAAATTTTGCAGTCATAACAGGGGTTTACTATCTTCCCCAGCTTTGTCCCTAGGCCAACCTTTTCTCTCGTCACTCAAGAAGTGATCTCCACCCAGACACCATGCTGTCTCCTCTTCACTGGCAAGTGTCTTGAAAGTTTTGCTCAATTTCTCCCATTCCTTTTGCCTCTCCTGACAACCACTCTACACCCAAAATTATTTTCTGTAGGAGACATCACGAGCTTCTGCCAAAAAATCATGAAAACACCATAACCTTGCCTTGGGGGTGCCAGAGTTGTAGACTCTGTGCAAGTTCACTGTGGCCAAGCCCCTGTAATTCACCACAGGGCTTCCAAGACAAATCTAGATGGTGCCTCTTCCGGAGACCCAGCGTGGTAAGTACCAGAGGCAAGGTCTTGTCTGAGCAACACAAGGGTGCCGCTCCACCCAGTTGAGAAAGGCAAGAGATGCTTTTCAAAACAAAGGGGCTTGAGTTTTCAGTCAGCGAGGAAGAACAGGGAGCCTCCAGGAAGAGCCTAAAGGTGGACTTTCATGGCCAAGATCATGAAGAGTCCCCAGAACCCCAGGTCGGGACCCCAAGACCCAAACCTCAAAATCTTTGTGTGGTGCCCACTTGCCACTGCTGTTCTCTGAATATTCATTTTATTCTCTTCTTCATGGGGAGGGACAGTCCCACTCTTCCTGGGTTTTGCTGCCCTATATTCAAACCAACAGAAACACATAGCCAGTGGGGCACTGTGGTTGAGAATGGTAGACTAGGGATTCTTGTAGCCTAGGCCTGGCCATACAACACCCTACCCCACCACCCCGCCTCTCGGACTCTGAAAGATCCACCAGCCCCACTCCTTTTGTTCTGGAAATTCCTTTGCCACCAGGTACTTCTGAGAATGACTTTGGGAAGAAGAGGCTGCCTCTGTCTGGCGCTCCTCCTGGGCCTGGCTGGTTGTCTGGCATAGAGAATCCCTGATGTTGTTTCCAGCTGCTTTTGAAGGCTCCTCCTTTTCTCCTGGCTTCTGGCGACAGAGTGATCAAAGCCACATCTGGCTTTCTCAGAGAGTAGTGCCACAGTTCCCACCCTCATTCCCAGTGACCTTGGGGGACAGGGAGAGGGATACTTTGTCCCATCTTTTGATAAGACTCTGCCAAAGCACATCAGTTCCAATGGATACGGCAGTTTGGTTTCAGATGGCCCATGGTCTGTGCTAGAACTCCCAGTCAAACATCACAGTTGGCTGCATTTCCCGTCACCACTATTACATGGGCTTACTCTCCCTCTAAGCCTGTGTGGTTGCATTCCTGCAACAGAAGCCTAAGGAATGACTGTAGCAGTCCCCTACCCATTACCCAGCACACACTAGTAAACCCCTAGTCCCCACACATGCCCACAGGTCAGAGTGCCCATCCTACCCAACACAACACGCAAGAGTGCCAGTAAATGGCAGTGGAGGCTGGAGATAATGTAAGCATCCCAAGTGCTTCCCAGGGCACTTTTCAGGGGTTGCCAAACATGGTCCGAGGGTTTCTTTCCTTGTGTCTGGCCATAAAAGTGCCCCAGTGACTACACCCATGCTTCAGGCAAGCCAGGGTGCTGTTAGTAACACCCACAAATTAGCAGAGAATGGGCAGAACAACAGTGTGAGACAAAGAATAGCAGTAAACAAGTTTACAAAGTTTAATGAAGTAATACATTCAACATGTGGGGTGGAAAACTTGTTTGAAAGAACTGAGTACCCTACATAGCTTCAGATTGGAGTTGATTTACATAAAGGGTACCACCTTCTTCCCAGCACTGCATAGCCTTTCTCCCCCTCTTTCAGAGTGTTGTAAACAATTTTCTGGATGTGAAAATCTTCCCAAAGTTTTAGTAACTGATGTTATCAAACTGGGTAGCCCCAGAAAAGCCCTGTTGGTGCTGGGCCAGAAAGATTTTTCTTGGGATGTCTCTATGGAAGGAGGCTGGGATTGCCTACTGATTTATCCTGCTATGAGCAGGACTTTGATGTACAAATGTTGGGCTGCATTCAAGACCTGTTTCCAAGGCTTTTGTGTTCCTTCCCATGTGAGCTTCTTGTCTTTTCCCTTTAGCTTCTTTCACACACACTGGCTACTGGCTCTACCTTTCCATCTAGTGCATGAGATATGCTGGCTTTGCAGACATGCACAAAACAAGAGTCATAAGTCAGCTTCCACCACAACTTAACCTGGGAAGCCGTGTAGAGTTGCCTCCACATGGAGCCCCTGATAGCACAATGCCAGGTAAAGGCACAGGGCTCTAGGGATGTACGAGTCCCCATCTGCATTTCTTCCAGTTCCTTGTTGGTGTAGGAGCCTAATTCAAAGCAAAGGCATTTATGAAGTGCAGGCATGGAAGCAGGATGAGCTCACAGGGATGAAGACAGCACCATTCAGAAGTGTATGGAGGGGAAAATCAACAGGAAAATCGTATACATCACCCCAGCTCAGCCACCCCCTTCTGGTAGGGAGTGGCACCCTAATGGAACACACGCCTGGGGTGGAATCTGGGCAGGATGCAGTGCTCTTGATGGTCTCTTGGACCGTTTCATGGCATTTCCACGTGCAGGTGTTATATATGGTATTTGGTGTACAGGTGTTAATCACGACACCTTCTGTATCGGGGAGGCTCAGGTGGGCATCTTGGGGAAGTGGGCATATCAGCTGGGTACAGCATGGGAGGAGCTTTCAGGGATTCGGGCTATGGCACAGAGACTGCTGGAAGCCTCTTAGCTCTTCATCCCTCACTCTGCCTCGTCCACACAGGAGCGAAGCAGATGAGCAATGTGGGGACCCCAGGAAGGTAGAGTGATCAGTAACACTCCACACCCCTCTGGGCATTTGATGAGTGAATGCGAGATCTTTGTCAATTTCCTTCTGTCTCTCTCTTTGAAATAAGAATAAATTTTAAAGCAGTAATCAAATGTGATTATTTACCCAAATACCAAGTGACACAGCAGACTGTTAATAAGATTTAAAAGTTGTCAGTCACTTGTGTCCTCCCTAGCCAATAAATAAGTAAATACAACCAGGAACCTGTCATTGCCTAATAGCAACCACCACAAGCCTGCCAGAATCGTGATATTACACACGGGCCAGCACAGACTTCAACAAAAGGCACTCTGCAAGAACATCCAGGAAGCCACTGTCTGTTCAGCCTCAGGTTCATATCACACGTTTAATTAACTATCAAAATGTCCCATGTAATTCTCAATGTGGCCTGCTTCCCTTTGCGTCATCGTCTTTGTGCCCACACTTCACCCTGGTGAGGGTATTCCCATGGCATTGCTCCACTATGCCCAGATAAATATCATTATTCTTTGCAGAATCTCAATCAACATCTCTCTCTCTCTCTCTCTCCCTCCCTCCTCCCCTTCCCCTCCCCAGATCTATTTACTTTGGGTGATGTTATTTTGCACTAAATGGCCTTATCTGCTGCATTTGTGGAACTTATATTGGATATTTAACTCACTTACAATTTCTACAATAGGTGCCTGCGCAGTGTGACAACAGGCTAATCCTCCATGCTGTGATAACAGTATCCCATTAGGGCACCAGTTCATGTCCCGGCTGCTCCACTACTGATATGCTAATGGCCTGTTTCCAGCAGCGGAGGATGGTCCAGGCACTCGGAACCCTTCACCCACGTGGGAAACCCAGAAGCTCCAGGTCCCCAGCTTCAGATCAGCTCAGCTCCGGTTTTACAGCCATTTAGGAAGTGAACCAGCAGATGGGCGATCTCTCTCTCCTTCTGTGTGAAAACTACCTTTCTAATAAAAATATCAATGTGTTCTAACTTCATGATCTCGTTTTAGTGCGTACAGACGGCGCACGACAAATACATGTGCTCCTTTTTACGGTTCCAGTGAGCTTGCTGGGTGTTGACAACGGGCCATGAACCTCCACAATGGCGATTTTGTTGAAGTCAAAGATGTACTTAAAGGTGTACCTAAAGATGCCTTTAAGTAGAGATCAAGAGGGCGTGGACATGTATGCTTGTGTGTTGCGTTGTTGGTGGAGAAAGACTCAGACATCTCAGCACTGGGGAAAGGAAGGTCTTAAAGCCAGCGTCTCTATCCTTGCGCCCAGCTGTCTGATGCTCTTCACCACCCACCAAGAGTAAGCAAAGGCTACCGTGGTTTTCTCATTGAAGCAACCCAGACCTCCAGGAGGGACCACGCCGCCACTGCCTGCAGCTGCGCGCCAGGCTCGGGCAGCGGTATTTACGGCAGCCGAGCCCTGCCCGCGCCGCCACGATATTTACGATAGCGAGAGGCTGGCCAGGCGGCGGTATTTACGGTAGCGAGAGGCTGCCTGGACCGCAGCGTTTACTGTGGCGGGGCCGGGGCGGCGGCGGGCTTTACGGTAACGGGGGCCGGGCTCGCGGAGGCCAGTCGGCTCGGCCCACTCTCCGCGCCATCAGGTGATCCCAGCCCCGGGCGGCTGGCACCCCCGGCACCTCGCGGACAATGCAAAATGGCCCTCCGGAGCAGTGAAGGGCCGTGGCCCTCGGGGGTCCGCCGCAACCCCGCCCAGCGCCCCGCGACCCGCCGCCCCGCGCCGGGTGCGAACGCAGCCCCCTCGAGCCCCGCCGCCGGCGCCCCGGCCTGAGCACGAGCGTCCTTGGCGCGCGTGTCCCCAACGCCCACATGGGTCTGTGCTACAGTCTGCGGCCGCTGCTCTTCGGTGGTCCCGAGGACGCGCCCAGCGGCGCTGCGGAGCCGCCCGCGGACGATGGGCGGTGCACGGCGGCCCCGGTCCTGACCCTGGTCCCGGCCGGCCCCGGGGCGCGGGCGGCGGGGGACCCTGTGGCCGGCGGCGGGAACCCGGCGCGCGCGTGGCCCAAGGCGGCCCCGCAGAAGGAGAAGCGGCGGCGCGGGGACCCACAGAGCGCCGAGGAGCGAGAGGCTGCGCGGGAGGCGAAGAAAGTGAGCCGGGGGATCGACCGCATGCTGCGAGAGCAGAAGCGAGACCTGCAACAGACACACAGGCTGCTGCTGCTGGGTAGGTCCCGCGCGCCGCCCGCAGGGATCCCGGGGTGGGCATGGACGGTGGCAGCCCTTCAAACGCTGGTGATTAAAAATAAGAATAATACATTGGCGGGGGGTGGGGTAGAGTGTCTTTAAACTCTGGGGGCGGGGGAGGGGGCGTTTTCGTCCCGACCCTGGTCACTCCAGTGAAAAACCAAGAACATCTTGAATGGAGGTTTTGTTCTTGCCTGTGGCAATGGCTTGCCTGTCACTGATGAAAATGTGCCCTGTGGATGGATTGATTTGCAGAGTGGACTTGCATTTCCTGTCCCCAGTGCAGCGCCATAGTGGTTCACTCTAAGAACACACAATGAAAGGAAAATCCTAAGGCCTTTTAGCTGGCCCACGGAGCTCTTACTCTGACCCAGCTGCCGGTGGGTGTGGCCGGCTGCCTTTTGAGAAATTGGGTCGTCCGCTGGAGAGGTGATGCTTGGGATGCTTGGGGTAGCCATGCAGGGTCAGCCCTGAGCGGGTCAGCACGTTTGCCCCTCTTCAGGTCCAGCAGCCCAAGGGCCTTGCTGCCCCCTATGCCTTCTGCAAACCGGAGGCAGAAGCAAGAGAGAGGAAGGGAGAGAGGAAACCTAACCCAGCATTCTGAAGTCCTCAGCTGCACAGTTTGCTTGTGTTTGCTGAGTTTAGCTTTCATTTTCTCGGACTGAAGAGCCTTTTCTGAGTACTGCACTGTGCAATGAAGGGAGCAGGGTGGGGAGAGGAGATTCCCAATGCCACTTGTTGCTTTTTAAGAGAAAGAAAATGACACATTGGCCTTTGATTCCAGTTTTGTGGGCTATCAGGAAGCGTAATTATCCAGGGTGCCCTGCTGTGCATAAGGAACAGCTGTTCTGTGGCCTGAGGAAGTGACCTGCTCATCAGGGATACAGCTTCTCATATCCAGGGGGGTGCAATGCGTGTTGAGTTGGGAAGGATTCACCCACCACAGGATGAGTGGCACAACAATTAACCTAGATGCTGTGTCCTGGGACAGTGTCTGAAAATTTAAAGGGAAATTTCGGGAGCAGGTAGTACGAAGAAACTAAAACTGCAGTAGGTGCTTATGCTTGGAGGTACCTTCCAAGACCCTCAGCGGATGCCTGAAACCTTGCGGTAGGAACGGCCCTGCTCCCATACACAGTAAGAGCTCACAACAGCAACGAAGTCGAGCGATTGTAGCGGTATACTGTCACAGCAGTGGTGACAACATGGTGTCTGCCTCATATGATCCTGTCGTGGGTTCAGCCTTCTTGTCATGATGTGAGATGATGCTCCAACTTCCTGGTGAGCTGGAGGGGCCCAGTGTGAGGCTGCAGGGAAAGGTGCCCTGCGCTTCCTGGAAGGCGATTGGACAGCCCAGATGTAGGGGACTGCACAGGAGGGTGGTGCACACAGGATGTAGACTCCCATCTAAAGGAATGGGCCACATCCGGGGCAGGACAAAGCTGATGGCTCACATACTTTAAAGCAGCACCGAATGTGAAATTATTTACTTGTGAAATCTCTCATGTAATGTTTTCCCACCCTGGTTGGTTCTGGGCACCTCAAGCTGTGGATTTCTAAACCGTTGATATGAGCTGCTGTATCCATGTGTTGGCAATGAAAATCTGGGCAGAGACTCTAAGGTGGGCTATGTCAACCAGTGGATTCTGGAGAGATTTCACTGTGCTTGGAATGGCGAGACTAGCAGAAATTCAGAACTGTTCAACTCTGAAAACCACTTAAGCAGGCCCCTCAGAGCATGCCTCATATCCGGGACCCTGGGATGGGTGGGAGGCTGGGTGGGGATTCTCCCTTTATCTCCCCTCTTGCCCCAGATACAGGAAAAAGAGAGAGAGAGAGAGAGAGAGAGAGAATGTGGAAACAATGGTCTTACCTACTTTCCTGTAGCCCTTGACCCTTTGTGCCCTAATCAACTATATAAAGATTATCCAAATTAAAAAAAAAAAATTTTGAAAAAAAGGGCAGCTGAATCCCAAATCAAGGCACAGTGCCCCCTAAGAGGGGCAGAGGTCCCCACAGTGACAGAGCTCTTTGCTACAATGCTGACTTCTAGAAGGGGACAGATCCAGAACTGTCACTCTAGAACTTCCTACCTAATCAGATCACCACTGAAGTGAAGGGGTCAGGGAAACGTCCACTTCTGTGGCACGCCTTGAATGCCTGTTCTCCTAGACATTATCTCACGGCCTAATAGAATTTGTATCTCATCCCTCAGCCAAAATGGCCAGGTGGGTGAGCTATGTCACCCCCCACTCCCATCCCTGCTCTGTCTTTCTCTGAAGAGAAATTAATCTGTCCAACCAGTTCTTCATTTTGTTTTTTTTTTTTTAAGATTTATTTATTTTTATTGAGAGACAGATGTATAGAGAAGAGATAAAAAGAGATCTGTGTGCTGGTTCACTCCCCAAATGAACATAACAGCTGGAGCTGAGCCGATCCTAAGCCAGGAGCCAAGAGCTTCTTCGTGATCTCTCATATAGGCACAGGGTCCCAAGGCTTTGGCCCGTCCTCATCTGCTTTCCCAAACCACAAGCAGGGAGCTGGATGGGATGTGGAGCAGCTGGGACGTGAACCAGCACCCGTATGGCATCCCGGCAGATGTGAGGTGAGGATTTAATCACAAGGCCATTGCACCAGGCCCACAACAGCCGGTTTTGAAATGCATCACAGTAACTCAAGAGGAGAATTAAGGTTTGAAGAAACAACAGAAAACAGTATGACTGGGACCATCAAAAGATGGAAACATTCAGTGTAGTTTTATGTGAGTGTAAGGATATCCTTAAAATATATATCAGAATACACAAAGCAAAAATTAAAAAATTAAAAATTTGTGAGCTGCAGAGGACATGTAAGTGGTGAAGAGTCACCTTGAGTCACCTTGCTACAGCATGTTTGGAATGAGTGCACTGTGCTCCCAGAGGGACACTTTTGTTTATTTTTGTTTGAAAGGCAGGTTGACAGAGAAGGAGAGACAGAAAGAGAGATCTTTTGTCCACTAGGGGAGGTTCACTCCCCCCAGTGGTTACAATGAGCAGATCTAAAGACAGGAGCCTCCTGCACGCCTCCCACATGGGTGCAAGGGCCCAAGGACCTGAACCATCCTCTGCTGCTTTCCAGATGTGTTAGTAGGGAGCTGGATCAGAAATAGAGCAGCTGGGACGTGAGCAGGTGCCCATATGGGATGTCAGAGCTGCAGAAGGAAGAGTAGACTGTTGAGCCACCATACTGCCTGCTTCCTCACCCCCACCTGTTCCCCTACCCCGGAAAGGACATTTTGAAAGACATGATCTCTCCTGACCTAAGACAAGTCCATGTCAACATCATATCTGAAGTGACGTGTAAATGGTTTAACTGACTTGAGCTTTGCCCAGGAGTATATTGTATCCTCCACCCAGTGTTATCAACACGAAAACAGATACTGTTATATCGAGCTAATGTTGTTTATCAAATTTTGTGTATGTTTTTGTTAAGCACAGAAAGGTTCTTGGCTTTATTAATATTTGTGATGGATTTAGCTGGACATTTTGTAACCATAAATGAGAGTTATAGACCATTAATATCCGGCAGTGCTTTCTTCTGCTGCCATCACATCTGATGGCCATTTCTTTCTTTCCGTTGGCCCCGTGCATCCATTTATTCTGGAAATGTGCATTGAGAGCCCAGTGGCAGGGAATAGAGAACTCCCTCTCCAGGAGGGCATCCTGACTTCAGTGCTGTCAGTGCCCTGTGCCTCCTAGCCTGAAGCTGGTCCCGTTTCTGTATAGCCACGCCTGCACAGGCCTTCCTGGAGACCTCTGCATAGGGAATAAACTATCGATTCATGTGGATTCAAGTAAATTCTGTCTGCCCCCCTCACATGGTGCCGAGTTTAGGTCTGCCTCATTCCAGAGGTTCCTGGAAGTGCTCTGACTCCCCATCAAGTGCTTCCTGATGGCGTGGCTGGCCATCGTCCTGCCCATCATCCCAAGAGCTCCTCTAGCCTGCACAAGACTCTGCAAGCCACTGTGGCAGGAGGGTCCACCAGCAAGAGGGATGCAACCCCATTTAGTGTTCATGCGTACATCTTATAGGCCTGCGATGGGCTGGATTTTAAGGCAGTAGGAGGCAGGGTGGGCATACGAGCAAGGACGGGCCGAGGGTGCTCTCCAGCTGGAATGCCTGGAAAACACACATCTTCTCACAAGTCTGGAACTTCTCACAAGTGAGACAACTTGCACGGTTGCTACCTGACATGATCTGTTTTCTGGCTTGCAGGCAGCGGTCTTTCCACCACGCCCTCACACAGCCTGTCCTGAGTGAATATGCATTAGCGGGGACAGACACTCTGGACCTCTGGACTGCCTTAATGACCTCATTGAACCATGATTACCTCCTTAAAGGCCCTACCAGGGTTAAGGCTTTAACCTATGAATAGAAACAAGGAGGTACAGCTTAAGTCCCAGCCAAGGACTAACGCAAAAAGCATGCACCTATGCATCTGAGCTCCATCTCACAGGTGCTTAGGGGAACACAGGCCCTGTGTGGCCTGGTCACCTGAGTGTCTGCAGTAAGGTAGAAAGGTCCCTTCTCAACTGAGAACTGCTTATTTCTAAGCATAGGCTCGCAGTGATAAAAACACAGTCTCTCTGACCAACATGGTTCCCCGGGCACCTGGTTCTTGCCTCTGACCTTGCCCTCAGGCTACAGAGACTTTGGCTCAGGCTGTGCCCGGGGCTCCAGGGGTGGGCACCAGGGAAGCCCTCAGCACAGACCTGGGTGTGCACCAGTTCAAAGCAGGAGCTGACACAACTGGGTTCATTAGTCTGCGTGCGCTACTGCATTGGAACTTCTGGTTACTGGTGTTACTCTGGGTAACTTTGTTAAGTTTGTTTGGGCTCATGCTTGGGGAGGTCCAGGATTGAGGGTCCAAGGTTGAAGAGCTATGTCTGGTGAGATGACAGTCTTACTGTCGGAGTCCCAAGGTGGCTTACTTGGCAAGAACCGGGATGCCTGCGTGTGTGTGTACACATGTGTGTACATATGACTACATGTGTGTATGTATGCCAGCAGTAATTAAATCAGGCGGCTTTACCTGACAGCTTTATCTAATCCTGATCACCTCCAAGCATCCCACCTATAATCACCGCAGTCGGATTAAGCTTCTGCCCTCTTAGTACCTCACACTGGAGGTTGAGAATTTCAACATGTAAACTTTTGGGAAACACTCAAACCCCATCGACATGAAAGCACTGGGCATCAGATCTAAATACCGAATCCGTCAGAACACACAAGGTAAGGAAGGTGACGTTCCCCAGCCTTAGAGAGTTGTTCTGCCACCAAGCTCATGGAACTGTGACAGAATAGATACCAGTGACATCTCAGCACATTGCTAAGAGGGAAGAGCCATCCCATTTCCACCGGGCTGCCTGAACCTGCGCTTTCTAGAACATTCTTGAAGTGGTCAAGTGGGTGAGTCATGACTGTTCACTCAGTGATTTCCTGTTACATGTTGTACGTCTTGTAGTTCCCTGCCAGGAGCCTGCATCTCTCTCTCTCTGGGTCGGACATTTGCATGTTTGACAGCGTTACCTTCATCCACATCTCTGATTGCTCCAGGAAGCGGCCATTGGTACAGCCCTTTTGGTCACTCTGTAGTTTTGAGTAGATGTCTTTCACCGCTCTAGTTCATGGCAATGTGTTTCATCACCCAGAAAAGATAGCTGTGGATGAGCCGTGCTGTAAACTTGAACTGTCCATCCTTCCGTGGTGCTCCTTGTCAATTTGCTGTCTTCACTTCTCTGCACAGCCTTCCATGGCACCAAGGCTACAGAAGTCCATGGAAATCCCTACTATTCTGATTAGGTCTGAAGCGGAAGAGAAAGGGGTGGGTTGTTGTACTTTCTTATAAAACATGCCATCTTTCCGTTGTACTTGCTGTATGAAGCACGGTTTTATAGGCTTTGTTTTGCACAAAACATGGATTCATCCCATCAGTTTTGATTGTGCTTTAACCTGGCAAACATCAGAAATTAGAGTCTTCTGTCAAGGACACTCCCTTGAGCGAAACCATTCATGTTTGCACAGGTGTTTGCCCTGACCCTGACAATGTACTCTAGCTGATGTTGCCTGCTCGTGTGCCACTGCATCCCTGGGATGTATGGCCTCTGTGCAAATACTTCTCTTGAAACTGGGACAATATTACTCATCAGCTACAAACACAGGCAAAACAGCCATGATGTTTAGGAACAAAACACTAGGGTCAAATAGAGTTTTGAAATCCTGCCACTCCACTTATCAGCTACATCAACTTTAGGACATTTCTCAGAGCCTCAGCTTCCAGATCCATAGTAATCCTAACACCATGGGGTTGCTGAGAGGGTCACATATGACTAACTGAATCTAATTTAGCCAGCAAAAGAGCTTAGCAAATAATAATTATTCCATAGATTGGCACCATCTCTAAATCCTAGATTCAGGTGAACCCCATGGTGCTGAACAAACCAATTCTCTGCAATACACATATCTGGAATTGTAAACTGAACAGTAATACAAGATTATATCACATGCTGGACCTTGAGGACCAGATGCCCACACAGCCTTGTGACAGAGTCGAGAGTCTAGGCCATGCAGTCTGGCTCCCTTGCTCATCTTTGAAAAAGTGCTGCATGACCAGCTGGAGCAGGATGCCAGAGGGCAGTCAAGAGAAGTAGTGGGTGAACTCAGGCAAGTTCAGTCACCCCAAATACGGAGGGACAGGCGCAGCTTATGGATTTGGTCTAGTTGATGCCTTGAGAACCAGGTGCCTGAAGAGTTGGTGGGGGGAAGAATGCATTGCGGTTGGCTGAGTTTCCCAGCTCAGAGAAAATGGTGATGGCTTTCTCCACGTTAAGGGGTGTGGGACGTTGGGGGGCAGATGTGGGGAGACGAGAACAAAGAATCCAGCCTGTGGAGCCCATTGGGCCATCTCTGGAAATTGTGGGGTTGTCAAGAGTCTGGAGCTCAGAGAGGATGCCACGCTGGATGTGAACTCATGGAATTAACCCACCAGTCACAGGTGGACACAGATACCATGGAAAGCATACAAAGTGAGAGGAGGAAGAGGAGCTTGGGGTGGACAGAAGCTCAGGGGAGCTTCCAGAAAGTGCTAGAGGAAAAGGAGTAGGAGGAGTGAGAGAGACCACTGGAGCAAGCAGGGAAGGATGCAGCTGAGGGAAAAGAGAAGAGCTCAGTGGTTTCTTCCAGCAGTCCAAGGTTGAGGTGGCCCGAACTGAAATCTATCGATTGGAAAGGAGGTGAAAACATTGAAGCCAAGAGCTGTGCCTCACAGGGAGAGTTGGAAGGACACAAGGGAAGCTACAGTGCTCAGTTCTCCCCGAGTGAGAAGCAGGAAGAGAAGGTGGAAGGGGAATGCCCAGTCTAAACTCCCGGGATATCATCCTGATTAAAGCCATGCCTCTTCTTGGACACAGGATGTGTCTACCATGTGAGCGTTCATGTGTTTAGACCCAACCCCACGCCTGATGCCACAAGCAAGTCCCCGTGGACATGGTCAAGCCGATCTCTGGCTTAGAGTGCAACACTTAAGTAGCAAGCAGGATGTTGAGACCAAGAGGTCTGACAAAGCTCCTGGCTGCTTTAATTGGTGTATGCAGTGTTTGTGGACATGAGAGAAGTAACACCTGATGACTGGTACCCAGAATCAACGCATGACAGTGAAAGCGATAAAGGGAGACTTCCAAAACTTCATCACACAAATGAAGAACTCCAAATCATTGTTCCTCCCTCTCAAAACCCAGGAAAGTTTACTCTGTATCTACAGTTGGTTAATACTTTGTACTGAGGTGATGGGAACCAACATTGAAATTTTGAAAAATACCATAGGAAAAATAGATTCTGTTGACTGAAGCAATGGCCGTAATTAGATTGAAGAGTCTTGTGAGAGATAGAATTCCCTCACTGGAGTGAAAAGGTAGAGTGAAGGCGGTCGAACGACCCCATACTGGTGGGTGTATGTCAGCACACCTTGGTCCACACCTGTAAAGCGTGCTTCCCTCACTGGAGTGACCCTAACATGACTATGAACTCTGGGCGATAATGATGACTCATTGCAGGCCCACAGATGGCATCGGTCTGCTGGGGGTTATTGATCATGGGCCATTACAGGAAATTGCTCTACCTCCTGCTCCAGTCTAATGTGGACCTAAAACTGCTCTGAGAAAAATAAAAGTCTTTGTATTTATTTATTTTTTAATCCTGTAATGGAAAAAAAAAAAAAAAGGTAGGTGAACATTTTGTCCTTGAATCAGGATCATTAAAGGCAGTGACTAAAGCGCCAGATGAAGGTGTTCCGTGATCAATTCAGAAGGGTCCTTGGGCCAATCCTGGGACCCCACTGCAAGCCACAGCCCAAGGCTGTCCCCTAGACAGTTCCACATAGCAAGAAAGATAGTGCCTCATCACCAAAAGTTGTAATTCTGATTTACCAAAGGGAAAAAATAAATAAAAGCTCTCATTGAAGTAGGTGTTGACTTGACACCTGTCCCACGTCAAGTGCAACACCTGGCCCCAGCTCCTACCTTCAGCTTCCCACTAATGCAAGACCCTGAGAAGTGCCAGTGGTGGCTCTAGTGCCACCCATGAATGGGAAACATCTGCAGTTCTTGGCTTCAGCTTCGGCGCTAGCCTGATCTTGGGCCATCGCTCGCCTGCGAGTGATGAGCCAACAGATGGAAACGTGTTTTCTCTTGTCTCTCTCTCTCCCCATTCTTTCTCTCTCAAATAATAGTCTGCAAATTGTCTTTAAAGTGTCACTTACTGACATTTCCAAGTGCGGTGCTGGTAGATGGTTAGGAGGCATTGGATTTCCCCCAACAACAAAGGCTTGCATTCACTTGGTAAGAGTCTCAGAGCCTGCTGATCACGTGGCCTATCTCTGTGCGTAGCTTCGCTGTCAGGGCTTGTGCCTGCGCCGCCAAGGACAGTGTGATGGGACACCTGTCAGGGCTCGTGTCTGCGCCACCGAGGACAGCATGATGAGGAGGCCTGTGAAGCCAGTGAGGACAGTGTGGGAGGGAATCACCTGTCAAAACCCCCACGGTTAGACCACTCTACGCTGCAGCCCTACTGCAGCTCATGCAGGGTGCAGAAGAGCTGCTGACTGATGCAAGATGCATGAAGAAAGCCAAAAAAAAAAAAAAAAAAAAAAAAAAAAACCACACACAGTTCAGTGTCTCTTAATCACAGCACAAGATTCTGAGAGGTGATTTAGGCCTGATTTGCTTTGCTTTAAATTGGTACTTACTTAGTGTGTTTTTCTGTAGTTGGGAAATGAGTTTTCATGCTGAGGGAGTGATGTTCTAGAAAAAGCTTAGGAAAGGGATATTGTAACTTAAGAGGAAAGTAAAGAGGAATTCCATCTATATCGTGAGTTGTTTTTTTCATCGAATCCCTTATGCAAGGGCATGTGTGCAAATTCACCAAAAAATGGAATTAAAAAGTGGACTTCTGTGTCCTGGCATGGTTGCTCAATTGGCTAATCCTCCACCTTGCAAAAGCCAGGATCTCTTATGGGCACCAGTACATGTCCCAGCTGCTCTACTTCTCATCCCGCTCCCTGCTTATGACCTGAGAAAGCAGCAGAGGATGGCCTAAGGCCTTGGGACCCTGCAATTGTGTGGGAGATTTGGGAGATGCTCCTGGCTCCTGGCTTTGGATCATCTCAGCTCTGACTGTTCCAACCCTTTAGGGAATAAACCAGAGATGGAAGATCTTTCTCTTTGTCTTTCCTTCTCTCAGTAAATGTGATCTGCCTTTCCGATAAAAATAAATCTTTTTAAAAAAATGGATTTGTTTTGGTGCATCCAAACATTTTCCATAAACTTTTTGAAAATTTCTCCATCACAAACATTTCTTTTTCACGTAAGTTTTAAGGTTTATTATATATTTAAAAGAGTGACAGAAATCTTCCATCTGCCGATTCACTCCCCCAAATACTGCCGGACAGCCTGGCCTGGGCCGTGAAGAGACCAGGAGCCAAGAACTCCATCCAGTCTCCCCAAGGACTCAAGTCATCGAGGCTTCACAGGCATTTTAGCAGGAAGCTAGATCAGAATGAGCAATCTGATGCAGAATGCTTGATGTTGCCATGGTTCTGGAGGCATTCGATAGAACAGCTGTGAAATCTGCTATGAGTTTGTCCCTGGCAGCCTGCATTCATATTTCCCAAAAAGCCATCAAAAGAGCGCAAAAGTTTCCTCTGCTCCCCACAAGGTACTGGTGGCTTGGGGTGTTTGCCCACTGCAATGGATGACCAAGAAAATCAAGGAAATTCTGGCCTCAGAGCACAGTGGCATCCAGTGGGAGGGAAGTTGGTCCGTTTATCTGCAGCCAGCCCCATTGTTCACACATCAGGAGTAGCAACTGCCTGTTTCAAAGAACAGCATCATGAGGGGCCAGAGGTTGTAAATTGGAATGAAGAAGAAAAAGTGGAAAGTTTGTCCTTTATTTTTGTTTGTTTTCATGTTATTTGAAAGGAAGACAGGCAGAGGGAGAGATCTTCCATCTGCTAGCCTCATTCCCCAAATGTCCACCATGGCCAGATCTGTCCAGACACAGGCCAAAGTCCAGGACTCCATCTGCATCTCCCACATGAGGGGCAGGGGGCCCAAGCACTCAAGCCATCATCTCCTTCCTCCCAGAAGATACATTAACAGAGAAAACTGAATTAGAACAGGAGAGGTGGGACTTGAACCAGGCACTCAGATATGGTTGACTTAGGCAGCTATTCCAAATGCCTGTCCCCATCTTTTAGTTTGCAAAGAAATGTGCTTGTGGTGAAATCTAGGAGCCATAGCCAGGGAAACTCCCCACATGAAAGCAATGAGCACTGTTGATTTACTACTGTTGGAAAAAACAGTAAGATTTAAGCTGTGGTGAAAAGGTTTTAAAAGATTTGCAGTGGGATCGGGGCTGGCCCGTCCAGAATCCTGGTGTGGGCTGCTCTGCCCTGGCAATGGAGTATCAGCCATTGGTTAACAGCTTGCAAGGGAATCAAGGTCAGGGATAAATAAGGTCAAGGCTAAGCCACCATGTGGGCCCTTTAACTCGATTGTGGATTAACAGCTGCGTTTTTGGGGCACTTCAGGAGCGTCTAGGCAGTGTGGTTTGCAATCTCCTGTCCAGGAGGCAGTGAGCAGCCCAGGGCAGAACTGGAGTCACAAAGCACACAGTTCCCTGCTGTAGGTCCACCCCACAATGCAGATTTAAACTCCAGCCTGAGTTTTCGGAGCAGATACACCTCATTCAAGTCACAACTGTTGTCCTCAGGCACGCAGGACTTGAGCACACACCATTACTGCATTGCAGGGCAGGAGTCCTATCATCCTGCAAAGGGCTTATGCCACAACCCTTCATGGATGGCCAAAGCTGGGGGAGCACTGAGTCTTATGTCTAGGCTGCTTCCCCCCTTTCGCATACAGATGACAAGCTTCAGTTTATAAGCTGGACACAATGAGAGATTAAAAAACCATACCTACGAATAAAAGGGAGCAGTTATAACCAGTTTGCTGCCTCCTTCTACTCTCACCATTGGAAGCAGTAAATCCAAGGTCCCACTTGCATTTCAGCAAATAACACTCAACTCCCTGTGCGTGTTTGCACCAGGATCCTGCATCAGCCCTAAGTCCATGCTGCTTCAAGGCTCGTTCAGAAAGACAGACTTGATGCATAGGTTTTACCTCTCAACAATGGGAACAGGTGTCTTCTTCCTTTTTGGATGAAGACGTCTGATGTGCTCAAGAGAGCCCAGTGAATGCCACAGGGACAATAACCGTTTGGTATCCCCATTTTCTATTTTCTATTGCTATCTTTTCAGAAGCAATGCTCTGCACTTTTGGGCCTGGGAGGGCCAAGCCAAAGGTCAGAGACACAGGTGTGAGAGCCAGGGTGATTGAAGCTGTTTTAACCCTGGTCTCAACCATGGGCTGATGAAGGCAGCTCTCTGGTTGGGGGCGGGGCAGTGGAGGCAGGCTGCCCCTCACCATCCCTCTAATCCCCTCTTTTGTAGGCTGTGCCCAAAGTCATTTTGCTTCTTCCTTTTTAAAAAATTGTACATTTATTTTACTTTTAATGATGTTTACATAGTTAAGAAGGATGCATGCCCTTGTAGATCACCAATCAGGACCGTTCCCAGCGGCCCAACCAATTCAGTACCCAGGAATGGGGGACGGCCACTCAAAGTCATCCCAGGGTCCCCAGTGCGGAGCACGTTCTGAGGGTACTGTTTAAGTGGCTTCAACAGTTCTCAGATGCTGTTGATTTCATTGTTCCAAAGTTGAGGAAATCCTTCCAAGGTTCATTTGTTGATACAGTCCACCTTAGTCTCAATTCACCCAGATACTTGCTGTCAACACCTGACTAGGAGAGCTGTCCAAGTTGTTCTGCCCTCTATGGTGCTAGATGTCCTCTTCAGGTCTCAATAAACTGGTTGTCATCTATCCCATGTGCAGCTGGGCATGTTGCACAGGCCTCAGAAACCATAGAGACTCAGTTCTGACATATCTACTTCACAGTCAGACCACAGATCTTGTGATTTTTACTGTGGTTGGAATTCTGAGTCCAGTAATCCAGTTGAGAGGAGGTCCCCAAAAATCTCACCAGAGATGACCATAGACCCAACTCCTGTGTGTGCCAGCCAGTGCAGGATCCAGCTCAGTCACCCACATCAGCCTACATACACACTGGTGGTTGCAGTCACCTTGTCAGTTGTGTTCCTAGCCCCATCTAGGAACAAATGGATATTGCAGCCCAGCCTACCCCTGCCCACCACACACCCAGCCCTTAAGCACACCAGTGGGAACTGCAGCCTGGCTCGCCCCTAGCCCTTGTTCCAGCAATGCCAGTGTAGGCAGCATATTGATTCTGTCCAATCTGACAGGACTTGCCCCCAGTCCCAGCACCTGCTGTCTGATGCTGTTGCAAAATCCAACCAGCCTGCCCTTACTCTGGCTCATGCATGCCCCAGTGGATATAGTTGCTTAGCCCAGCCTGGCTTTCCCCCTAACCCAGCTCACATACAGGTCAACAGGTTTTGTAGCCATGCCCTGCGTAGTCTGCCCCCAGTCCCAGCTCTCACACGCACCAGCAGGAACAGTGGCTCAGTACGGATGCCCCTGATCCTCCCATCCTGGGGATTCAACATCCTCCCATCCTGGTCTTACATGTGCTGGTGGGTGCTGTGGCACAGACTGGCATGGCTCGTCTCACCTCAGCATTCGCTGAACTGCAGCCGTGCCCCACCCAATCTGCTCCCAGTTCCAGTTCATAGCTTTTGGGTGCAGCCTAGCCCAGCTCAGCCAGTTCACAGTCCTGGCCCTAATATGAATTTGTTGTTATTGTGGCCCAACCTGGCCCTTCCTGCCCCCTGTCCTGCTTTTCACATCTGCCAGTGGAGCTATGAACTTGCCCAACCTCACCCGCCACAGACTTGACCCACACATATGCCACTGGATACTGTAACCTGTCCCAGCTCCCAGTCTTGGTTCTTGCAATCACCTGCAGGACTGCATCCTGACAGAGGAGTCCTCCAAACTCCTCTATCAGGTTATCTCCCAATGACAGATCTCATGAACACCAGGGGTCTTTGGACCAGCCTACTTGGCCCACCTTTTGTCCTGGCAGGTACAGCAGCCTTGCCCAACCAATCCATACCCATTCAGCTCTTACTGTTGGGTGCTACAGCCCAGCTATACCTGCTCCTTGCCCAGACACAGCTCTCACATGGTTCAGTGGGTACATAGACCTAACTCAGCCTTTCCTACATTCACTCTGTTTCTTGCAAACACCAATGGGTGCCGGAGCCTAGCCAAATTGGGCACAACCCAGACCCAGTCCACACCCATGCCAGAGGATACTGCAGCCATATTCAGCCCAGTTTGCTGCCCCCATTCCAGCTCTCAGACTCACTAGTGGGAACCGTAGCTCAGAAGGGGAGTTCCGTTAGCTCTCTAACTAGGCTGTCTCCCAGCCACAGATCTCGTGCATGCTAGTTCCTCCAGCCTAGCCTGGCATAGCCCATCCCCCAGCTTGACTTTTCCCCTCAGATGCCCTGGCCCTGCCCAGCCTGCCCCATCCCTGGCTTTCATGTAAACTGATAGGTATGACAGCCTAACCTAGCCTAGAATGGCCTACACCCATCCTGGCTCCTGTGCATGCCAGTGTGCTATGGTTTGGCCTGTCTCTGCCCTATCTGACCCTCTAGAGCCAACCCATACACCTGCCAACAAGTGAAGCAGCCCTGCCCAGCCTGACCAACACTCAGCAACTCACATGCTTACCAGAGTGATGACTTACCAAAGGAGTTCCCCAAATTCCCCCATCAGACCCACTCCCAGACCTAGATCTCATGTGTGGCAGCAGGTGCTAGGCCCTTACCCGGCACAGTGTGACCCCAGTGTTGGCCTGTGTGTGCTGGTGAATGCCGCAGCCCCACCTACCCCATACCCAATTCTTGGGTGTGCCTGTGGCTGCTACAGCCTGGTCCAGCCCAGACTGTTCCCAATGCCGGTACCCATAAGTGTTGGTGATGCCTAGTTCAGCCCATCACAACCCCCAGCCCTTGAGCTAACCAGCTGTATGGCAGTCCCATAGGGGTAAGCCCATCATTTCCCACAGAATCTGCTATCATGCCAGATTTTCTCACATGATGACTAGTGTTATGGAGAAGCCTGAATTGGTCTACACCCTGCTCCTACACTCACTGACGGGTGCTGTGGTCTAGCTCTGCCAGGTAGGCCCCAAGCCATGACTTTTGTGTATGCTGATAGAAGATAGTTGATACCAACAAGCCCAGCTCAGGTCTCTCATATGGGCAAGTGTGTTGGTTTGGCCCTGAAAGGTCCTCATGTTTTCCTCCACCAAACCACCCAATCCCAGTCCCCTCATTTACCTACAAGTGCAGTAGCCTGGCTGGTGGAAGTTCCACAGAAGTCACTCCTCACCTGTCGCATTCTCCCTCAGCAGGTCCTCCCCCCCACCCCACCACATCCCCAGATCCATTTTCTTGAGCAATCCACAGCTCCCATGTCCACATGCATGCAGATCCCCAAACCTGGTCCTCCAGCAGGGTGCCGTGCCAGCCTGGAACCCTCCCTACTTGCCCAGGTCCCAAACATGCTCCCATGTGGATCCCTAGACCCTGTCTGCTGACATGTCAGCATCTACCCCCCCACACACACATATCTTTAAAAATAATAGAATAAAAAGAATAGACAACTATGCTGGCACTCGGATATAGTTAACACAAATTTGACATTAACCAAGCCCAGAATGCCCACCAGCTATTAGCTGTTCTTCTCCCAGCAGTGAATACTTGCCTAGGAAGAAGGGAAGCTAGACAGTTTCCTACAGCTGGGGAATGGTTCTTCCTGTATCTAAAATCCTACACTTTATTCTACATGCGAATAGTTTCTATTTTAAGCCATCAAAGGTGAATGCTTGTTTGGGAAAATCACTGATGTGCTTCCAGAGTGACCTCAATATCCTGAGACAAGGACAGCACAGCAGCATGACAGAAAGGGCACTGGCCTTCTTCAGTGGAACCTCAATCCTGTGAGTCCCAGTTTAGACTGCACCTGATTCCGTGTGGGTCATGCCAGTGTGAGTCACACCTGGACCATCCTTGTGATCACACCATGGATGTTCAGCATGGACTGCTGGGAGCTCTGTTCCCTCCCCCGGGCATGACAGCCCTTCTGATCCCCAAAACAGATCTCTGTCCTTGCTGTAACCCTTCTCTACCTTGATACTCAGCTATTTGTTGAAAACACAATTTAAGTCCCAAAGGTCTCGGGGCAGAGAGCAAACTCAGTGAGGAGGGATCCAAGAACAATCAATTAGAAGTAAGGTAGGCACCAGTCTTTCATCTTTACCATGGCTCCCATGCCTGCACAGTAAGATGCCCGCTTACTCCCGCTCCAGGCTCTGCCACCAGCACAGGGCCTGCTTCCTTGAGTTTCCTGCATCTTTCTGTTCTTTTCATTCATTTCAACATCTTCATCCATCTTCATCTTTATTCATCTGAGAGGCAAAGAGATAGAGATTTTCTATCTTTCCTATCTAGTGGCTCACCTCCCAAATGCTTGCAGCGGACAGGGCTGGGCCAGGCCAAAATGCGAAGCCAGGGAACACAATGCAGGTCCCCCATGTGGGTGGCAGGGACTCCAGTATTTAAGCTATTGCCATTACCTCCCAGGACTGCATTAGCAGGAAGCTGCAGTTAAGTGAGCCGCAACGGGCCGATGCACTCCGATCCGAAGCCGGGAACCAGGAACCTCTTCTGGGTCTCCCACGCGGGTGCAAGTCCCAAAGCTTTGGGCCATCCTCAACTGCTTTCCCAGGCCACAAGCAGGGAGCTGGATGGGAAGTGGAGCTGCCGGGATTAGAACCGGCACCCATATGGGATCCCAGGGCATCCAAGGTGAGGACTTTAGCCGCTAGGCTACGCCGCCGGGCCCGCTACCTGACTTCTTAACCTCAGGGTCAAACACCTTGACATGGGGACCTAGTCACTTAACAAAATCCTATGGGTTCAATACAGTGCTATTATCCCCAGACACAGCTTTGTACTGCAGGTCTCCACCTTTACTCATCTTGCATGACTGTGACTTTAAACCTGATGAGGTGCAAGCCTCATTTCCTCTCCCCTTCAGCCCTCAGAAATCAACAGTTGACACGATTATGAATGGCACTTCATGTAAGTGAAATAGTGTGGTAATTCGCCTCCTGTGATTGGCTTGTTTCACTTAGTGTAATATTCTACAGGTTCATTCATCCACGTGTGTAGTGTGTATTTCCTTCTTTTAAAAGGCTGAGTGATTCTGTGTGTGTGTGTGTGTGTGTGTGTGTGTGTGTGTGTTTGTGTGCATGTGAGAGAGAAAGGGAGAAGTGGAGAGAGTGTGTGTATGCCACATGCTTGTTATCCACTCACGGATATTTGGGTTGTTTTTGTATTTGGCTACTTCTGAGTAATGCCACGTTGAAGATGGGATTGTAGATCTGTCTTTGAGAAGTTGTTGAGATCTTGCAGTAGTTTCTTTGGATACGTTCCCAGAATTAGGGCTGCTGGATTGTGTAGAAGTTGTGTTTTGAATTTTTGTTTTTTTTTTTTTGAGGACTCGACGTACTGTTTTGTACACCACCACCACACCCCCCATTAACAGTGCATGGGGCTTTATTTCTTCATGTCCTTGCTGATATGGCGTTACCTCTCATTGTGCGGGTAGCATTTGATAATAACCACATTAACAGATAGGAGGTGATAATAGGAGGTCAACTCAGTTTTGACTTGAATTTCCTTGAGCGTTTACAGGATTGGCCATATTTTCATAACCTGATTGGGCACTTATATATTTTCTTTAGAAGAGTATCGAATCAAATTCTGTGCCCATTTTTTAATGGTCAGCTGGATTTTTCCTATTGAGTTGTCAGAATTACATATTTAATAGATTAACCCCTTATCAGACATATTCCACATAATTTCTTGCATTCCATAGGTTATTCTTTCCGGCTAGTGATCACTTCTTCTGCTGTGCAGAAGCTCTTTGGGTTGTTGTAGTCCTGCTTGGTCATTTTGACTCCACTGAATGTGCTACCAGTATTGTGTGTAAGGAATCATTACCCAGCCCAAGTTCAGGAATATTTTCTCCCACTTTCTTCTAGTTTGTTTTTTTTTTTTTTTTCAGGTGTCATAGAACAGAGCTTCTCAGATTGCAATGTACTTGTGAATTTCCTAGGGATTTTATTCTAAGTGCAGATTCTGACTCGGTAGATCTGAAGCGGTGTCCACATGCTTGACCGTGAACTACACACCAGGAAGCTGAGTCTAGACCAGGAGCAACCAACTCTTTCTGCAGTTTAGGGTTTACAGGACACAGAGGTAAAAGCAAAGCTACTGGGTAGGTTTTGAAATAACAAGAGAAAATGGATTTCCACAGTTTTTGATTAATGAAATCCAAAATATACTATGAAATATAACCTCAAAATTCAGTATTATTTTTTACGAGACATATCTACTAATGAGAAAAAATTGAGCCATTTTTGGAAGGGATAACATTCCACCTCGTTAGAGTTCAAAGTAAATGTTCCCTGCCATCAAAAGCTGTTCACAGCTTGCAAAGGTCTGTTCACTCAGACATGGTACTGCCACATGTTGGTCTCAGATCACAAGCATATGATGTTAATTGAGCATTTCCATCATTTAGAAGGCATTTATCAATTCCACTCAATTCGTCTCTTGATGTCTGAATTACACTACAAATTAATCACTTCCAAACGAAGATTTAAGTGGAAATTCCTCAACTTCACAATTCAATGGAGTTCAGAAGTTGGAAATTTCCTCTCCAGCTTTACAGCGTGTACAACCTTGGAACAACACTGATGTCTAAATGACTGTATTGTAATGTGACATTTGCATGTAACATACATACAGCTTTACCTCCCAAGCATGTGTTGAATGACTTAAGAAACAAGGCTTGAGAAATGACTTAAGAAACAAGGAAATCAACAAAAGCTGATTTCCAACACAAGTCAGTATTGCGTGTTAGGGACTGTCAGAGGCTCTTCACAAGAAAATTTGCATCTAAGCCCTGAGCTCAGAAATGCACAATAAGATGTCACTACTACTGTGCCATCACATTGCTGTCAGGGCAAAACGGACAAACAGCTTCTATTTTTGCCAAACAATAGTGGAATAATGTGTCCACAGATGTGAATAAGGTTTATGCTGATGCTGGCAGTTCCGAGAATTAATGGCAGATTCATACACCTGCATGGTGCCTGCCTGTGAACAATACGGTAAATCACTGTGGTGTTCAACAGCCTAACTTCTCAGAAGCTTTGTACATTTGTCCAACTAAGCCTTTTCCTGCTCCATCTACATTTTTTTGTCATCATCAATAGTAGTAGCTCCTCTTAGCATACTCCACTTGAGGTCATGGTGTTGTCTTAAATATCTTTGAGAAGATCCTCAGTAGCACCGTTCCAGAGACTATTTCTGGAGAGGAATTCTCCAGTCATTTTGCTTGCTGTCTTGACTCCTTGAATAAACAGTTCAATTGAGGAGGGTTGATAGTGAATGATGATTGATGGATCCAATGAAAACCACTCAAAATCACTTCCCTGAAGGGGACACTTACCCTAGCAGGAGAAACAACTGAAAGCCTGTGTTGAATCTGGACTTCAGCTTGCTGTTAATGCAGGCGCTCAGAGGCAGTAGGGATGACTAGAGTAACTGAGCCCTTGCCACTGCCCTGCAAGATCCAGACTGAGTTCCTGGCTCCCGATGTCTGCCCAGTTCAACCCTGCCATCATTACCATTTGGAAAGTAACCAAAGGATGCATGGGCACTTGCTTCCTCTCTCTTCCCCTCACTCGCTATCGGTTTTAATTGACAGTTGAGATTGTCCTCAACACTCCTAGCACTTCAAGGAACTGTTCTGACTAAAAAGCTGTTATTTATTGTGTCTGAACATAGTTGCTTCCGTTGCCGCAAATACAATCTAATTAGCTTATCATCAAGAGATAGTTTTCTTGCTAAAAATGAGCTGCTTCGAAACTCACTTGGATGAAGAAAATTCTCCTGTGGTGAGAGCTTCCCACTGTCATCTTTTCTGACGATGGCTTTTCTGTGAGCTGGGGATAACCAGGGTACATACCAGGCCTGTTGATGGTGACGCACACTGCGTCCTTTCAACAGAGGACGCAAGAATGCTGTGCCAGCTACTTGGACGACAAACCATGTACCCACTGCTATGCTGCAAGAATGTGACCTTGTAAGCCCCTGTGTTGCGTCTGTTCTGACATACTAGGCATTCAGTGAGAAGAAGAAATAAAAGCTGTAGTCTACACAGTAGGAAGCCAGCCAGACCCCGTATGTAAATGAGTGATGTGGCTGTACTCTGATGCAGTTTATAAGCATTAAAACATGACATGAAATGGTCTTTTTTTTTTATTGTTGCTGTTGTTGTTGTTAACCATTTAAAGATGTTAACGGCAGGGCACAGGCATTGGGCATCGTGGTTAAGATATCAGAGTGCCAGGGTTTGATTCCTGACTGCACTCCTCATTTCGGTTTTTGTTCGTGCAGACCTGGGGCAGGTAGCAGGTGATGGCTCAAGCAGTTGGGTGCCTGCCAATCACATAGGAGACCTGAACTGTGTTCTGGAAACCCAGTTTCAATCTATCCCAGTACCAACTCTTGGCAGCCATTTGAGGAGTGATCCAAAGGAAGCGAATGTGAGCTGTCTCTCCGTCTCTCTCCCTTTCAAATTAGGTTTACTGTAAATACTCAGCTTAGACAAAAGCAGGGCTTTCTGCTTTTGTCTAAGGGCTCTAGGGAGGAATCATCTCTGCACCTCTTGTGCCTTTTGCGTCTGGGAGATTAAGCCCCTTCCTCAGCTTCAAGGGCTGCAGTGCTGAGTGGATCCTTACCTGTCGTCTTGCTGGTTCGGCATCCTATCTGTCCCCTTTGGTTCTTCCTCCCAAACCCACATGCTGGAATCCTTATCCCCACACCTCAGGATATGACTACATCTGGAGATCCGACCTTTCACGGGAGTGAGTTAGATAAAGAGACCTTACGGTGGACCCCTACCCGATGTGACTGGCATCCTTCTAAGAGGAGGGATTGAGTCACACGCATGCCCAGAAGGAAGACTGTGAAGAGCTAGGAAGAAGACGGTCAGATATGAGCCAAGGACAGAGGCCTCAGGAGACATACGCATCCCAAACCTTGAATCTTAAACTTCTTGCCTGTACAGCCGTAAATAAATGAGAGCATATTCAACCACTTGTGTGTTAAAGGACATCTTGTTTGCTTACAAGTCTGGGTCATTGGGAAAACTGCTACCGTAAGCACTTGTGTGAACCCAAGCTCTCCCCTCATCTGTGTAACTCCCAAGGATTACTGGATTATATGGTTCCAAAAAATGTGTAGTTTTGTCAAAGACCCCTGAGCTGTGTCCCAGAGTGGCTGTTCCATTTCACGTGGCCACCAGTGATAAATGAGAGGTCCTGTTCATCCACGTCTTCACCAGCATTTGGTGCTGCTAGCATTTTCTATTTCAGGTACATTGCACAGGACTGTCCAGCCCCAGTCCCCCGAAAAGATTGTCCTTGCCTCTGTCCTTTGTTGAAGGCCAGTTGACTAACAGTGGGCTACTGCTGAGCTCTCTGTCCTGTTCTGTTGGCCTGAGCGCCTCTTAATCAGATCATTATAGCTTTAGACTGTGGCTCCACTTACCCGCAGAGCAAATGCCTGCAACCTCAGACAGCACAAACTCTAAGGATACTCTGCTCTGTGTGTAGACTCTGTCCCATGTATGCGCATGCCCATGTAGACATTCACCTTTGCAGTTAAAGGCAGTACTTCATGGCTTACTTTTCACATACGTGAATTGTTTTCATTCCCTGGCTTATTTAATTACAAACACTGTGACCCTGTAGCAGTCACTCTGCTATCCCAGAGGCTCCCAAGGTTAAAAGGTGGATCATATATGAAATGAAAGAAAACTGAGCAAAAGGGTGGCTCACTGCCCTGGTGGGATGGATAGGGTGACATTTCATCACATTGCTCAGAATTCACTGCAACTTAAAATCTATGCATTATTTACTCGTGTGATTTTTGCGTTTAGTATTTCCAGACCACAAATTGACCACACAGGTAACTGAAATTTCAGGAAGCGAAACCATCGCACGAGGAGACTTCAAAGGGGCCATGAAAATAGGATCTAAATATAAACTTTATTTCTCAACACAAGCTCCTTCACAAACGATAACAGCAGCCATTTAATCTATCCCCCATGAAACAGGAATCATGAGATGTCATCCACACCAACACACTGTTTTTCCCATTCTTAACTGCAGGAAAACCGTTGCTCTTTAAACACTGGGAAACAGGGCCCGGCGGCGTGGTCTAGCGGCTAAAGTCCTCGCCTTGAAATCCCCGGGATCCCATATGGGCGCCGGTTCTAATCCCGGCAGCTCCACTTCCCATCCAGCTCCCTGCTTGTGGCCTGGGAAAGCAGTTGAGGACGGCCCAATGCATTGGGACCCTGCACCCGCGTGGGAGACCCGGAAGAGGTTCCAGGTTCCCGGCATCGGATCGGCGCGCATCGGCCCGTTGCGGCTCACTTGGGGAGTGAATCATCGGACGGAAGATCTTCCTCTCTGTCTCTCCTCCTCTGTGTATATCTGGCTGTAATAAAATGAATAAATCTTTAAAAAATAAAAATAAAAAAAAAAATAAACACTGGGAAACAAACAGAAACCAGAAGGTGCTGAATTAGGCCTCTCCAGTGGATACCTGTTGATTTCCCGATATTCCTGTTGTTCATTGTTGGCCCTCTTCAGATAGGATACAGAGAAATCATTTTTTGCCTTTCAAATTGATTTGGATGGCCCGGCACTGTGAATGCCGCCTTCAGTGTTATCTCATTCCATTTGTGGCGCCGATTCCCACCCTGATTGTTCTGGAGAACTCTCACCTCTGACCCTTCCACTCTGGGCTGCCCTGTGTTCCTCCTCACACTTATCACAGGGCCCTGATATGTACTGTGTGCCCGCAGGGCACCTGCTGTGGCATTGATGGATACAGTTTGTACCCCTGGGGTTCAGGTGCTGAAAACTAGGTCCTCAGCAGATGGTGTGGAGTGGCAGGTGTGACTGACGTCCAGGGGTTACTGTGGAGTGGCAGGCGTGACTGACCTCCAAGGTGGCTCCAGTGGCCGGTGATGGAACCATGGAGCTCCATCTTTGTGAGCAGGTGATTCATTCTGGAGGCAGTGGGTCCTGCCTGGAAGTAGTGGGTGAGTTCTCCCAACAGAGAGTTGTAATGACCAGAGCAGCCAGGCCACTCCCAGTCCCTTGTTTCTGTGCTCCACGCAAGCCTCTCTGCATACGACCGGTCACCTTTGTGCTTCCCTGCCAGGCACAGGGGCCATGCTGTCTGCAACCCTCCTGCCACCAGAATCATGACCTACGCAGCCCTCGCTAGAAAGTACACAGCACACAGAGGACTGGAACGCCTCCCTGAGATGGGAGCTCTTCTTCCTCACTCTGTGCCATGGGCTCCCAGCCAAGCCGTCTACCTGGAGGGTTCCACAGGCACTTGCTCTGCTCTGTTCGCATCAGCCACATCTGAAGGACCCACATCCACATGTAACCACACGAGTGAGACTCAAGATTGCAAGAATCAGCATCCCAAGAGACGGATGAGGAAATCTCATGGAAATACTTCACAACCTCAATGGTTTCCTAAAATATTCAACCTTGACCTCAGCTGGAAGCCCAGGGTGGAAGACCAAGCTATCACAGCTACCCAATTGCTGCCAAGCTGTCCATGGGGCTACTGCTTCTGCCCCTCCCCCCCCCATGGCCCCAGAGCGCCGCCTTGGGACTATAGTTTGAACACGCAACTGAATGGCAAATGTCTTAGGGAAATTGGCCTGGTCTTGTTTTTGTTTGTTTGTTTGTTTAAAGAAAAGCCAGATTTAGATTGTGTTGCCTTTTTTTTTCTTATTTACTTACTTGGAAGGTAAAGACAGAAAGATGACAGAACATTCCCATGCCCTGCTTCACTCCGCAAGGGCCGAAGCCAGGATCCAGGAATTCAGCCAGACTCCAGTGTGGGTGGCAGGGCCCGATTACCTGAGCATCCCCCGCTGCCTCCAGGATGTGGGTTAGCCAGAAACTGGAGTTGGGAGCAGAGTCAGGACTTGGTCCCAGCCACTGCCGTATGCGATGCAGGCATGGTGAGAGACATTTTAACCACTGAGTCCTGCTGAACGTGTGGCACGGCGTCACTCCTCCGTGGCTCGGCTCTCCCTTGGGTCCCTTCAAGAGCCACCCTGGGGGCTCGGCAGCGTGGCCTAGTGGCTAAGGTCCTTGCCTTGATCCCATATGGCCGCTGGTTCTAATCCCGGCAGCTCCACTTCCTCTCTATCTCTCCTCCTCTCAGTATATCTGACTTTGTAATAAAAATAAAATAAATCTTTAAAAAAAAAAAAAAAAAAGAGCCATCCTGGGCTGCCTGGAAGGAATCCCTGTCCCAAGTACACTCCCAAGCCTTCTCACTTACAGCCTTTCTTCGGGCCTCATGGCAACTGGAGCCCCAAATTCCACACTTTCCTGCACCCGGTCTCAGACAGCTTGTCCAGCTGCAGGAGGTCCCGTCCTTTTCCCCTCCTCCCCCCACCTCCCTCCTGGAGTCCGCAGCCTGGATCCCTCCGTACCCTCCTTGTGCCCTGCCATGGCCTTCGTTCTTTCTCACCTGCTACTTTTTGGTTTGTTTGTTTGTTTGTTTCTCTGATCCACCAGCTACCTTTAAAAATAACTTTCTGGGAGAACTCTTGATTCAAGGAAAATAGGGTGAAGATCCAGGCCCCAGAGGTTAAGGCCAAGTGGCCAAGAGGTGGTCCCAGTGTGGCTAGTGGCACACACCAGGAGAAGGAGTAGCCCATGGATCCTACACTGGGAGAGTGGCTCCTGGCCAGGCCTGCAGCCTCCTTAAGCCTCCGTTGCCTCACAAGATTCTTGTGGAATTCTGAATAAGAATCTTGTGGTTGCAGATTCGGATGTTGCTTACACTCTGCCTTCCCGTGAGTTTGCATGCACCTGGCTCAGCCAGGGGAGTGCCACCCCCACTGCATTTTTTTGGTGTCCATTCAGCAAATCCTAAGAAGGATTTCCTGAACTGCCTCTGTGTCCCAGGCACTGGACCAGCCACCAGGGATGCAAACACACATAGACCTCTATGCTTGGGAAGTGTAGAGTCCCAGCCTGTTCAATGCTGGGGTGCTGAGCCAAGTTTGTTCAGTGCTGGGGCACTGAGCCCAGATTAAACAGTCCCTGGAGCGCTGAGCCCAGCTTACACAGTCCCGGGGTGCTGAAGCCGACTTACACAGTCCCTGCGGCACTGAACCCAGCTTACACAATCCCTAGGGTACTAAGCCCAGCTTATACAGTCCTGGGGGCACTGAGCCCAGCTTACACAGTCCATAAGGTGCTGAGCCCAGCTCATATAGTCCTGGGGCGCTGAGTCCAGCTTGTTCAGTCCTGGGGCTCTGAGCCCAGCTTATACAATCTCTGGGGTGCTAAGCCCAGCTTACACAGTCCTTGGATTTTGTTGTGTGTCAGCGGGTCCAAGGTGCTCATCCCCAGGTTCTAAAGAGGGGGCTTCCTGGCATTTGCAAATGTGGAGAGATGGAAGAAGACATAGTTTCAAAACAAGATGTGTCTCAGCCTAGAAGCATTGTTTTATGCATGTAAATATGGAGTCAGCAAAACCCAGTAATGTCGGTGAGTTCATTTCACAGCTGCTGTGACCACAGGGGAATTCGTTTGGACAGTACGATGCAGAAAGGGAAGGAAAGAGGAGGGTCCAGGCGACACCTGCAGTCGTGTGAAAACACCAGCTTTCTCAGCTTTGATTAACTGGCTTTCAATTAACGGCAGAAAAAGAGCACTGCATAGCATCTTGTTAAGGAGTGACAAAGGCAGGCCCAGCACCCCTTCTTTGTTTTTTAATGTTTATTTTTACTGGAAAAGCAGATTTACAGAGAGAAGGATGGAGAAAGACCCTCCAATTACTGGCTCACTCCCCAAATGGCCGTAATGGTTTCAGCTAAGCTGATCCAAAGCCAGGGATTTGTTCTGGGTCTCCCAAGTGGATGCAGGGGGCCCGTCCTCCACTGCTTTCCCAGGCTTTAAGCAGGGAGCTGGTTCGGAAGTGCAGGCACCCATATGGGATTCCAGTGTTCGCAAACAGATTAGCAAGTCAGGCCATCGTACTGGCCCCAGTTTCCCCTCTCTACAAACAAACCCAAGCCCGGTGTGTTAGAAAAGTTCAAGTTGTGCATGCACAGTTGTGTTATTCCTCAAGACAATCACGAGGTGGTGCTCTTGCAAAGAGATACAAGGCTGGCTAGGAAGAAAGACCTATATTTTCTTTTAAAATTAGCATGAATTGTACAGTATGCAGTTCCATGTGATGTTCAGACAAGTAGACATCATGTGAGGCTGGGTCAGAAAAGTATCTCCTCAAACATGCATCGTTTCTTTAGAGCGAGACCAACATTCTTCCAGCTTGTTGGAACTAGTACCTGGAGTTATCCATGACCTCCCTGCTCTGCTCTGCTCTGCTCTGCTCTGGTGTGGAACACCAGAACTCTTTTCTCTAACTATAACCTAGTACCTGTTCATCAGTATTTCCCCAGTCAGCCCTCCCTCTACACTCCCCAGTGACAGGGAACCACCACTCAGTTCTCCCACTTCCCTGAGGTCAGCTTTTAAGGATTCTGCCTATAAATGATGATACAGTACTTGTCTCCCATAGCTGACTGCTTTTATTATTTTTTTTTGAGAGACATCTTTTAAGTTGTGAGTGCACTACACAACACAACTGTGTACCAGCATCAAATAATTCACAAATGGAAAAATTACCATGAAGATATGAATCATTTTTAGTAGACAAAATAACGTAGAATAAGCATGTTTGCTCTCATGAACCTATCAAAGGATGTTTTCATGAGCAGACTTCCAACGGCAGTGACTTGTCCCTACAAATAACCTTTCATAATGTTTTTCCATTATTGTAAATAAATATTATCGTCATAGCTTCTGTCATGGTAGCATTGCACATATCTACACAGAGCAGTGCAGAACTCTTAAATGACTGGATCAAAAGGTGAAGACTTGCTTTCCATAATTCTTCAAATAACAAATGTTTCCCTGTAGCTTTAGTGATCATTCCTAATTTCTTATCATTGTTTCAGCAGTTCAGTTCTGAGTTTCTTCTAAGTGCCAGCACTACAGAGAAAGTCAAATAGGCTAAACACAAAACAGAATTCCTGGCTCCATCAGCCTACAGTATGCACGGATATGAAACACTGCTCAAAAAGCCATTGCGTTACAAATAAATGACCTGGAAGAAACAGATGTCCTCTTCCATCAATGATAATCATTTTGTAAATAGCAGGTCAATAACATTTTTTTACTTTTTTTTTAAGATTTTTATTATTATTGGAAAGCTGGATATACAGACAGGAGGAGAGACAGAGAGGAAGATCTTCCATCCGATGATTCACTCCCCAAGTGAGCCGCAACGGGCCGGTGCGCGCCGATCCGATGCCGGGAACCTGGAACCTCTTCCGGGTCTCCCACGCGGGTGCAGGGTCCCAAAGCTTTGGGTCGTCCTCGACTGCTTTCCCAGGCCACAAGCAGGGAGCTGGATGGGAAGTGGAGCTGCCGGTACTAGAACCGGCACCCATATGGGATCCCGGGGCTTTCAAGGCGAGGACTTTAGCCGCTAGGCCACGCCGCCGGGCCCAATAACATTTTTTTAACAGACTATTATCATTTTTTTCCCACATTGTTTGCTTCATGTATCTGAGGTAAAGGGGCATGTTAAGGGAGAAAACCGCCCAGTCTCTCGCCTATCCCAGGTGCCTAATGTGGGGCATGCTCCGAGGGTGTTCGCAAGTGATTTTGATAGTTCAACAATTATGAATTGCTGCCAGTCTTGCCACTCCAAGCATGATGTCGTTGAAGAATCTCCTGGTTGACATAGTCCATCACAGAGTCTGCGTTTGCCCAGTTTTTCACTGCCAACACATAGCTGAGGTGGTTGATTGACTTGTTCTGCCCTCTGTCTTTTCATGGTTAGGGTTCTGAGTTCAGCAGTTCAACTGGGGAGATCCCAAAAGAAACTTCATCTGAGGTGTTCCCAGACCAGATTCTTGTGTTTACTAACAAGTACAGGGCCCAGCACCATCCATCACCCCCAAGAAGCTGGCGGTTGCAGTTGCTGGGTTGGTTCTGTTCTCAGCCCTGACTTCCACTGGAACCAATTGGTGTTGCAGTCCAGCCTGCTTCTGCCCAGCACACAATCAGTCCTCACATAAACCAGTGGGAGCTGCAGCCTAGTTGGAGCGACCCTCAGTAACCCCCACCAGGCCTGCCCCCTACCTTGGTTTGCCAGTATGTGTAGCAGACTAGTCCAGTCTGTCCCACATCCCATTCGGCTCTCATACATGTCAATGGGTATTAAAGCCTAGTTCCATCTAACCAGCTCAACTATCCAGCCCCCATGGATGTTGTTAGGTGCCTCACTGTCTAGCCATCCCAGCCCCTGTCCTAGTTTTCAGGCCCTCCCGTGAGAGTGGTAACCCAAGAGGGAGGAGCCCACTATTTCCTTCCCAGGCCACTCCCACTCCTGAATTATGCACTCTCCAGGTAGTTTTATGGTTTAACTTGACAGAAATAGCCCCCAGTGCCAGCTTCTGCCAGCTGATGCTGCATATAAACACAACCCACCCTCACCCACTCTAATTGTAGTTAGTACCAGTAGGAACAATCAGCCCAGCCTGGCTTTTCCCTGATCTAGTGCACATGAGGCCCACAGGTGTTGTAGCCCTGTCTAGTCTGGTCTGCCCCCATCCCAGTTCACGCTCTCCAGTGGGAGTAGCTGTCCAGCAGGGGAACACCCCCTCGTATTCCCCCTGACAGCTCCACCCCCTCCCTTCCTGGTTCTCACGTGTGCTGGTTGGGCACTGCGGTCACAGTTGGTACAGGTAACCTCACCTTGGCATTCCATAATGTGCACTGGTTTTTGTCGCGACCAAACCTGGCTCAACCCACACTCTGTTCTGGTGCTCCGATTCGCCAGTGGATGACGTGAAATGATTCAGCCTGTTCTGCCCCTGACCCGTGCCTAATGTATGCCAGTGGGAAACTTTTCCATGGCCTGTTCTGGGCTGTTTTCTATCATGCTTCTTGCACCTACCTGCAGGGTCTGTGTCCTGCCAGAGGAATTGCCCAGGCTCCTCTATCAGAACCTCTCCCAATGCCAGATTTCACACATACCAGGGGGTCCATGAGCCAATCCTACTCAGTTCACCTCCTGTTCTAGCAGGAACAGTGGCTTTTCCTGACTGGCCTTCAACCCAATCTGGTTCTTACTGTTGGATGTTTCAGCCCAGCCACGGCTCGTCCATACCCACATACAGCTCACACATGGCTCAGTAGGGGTTGAGACCTTGCCTAGTCCATCCCACATCTACCCTGGTCCTCCAGAACACCAGATGGTGTTGGAATCTGGCCCAGCTTGGTGCATCCAATCCCAGTCCACACTTGTGCCAAGGGAGACTACAATCATATCCTGACCAGAACGCATCCCCCATTCCAGCCACGCGCCCCTTGGTGGAAACCTCAACCCAGTTAGGGTGTCCCCTTAGCTCCCCAACCTGGCCTGTTCCCAGCCATAGATCATGCACACATCAGTGATTGCTCTGACTCAGCCTGGCTCAGCCCCTCACCTGTCCCTGTCCCGACTTCTGCCTTAGACTCTGTGGCTTAGCATCCCTGGCTCACGCAGACCAGTAGGTACAAGAGCCTAGCTCGGCATGACCTGTGCTCCATCCTGGTTTCTAATTTTGCTTGTGGGCTAAGGTTTGCCCAGTCCTGCCCAGTCCACTTCATTCCAGTACCAACCCACACATTGGTCAGCCATTGCAACTGCTTTGCCCAGCTTGTCCAACCCCCAGGTCTGGACCACATGTTCACCTGCGGGAGCTATGACCCACCAGTGGAGTTTCCCAAGTTCCTTCACTTGATCCACTCCCAGACCCAGTTCTCATACATGCCATTAGGTTTTAGGCCAGTGCCTGGCATAGTCTGGCCTTCCATTTGGCCTTGTATGAGCTGGTAAACGTTGCAGCCCGTCCCACCTCACACCCTATTTAGGATGCACATTTGGGTGCTGCTGCCTTGACCAGTCCAGACTGTTGTTGGTTCCTTTACCCATGAGTGATAGCAGGCTCCTTGGTCACACCTAGCTTAGCCCATCACCACCCCAACTCTTAAGCTAACCAGTGGGGTTAATATTTCAACAGGGTTTGGCCCACACATCCCCCACAGAATCTACCCCCGGGTATGGTTCTCGAGTGCTAATTAGTGTAATGGCCCTGCCTAATGTGACCCTTCTCCTGCTCCATCATCATGTCAGGTAATAGGATATGATCCTGCTAGACAAGTCCTGTGACTGTTTTCATTTAACATAGTGTTCTCTAGTTCATCCATGTGCTGCAGGTAACAGGGTTTCATACTTTTTATGTCTGTAATACTCCATTGTGCAGGCCCAAAACAACAACAAAAAACATAAACAATCAAAACACTCTTGCTTGAAAAGAACAAAGCAAGAGCCACCATTACTATCTGCCTTTAAGGTACACTGCAAAGCTATAGTGACTAAAACAGCAGGGTGCCGACACCTAGATAAGGGATCAGAGAGCCTGGATGTAAGCCTGCACGTACGTCTATGTCCTCTGATCTGCACATGTGCCAAGAGCACGCACTGTGGGAAGGGTCATCTGGGTAATCAAGAGTACTGGGGAAACCGGAGACTCAGGAAGAGTCACTCTGCAAGCCTGAACAGACTAAAGTATGACCAGCACATATGAAACTACTGAAAGAAAAATTGGAGGAAGTGCTAGAGCAATTTGGAATAGTCCGCCCAAAATAGGCAACCCAAGACAAATAAATACAAGATTACATCAATTTCAGAAGTATCTGGCACAATAAGAAGCCGCCTCTTATTTCTTTTCTTTGCAGACTTATTTATTTTTACTTGAAAGGCACATTTATTGAGAGAAAGACCTTCCATCTGCTGGTTTACTCCCCAAACAGCCACAACAGCCAGAACTAAGCCAATCCAAAGGCAGGAGCCAGGAGCTTCTTGCAGGTCTCCCATGCAGATGCCAGGGTCCTAAGGCTTTGGACCATCTTCTGGTGCTTTCCCATGTCATAAGCAGGGAGCTGGATGGGAAATAAAGCAGCCAGGATGTGAACCGGAACCCATAGGGGATCCCAGCACGTGCAAAGTGGAGAATTAGCCAATCAAGCCATCTCACTGGGCCCCCTGCGATTTCATAACAGGGTTCAAGGCCAAGCTGATCTGCATCCAGCCCAGCTTCCTGCTGCTTTACCTGGGAAAGGAGCAGAGACTGGCCAAGCACTTTGGCCCCTGCTCCCATGTGAGAGATCAGAATGGAGTTCAGGCTTCTAGTTCTATCCTGGCCCATCCCTGGCTATTGCAGCCATTTAGGGAGTGAGCCAGAAGATGGAAGATCTCTGTGGCTCTCCCTCTCTCTCTGTCACTCTACCTTTGCAATAAAAAAAAATAATAATAATATATGCACAGCAAATGGGGACAATCAACAGAGTGATGAGACAACTCACAGAATGGGAGAAAATATTTGTAAATTACACAGCTGATGAGGGGTTACTATTGAACATGGAAAGGGAACTCAGTAGCTCATTTTAAAATGGACACTAGACCTAAACGGACAGTTCCTCAAGGAGGTTTCGTGGCATCTTCCAGCTGTGCAAGAGGATATGGGAGTCAAGTCGTGTTGCCTCAGGAGCAGCCAGCGTCTGTTAGCTTCCTGCTGTGTGCAGTGGTGAGTTGCTGCACAGAGGAGCTCCAGTGCTCCCCCAGGTGGCAGAGCTAACCACGGGTGGGCAGGTGCCCCTGCACCCAACCCCTGGCTTCGGAGTAAAGCAGCCCCTTCCCATTGCCAGGGCGTTCCTCAACTGGGAGTAACTCACAGACTTTACAGGCAACAAAAATAACAAATGAAGCCCAAGCCTGGATCTGCAGGTTCCCAAGCTGAACCCAAGGCCATTTAGCAAAAATGCTCCCACACTTGAACCATGAAGGGACCGTGGGGAGAGGCTGGCCGCCTCCTCTTGCGAACACCTCTTAGTTCAGAGAAAACTAACTCTGCAGGGTCGCCGTAAGTTTTTGGTGGATCTGGGCAGTTAGGGAAGAGCAAAAACCTCTTTTTATCAAACCATGCAGAGTGGGGGTTCAGGGGACACCGTCACATCTGGCCTCTGAGTGCCCAGAGCCTGCAGGTGGCACAGAGGTACACTACCCTCAGTGAGCAGCAGGGACCCTTGGCAGTAGCTCGGGAACTAACTTAGGACGCCAGGCTCCTAGGAAGCATCCACTACCCATAAATGGAGGCTAACAGTGGAGACTTCCCTCCCTGGCTAGGGGGAACTTTGAGCTAACAAAGCCCTTAGAAATGGACTTTTGGCAGGATTTTTTTTTTTTTTTAATGAAAAAGAGCTCAAAAGCTTTTTTTTTTTAATCTTATTTTTGATGATGTTTACATAGTTGATTAGGGTGGGAAAGGTCCAGGGTCAGGGGAAAGTGAGTGAGACCATTGTTTTTCTTCTTCCTGTATCTAGGGGAAGAGAGAAGATAAAGGGAAAAGCCACACCCTCCTCCCAACTACCTCAGTACCCCTGGATGAGGATCAGCCACACCATGTCATCACAAGGTGACATTTTGTCACCTTGATGTGCAGCATAACATACACCAAGGGTTCTGCTTAAGTGGTTTTGATAGTTCTGAAATGTTATCAGTCTTGCAGATCCTAGGGTGAGGCTATCCTTCCAAGGTCTATTGGTTGACACAGTTCACCTCTGAGTCTCCGTTCAGCCAGAAATTTGCCATCACACTTTATTGGGTAGTTGACCAATTTGTTCTGCCCTCCTTCCCCTGCTATGCTCTGACATATCCTCCATGTGTTCTGGGTACGCCATCCACTGCTCTGTCAGAGCCACTGAGGAGGCCCAGTTTGGACACATGCACTCTATTGTCAGGTCACAGGTCCTGCCACTCTCCCCGTGGTTGGAGTTGTATGAGTTCAGCGCTTTAGTTTGGGAGACCCTGAAAGAAATCTCATGTGAGACCTATCTCTTGTGTGTGTGCCCACCTGTATAGGGTCCAGTTCATTCTGTCACCTACATCAGCCTACATCCACACGGGTAGTTGCAATTGCTAGGTCAGATCTAGCTCCAGCCCAATCTTGCCGTCCATATAGTCAGCTCTTCCGTACACCATTGGGAGCTGCCACCCAGTGAGAGTGTCCCCCCAATACCCCCCAACTGGACCAGCACCCAGCTCTGATTTCTGTGCCTGTCAGCATGTACAGTGGACTGGTCCAGTCTGTCCCACCTCCCATTCAGCTCTTGTACACATAATTGGGCATTGAAGCCTAATTCATCCCAACGGACTTCACCCTCCAGCTCACACTCATGCCAGTGGGTGACACTGCCTGTCTAACCAGACCCACCCCCTAGTCTGGTTCTCATGTTTACCAGTGGGAGTTGTAGCCCATCAGAGAGATGCCCGCAGTTTCCCTCCTGGGCCTACTCCCTGCCCTGGATATTGACTCTCTAGGTAGTTCTGCAGCCTAGCTCAACAGGACTTGTCCCCTGTTCCAGCACTTGCCAGCTGATGCTATGGCAAAGCCCAATCAGCCTGCCTTTACTCTGCCTCATGCCTGCTCCAGTGGATACAGTCAGTTAGCCTAGCCTATCTCTCCTCCTAATACAATTCACATGCAGGCCACAGACGTTGTAGCCCTGCCCAGCCTGGTCTGCCCTAGTCCCAGCTCTCACACTCCCCAGAAGGATCAGTGACCCAGCAGGAGAGTCCCACAGCTTCCCTATGGGACTCACACCCCTCCCCACTACCACTACCACCAGGTCTCACATGTGCTGCTGGGTGCTACAGCCCAGTCTGGCATGGCCCATCTCACCTTAGCATTTGCCAGCGGGTGCTGCAGCCTGAGTTGGCCTGGTCTACCACTAGTTCCAGCTCATGCTGGTGGGTTCTGCTACTCAACGTGGCCCAGCCAGCCCCCAGTCCTGGCCCTACATATGAACTGGATGATGCTGCAGCCTGACCCAACCCATTCCACACCCTGTCCTGCTTTTCACATCTGCCAGTGGGTTATGAACTGGCCCAGCCTGGCCCACCCTAGACATGACCTACACATATGCCAGTGGGTACTGTAACCTGGCCTGGTCTGAGCTGCTCCCAGTCTTGGTTCTTGCACTCACCTGCAGGACTGCATCCTGACAGAGGAGTTCCCCAAGCTCTTCTATCAGGTCTTCTCCCAGTGGCAGATCTCACACACTCTAGTGGGTCCTTGGCCCAGTTGACTTAGTCCACCTCTTGTCCTGGCAGGTACAACAGCCTTGCCCCACTGGCTCACACCCATTCCTGTCCTTGCTGTCAGGAGCTACAGCACAGCCACACCTGGTCCACACCCAGACACAGCTCTCAAGTGGTTCAACAGGAGCCAAGACCTAGGCCAGCCCGTTCTACACCCACCTTGCCTCTCATGAGCACCAGTGTGTGCTGGAATCTAACCCAGTTTGGTGCACCCCGAAACCAGTCCACACCCATACCAAGTGACACTGCAACACAAGCTGCTGCTCCAGTTCCAATCCTTGCACTCAGCAGTAGGAACCACAACCCAGCCAGGGCGGCCCCTTAGCTCCCTGACTGGGCCTGTTCCCAGCCACAGCTCTTACACACATGCCCGCACTCATGCCAGTGGTTGCTCTGACCCAGCTCAGCATAGTCCATCCTCTCTCTTAGCCTTTGCCATGGTATGCTGCAGCCTCACCTGCCCCCAGTTCGTTCCCAGTTCCAACTCTCGCTGGTGGGTGCTGCAGCCTAGTCCTGCCCAATCTGCTCCCATCCCTGACTCAGGCATACCAGTGGGTATGATAGCCTAGCCTGGCATGACCCGCACTCCAGCCTGACTCCTGCATTTGTTGGTGGGGTAAGGTTGGCTTGGCCCTGCCTGGTCCACCACCCTCCAGAACAAACCCACACACCTGCCGACGACAGGTGGCGCTACTTGCCCAGCCTGACCAACAACCAGCCCTGAATCACATGCTCACCAGGAGAGCTACCGCCCATCAGGGGAGTTTTCTTTTGAAGTAATTTGCTCTGGCAGAGATCCCTGGCTCATGAGGAACCATAGCAGCCAGGGAAGATGCAGAAAGGCAGGTGGGATCCAGCCTGGGGTCCCTTCAGAGTATAGGGCTCACAGAGGTCTGTAGAGGTACACAGGAACATGGCCCCTGTCAACAGGCAGGACTGAGCCAAAGTGGATTCGGAGACAACGCTGGCCCATGTGCGGATGAACAGAGATTCCTCCTCTGTGGGAAGCAGACGTGATGGAGCTGGAAATGAAGGAAGCATATTCACTCTCGCCCTGGGGACACTCTCACCCTGCGTTGAGAGGGCAGGAATGAAATTTCCACAAACAAGTGGGGTCAGGTGGAGTGGGGCTTGACATACAGACCTCCCCTTTTTTGGAGAATGCAGAAGGACAAGACAGCAGATATGAAAGCCTTCCCTTCCTGGGCCCCATCAGTTTCAGGGTGCCCTTGGTACACTTCTCCTCCTCTTCATTGCAGGAACCCCATTCCTTTCACATCGCGATTGGGCCCCTAGGACAGGACAACCAGTCCTCCATTTCTGTGGGTTCTCCATCCACGGAGTTGACCAATCAGGGGTGACAGAGAGAGAGAGAGAGAGAGAGAGAGAGAGAGAGAGAGAGTGTGTGTGTGTGTGTGTGTGTGTGTGTTCTGCCAACACCACACACCTGACATCAGGGGCTCCAGTCTCCGAGGGTTTAGGTATTCTGCTCTGAGACCTTGTAGCCGCTGTCCCCAGGATGAGAGTGAATATGCTTCCTTCATTTCCAGCTCCATCACGAGGAGGAATCTCTGTTCATGAAAGATACCTGCAGGTCGTCCCATTCTTCCTGTCTGGAGAGGCATTTGCTTCATGTTGAATCAGGATTAAACAGCGAGTCACACTCCTTTTAAAATGTCTGGTCCCTTCTTGTGGTGAAGAATATTACTAGCTGGTCATGGCTGCTGGACACACTTGACCTCCTTGGCGTTTCTAGCAGACAAGACCAGGAAAGCCGAGAGGACTCCCAAAACCGTCTCTTGGAAAATGAGCTCCAAGATGCAATCATTTTGATACCAGAGAAGTTGAGATCTGGGCATAGTTCCTTCCCAGCATGCACTTTCCGTGGACATCTTGAAGGTGGGTACATATGTGGAATTATACATCCACGGCCTTACAGATAAGCATACAAGTGCCAGCACACTCAGGGGGTCTGGGTATTGTGAAATAATCGGCCTCCGGTGGGAACTGCTCAGAGGCAAGCTGCTTTGGTGACCTGTGACAAGGAAAGGAGCTAGCCAGGGGTTCCCTGAAGAAACCGGCTCCCAAAGAAACGGGGTTTTTTGTAGCAAGGGTTGGAAGAGTGTCCTGGATGTAGGGGACGGGGTGCCTGCAGAAGACTCTGCCTCCTTGCCTTATGAGTCCCCTTGGACTGAGTGTTAAGGAATCTGCCCCCAGAGTAGTAGCTCACACCTTTGCTTGGCTGTGGTCGCCTCTGAGCTCCACGTCACAGATGAGCTTTCCCGGAGCACGCTCTAGCGGCACGCACTGACATGAGGAAAATCCGCCCTTGCTTTCTACGCCCCCTCTTGTCTAAGCCCTCCTCTGTTGGTTCCACAGGTGGCATAGGTGGGCATACTCCTGAACATGCCCACGTATCTTTGGAGGCCATGGATTTGTACATACCGGCACAAGTCCACTTTGGCCACTCTTGCCTCCCTTACCCTTGTCCTGTGTGTATGTGTTCCTTCCTCCTAAGAATCCTGGCTCTCACATTCACAATACTGGCACATGCCAGCCTAAGCGCAGGTGCGTAGAGCATCCAAATTGGTTTGGGATTCGTCTGCTTTGAGGGAGTCTCTTTGGAATGTCAGCTTTGCGCTGATCTGCTGTTTAAATCTATCAGATGATCCCTAAATCATGACAAGTGTAAACTAACTATGCGATGAGAGTGTAGACTGAGTCTCGTTCTTGTCTCCACTGCTCCTGGTCAGTAGCTGAGCAAGCTGCTCTGTGAACATCTCCAAGTTTCCGGAGAGGGATATGGTCTCTCTCTTCCCTCCTGGGATAAGGCAAGGTTATGATTTATATGCAAGGCCATTGCGAAAAGTTCCTGCAGGTGCAGAACCAAAGAGGGATTTACGTCGGGATACAAGACATGTTGAAACCAGCGCATCCTTGTTTCCTAAGATGCATTTTCATGAACTTTCCAAAGTACCCTGATACAATCTGGAATTTGATTATGGAGAATCCTGTTGCTTTAAATTCTGTAACTAAGCCCGACTTCAAAAGAAACCAGTTGCTAAGGCAACTGAGCAAAGAGGTAATTAATTCTTCAGTCATTATATGCAGATTAATGTGCTTAACTGAGTGGGAAGAGAGGTAGGTTTGTTTGGTTTTTTTTTTTTTTTTTCCTCTTGGAATTAGTGGAAGAGGGAGAGGTGGTGTGTGTGTGTGTGTGTGTGTGTGTGTGTGTGTGTGTGTGTGTGTGTTTCAATCTGTAATGGGGGCTCATGGCTCCTTCCAGATGGGCTCAGCATCTGGCATTAGTGGGCAGCCCCAGTGCGGGCCCTGTGTAACTGCCCCTAGCACAAATCAAATGTGCATTCAAAGCTCAAATGGGATGCAGTAAAACAGCACCCCTCATCCTCTTTCCAAAATGAAGATGAAGGGGTCTTGGTCTTGACTCAGGCACAGCCTTTTCTCTAGGAAAGAAATGAGGTTTTTGCTTTATTTGAGACTTGACCACATCCTCCATGTGCTCTCCCCAACGGACCTCTACAGGGAACTGGACTGCAGGTCCCTCCCTGTCTGTGAGATCATTACACTGCCTGAAGCTGGAACGACACCTTATCCACCCTGGAAAGGCAGTTTAAGTGGCTGGTATATAGTAGGCATTTAGGGAATGCTTAAGGATGGATAGATGGATAGATAGACGGAAGATGAAGGAAAAAAAGGGTCCTGCCTTCTGCCATCTGTGGTAAGAAACTAGAACTGTGGTGAACTAACCACAAACATGTGTTGTCACTCCCAGAAAGATTTTTTTCCTCTCCCTCTGTTTACCACGCTGAAGATAGCACTGTGAATTTCTTCTTGTGATCGTGGCAAAGTTTGCACAACATAGATGTTCTTGTATCAGCTGCCTTGCATAGAGTTAAGTGACATTAAGAACATTGGCACCGTGTAGCCGTTACCAACCGTCTACAGAACTTTTTTCTTGTTCTCCCAAACTGTAATTTCAGCCATGAAGGGATAATTGTTCATTCCCCACCCCCACCCCGTCTTCGCCAGCCACTGTATCTGTCTGTATGTGACCAGTTTATTTCACTCAGCGCAATACCTTTAAGGCTCATCCGCGTTGTGGCACGCATCAGACTTTCTCCTCCTAGAACTGGTGACCATCCCCTTCTGTGCACAAACACCTGTTGTTCTTCCGTTCATCCTCTGCAGGTGCATGATTAGTACGGTTTGCTAGACTGTCTGATAGCCTTCCACGTTGCCAGCAGCTTGTGCTTGGCTCAGTTGTGTGAGCAGGGACCCGACAGACTTCCAGTAACTGCTCCCAAATTCACTGTTCCTGTGAACACAACAGGAGCCCCTCAAGGGCATCAACATGCTGCCTCATGCAGAGGATTAGATAGATACACCTGAGTGTTTGTAGAATTAATCCTGGTTGATATTAATAATACTTACCACAGGTTTGGAGAGCATTCTGCTTGCCAGGCCCCGGGTGCTAGCAGAGGAGATGGCGCATTCATTTGTAACTTCTGATCACAATGCTGTGAGATGCACACCATTGTCTTCACCTATTTGCAGAGGAGGAAACTAAAAACAACTTCAAAGAAGAGGAGCTGGGACCCTGGCACTCTTGCTCAACAACCACTAGGCTACACCCTTCACAGAAGAGTTCACGTTTGAAGGACTCTAGAAACACCGAGCATCTGTCTTTCCCTCTGACACATCCTGCCCTCTGAGCCTGGGCTTCACCACTTTCTCAGGGTTGGGGTTAGGGTTAGGGTTAGGGCTAAGGTTAGGGTTAGGGTTAGGGTTAGGGTTAGGGTTAGGGCTAAGGTTAGGGTTAGGGTTAGGGTTAAGGTTAGGGTTAGGGTTAGGGTTAGGGCTAGGGTTAGGGTTAGGCCTAGGGCTAGGGTTAGGGTTAGGGTTAGGGTTAAGGCTAGGGTTAGGGTTAGGCCTAGGGCTAGGGCTAGGGTTAGGGTTAGGGTTAGGGTTAGGGTTAGCGTTAGGCCTAGGGCTAGGGTTAGGGTTAGGGTTAGGGCTAGGGTTAGGGTTAGGGTTAGGGCTAGGGCTAGGGTTAGGGTTAGGGCTAGGTTAGGGCTAGGGTTAGGGTTAGGGTTAGGGCTAGGGCTAGGGCTAGGGTTAGGGTTAGGCCTAGGGCTAGGGTTGTGGTTAGGGTTAGGGCTAGGGTTAGGGTTAGGGTTAGGGCTAGGGCTAGGGTTAGGGTTAGGCCTAGGGCTAGGGTTAGGGTTAGTCCTAGGGCTAGGGCTAGGGCTAGGGCTAGGGTTAGGGCTAGGGTTAGTGTTGGGGCTAAGGCTAAGGCTAGGGTTAGGATTAGGGCTAGGGTTAGGGCTAGGGCTAGGGTTAGGGTTAGGGTTAGGCCTAGGGCTAGGGCTAGGGTTAGGGTTTGGGTTAGGGTTAGGGTTAGCGTTAGACTGCGTCTCACCACGCTCTTCCTCCAAGGCAATGCGCATTCCCTTTCCTTCCCTTCCTTCCACTGTTAAGGTTTTCCTGTGCCTGATTGCACCCTCTCTGTCTCTCTCTTGCTCTCCATTCTTCAACAGGTGCCTCAGTCTCTCGTCTCTGAAAAAGTGTTTCCCAGTTCCACGGAGTGTACACACAACCCTCTTCCCTTGGCCCTCTGAATGTGCCCTGTCACATGTGGGCCTCTGAATGAGTGGGGTGTACAAGCTAAATGTCCTTATCTATAATGCTGGGGGCTGGAGGTGTTTCTGATTTCATTAAAATGTTTGCATTACACCATGAGATACCTAGGGACGGGGCTCAAGTCTAACTGTGAGCCTCATTTGTGTTTCAGATATGCCTATGCACCTAGCCTGAAGGTGATCCTAGGCAGCCTTGGCGATACACCTGCATTTGGACTGGCTCCCATCCCGTGAGTCCAGGTTTAGAACTTTCCACCTGAGATGTCATGTTAGTGCTCAAGAAGTTTTGAATTTTGGAACATTTCCCATCTTGGGTATTCAAATTAGAGACACTCTACCTGAACTGATCTCATTTCTCCAACTGCTCGAGCTCATGGGGCGTTGATCTTGCAGTCTCCTGAGCCTTTTGTCATTTGTGATTGCAGATTATGGCCCCTGTGTCCCGCGGAAGGAGGCTGTGACATACAGACAGGAAATTTGATCCTAGCAGCCAGCTTGGCCTACGGGGTATTGTCTTGCGGTTACTGAACCATGAGAGCAGTTGTAAGGCAGACACGGGATGCTGAACTTGCACCTGTCAGTGCTAAGAGCTCCGGCTGCCTCACCTCACACACCTCTGATACCTCACCCACACCAAGAGATCATAATTAGGCATTTAAAATGCAGACCACATGGTTGTCTGTTTTTGCTCCGAATCAAGGCGCATTGTGGGATTTAACTCATCGTATTAAAAAAATACGTTTGTAATACGTAGATATTTAGTGGTTCATACACAAGATGGGATGTCGAAGACTCACGTCGGATTCCCTAGGTTCGCTTCCTGGCTCCAGCTCTTGACTCTTCCTAAAGCAGATCCTGGAAAGCCACAGTGATGGTTCCAGTGAATTCCTGCCACCTGTGTACAAGACCTGATTTGCACTCCTGACTTTGGCCATTGTGGTAATTGTGGTATTTCAAAGTGAGCCTTTCAAAGTCTCTCTCTCATTTTCTCTCTATCTCCATCTTTCACAGTGAGCCTTTTCAAAGAGTCTCTCTCTCTCTCTCCTTCTGAAATAAATACATTTAAAGTTTTAAAATAGGTTAGTGAATATAGTTATCCGATGACTCAAAAACATGTGGTGTTTAGAACCATCTCTAAGTTTTGGAACTATTTTTTATCTTAAAATATTTCTGAAGAGGTAATCTTGGTCCACGTGTGTAAAGTTTGTTTGCAAAATTTATGTATTTTGGGGTCTGGCACAGTGGCCTAGCAGCTGGAGTCCTCACCTTGGACATGCTGGATTCCCATATGGGCGCCGGTTCTAATCCCAGCAGCTCCACTTCCCTTCCAGCTGCCTGCTTGTGATCTGGGAAAGCAGTAGAGGATGGCCCAAGGCCTTGGGACCCTGTACCTGCATGGGAGACCTGGAGGAAGTTCCTGACTTCTGGCTCCTGGCTCCTGGCTCCTGGCTTCGGATCGGCTCAGCACCGGCCGTTGCAGCTCACTTGGGAAGTGAACCATGGGATGGAAGATCTTCCTCTCTGTCTTTCCTCCTCTCTGTATATCTGCCTTTCCAATAAAAATAAAATGAATCTTTTTAAAAATTTTGTGTGTATTTTACTTTATTTGATGTTGGTGAGTTTAAAAAACTAGAACCAGCTTTAAAGCTGGTTAGAACATTATTGAAAATTCATATCACAATGAAAAGCATATTACTTAAATAATTGTTTAATGCAATCCAACATTTTGCTAGGCTCTTTGAGGTTCAGGAATCAGATACAGCATTGGCATTGTGGCACAGCCGGTTAAACTGTTGCCTACAACCCTGACATCGTATGTCAGTGAGGGTTGAGGTCCTGGTTGTTCCATCTCAGATCTAGCTCACTGCTAACGTATGTTAATAGCAGTGAAGGATGGCCCAAGTGCTTGGATCCCTGCCACCCACATGGGAGAGCCGGGAGGAGTTCAAGCCAGCAAACGGAAGTCTCTCAGCCATCTCTCTCCACCTCACTGACTGTGTTTTCTGGATTTCCCAGTCTGGTGGCAGGGATCCCTGCTATGTGTTGCAGGATATTTTGTTGTTTCTATTCCGTGTATTTGGTGGCTTCCCACTTCCCACTGCCCTCCTATCTGTACCGAATTAAATATTCTATTTAGGGTGTTTCAGTCCTGAGACTGGGGACATGCGTGGAGTCAGACACGGTTTTCTTAATGATTTGCTAATGGGGATGTTTGTGTTGAGTTTTATTTTTAGAGTTTAAAGCTGCCTGTTTAACGGCAAACAAGTCTTCCTTTCTCTCCTTTTTGGATGTCCTGTCTGAACGCTGCTACATTACTTTGCTGTAGGAGCAAGGGACAGAAAGGTAGATACATCATGTCAATAAAGTGAAAATGTTTTGTCTCAAGGCATCACGTATAGACCTTCAAAATATTTTTCTACTTCTCAGGTGGCTTGTAATTAGGTTGTGAATTGAGCTCTGCTGCTCTGCTGTTTTAATGCTAAAATAATTGTAACACTAACATTTTAGTACTCAAAATAGCATGATTAAATGAAACGTGATCTGCCCAGGTTATTTTCCACCAAGATGCTAAGAAGGGGAAAAATAGAACAAGAGAAGTGTGAAAACTATCACGGTAGGATGAGGGTGAACCTCAAACTGGGGGCTGGGTGCCCACTGCACTCCGCAGCCACCACAGGCAGCCTGTGGGCAACTCCTGGACCAGCATCATTCCACGGAATTATTAGTGACTATTTGTTCACCTTTCGTAAACTATGTTGTTCCTCTTTGTTAGGGTAAAAAAAAAAAACTTTCGGTGTCCCTGTTCTGACAGTTTTTGTGCAGTTTAAATCCTGAATAAACTTGAATATGCAAATATTACAGAAAATACAGAATATGGGAAAAATAGACGTTTTAATTTTTGAAGTTAAAAGTCGGTGTATTCACTAACTTGTACAGTACCTCACTCTAGTTGCTGTTCCCCCCCCCTTTTTAAGATTTATTTTATTTTTATTGCAAAGTCAGATATACAGAGAGGAGGAGAGACAGAGAGGAAGTTCTTCCGTCCCATCATTCACTCCCCAAGGGGCTGCAACGGCTGGTGCTGAGCCAATCCAAAGCCAGGAGCCAGGAGCTTCTTCCAGGTCTCCCACATGGGTGCAGGGTCCCAAGGCCTTGGGTCATCCTTGACTGCTTTCCCAGGCCACGCCCATATGGAATCCCGGTACCTATAAGATGCAGGATTAGTAATTGAGCCCTGGGTCCAGGCCCTCACTGTTTTTTTTCAGACTTGCTGCCATCACCTGAATCTAGGCCTGTCATGAACTGAAATAACTATTTTGACTTTCTCTCATCTAGTGTTAAGTGAATTTCCACAAAAGGTCTCCATAAAACCAGGAAACAAATATTCTTCATACTGCTGCGGGGGACCAGAGTTCCAGCTAATCAGAGAGCAGGTGGCTTTTTGTTCCCCAGCATTCACCATCTTCCACGAAAACAATTTAAAAAAAGCAAAAAAAGAAAAATTTTTTAGTGTTTTTCAAAATCTAAAAAGCTAATCATAGAAGAGATGTAAATAAACTTTCAAATGTGCAAAGATTTCTGAGACCTGCTTTAAGTCATAAACTTTAAGTGAGAATTCCACTTTGTTTTACTTTTGAGCTTTTCAGATTCCTCCAGAGCTCAGCTGCTTTTCTGTCTTCTGCGCTCTGCTGTGTGGCTTACAGGACCGGCCACACTGCATCCCGGCAGGTGGCTGTGCACTGCCTGGGATGTGAGCCGCCGCCGCCGCTGCTGCTGCTGCTGCTGCTACTGCTCTGCAGTTGCCTGGCAACAGATGCTTGCACAGCCTGGCCTCCAATCTTGCATCAGCTAGAATTTTGGAATCTGATCCAATGGTTTGATATACAAACGAGAATCACTTTCCTCTAAAACCAAGCTAGGGGGAAAAAAAAGGCCAGATGATTGGTTTTTTTTTAAGATTTATTTATTTTTATTACAAAGTCAGATATATAGAGAGGAGGAGAGACAGAGGGGAAGATCTTCCGTCTGATGGTTCACTCCCTAAGTGAGCTCAATGGTTGGAGCTGAGCCAATCCGGAGTCAGGAGCCAGGGGCTCTTCCGGGTCTCCCACGTGGGTGCAGGGTCCCAAGGCTTTGGACCGGCTTCCACTGCTTTCCCAGATCACAAGCAGGGTGCTGGATGGGAAGCGGGATTAGAACCGGCGACCATATGGGATCCCAGCGCGTGCAAGGTGAGGATTCTAACCACTACAGTGTTGTGCTGGGCCCAGATAACTGTTTTTTAAATACAAATGCTTTTTAAATATCGGGAGCTTCTGCGTGCCTGGCCCGCATACATTTATAGCAGTGTATCTTGGTTCAAGTCTTTATTCCACTTCTGGCCCAGCTTCCTGCTAATGCACACCTCGGGAGGCCACAGGTGTTGGCTCTGCCACCCTTAAGGATGGAACTCTGGGATCCTTGTTTCAGCCTGGTCTAACCCTAGGTGTTTCAGGCATTTGAGGCAAGAACTGTACATGGAAGATCCCTCTCTCTCTCTCTCTCTCTCTCTCTCTCTTCCTCCCCTCCCTCTCTCTCTCTCTCTCTCTCTCCTCTCCCTATTCCTCTACCTCTCTTTCTCCCTCCCTTTCAAATAACAAATGAACTTGAAAGATTGGCTCTGCTTTTTCCATAAAAAATGTTTCATTGCTCTACAAGGGGATCTCAACAAGTTCAGAGGAAATTCAAACTATCTTTCAACTCCTTTTTTCAGAAAGTTTTTGAAGCCCCCTTACATAAGGAAAGCACTTTTTAAAAAGACTGACTGGTTGATTTGAAAGGCAGAGTAACAGCTGGTGAAAGAGACAGACAGAGATCTCCCGTCTCACGGTTCACTCTCTAAACAACTGCAGTAACTAGGATTGAGCCTAGTTCCTGAAATGAGGTGCCTGGAATTCCATCCAAATCTCCCCTATGGGCGCAGGGGCACCAGCACTTGGCCCGTCATTTGCTTCTTTCCTGGCCGTTAGCAGGAAATTGAATTAGAAGCAAAGCAACCAGGACTAGAACCCGCACTTGCTATGAGATGCTAGTGTTGCAAGCCCTAGCTCAGCCTGCTATGCCCAAATGCTGTTCCTGGAAAACATGTTTACTCTTTCGGGTCAAGCAAGATTGTTGAGGCACACTGCAACGCTAGTATTGTGCAGTAATTCCAACCAGACTGCAAGAGTTTGGGTACGCATACCCCTCATCCTCAACCTGTTAAAATGATGGTGACAAGAGTGCCTCTCTCTTAGGGTTATCTCAGTGTCCATGCCTGAGTCAGGCTGAAACTGGGACGCAGGAACTCTGTCTGGGATTTATCTGCAATCAGACACAGCCAGTTTCCATGCACTGGCTCACTCCCCACACGTTCCCAGCAAGGCTGACAGCAAGGCACCAGGCTGGAGGCCTGATGTGACCATGGTCAGAGATGTGGGTGTACTAGGGTGCAGAGGACCCACGCAGGTGGAAGCGGCTCACTGGCAAGCCAGGCTCCTCCAGGCCAGAAGTGAAGGTTTTGTTGGCGTGGAACCGGACAGAACCGCGTGTGTTTACATGGATGAGAGAAACAAGGCCCTAGAAGGGGGGGGAGGGGATTGAAAAAGTTAGCGAGGGCCCGGCGGCGTGGCCTAGGCTAAAGTCCTCGCCTTGAAAGCCCCGGGATCCCATATGGGCACCGGTTCTAATCCCAGCAGCTCCACTTCCCATCCAGCTCCCTGCTTGTGGCCTGGGAAAGCAGTCGAGGACGGCCCAAGGCATTGGGCGCTCATCGGCCCATTGCAGCTCACTTGGGGAGTGAATCATCCGACATAAGATCTTCCTCTCTGTCTCTCCTCCTCTGTGTGTATCTGGCTGTAATAAAATGAATAAATATTTAAAAAAAAAAAGTTAGCGAGGCTCTTGGGCGGGGGTGGGGTGGGGGAGTGGGGGGGTGTTGGAGGAATGATAGCCCCGGGGATGGGGCCGGTGTCTCTGCACTGTGGAGAAGTGCTTGCGGCAGTGCGGTTAGGGCTGAGGGTGGAGCTAGAAGGCCAACGGGCCAAGCACGAAGAGAATTTGGAGACTTGCGGAGCCCGGAAGACACAGCTGAACCAACGCATAAAGAAGACTCGGTGTGGCCTCGGTCAGGGTCCAGTAAGCCCGGCGACCACGACCTGGCAGCATCTGAGAGCCTGTAAGAGAGGTCTCCACCGCGGCCCGGACTCGGACTCAGAAGTCACATCTGGGATGGCGCGCTGCAGAGGGTGCGTCCCCTGGTCCTGCTGGCAAAGGGAAGGTGTTCCGGGGGCCCCGAGTCACAGAGAAGGACATCAGGCTCCGGACTCCCGCCCACACCCGTTTCTCTGCCCCTAGGCCAAGTTCGAGGCCACCGTGTCTTCTAGAAAAGAGGAGGAGGTGCTGAGAAGAACTGCAGAGGAGGAACGGGGGCGGAGGGAAGGACCGGCGGCGTGGGCGGCGAGGCAGCGTCTAAAGCGCCATGGGAACAAAGGCGGTGTGACTGGGGGAGCCTCGGGGCACCTCCTCCCTGATAGAATATGCATGATCCGGGCGAAGGCGGCGAGAGCGCGCCCACAGCACTCTCGCGGGCGCTGGGTGCCAGGGAGCCGGGAGGCCGCGGCTGCAGGAGCCAACCGTGGGCTCGGGACCCCACGCGCGCTGCTTGTAAGCGCCCCCCTCCCAGAACCGGGCTCTCCGTGGAGTATCAGCCCCTGACCTGGCCAGGGCCCGTACGTCTCTAGGAGGGGCCGGTGCGTCTCTTTGAGAGACCGGGACAACACCTGCGCGGCGCCCCCGCCGCCTCCCTCTCCTCTCCCGCCGCGCAAGACTGGACACCGAAGGAGGCGCGCGTCCGACGGCAAAGGCCGAGCGGGGACTCCAGCCGCCCGGACAGGTGCCCTGGTGGGACCTGGTGGAGAGCTCCGCCCTTCCCGCCCTTCCCGCGCTGTGCTCGGCCAACTGCCCGGCGGGGACCCAGCACCTAACCGTGCGCGCTGCCCTCTTGGGGTGCCCCGCTAGGCAGGACTGAGCGAGTCTCGGTCGCTCTTGTCTCCAGCAGAGCGCAGAGCCTGCACTCTCACCATCTTGGTTTGTTGTGCGGTGTTTACCCAGCAGATTTTTTTTTTTAAAAGAATTCTCTTTTTTAAAAAGCCATTTTTCCTCCCAAGCTTGTGTTCGTTGCATCTTTTTCAGTTGGGAGTTTGCAGTGGGCAGGGGGCGGGAGAATAAACATCTGTTTCGATCCGGACACAAGGAGAGACCCGACCGTTTCTTTCATCAGTGAGAAAGAGCGGAGTGGTGGCCAGATCCGCTAACACCTGCGTCTCTCTCGCGTGCTGTCTGTGCGCATTCTTAAAGCCAGCGGGCAGGCATGGGGTGTTTGGGCAACAGCAAGACAACAGAAGACCAGGGCGTCGATGAAAAAGAACGCCGCGAAGCCAACAAAAAAATCGAGAAACAGCTGCAGAAAGAGCGTCTGGCTTACAAAGCGACTCATCGGCTTCTGTTACTGGGTAAGGGTGGAGGTCGCGCTGCGGCTCCAGCCCCGAGGAGCGCGCACCCCCCTGGCAGAGCTGTTGGCCCGGGACACTCCGAGCCTGGTCAGAAAGCCGGGTAAGGGGCCGCTGGCACTGGGCCTGGCTCCGGCAGCCGGGAAGTGGCAAAAAGGAGAAGGCTGCCCGGGTTTCTCAGTGAGGGGACACAGATCGCAGCATTTTGTCTGTTTGCTTCTAGGGGCCGGTGAGTCCGGAAAAAGCACCATCGTCAAGCAGATGAGGATCCTGCACGTGAACGGCTTCAATCCAGAGTAAGCAATATCGTTGTCAACTTTGCCCTTAAACCGTGCACTTGATAACAGGGTGTGGTGGGGACTAAATAGGCAGTTGAATTTAGTATAGCCAGACAAATCCTTCTTTTCCAAAACGAGTCTTTTGAGTCACAAAAGTACAGTTCGTTCCATGTCTGTGGAGTGTTGGTTTGGCTCTAAGTAAACAGTACAGTTTCCCCCTTGCCTGTGGGTGCTCGCTTCCAGGACCTCTCTGCTACCCAGCCCTCAGAGGGTGACATTCCTCATGTAACTATTTGCATGGAGCCTACACACATCCAGCGGGGGACTTAAAGCCTTTAACATACAGTACCTAGAACTGGGACAGCATTATGCTACTAGCAGTTTATGGTCTACACAATGAAAACCCCGGGGTGGGGTTGGGGGAGTCATGCATATTTGGGGAAGATCCAAAGTTTTCCCCAAATGTATTTGATGCTCGTATTCCCATCATAGATTGGTTAATAACAAACAGGTGCATTCAAGTAAAACGTATTGTAACTGCAATTCTATTCCTATGCAATGCCATAGTGGTGTAGCCACATGGAGGGGGGGTAACTTGCATGGATTTTTTTTTAAAGTCACATATTGTAAGTTATAAAACAAACATTCAGGTGTGTTTGGGGTGCAGTTTAGAAACGGGTAATATTTTCTCTTCTCAGATGAAAACCACTCAGACCTTGTCCTGGGGGCGGGGGGGTGGCCTGGGAACATCCTAGCGGAGCAGGTTACGTTCCCACGCAGCTGATTCGAATCAGCGCTAAGGGAAAATGGTATTAATAGCATTTCTCTTTCCACACAGGGAAAAAAAGCAGAAAATTCTGGACATCCGGAAAAATGTTAAAGATGCTATTGTGGTAAGGGCTTGTGTGTATGTGTGTGTGTGTGGTTGCAGTCTAAAGCACCGTAGACAGAAATTCATGCATCTTCCCTTATACCCTCTCCATAATGCCCACATCAATGTTTAATCCATCTCGCTTGTCTGTATTTCATTTTAGACAATAGTGTCAGCAATGAGTACCATAATACCTCCAGTTCCGCTGGCCAACCCTGAAAACCAGTTTCGCTCAGACTACATCAAGAGCATAGCCCCCATCACTGATTTCGAATATTCCCAGGTAAGTCATTCCCTGTTGAGATGTTTGAAACCATCAGAGGTGGAGCTGCTTTTCATGACTCGCTCGGGAAGAATCGCAGGTGCATTCTGTAGGAATTTCCTGAGAACCTCTGACCGCTTGAGATCTCTGTTCGGAGGTAATTGTGTTGATTTCAGTACTGAAGACAGCAGGATTAGAGGAAATGCTTTGAGTGTGTGGGTGAGGCTCGTGGGAAACCATGTACCCTTGTGAAATGCTCAGGGTGGTGCCCAGGGCCGTGTGAGAGTACCTGGGCCTGAGGGCGGCTTTCTGCTCAGGTGAACAGGGGCATTGCTCAGTTCAATTGTTGCCTTCTCACTCCCGATGGTCTTATACTTCTTACAGACACATTAGGATTTGTTAATGGGATAAAGGAAAAGTACCTGTCACATTTCTCAGGAAGTCGTGTGTGTGCACCTGTGTCCACACGTATGCGTAAGCCTGTCAGTAACAGCCCGTCAAAGTTGGGAGTGCCTGACAAAGTGGTTCTGTCTCAGATTCCTGTCTTGGAAACTCTTGCAGAAGCCAGAGTGTCAGAGAATACCTGTGCCGCCGTGATTGAGGGCCCGTGTGCACCTGCTCACACCTGCCGCTTCTCTTTGACAACATATTGCCTGTTACCCTTGGGCTCTGGGTTGCAACTTTAAAAAAAAAAAAAAAAAAAGCTTTTAGTTGTGTCATTCAATGTGATTTTTGCTTCCGAGAGGCATTCCAGCATAGCCAGTGCCATCTCTAGATTTTCTGAAAAGGATTTGTGGGTGGCATGCTGGCTGGAAGACGGGGCTAGGCACTTGGCCCAGGTGAACACCCAGGGTTTTACTGAGCTGTGTCTCAAGATGGGTGAGGAGATGTATGGCAGGTCAGGGTATCTGGATGCCCCCCTGGCCCAGCTGGGTGATGTCCCTCTGGCTTGCTGTGGTATTCTGCGCAGAATGACCCGGTCCTGGCTGGCATCAGCAAGGGCGTCCCATTCAGCTTCAGATGGAACCGTTTACAGACAAGTATTTGGATTCTCAAAATTCGTTCCATCACGTGTGCTTAGAAGTAATCGCAAAATCTCTGTTATATTTAGGTAAGCTGTCAGCAAGTGGTGAGAAACAGACTAAAGTTTGTTAACTGGGCCCTTGTGGTCTCTCTTCTGTAGTGGGCCAGCTCCTGGATAGCAAGGGCTCTTGTGGTCAATCAGTAGATCCGAAGCAGTCAGTAACTCTCACGTGTGTTATTAGCAAAGGATTCCAAAGTTTGTTGTCTGCACACGTGGTTTTTGAATTGAATCGTGAATGCTTTGAATAATAAAGGAAACCTGAGAAGCCAGTTCCCTTGCACACCTGTATTTCATATAGCCATGATGAAGTTCCCTTCGGAAATGATGATCAGAAAACCTTTGTTATCCATAGATGAAAGAAGTTGGAACCCACAGATGCAAATTCAATTGTAATCCTCTCCCTGAGGTGGTATTCAGCTGGCAGAGTTGGCTAAGTGGCAGGGCAGGGGGAAATATGCTGTAGGTGTTTCTTAAAGCCTAGTTTACATAAACATGGCTGTTAATATTGACAACCTTCCTCGTAACAATGCTACTTTTACTTCAATGTACTCTATAGTTTTCAGTTTTTCAGTGCCCTATCCATACTGCTTGGGTGTTGTTTTGTTTCTAAGATTAATTTGAAAGGCATAGTTAGAAAGAGAGGGAGACAGAGGAATCTTCCTTCCTCTAATTCACTCCCCAAATGAAGCCGGGCCAGGTTGAAGCCAGGAACCAGGAGCTCCACCCAGGCCTCCCGTGTGGGTGGCAGGGGCCTAAGCGTTCGTACCATTTTTCGTTGCTTTCCCAAGCACATCAGCTAGGAACTGGATTGGAAAGCATACAGCCAGTATTCAAACCTGTGCTGCTGTGGGATGCTGTCCCAGACCCCTGTGCTCCTGTGGGATGCTGTCCCAGACCCCTGTGCTCCTGTGGGATGCTGTCCCAGACCCCTGTGCTCCTGTGGGATGCTGTCCCAGACCCCTGTGCTGCTGTGGGATGCTGTCCCAGACCCCTGTGCTGCAGGTCTGGGGGTTCCTCTGTTCAGCCTCTCCCTGTGCTCCAAGCAGCCATTGGACATCCCTGCTTGGAAGTCTAAACTGCAGGCACCCACTGACCAGGAGACAATCACATCACACGCAGTCACGTGCCACTCAGCAACAGCCCTGCTCTGTGTTCCAGAGTGGGCTCTCGTGGACCCAGATGGTGCAGCTGACCACACGCTGAGGCTGTGTGGTATGGTCTGCTGCTCCTCGGGTACCAGTCCGGGCAGCGTGTGGCTGCCCTGAACCATGTAGACTATTGTGGTGCAGCATTAGATCACTGCACATCTACTCACAAGAAAAGGCACACACAAAAACACCAGAGACGGGGATTCTTCAGCTCCCAGCGTGATCAGTGGCTCACCCATTCGGCAGGGAACACAACACCACTGCAGAGAACCCTAAAAGGGCTTCAGCTCTTCAGCCTTTTCCAACATCTAGGAAAGTGGCATTCCCCCATGTTATTGTTGTTGCTGCTGTTTTAATCACTCAGTATGAAATTCACGGTGAAGATCAGGTCAGAGTGGGGTAGGTCTGCTAAAAGCCCAGGCCACACCCCTGCTGGGACTCCAGCACTGTGGAAACAGGACAGAGTGGCTGCAAAGGGCACTTCAGGAGAATAGGCTAGGATGCTGGAAGGGCAGCACCACTGCTTATACTACACTGCTCTACTCCTGCCTCCAGCTGCTTGCTGACCCTGGAAGGCAGGGGAGGTGGCTCCAACAGTTGCCTTGGATGGAGTGTCCAGCGCTTGACTTTGGCCATAGCTGCTGCGGGCATTTGGAGAACAAACTGGTGGGGGAACCCTCCATCTACCTCTCTGCTTCTCAAACAAATAAGCAAAAAAAAAAAAAAGTTTGAAAGGAAGAAGTTAGTGGGTAAATGCAATTAAAAGGCAAATGTGATGAAATCCATGCATGGTTTTTGTTTTTTGTTTCCTAAGATTTCATGCTTTTGTTTAAAGGTAGCATGACAGTGAGACAGAGAGATTTTCCATCAGTTGGTTCACTTCTCAAATGGGCACAGTGGCCAGGGCTGGGTCAGACCTAGCCAGGAGGCTGGAATGCAACCCAGGTCTCCCACATGGGTGCAGGGATCCAAGCACTTGAGCAGTTTTCCACTGCCTTCCCAGCCACGTTGGCAGGAGCTGGATTAGAAACAGGGCAGCCAGGACTTAAAATGTTTCTGTCATATGACATGCCAGCCCCCATACATGGTTTCTCATACTGCATGTCTTCCAGGTCTCCTAACCTGGAAGCTGCCTCTGTGTCTCCTGGGAGCCTGAGGCAGGGGCTGTGAGGAACATCTCCTGGGGTAGGAAATCAACAGGGAACTCAGGAGACATCCCAGGATCTCTGAGTCTGTGGACCAGATGGTGAGCAGGTGCTAAGGGGAGATGCTGGAGCCAGCCCATCTGGGTAACCTTGAGCCCTGACTGTTCAGTAGAGACCATTGCAGCACCACTTCCTGCAGTTGCTGCAAAGAATACATGGTGTGTGCACATTTAGAACCAGTACAGTATTCCTTCTCTGCATGGATCAGTGGGAACCTGGTAGTCACCTGTGTGCTCTGCTGTCCACTTGGGTCACATAGCCTGGAGGCTCACATGTCTCACTTGGCTTAGCCCTGAGACCCCTGTAGAACATGGATACTCAACTTCTTGTTCACTCTGGATCCCCTGGGAAACCAGTTGAACCCCACAGCTCTTCCCACTGGCACTCAAGTCCAAACTGTTTTTTTAAAAATATTTATTTATATATTTACTTATTTGAAACACAAAGTCAGAGAGAGAAAATCTATCTTCCATCCACCAATTCACTACTCAAATGACTATGAGGGCCAAATGAAGGACTAGCTCATGCCGGAGCCAGAAGTCAGGAGCCAGGCACCTCTCCCCGTCTCTCATGTGGGTTGGCAGACACCCAGGTACCTAAGCCATCTTTTATTGCTCTCCCAGGCCATTAGCAGTGCACTGATTGGATGCAGAGCAGTTGAGACACAAACTGGTTCCCGCACGGATGCTGGTGTCACGCGTGGGAATGTAACCCACTGCACCACAGTGTCAGCCCCTCATCAGGATTCATAAGCCATCTCTTCCGCCCCAGGCCAAGTGCTGTCACCCACAACGCTTCACAGCATCCCTGGGGACGGACACTCCCAGGAATCTCCCAAGGTCATTGGCGCTTACCTGCTTAGGAGTCCTGCCTGCATGCTTCCTCCTAGCCCACCCGTTTGGGTACCTGAGAAACTGATCTATACCATATTCCCCACCCAACCTCTGTCTCCAGGGGTCCCCACCTCCCACCTCCCACCTTCCCCTTCTTTCCCTTCTCTTTCTTTCTTTCTCTCTCTCTCTCTTTCTTTTTTTTTTTTTTAACGATGAGCCAAACGTTTATTTATTCATTTCTTGCATTTGAAGTATTCTTCAATGACATATTTGGCTTGAGATTCTTTGCCATAGTCCTTAACGACTCTACCAACTTGACACACGTGGGCTCATCACAGTTGGATGCCAGCACACAGGTGGGCTTGGCGCTTGTCTTAGGCTTTCGCGGCTTCACGGATGCCACGCGCAAGGCCGTCGTGGGTAAGGGCGGTCTTGGGCATCTCTTGTAGAGCAGTGTTCACATCCATTACACCTGCAGCAGCGATGCCTTCCTGGGCCATGGCGGTGGGTTACGAGTGAAGCCGAATCTTGAACGCACTCGGGCCTCGCCTCCGCGCAGCTCGGTGGTGGCGGCCAGAGAGAGTCCCTTCTCTTTCGATCAAATTTTCTTCAACTGACTTTGGGCTTCCTGGTGTTCCTTCCTTCCTCCTCCCACTTCTGATTCTGTGACTTGCTGAACCACAGATTCCTTAACGCTTCCGGGGGTGGGGAGCAGGATTTTCCAATCCTCTGCTTCACTTCTTGCCAGACTCCCTGGGGCAACAGTTGCTGCCTGTCCTCCCCCCAAGTACCTGCACGCTGCTGGCTCATTCTGCCAACCCAGCCCTCAGCGGCACACCTGTACAGTGAGGATGGGGTGGAGCATCTTGAACTCCCCCTCCGCAGGGTGGGCAAGTTTATAGTAAAATAAACGCGTCACTTTTCCAGTATGAAGTGGTGTTTTTAAGCAGACTTCTCAGTATTTGGAATTTTTGTAAACAAAGTATTTTTTAACTCTCCTAGGCTGTGTCCTCTGTTGTTGTTTTAAAAGGTCCCACCTTCAGATGCCTGGCTTTATCTCTTCCCTTTTCCTTCTTATTCACCTATGTACCTAAACCTTGCATGTGCGCACTCACATCGGCAGGGCTCTATCATCCCCCAAACACTGTAAGTTGTGACGTTGCTTTTAAAACTATTGCCCACATGCTGTACTTTGCTCCATGACTATTCTTCAAAATAGTAAAAAAAAAAAAAAAAAGGGCCAGTGCCATGGCATGGCCAGCTAAGCCTCCACCTGTGGCACCTGCAGCCCATGTTGACACTGGTTCAAGTCTTGGGTGCTCCACTTCCATTCCAGTTACCTGGAAGTGGCCTGAAGGGCAGCGAATGACTGCCCAGGACCTTTGGCCCCTGTACCTGTGTGGCGGATCCAGAAGAAGCTCCTGGCTCCTGGCTTCGGGTCACCCAGCCTCAGTACTTGCCGTCATTTAGGAAGTGAATTGGCAGGTGCAAGATCTTGTTTTTTTCCTTCTCTCTCTGTAACTATGCCTTCTAGATAGATAGAAAAATAGGTGGATAGATAGATAGATAAGATAGATAAATGATAGATTTTTTTATTATAGTGTTGACAATCTTTACATAGTTAATTACGGTAGAAAGGTTCATAATAAATGATAGATTTTAAAGTGTCTAAAAAGTATCTAAAAATCTTTTCATAGCAAAAAACATGGTGAAAATAAAACAAGTTTTTCTTGATGTTCCCTGCTACCACTACTTATGTGAAATGACGTTTTGTCTCCCAGTATTTTTTTTCCTTTTTTTTAAATATGTATTTAATTTTATCATAAAGCCAGAAATACAGAGAGGAGGAGAGACAGAGAGGAAGATCTTCCATCCGATGTTTCACTCCCCAAGTGAGTGCAACGGTCGGTGCTGTGCCAATCCAGAGCCAGGAGCCAGGAACTTCCTCCAGGACTCCCACGTGGGTGCAGGGTCCTAAAGCATTGGACCGTCCTCGACTGCTTTCGCAGGCCACAAGCAGGGAGCTGGATGGGAAGTGGAGCTGCCGGGATTAGAACCGGCACCCATATGGGATCCCGGGGCATTCAAGGCGAGGACTTTAACCACTAGGCCACGCCGCCGGGCCCTCTTTTTTCCTTTTTAAAGATATTTTGAAATCTTGTTGTTTGAAAGGCAGAGCTACAGAGCAAAAGGAGGCCGAGATCTCCCATCTGCTGGTTGCACTCTCCACGTGACCACAATAGCCACGTCTGGATCAGATCAAAGCCAGGAGTCAGGAGCTGCATCCTGGTCTCCCATGTGGGTGGTAGGGCCTACCCGCTTGGGCTCATGTCCCCTGCCTTCCCAGACACAGTAGCAGGAAGCTGGATGTGGAGCAGAGCAGCAAGGAAGATCTTCCGTCCAGTGCATCAAGGCTCAGCATTAGATGTGGTAAGCAGCTGCTTAATGCACTGTGCCACCACATTGTCACCCTGTCGCCGGGTAGTCTCAGTTGTTCCTATAACCATCTACACAACCCTAATTGGATAAATAATTTTGGCCAGTACGCATGTACAGACATGGACATAGCTAACTGAGTTTTTCTTTTTATAAAAGTAATATTAAGAAAGTTACAGGATTATTATCAGATTCATCTGTTTTTCTCCTCAGCATCATGTCATCTCCCTAAGTAATAGCTTTTATGAAAATGTCCCAGCCAACTGGTCTGAGGAACTCCTGGGTGGTCTCTTTGTCAAGGTCCTACTCCTTGAGCAATCCCCTACATTTTATCCACTCTTTTGGTGTCCTGTTGACTTTCCAAATCAGATGATGATATTTCATTTCAAGTTATTTGATTTTACATATCTGAGGGCCATTTTTATAGTTCTTCAACTGTGGTGTTGATGTTTTGTTCATTTGTTTAATCAGTTTCAAGGAAGCTGGAACAGCATCTTTAACTGCTTGCAGGAGTTACGTGGTAGAACTTCTCAACCATGCTCCTCATTTCTTCTGTTAAGACGTTCTGATTAACCAGTATATGGGCCCGGTGGCGTGGCCTAGTGGCTAAAGTCCTCGCCTTGAAAGCCCCGGCATCCCATATGGGCACACTAGTTCTAATCCTGGCAACTCCACTTCCCATCCAGCTCCCTGCTTGTGGCCTGGGAAAGCAGTCGAGGACATGGGAGACCTGGAAGAGGTTCCAGGTTCCAGGTTCCAGGTTCCGGGCTTCGGATCGGCGCAGCACCGACCGTTGCGCTCACTTTGGGAATGAATCATCGGACAGAAGATCTTCCTCTCTGTGTATCTGACTTTGTAATAAAAATAAGTGAATCTTAAAAAAAAAAAAAAAAAAAAAAAAAAAGATAAATAGTAAGTCTTTTAAAAAAAAAAAAAAACCAGTATGGAAGTCATGGAATTTGCTGGAAGTTAAGGTGCTTCAGCCGTAGCCAAGGTCAATTCTGCCAGAATGGGCTTCCCGCTCAGTTTTTTAAATTGATAATTTGACCTGCATCAAGAGTCGTATGCGCACCTCAGGAGTTCCAGCAGGGAGCCCAGAGCTTCAGTCCATAATTGGGACATGCCGGAATGTGGGTGAGAGGCAGGTGGCTTGGTTAGTGCATCTGAGCACTCCTCAGGGACCTGTGCATCCCAAGGGGAGATGTGAGAATGAGTTTATTCCTACCTGGAAACCACTGGAGAGACATCGGGAAGTAATAGAAGCCAATTTGTAAGTTGTGAACCTGGCTACTCCACGCTTGCTACAAAATACATTTTAAAGTATGAAGATAGTATGAAGGTGGTGAGTTCTCCCACAGCCACCGTTGACTACGCAGCAACATCGTTTTGGGTCTCCAGCCCCAGAGGCCTCTCCGGGAGTCCTAGAACATCTGTGGTCTTGGATGAGCTGTTTAGCATCCCCGTGCTCTTTTTCTATCCGTGACATGGAGATGATAATAATACGATCTATCACATGAAGTTGCTTTGCGATCTGAATCCAATAATGTTCTTGGGGGGGCGAGTGTTTAGTGTTTAAGACGCCAGTTTATACATCAGTATAAACTGATCAGAGTGTGTGGGTTGGAATCCCAGATTTACTTCCAGTTCCTGCTTGAAGTGCTGTCTGGGAGGCAGCAGTTGAGTCCCGCGTGGAGATCCAGACTGAATTGTCAACTCTCTTGCTTCTAGCCCAGAGCTGTTACGGACATTTGGTGATTAAAGCAGCAGATGGTAGCTCTGTGTGTGTGTGTGTGTGTGTGTGTGTCCCCTCTCTTGCATGGATTAATAACAAATTCAAAAATTTTAAAATGCTTTTGCATTTAATGCAGCTGGCACACTGTAAAGATTCAATGATGTGAGCGAACAGGAGCTCACAGAGTGAAGCGATGGGATGCTGTGTCCTCCTCTGGCCTTGAGCAGCAGGGCAGTGCTTTCTGCACCTGCTGACTTCCTCAGACCCACACAGCACCAAGCGAGTGGGAGCCAGCACCCCAGCAACCTCCTTCCATCAGACATGTCCACCCGGGGGGCAGCCAGAAGCCATGCACGGGTGCCCAGGGCCACACTGGACTTGCTGGTATAGCCCAAGAACAAGCCAGCTGCTGAGGGAAGGCCAGCCGGAGGTGTTTGCAGGGGTCTCTCTCCTCCTTCTTCAGAGCTTTTCAAGCTTGGTGTTGTGGGAGAAGAATTAAAAATACTTCATTCTGCAGAAAAAAAAATATTTTGGTCTGGCATAAATTACATAGTTTGGATAAAAATATAAAGAAAATCTAAATTCAGTTCTTAAGCTGCACGAGAGCCTATCCCTAAAAGCCACCTTCTCCATTTTCCTGAATTTTGGCAATGCTGGTGGGTTAGCTTGATGGCAGTGGACATGATGAGTAATGCCCGTGTGGCACTGCCCACATGACAGTGCAGGTCATGGACATGTCCTGGGCATGGAGTGGCTCAGATTTGTGCCCGGTCACCTGACCCCAGAGCCTGTCCACCTGCCCAACTCCCCTTAGCCAGGTCTGTGACATGTGTCAAGTGAGCCAACCAGGTCACTTCACCAGCCCCCATTTTGATTTCCACCTTTAGCGCTCAGATTCGTAAAAGTCCTTGGCTCACATCCGTAGCTGGGAGAGGAACAAAGCAACTGTGATACAGCCCTGGGTCTGATCCCGGGACAGTCATCCTTGGAGAGCCCAGAGTGGGGGCAGAGTTCCTGCTCAGCCTTGCTTTGGCTCATGACACCTTCCATTTCCCTGGGTACCTAAGGCAGCCTTTAGCTTCGAAAGAATCACTCTGTGGTGTTCCCCGACTTCTGATAAGCATTTCTGGAAGGGACCTGATTGGAAATCTTCATACTGCAGGCCTGGGAGCCACCTGAAGACACTTGAAGGTTAGGTGTTGGCTGGGTTGGGCTGACTCCAGGCTGTGGATCCTTGGTTTAAGTAACCGTGGATTACATAGCTGTGCGGCACTTCCTCCTCTGGGTTGATGTGAATTAGCTCGTTTAACACAGGAGCTCCCCTGAAGGAGCTCCCTGGACAGTTTCTCAGAAATGGTGAGGAAGCTGAGACACGGTACCAGGCCTCCCTTCACAGGGCTCATATCGGAAAGCTGTCAGTAGGGCCCAGGCACTCAGCTGCAATGTCAGGGGTTCAGTCAACACCTGTGAAGGTTACTCCAGGTCTCTATCCGATTAGCGACAAAGAGGGGGCAAAGAGAAGAGCTGACTTGGACAGGCACACACGTCAGAATTCCAGGAACAAGTCCTTGGCAGCACATCCCCACCCCCCACTGGTGTTACCTTGCCTCCAACCCAAATACGGTGACTCACGCCCAAGCCCCAGGTGCTGGGTTCTCAGCAAGAGAGAAGGGAAATTGCTTTTCTCCCCAAGAAATGTTTCAAAGTTTATAGGAAGGACAAGTGGCCTAATAGCAAAGACACTTGGGTTTGCTACCCAGCTCCGCTCCTGACTCCAGCTTCCTGCTCATGCTGACCCTAGGAAGCAACAACCAGACCTCAAGTATTTGGGTCCCTGTCCCCTCCCATGGAGATGGATTGAGTTTCTGTCTATGGGTCCCAACCCTGTCCCATAGGGACTTGGATTGATTCTGACTCCCAGCATTAGTCCCTGGGAGCCATTGAGGGCATTTGGAGAATGATTCAAAAAAGAATTGATATGAAAAATAAGAGTTTGCTGCTGAATGAATGAAATTTGCAAGCATTTAGAAATCTCTAATTTGGATCCACAGGCTCCTGGAGCCTCTCATCAAGATGTCTGCTTACCGAGGGTTTCACTCTAACAGTTAAACCCTAAGCAAGAGAAGACTCTAGCAGGAAATGATCGTTTGTAATCTACATGAAGAGGAAGTTGATGAAATGAGGGTTCAAATTTGTCAAAGCATAACACTTTCTGAAGTGTAGCCCGAGAGAGAACTTTTATAATAGGAACTTGCAGAATATTGTTTTTAAGAAACCCGTGTCACTGTCCCGCAGCAATGGACTTGGTGCACGGAGCCTATAATAACACGCATAGACTCTGACTGATGGTCAATAGTTCAGTTCTCGAACAAATGATATCCAATGAGTCACACAAATGGCTTCTATCCAGTTGTTCTCATGCAAATGTGATTCTTAATCAATTGTAATCCTGTGCTCACTAACTTTCTAAGGTTACCATGTTCTTCCACAGACCAGCACAGTGGTATATCAGGCTAATCCTTTGCCTGGGGGGGGGGGCCGGCATCCTTATGGGCACTGGTTTGAGTCCCCTGCTTATGGCCTGGGAAAGCAGTAGATGATGGCCCAAGTCCTTGGACCCCTGAACTCCTGGGGGAAGACCAGAAGAATCCCAGTTTCAGCCAAAAAGAGACAGAGGTCTCCCATTCACTGACTTCACCCTGCAAATGCCTTGCAGGAGCCAGGACTGGGCCAGGTCGAAGCCAGTTGCTAGGAACTCCATGTGATTTTTCATGAGTGTCAGAGACCCAAGTACCTGAGTCGTTATCATCCGTCACCTTCCAGACATGTTAGCAAGAAGCTGGGTCAGACATGGACCAGCCTGGACTCCAACTGGCAGTCCAGTATAGAATACCAGTGTCTTAAGAGTGGCTTGACCAACTGTGCCAGTCCTCATAATAACAACTTAGAAACTGGGCTTTATCCAAACTTCAGTTATTTGTTGAAGTTACTCCTGTTTATCACTAAGGTTTTTCTGATTGTGAGCTACCTTCCTTCTCCATCTGTCACGCTCCTCTAGCCTTCCTGCAGAAGTCCCATATGCTTGCCCAAAGAGCACCCAAGAAAGAAACCAAACACAGAAAAGTAGTCCTGAGAGCATAAAGGACAGAAGATGCTCCTGGCTCCTGGCTTTGGAGTAGCTCAGCTATGGCCATTGTGGCCTTTTGGGGGAGTGAACCAGCAGATGGATGACCTCTCTTTCTGTCTCTCCTCTCTGTAACTCTGCCTTTCAAATGAAAATAAAGCAAATCTTTAAAAAGCTATATAATGAAAGGTCCATACCTTCCTGCTAGCTTGCGTTAGACCTAGTCGTCCCATGACTGCTCTTCCCACTGGTTCCCATGCTCCCTCCCAACATGTGCTGTTTGGAAGGGAAGTCACCTAACTACCCATTACCTAACCAATGAAGGCTGAGGCAGAGTGGGTTAACACTTGGTTGATTACCTGCCTGAAGATTTGGACCGTAGGACAGACATTTGGTCCAGAGGTTAAGCCTGCTAGTTGGAATGCCCTTTGTATGAATTAGACCCCAGGCTCCAAAGTCCCATTGATTTCTGCTAGTTTTTTTTTAATCATTTCTTCAAAAATAAGTTAGCTGTAGCCTGAGCACCCACTAGGTTTTCACTCATGTCTTTTGGCCTGGAGTAACACTACAGAGGCTGTCCAATATGCTATGAAACCGCTAGAAAGGGCTTTTAGCTTCTTTCTGCTTGCTGAAAGATGAGCAGTGAGATCTTGGGAAACAGCACTTAGTCATCTGAGTCTTTGGTTGCATCAGCTTCTGGAAAACTGGATAGCTGGCAAGGTGATCTCTGAACGAACAGGCCAGCTCTGAGAATCATGTAAGTGATGACAGAGGTATTAGTGTATAAATGCAATGCGTGCGCTGATGAAAATCTGAGTGGAAAACAATCCTGTTTCTGAAGAACCTGTTTTGATTGGGTTTCCATCACAGACGGGGGGAGGTATACCCCACTGGTAACGGTGGGAGATGTTTGAAGAAACCAAAGCTAGTGAGCAGAGATGAGGAAAAGGCCAGTTCTGCCCAGTCCAGTAACAACGATACTCATAAGGAAATTCTGCGGTTTGAAGAATGAGGCTAGTGGTATGGCAAGATGGAATTCAAGAGATGATAAGCAGTAACGATCAGGGAAGCAGCTTCCTCATGTGCCATAACTACACCTATCTGATAACTCATTGCTGTGCCTTAAATTGGCATTATCATGGCAATTTAAGATCTCTCCCTGCAGGTTGCAAATGTTGTGTTATCCCTGATGTAACTTCTGACGGCACATGACATGCACTGTGATGATATTGGTGATTAAGGTAGGATGGACCAACAGGCATTTGATGACCTGCCTGAAGACTGAAAGATAGATTTTCTAACAGAGAAAGGCAGGAACCTGCTGACCATAATGTGAGCCACAAAAGCTTCCTGAAAAGGAACATTGTTGGGGTCTCACTGCCATCTAGCTGCACAATGCCCGTGACTTTCACATCAACAGTCAGATCTTTTGGGAGTGAGTCAATTGAAGTGGAAGTGTGGAAGTCACCAGGTCATTCCCACACTCAGTCAACATTCCTGAATGCCTCCTGCAGGCCAGGAGTGGTGGGAAAATGGGGCCATCACAGTCCCTGCCCGGAAGGACATGATTTACTGACCAAGCTTTGCTGGAAGTCAGCCATTTTCACCTGAGTTTTTCCGCAGTCATGCGTCGTAACCCAAAACTGAATAGTGCGGTCATGAATGGTAATTAGGTTGGGAAACAACAGCCTGTTATTTTTTTCCCACTCCTTGGAAGAAAGTTGCTTGAGCCCACTGAGCCTGTGAATGATTTCTTTAATGGGGGTTTCTGGTGTCAAGATGTGTGTGTGTGCGCATGTATGCGTGTGTATCCTTTTGCATGTTAAGAACATGGACTTCTAGCTTAATACCTTTCCACAGCTCTTCATTCCTACACTCTCCTTGGCCTAGGGTCTCTGGTGGTTTGTGTTACATTTCCTGGTTGTCATACAAAAAGATCTCTCTGAGAAGTTTCTATTTTTTAATATTTTAACCTCAATTTATGTGCTCTTATCTAAAAATGTCCCATAGGGGGTTGAAACCAGAGATATTTTTGCAGGGTCCTATTTGTGCTGTCATAGCCAAGGATTTATCCGGTGTATAGTTGTTTTGTTTTTAATAGATTTGAATATTAATGCAGAAAGATTTTCATAGCACATCTCTGGAATTTTTAGTCATGTCTCTTTTTTTTAAGATGTATGTATTTATTTATTTATTTTAAAAAGTAGCTCAAGGCAATAAAAAATTATTTTAATTTTTGATACATATGAAAACATTTTAGTCAGTTCTTCCTGACAGCATAACACGACAAATACACAAGACCTCAAACATGCTTTAAAATGACATTCAGCAAAGTACTTAAAATTTAATAAATAGCAATAATCACATACAAATACATTTTTCATACTCAATTATTAAGCTACTGAAAGACAACTAAAGAATAAATAAAACAGGAAATGACAATAAAAAAATATACAGAATTCTGTAAGTTACTACTGAAAAAAAAGGGGGTGACGATCTAAACAATGTCTCCATCTGTTTTTCTTCAGCACTGTAGCTTTATTCCCCCCCCATGAATAAAAGATGCTGGAAAACAATCATTCTTACAATAATGCAGTTTTTAAATACAAGATGTATTTATTTTTATTACAAAGTCAGATATACAGAGAGGAGGAGAGACAGAGAGGAAGATCTTCTGTCCAATGATTCACTCCCCAAGTGAGCACAACGGCTGGGTGCTGTGCTGATCCGGAGCCAGGAACCAGGAACCTCCTCCAGGTCTCCCACACGCAGATGCAGGGTTCCAAGGCTTTGGGCCGTCCTTGACTGCTTTCCCAGGCCACAAGCAGGAGCTGGATGGGAAGTGGAGCTGCCGGGATTAGAACCGGCTCCCCATATGGGATCCAGCGCGTTTAAGGCGAGGACTTTAGCCGCTAGGCCATGGCGCCAGGCCCTGGATTTTAAATATTTTAAGATCTTTAAAATATGTATGTTTTACAGTTTTGTTACAACTTCTTGGGTTTTGTTTTTTTTTTTAATAAACGGTTTGGCCCAGCACAATGCTAATCCCCTCATAAATGCTGGCATCCCATGTGGGCACCAATTCATGTCTTGGCTGCTTCACTTCCCACCCAGCTCCCTGTTGTAGCCTTGGAAATTCACGGAGGATGGGCCTACAGAATTGGGACCCTGCTATGATAGGAGACCCTGAAGAAGCTCCTGACCCCTGGCTTCAGATTGGCGCAGCTCTAGCCATTGCAACCATTTGGGGAATGACCCAACAAATGGAAGACCTTTCTCTATATCTCTTCTTCTTCCTGTAAATCTGCCTTTCCAATAAAAATAAAAATTAATCTTTTAAAAATAACAATAAAATAAACATGGTTTAACTATGAATTGTAGAATGAATCCTGTATCCAAACAGGTTTTATCAGAACTATTCCAGTCAACCCCAGGGGAAATGTGTTTCATGGAATGAACCCAAGATTAAAGACAGGTCAGTTGTTGGCCAGAAAGTCTGTCAGCCAATCTGCCTTTTAGTTTTCCCATTTATGCCATGGAGATGTCATCCCTTGCTCGCTGAGTTACACTGAGGAATGAATTGGATCACATTCATGAAAAAAGCCAGTAGTATTAAAAAAAAAAAGGGGGGGGCTACAGTGAATGTGAATTGTTAGTGTTGTCACAGTCAAACACAAGTACCAGAACCAACAAGGAAAGTGAGCCAGAAGCACCAAAGACTTCTGCTTAGACATTCCTTCATGACTTCATTCTATCATTTCTAGGTAAGAATTGTAATTGACTGACAATGGACTGCCATAGGTACCTTTGCATTTTAACTAGGAGCCTTAACTGCAGGATTGATAGACTTCAAAGGAAATTTTGAATTTCAACCATACCTGAGTTAGGCCTAAGATCTATCAGTGTTTTCTATGGCTCTTTCAAATTATGATTGAAATGTAGTGGAAATATATTTCGGCTCTTTTTCTTATCTTAACATGTATCCTTTTTTTTTTTTTTTTGTATCTTTTCAACATGCAGTATCCATGGGAACTGCAAATAAAAGCATTTGCCAGACTCTAAAGTAAAAGTTGGACACAGAAATATGTCACAGTTAGACTACGACTCTGAACAACTTGTAAAGTTTCTTGGCATGACCCCCAAGCCAGGAAGCTCAACCTCGGATAGAGAGTGCCTTAAAACATACCTTGAAAAATGTCAAGTTTCTGTGTCTTATAATAGACATGCACATTTAATGGGATAGCATTTCTCCTCCCATACACCCCCACACCTTCGAAAATCTATTCTTGAAGAAGTGCTACCTCAAGAATAGAGAAAACACAGCGTTTTGTAGAAAATTGAGCATCTATGGGTTCAAAAAAAGAAAAAGAACAGTTGTACACACTTCCTTAGCTAATTATATAACTTTTTTAAAAGGATCATTTTATATAGGGAACAAATTAAGAAATTACTGAATTCTTTGAAGATAAGCCTAGTGACAGTTAGAAACCACTTTGTACCTCTAATCATTTCGCTTTTTTACTGTATGTTTTTAATTATGTCTATAAAGGCCAGGGCAGAGCCCTGAACTGGGGTCACACTATGGGCGTGGCAGAAACCCAGTTGTCTGAGCCATGATTGCTGTCTCCCAGTTTGTGTAAGTAACTAACTCTGTCATTCTGCAAATACCGTATCATGTTCTCGGAGTGTTAACTGTGCCAGCAGGAAGCGGAAGTTGGGAATCGGAATCAGGAAATGAACTGAGGCTCCGTGATGTGGGCCACGGGCACCTTAGCTGAGGAGGTCTGGCTGTTAAGTAACATGGAAAGGGCATTCTGAACCACACACCATGCAATCATTTCTGCCGCTTGGGAGGAAAACCTAGGAGGGGCTACTCCCCGAGGAGCAGGGGTTTCAGAGGATTCCAAAATTAGAATTTGTTTAAGTCCACAGGAGAAGTGGCATCATTAAGACTGTGAGAAGAAAATGTTCAGGAATGTTCACAGTGACTCTGGAGGAAGAACAAGATGCAGGAGTTAACCCATAAGTGCCCAGGGAGCAGACACCCACGCCTCATCTACACGGCAGTGGACGTGAGCAGGTGGGCCGTGAGGATGCCAATGGCTCCACCATCAGGCCAGAGCTCACACACTGAGAAGTTACATAGAGCAAAACTCCAGCAAACTTCACAAAACAGCGATGCTAACTACCATCCTGGTGCAGCATCAGCGTTTAGATTTGTGCTAAATTTTTAAAATTGATACATTTGGGTGGCAGAGAGAGAGAGATGGATTCTCTACACCAGTTCACTCCCCAAATGCCCATACTGGCAGGAGATAGGCATAGCTGACACACAGGAGCCGGGAACTTCAGCCTGGTCTCCCTTATAGATGGCAGATATTCAAGCACTTAAACAACAGGATTGTTTTTTCTTCAAGTGAACACTAATGACAATACTCAGGATATATGGAGGGAAGGAAGAAGTGGAAGAGAGACGGGATGTGGCAAAGACCCAGGAAATATCAGTTATTGATCATGGTAGTATCATGGGGGGTGGTGGGAGGGATTCGTGGGAGCTCATTGTGTTGGAGAACAAAGAAATAATAAAACAAGTTTAAAGGATGGTGCAAGGCCCAGTGGTCATTGTATGTTTACTTGAAGATCATATCAACAAGAAATTCAAATTACTGATGTATTAGTGCTCAGTTTGGGGTTTTTTGTTTTGTTTTGTTTTTGTTTGCTTTTGTCCCTTGTGGTATGTCATCCTTATTTAGCTTATTTATTTATTTACTTAGAAGACAGAAAGACTGATAGAGAAAGCTCTTCCATCTGGTGATTTACACCCCCAACATGTCCAGAGCAGTCAGAGCTGGACCCAAACCAGGACCCAGAACTCAGTCCAGTCCCCCATGTGGGTGGCAGGGACCCAAGTACCCGAGCTGTCACGGCTACCTCCCAGAATGCGTGTTAGCAAGGAGCGAGCAGGGGTCCAGAACAGAGCCAGGATCCCCACCAAGCCTTGTGATATAGAATGGAACTGTTCCAAGCAGCGTCTTCACCTCTGGGCCAGGCACCTGCCCCGTGTCCTCTCTAGGCGCTGTTGGAAGGGCGGGGGGAGCGGGGCATCATTCACAGTCAGGCGGATGGCAAGCCTGAAGGCTGCTACCGGAGATGTGTAATGATAGATGCCAGTGCTATAGGAACTGCTGAGGAAACTCCAGGGGCAGAGACGTGCCCCTGAGCCGGGGCAGTGCCTGCAGAAGGCCAGCTGTTCTTTGTAAAAGTAGCCAAGGGTACAAGCCTGCACATTCCATAGTGCGTTCCAGCAGTTACCCTGCAGATGTCAGACTATCAGGGAACTTCAGAGGGTTCACAGGAAGAATGTCATGCGTGTAGTCCATGACACGTGTGTAACACCGGGGGGAACATGCATAGATTTTTTTTAAGAAAAAATTTTTTACAACAATGTAATTTTCTGTTTTCGTTACACACTGCACAAACTTTTTCAAGTATCTGGTATAATTCCATAGTATACTTTTTATTCTGAATATAATCCAGATTATTCTAGAAGTATCTGCTAGCCGACCTGCCTTCATTGGGTATGGAAGGAAGGCTGCTCCCTAGAGCCAGAACTCCCAAGCCCCGTCAAAGCCCTGCTTTACTTTTCCAAGTATCCTTGCCTCAGTATGTTTGACTTTGAAATGGGCACAAGAATGCACTTGCCTCACAGAGTTGTTCTGCAGACTAAAGGGGTTCATACACATGAGAGCGTCGATTCCAAAGTTTGTGCGTCATGAATACTCTATATTGGCTATTTTTAAATCATGCTTTAAGATTTACTTTATTTAAAAGGGGGCATGATTGAGAATGAAGGAGAGAGATCTTCTACCTTCTAGTTCGCTCCTAAAATGACCACAATGGCCAAGACTGGGCCAAGACAAAGCTGGGAGCCAGAAACAGCGTATCTCCCAAGTGAGTGGCAGAGACTCAAACACTTGGGCTGTCTTCCACTTTTTCCCCAGGCACATTAGCAGGGTTCTGGATTGGAAGCAGAGCAGCTGGGACTTAAACTGGCCCCAGCTGTGACATGCAAGCTTTGGCTGCAGCACTAGCCACCAGTCAGGCTTGCTTTGCTGTGTGTTTGCATAGCCTGCTACTCTCAGATTCCATGCTCTCCCCAGCACTGATGCAATAGAAATAACAGAAAATAGAGATCAGCATTGTAGCCTCTCAGGTAAAGCTGCTACCTGCGACACTGGCATCCTTTAAAGGCATGTCCTGCCCACTACACTTTCAATCCAGCTCCCTGCTAATGGCCTGCAGAAAGCAACGACAGATGACCCAAGTGTTTTTTGCCCTTGCCAGCAGTCTGAGCGATCCAGACGAAGCTCCTGGCTCCTGACTTTGACCTGACTCAGTGCTGGCCATCGTGGCCATCTGGAGAGTAAACGAGAAAGTCTCTAATTCTGACTTCCAAATAAATAAATAATATCGAAGAGAGAGATAATAAAATCAAAATGAAGCGTGAGCCACAAGTGCAAAACCACAAAGATCATTTTACATTTTCTACTAGTTGTGGCTTTAAAAATGGAGTATTATGAATATCTAAACAATAGACTTTCCTTCCAGTATACTCAAAATACTGTTTCAATGCTGAACAGGAAGATGTGATTTCTTCTACAGAAGCATCCATGTCTGTGGGGGGGAGAGAGCCAGCCAAGTCGCTGCAGCTCTGGCTGTTGACTGTCCCATAGGTAGGAGGGCTAGCCATATCTCCCAGCCCCTGGGGCACTTGATCCTGGGTTGAAGAAAAGTGTCTCATACACTCACACAGTCCAGCAAGCCTGCCGTAGGTGGAGGGGGTCCTGGGCACCGCCTGATGGTGGGCAGCCCTACTTCCTCCTAGTGGGCATCAGTCACACGTACCTTCACCGCTTGCTGGCAGGAAATTTCCTGGACTTTCAAATACTCCTCACCATGCTTTCCTCTCTCTTTTTTAATTTGTTTGTTTAATTAGGAAAGGTAGTTACAGAGAGAAAGAGAGACAGAAAGATCTTTCCTCTGCTGGTTCACTCCCCAAGTGACCCCAAAGGCCAGAGCTGAGCCAATCTGAAGCCAAGAGCCAGAAGCTTCTTCTGGGTTTCCCACACAGGTGCAGGGTCCCAAGGCTTTTTTTTTTTTCCATCCTTTACTGTTTTCTTAGACAATAAGCAAGAGCTGGCTGGGAAGTAGAGCAGCCAGGACATGTACTGGTGCCCATATGGGATGCTGGTGCTGACAGGTAGTGGGTTAGCCAACTGAGCCATTGCACCTGCCCCTTGCCTGTCTGTGGAGCAGCAAATGAGGGCACCTCAGGGGTGGTCACGGCCCTTCAAATGTAACTCAGAATCTCCTGAGTCATATGTTAGGTCCTCAGTGCTGAACAAAATCACGTGGCCCTTTTCCATCCCTGCGTGCTGCTTTTTCCAGCGGGGTTCCCCAATGCGCAGCAGGTGTGAGACCTCCCCTTACACACCTTCATAAGGACAGGCATGCATTTGTGAAAGCCACCATGAGCGTCAAGATTATGATGGCTATGCTCACAAAGCACTACAGTATTACCCGTTGCTCAAGCAGATTGTGCCATTTGTTCTTTTTGTTTAGTTTTATGCAGGTCCTTTCTAGAACACTGAGTGATTTACCGAGGACCTAGAAATGACCGTTTTATCTCTCTGAGTGAAGAAGTTGGCTGTGGTCTGCTTGTGTTTGCAAGGACCATAGTATGGATCTGAGTGGGGCTATATGAAGAAAAGTTTTTTTTTTCAGCATTAGTGAACTAAAAAAAAAGAAGAAGAAGAAGAAAAAGAAAGACACCCCAAAGCAGTACCTGATTTCCAACCCTGGAAGGGACTTGTGCGTGTTTTGCTGAATTGAGGGAAAGCTCTGCAGGCTTTTGGTTGTCTTGGACATAAGGGAGTCAGAAAAGTAGGCGGGAGGAGATGACTCAGTGTACAGAGAATGCAAGTTGAGCACAGGGGAGCCAACCAGAGGAATTACTCAGTGACTATTTAAAACTGGAGTCAGAAGGCACTTAGCACAACCGTGTGCAGAGAAAGTTCCAGAGGTTGCACCATTTTTAGTTTCTCCAGAGTCGGGGATTGCTGTGATTCAGCCTTTTTGCCATCCCCACACTCTGGTTTCGTCCCCTGGAGCCATGACCTGCCTTCCTCTGCCTCCATCCTGAAGGCCATCGAGAGGTTTCACACAAATGGCAGCCCAGTGGGCTTTAGTCTGCAAAGCTGAGAAGAGGTGCTTGAAGTGTGCAGTGCCCGAGAAGCTCCAAGCTTCCAGGAAACAGAGCCATGGGAAGTACAATCAATCATTCCTTGGTATCCCTGGGGGGAGGGTGGGTTCCGCTACCCACACAGAGTCCTCTGTGTAAAATGGCACCACAGGGACCGCACTGTGATGCAGTGAATGAGCATCGTATGTAGGCTCCGTTTCAAGTCCTGACTCCTTCACTTTCCATTCAGCTGTCTGCTAATGCACCTTGGAAAGCATCACAAGAAGGTCCAAGTCCTGGGGCCCCTGCACCCATGTGTGAAACCCAGATGGAGTTCCAGGCTCCTGGCTTCAGCCTAGCCCAGTCCTGATCATTGCAGCTATTTAGGGAGTAAATCAGCACATAGAAGATCTCTCTCTCTCTCTCTCTAACTCTTTCAAATAAATTTTAAAAAATTTAAAGATATAGTATTATGGTAGGTGCCATGGTGTAGTAGGCTAGGCTTCTACCTATGGTGCCAGCATCCCACATGTGCTCTGGTTCAAGACCTGGCTGTTCCACTTCCAATCCAGCTTCCTGTTTGTATGACCTGGGAAAGCGGCGGAGGATGGCACAAAACCTTGGGCCTCCACATCCACACAGGAGACCCAGAAGAAGCTCCTGGCTCCTGGCTCCTGGCTTTGAACCATCAGATGGCAGAGCTCTGTAACTGCCTCTCCAATAATTTTTTTTTTAAATCTTTAATTTTTTTTTTTTTTTTTTTACAAAAAGGCATAGTGTTGGCATGGTGCTTTCCCACATCCTTTGTAGACTGCAGATCATCCCTATGCTACTTAAAACACAGAATGCACAGGAAATACCCTGTAAATAGTTCATGTACTATATCGTTTAGAGAACAGTGACAAGGAAGTCTGCGCGCGTTCAGTGTAGGTGACACTTCCTTATTCCCAAATACTTCTTGCTCTAGACTTGTTTGAGTCCATGAGTGCAGGGGCTGCAGATACAAGGAACCAGCTGTCAAAATGTAAGCAAAAAACTTGTCCCAGTGACTAGAAACAAGACATGACCATGCTCAGATTTCTCTGTGCGTTGTCCGAGAAGAGCAACTCCAGGACCCGAGGGTGCTGTCACAGGCTCGTACTCCAACCACGAGCTTTGGAGAAACACCGTCTCTAGAGGGGATCCTACATAGGCCTTTGAAGGATTTTTCTTTTTCTCCCTCTGTCTCTCCAGCAGACAGTTATTTGTGCAAGAGAGGTATCTGAGCCACTGAAATGCATGGCTGTTTTTCCTGGTCTTTTTTGTTGTTGTTGTTGGTTTGTTTTTTGCAGTGCGTCAGATTGGAATGTGAGAGGCCGGATGGTCATTCTGACATAGGATCCAGGTTCATCCTGCAGGTCTTGCAAACCACCAAGACCTGTGTGGCACCCAGTGGGTTAAGCACAGCTCCCTCCTCCCCGCCTAGCTCAGCTGGTGTCAAACTGTTATTGAAGTCTCTAAAGATTTGCACCCACCTGCCTCCCACTCGCCTGGCAAGTGAAAGACATTTGAATCCCTCTTTGCAAGGGAGGAAATTATTAAAGTGAAAGAAGATGACTGTTCGCTGTTTCTAAAAAGAGAAGGAAAGTGGAGCCTGCCGCTCCTTTCTCAGTCCTTACCTGGGCAGGAGAGTCTCCAAAACTGGGCAGAGAATCCTGGCTCTCAGAAAGCAGCATGAGGAGAAATTGATGCCACCAGCCTGTTGTGGACCCCTGCCAGCTTCTCAACCCGTGAAACACAAACACCTGCCTTTCAGCCCTTGGAGTCCACAACCCTGATAACAGGATGATTTCTTTGGGGATGGGGGCGGGGCAAGTTGTGTTCAAAAACTTCAAGTAACTAAAATGCAGAGAAAAGCAGTAGAGCTCTTGAGCTACAGTGAATGATCTGAGTGAGAACTAGCGCATGCTACTGCCTCCCTGTTTTTCCTTATTTGTTTATTTGACAAGTAGGGTTACAGACAGTGCAGAGGAGAAATGAGGGGAGAGGGAGGTATTCCATTACTGTTCCATTCCCCAAGGCCAGGTCTCCCACCTGGATGGCAGGGGCACAAGCACTTGGGTCATCTTCTACTGCTTTGCCAAGCCCGTGAGTGGGTATCTGGATCGGACGTGAAGGATCTAGGACTCAAACTGGCACTCAGATGAAATGCTAGCCTTGCAGATAGTGGCTTAATCTCAATGCCAGCTCCTGCGGTACTGTCGCTTAACACAAAGCTAAAGAGAGTCATGGGAGGGATTTTCACATCTCTATTTAAACCTTTGGATATTTTCTGAACATCCTTCTACAGCTTCTCTATCCAGTCACCTCGCCTTTGTACAATCAGGTTAACAGAACTACTAATGATTCAACATCTGTGTTTTTCCCCAGTCAAGTGCTGACATGATCCAGGCAGGTGTAGAACACATTTTGAAAGTTATGTCCACTGTAGGATTTATGGCTTAGTTAGGACAATAAGACCCTTATCAAAACCTCAGCATGAATAACTCCCAGGTAAGAACTGTCTGCTTGGCATGGTATTTGGCCTAGTGGTTAAGTGGTCTGGTGAAGCCACCTGCATGCCACATTGGAGGGCCTGATTTGGGTTCCTGGCTCCTGCTCCTGACTCCAGCTTCCTGCTAATGCAGACCCTGTGGTGATAGCTCCGATCGTTGGCTTCCTGCATCCATGTGGCAAGACCTAGATTGAACTGTCTGGCTTTGGTTCAGCCCAGTGTCAGCTGTGATGGGGAATGAGCCAGAGAATAAGAGCTCATTCTCTGTCTCTCCCTCTGCAATAAATAAACAACCTTTAATTAAAGAATGTGGCTACGTGTAAAACAAATTGCCTGACCCAGACAATAGCAAAGACAATCAGGCCGCTGGCAATGACAGAAGCCTCTCCTGCACATATTCCAGAGGAATGCCTTTTCTATCTCCTTAGCATGTTTAGATGCTAGAAGTAACGACTGTGCTAGCAACGTATCAGTTTATGGACAATAATAATTACTCTGCATGAAGAGGCTACGTGGTCCTCAGTGACATGAACTAAGGTCATTTTTTTAAAGATTTATTTATTTTTATTGGAAAGGCAGATCTGCAGAGAAAAGGGGAAACAGAGAGAAAGATCTCCCATCTGCTGGTTCACTCACTCCCCAATTGGCCATAATGGCTAGAACTGAGCCAATCTGAAGCCAGGATCGTCTTCCAGGTCTTTCATGCAGGTACAGGATCCCAAAACATTGGCCCATCCTTCTCTGCTTTCCCAGTCCATAAACAGGGAGCTGAATGGGAAGTGGAGCAGCTGGGTCATGAACTGGTACCCATAGGGATGCCAGCGTTTGAAGGTAGAGGACTAGCCTGTCGAGCCACCATCCTAGCACTGAAGCCATTCTTTTTTTTTTTTTAAAGATTTATTTATTTTTATTGGGAAGGCAGATATACAGAGAGGAGGAGAGACAGAAAGGAAGATGTTCTATCTAATGATTCACTCCCCGAACGGTCGGAATGGCTGGAGCTGAGCCAATCCAAAGCCAGGAGCCAGGAGCTTCTTCCGGGTCTCCCGCATGGGTGCAGGTTCCCAAGCCTTTGGCCCGTGCTCGACTGCTTTTTCAAGTCACAAGCAGGGAGCTGGATGGGAAGTGGGGCCACCAGGATTAGAACCGGCGCCCATATGGGATCCCAGCACGTTCAAGACGAGGACTTTAGCCACTAGACCATCGTGCCATTCTTAATGTGTGTGGCATCGTTACCCTTCTATCATTAGCAGCTTTTGCAGCATCTACTTAATGCACAGTTGTCATGAGTTTCAGATTTTATTTGGTGTCACTTGGCAGCCGTTGTATAATCAGTAAACCAACCAGGCAGTCACTTGTGTCTGAGGCTCAGCTGCCTCAGGGAATGTGTCTCGTGAAGCTTTTGCATGTATTTCACAGTCTTCCCCCTGAAGCCGTGGGCAAGCTGCGCCAGATTGGCCGGTATCAACGGAAGAAGGCCCGAAGTCTGGCTTTGGCACTTGGCTTTATTATCATTGCCGGTTGCCCGTTGCTTGTGCTGGAAAGCAGTGGCTGCCAAGTGCCTGCACGATCGACTTTGTTTCAAGAAGGAATTCAGAAGCGAGTCAGAGAACAGTAAAAAGGGAGCAGCAATTGATCAGTTGAGAAGTAGGAACGCCCCCCATCGTGTGGGCTTACTCAAAGCACAATGGCTCTATGATCATCTTTCGCCCTAAATAGGCTGTTGCATTAATGGGGAGCAGTACATTCTAGTAAGGGAGAGGGATATTTATGGTAGATTCTGAAAGTGGATGGAGATGCCCTGGACTCCAGCTATCACCCCTTTTGTCTCTCTACGTGGTCCAATGTGTCCCATCCCTGAGACTGGCAGTGGGTCATTTTGCATACCAAGGTATTACAATGAGTATAGGATAAGTGCTAGGTCACTCTAGGTCAGTCTTGGCCACTAAACTGGTGTGTGCCTAGTCCACGCAAAGGGTTTGTTTTTCTTTTTTTTTCCTCTTCTTTTTTTTTTTTAAGATTTGTTTTATTTTTATTGGGAAGGCAGATCAAATTTACAGACAGAAGGAGAGACAGAAAGGCCTTCTGTTTGCTGGTTCACTCCCCCAATGGCCACAACAGCGGGAACTGAACTGATCCAAAGCCAGAAGCTTCTTCCAGATCTCCCATACGGGTGCAGGATCCCAAGACTTTGGGTTGTCTTCTACTGCTTTCCCAGGCCACAAGCAGGGAGCTGGATGGGAAGTGTAGTGGCTGGGACATGAACTGGTGCTTGTATGGGATCCCATTGCTTGCAAGGTGAGGATTTAGACATTGAGCCATCACGATGGGCCCAAGTGGGTTTTCCTTGAGAGCAAGGGAAACCAAACCTGTATCCTGTAGGTCTTCAACTTGCGCAAGCTGTGACACCAGGTGACCCGTGGCTTCCTCTGTCTCCTGGTCCCATTCATTCCCTTGTGCAAACTTCCCTATGTTAATTTCCTCCTGTCACCAGGAAATCAATCCTTGCCTGGATGTTGGGACACTACAGGTTCAGCACCTGTTGGAGATGCCCACAACCCCTGCTAATGCATCACAGGAGGCCGCAGAGGATGACTCAAGTGCTCTGGCCTCTGCCACCCCTGCCGGAGATCCGGATGGATCTCCAGGCTCCTTGCATCAGCCTGGCCCAGACGTGACTGTGGCAGACACTGAGGATGGGAAATTGCAGCTGGAGGACCTCCCGGCTGTCTCTATCACTTGGCCATTCAAATAGATGAAAATAACGAAATTAACATTTAAAAAAACAAAAGGTTTTTTTTTTTTTTTTATTTTAATCAGCCCCTGAACATTCCTGGAGCTGTCAACACCCTCAGGTTTCAGAAATGTAAAGAAAGCAGCCCTGGGGACATTACCTGAACCTTCTCCGGCAAATCGGGCTGCACTGCCGAGCCTTTCCCACAAGGCCTTGCGCTGGGCCTCCCAGAGCTTGGTTCAGGAATTCTTCAGTAAAGATTTGAGGAAGCTGTTCCCCCAAGCTGCCCCCAGTGGGCTTCTCAGGCACCATTCCTTTCCATAGAAATAATCTGGCACCTAGCATGGCTCTCCACGCTGTTGAAGTTTGGATGTGGTTTGGCCATGAACTTATAATGAACTTGCTGTACCTTACCAGTGGTTGGCAATGCAGCTTGCCTGGCTTAGACATGTGCAAAATGCTACTAGTTGTGTTGTCTTGAGCCCTTTTTATATTTATAATGAGAATCAGTCTTGATTGTTTCAGAAGTTCTCACAGGGGTCAGTGGTGTGGCGTAGTAACCTCAGCTACTGCCTGAAGCTTTGGCATCCTTTGTGAGTGCTGGTGTGAGTTCCCAGTGCTCCACTTCCAATCCAGCTCCCTGCGAATTTCCCAGGGAAAACAGCAGAAGATGGCCTAAGCGTCATCAACACGGGAGACTCAAATGGCGTTCCAGGCTCCTGGTTTTATTCTGGTCCAGCTCCAGTCATTGCAGCCATTTGGAGAGTGAACTAGCAGGTGGAAGGTGTGTGTGTGTGTGTGTGTGTGTGTGTGCCTTTCAAATAATTAATTAAACTAAAAGTTTTGGCATTTAAGCAAAAAATAGCCTAGAAGCAACATGTGAGTAGTAAATGGATTGTGAAATATGGATTATAAAGAACACTCAATGCCACTGATACAAGCTCCCAACCCATCTCACGTTGACCACCTGCCCCACCTCTGGGCTTTCAGCTGCCGCAGCACACCCTGTTGGCTCTGTCACCTTCCACTCTGCCAGAGGCCCTAAGGCATTGTCATTAGTCATGGGCGATTGCTTTGGGTCACCAAGTTCAGCTAGTCCCTGGCTTCCATCACGCTGCAAAGCAAAGAGTGACCAGGGAAACTTAAAATGGTATTTTAAGATCTGCCCTAGTAAACCATTCCTCAGTGTCACGGACTGTGAGTGACTGATACCCGCCAGGTTGGCATTTTTGGAGATGGGTTGCATGCTGCGTTGAAGCCTTGTCTCACAACTGCTGAGCTCATTTGAGTGACTCCACATCCCTATGTGGTGGGAAGGCTACACAGAGATGTGGAGTCCTGTGGGTCAGCTAATAAAATTATGCATCTTTTAGATATAAGTAGATTGTGGATTTTTAAAAGAAATTTTTCTATTTCAACTTACTGTAAAATGATGTCAAATCTAAGGATTTTACCTGTGAATTGTACCTTGTTGCACTTCGTAGTTATTTGTACCTTTTGTAATAAGATCTTGGGATGTAATTCATTAATCAACCGTAAGGGACTGATGGCTTCTAATCACCTGAGGTTGTCAATGTCCCTTTTACTACTGCTATTGCTACTGCACATAAGTAACGATGATCTAGCCCTTATTGTACTTTGATTAGTGCCACATGGGACACACGCTGGCGTCTATTCCTACCAGAAGATTCTTGACACTTTTCACCACCCTAGCGTCACATTGATGCCTTTGTTACACGTTAGTTAACTTCATGTGGATGAAGTCTGGCTGTTTTATCTCCCCGTGGTGGACTGTGTACACTGGCATATACTTAAAGGGATGCATAATAGAAGTGTAGCAGAAATTAATATATTCACAGGTGGAAACAGAGAGAGAAGTATGTCTCCATGCATGCATTACAAAGATGGATTCACAGCTGATAGTGTCTTGACGGTTGGCTGTTGGCCTCTCCGACACTGTCCATGCCTACATTGCTGGGAGACACCTCAGTGGCAGCATGATGGACTTGCACAGGTTCACAAAAGATACCCACTGTAAAACTGAATGGGAGATCAGTGGAGAGGGGAGGGAAATTGGAGAGGGAAAACCCCAGTGCCTGTTAAACTGTCTCACAAAACAAAATAATTTGATACTGTCCTGTGAAAGCACCTGTAGACTGACAGTGTTGGATTTGGTACCAACACAAATGATGCTTCTCAGAGCAGGGGATGGAGATGAAGAGCTACCAAGAGGCCTGTGATCCGGGCCCGTGTCACTAGAGGCAAGAATGACAGTCTGCTGAAGCACTTAGTGTGAAGTAGGAGATGTTACAAGTCTGATCACCCCCAGTAATCAGAACGCTGGAAGAAGGAAGGGCTCGGATCATCAGTAAAGAACAAGTAGACAATTCTAGGAAGACAAGACTATTGTGTTCCGGAGAGCTCTGCACTTGGGGAAGGAAGCTGTGTTCTAGGATGAGCTGAAATGCAAGTTGCGACAAATGTTGAGTGATTTGCATAATCCCAGTGTCACTCAAGCCGTCTGCCCGGGAGGAGTCAAGAGCTACAACATTTGTGCAGTGAGATGGGGGTGCTCAGGTCCCTGTCCTCACTGTTGGCTGCCCTGGGACCTGGTACACTGTTGTTGGAGTAGAAGATCCCTCCAGAGGCTTCTTAGCCTATCGCCATTTCCCCAGCATGCACCTGCTGACGTCACAGCATCCTTGGGGACATGTTGTTTACAACATGTTGAACTCATACTAGGACAGACTTTTAATACTGTTTCATCAAGGATTCTTTTACCACTGACTTAATATTTTACTTATTTACTTGAAAGAGCAACAGAAAGATTGAGGGAGAGACAAAGAGAGAGATCTTCCATCCACTAGTTCACTTACCAAAGGGCCACCATTGATCAGATCTGAACCAGGTTGAAACAAGGAGCCAGGAACTCCATCCAGGTCTCCTTCATGAGTGGCGGACTGGTGGAGACCAAGCTTTCAGTTCATCTTCTTCTGGCCACAGTATTTTTCAGATGCTCCAGCCTAGTTACATCTTCTTTGCCAACCACTGGAGCAGAGGTCCCTAGGTTCTTGGCTGGAGCCTTAGCAGGCAGACTCCCACTCCAGACAGGAGCCTCACTCCTGCGGGCTTCTGCCGTGAGGGAGCTGTTAGCCTTCTAAACAGGGGGTTAATTAGCTAGAAATCACGCTTGTTTGTTTGAAGTAAATGAGCTGATTTCTCTCCTGGGTGTTTTTCATGGTAAAACATTTCTAATGACCTTAAAAAAAAATGAAAGGCCCATAAGCAACACCACATGATGTAAAGAAGTGCCTTAGATTCTAGAGTAAACCAAACCACAAAAACAGAAAAATCAGCCTGCTGCCTGATGCATTTCGGTGAGATTTTTTTTTTTTTTTTTTTTCTTTCTGGAGGATGATGAGTTAGCTTACAGGGAGAAGCACCCACACATACTTATGAAGCTCTCTGCTCCACTGGGCTTGGTGACAAAGACACGCAGAGGAGACAAAGGCATTTGGACTCAGGTGGCTTTCCCACAACTACCTCTGCAGTCATCCAGGGGTACAAAGACCCCTCCAAGCTCCTCTCTCCCTCCTCACTCCCTGATGGCTGCCCACGCTGTTCAGCCAGTCTGTTCAAAGGCCATAATCTTTTTGATCGTGGCTACCATCATGTTCGTTTTTCATTTCCTGCTATTTCTTTGTGTGTAAATCCACCTGCCTTTGGAGGCCATTTTACTCTGTGCAGAAATTGGGCAATCTCTCTTTCTCTGAATTCCTTTAGCTTCCACTTCCAGGGCTTTGCACACTAGCGCTGTAGCTGCAGGCCTCTACCTTCAGTACTACTGCTTGGTGCTATTGCCTGGTGAGTTGATGTGTCATATTCATGATCTCTCTACTGACATGCAGACTCCTGGGAATAGAATTTGTGGCATGTACTTACAGACGTTTTCCTCAGTGCTCACCCTGAGCTAGCAGAATAGCAGGCAGCATGAGAGAGATTGAAAAAGAGAGCTTCCATCAGCCACTGGTTCTGCACGTGACGGCAGCAGCTTCAGCCGGGCCGAGTCAAAAGCCAGGCACTGCAGCCAGGGCTCGCTCTCGTGTGGGTGCCATGGATCCGAGCACTTGGCCCGTCTTTTTGCTGTCTCCCAGATGCATTAGCAACCAGCACTTGAATGAGCACTCAGATAATGGGGTACTGATGTCACAGCAATGGCTTAGTCCACTGCATTGTAATTCTAGCACAACAGAATTCCTTAATAAATTAGATTGCTTGGGCCCGGCAGCATGGCCTAGCGGCTAAAGTCCTCGCCTCGAACGCCCCGGGATCCCATATGGGCGTCGGTTCTAATCCCGGCAGCTCCACTTCCCATCCAGCTCCCTGCTTGTGGCCTGGGAAAGCAGTTGAGGACGGCCCAATGCATTGGGACACTGCACCCGCGTGAGAGACCCGGAAGAGGTTCCAGGTTCCCGGCTTCGGATCGGAGCGCATCGGCCTGTTGCGGCTCACTTGGGGAGTGAATCATCGGACGGAAGATCTTCCTCTCTGTCTCTCCTCTGTATATATCTGGCTGTAATTAAATGAATAAATCTTAAAAAAAAAAATTAGATTGCTTATGTAGCATAGAGTTGTTGTAATATTGAAATGTTTCCTTTTCTCACAAATATCTGCGAGTTTGAGAAATAATCTAGATTAAGCTAACTCTAAAATAGGGGGCCCGGGGCAGTAGCCTAATGGCTAAAGTCCTCACCTTGCACATGCTGGGAACCCATATTGGTGCCAGTTCATATCCCGGCTGCTCTACTTCCCAGCTAGTTCCCTGCCTGTGGCCTGGGAAACAGTAGAGGACGGCCCAAAGCCTTGGGGCCCTGCAGTTGTGTGGGAAATTTGGGACATGCTCCTGACTCTTGGCTTTGGCTCAGCTCAGCTCCGGCTCAGCTCTGGCCACTTGTGGAGTGAACCAACAGATGGAAGATCTTTCTTCCTGTCTCTCTTTTTAAAGATTGACATAGTTATTTGAAAGTCAGAGTTACAGAGAGAGGAAGGACCAGAAAGCGAGAGATCTTCCATCGGCTCACTCCCCAGATGGCTGCAGTGGCTGAAGCCAGAAGCCAGGACGTTTGACTATGTCTCCCAAGTGGGTGGCAGGGGCCCAACCAGGTAGGCATCTTTCCTCAGGCCATAAGCAGGGAGCTGGATCAGAAGTAGAGCAACTGGGGCACGAATCAGTGGCCATATGGGATGCCTGCATCCATTTACCTTCACCAACTATGCCACAAAACCAGTCCCTGGTTATAAATGAATCATAAAACTCTTGAAGCAGGAACATGTCCTTAAGATTTCAGATTTGGCAGTGATTTCTTAGATATGGCACAATCAGCTTGAAAAGCAAGAGCCATAATAGGTCTATTGGAATTCACCAAAATTAAAACTTATGTAAATCATGGGAGATTATCAAGAAAGCAACATTGCCCATCATATTTCTGATAAATATCTAGAATGTGTAAAGAATTCTCACAACTGGAGACCAAAAAGATAAATAAGTCGATTCAAATAGGCAATAGACTTGAATAGGATTTTTCCAGATTTACTGATGTTCAATAAGCCATGAGAAGGTGTCCAATGTGACTAGTCATTTGTGCAGTGCACATTATAGCCACAATGAGAGTCCACTCATATCCACTAGGATGTCTATAATTACAGCGAAACAGAGGTATTAACAGCCGTCAGCATGGGTATAGAGAACCTGGAATGTTCTCCAAAGTGGAGGGTAAACAGAGGCAGCCATTGTGGGATACAATTAAGTGGTACCTCTGAAAGTTCACCATAGTCATAATAGGTGACCCACCCATTCCAGAATCAGTGAAAACAGAATCAGGTAAACCTACACAGGCACTCCAGAAATGCATGGAAGGTGGAATTAATAGATAACTTTGTTATAAAATGTTTTTCAAATCCCTGAGCAGACATCCCATGGAGAGCGTGTTCACACTCTCCATGAGCTTTTCCAAACTCCTCATGGCCGTGTACGTGTTGTTGGCAGCTCCGTTCAGGAAAGCCAAAGGATGGATGCTACCCATATGTCCGTCAGCAGACGAGGGGGTGAGCCAACTGCGACAGAGCCACACAGTGGCTATAAAAGGGAACAAATTCTGACACACGTGACCACATGCATGAGCCTGGAAAACGTTACACTGAGTGAGAAAGGAAGCCCTAAAGATCATGTATTATGTGATTTTATTTTTGTTTGTAATCTCTTTAAGAATGGGTAAATGCACAGAAACAGAAAGCAAACTTGCTAGCTGTCCATTTTTGGAGAACAGGAATTGGGGGATGCCTATCCAGCAACAGATTAAAGTGGTTAATTTTTATAATGTGAATTTCACCTCCTTAAAACACACACATACAAAAAGATGTATGAACAAATGTCTAACAGTGTTTGTTTGAAAACTAACTCTCTTATGTTTCTGTTTAGTGAAAAAAAGCAAATCAAAGTAATTTTTTTAAAGATTTTTTGAAAGATTTGTTTTTGTTTTTTTTTTTAAAGATTTATTTATTTCATTGCAAAGTCAGATATACAGAGAGGAGGAGAGACAGAGAGGAAGATCCTCCATCCGATGTCTCACTCCCCAAGTGAGCCGCAACGGCCCGTGCTGTGCCGATCCGAAGCTGGGAACCAGGAATCTCTTCCAGGTCTCCCACGCGGGTGCAGGGTCCCAATGCATTGGGCCGTCCTCGACTGCTTTCCCAGGCCACAAGCAGGGAACTGGATGGGAGGTGGAGCTGCCGGGATTAGAACCGACGCCCATATGGGATCCCGGGGCGTTCGAGGCGAGGACTTTAGCCACTAGGCCACGCCGCCGGGCCCGAAAGATTTGTTTTTATTGGAAAGGCAGATATCCAGAGAGAGAAGGAGAGACAAAGAGAAAGATCTTCCATCCACTGGTTAACTCCCCAAATGACCACAATAGCCAGAACTGAGCCAATCTGAAGCCAGGAGCTAGGAGTTTCTTCCGGGTCATCTGTGCAGGTGTAGAGAACCAAGACATGGGGCCATCTTTCTCTACTTTCCCAGGCCATAAGCAGACAGCTATAAGTGGAACAGCTGGGACACAAATCCACCAAGTATGGGATGCCGATATTTGCAGGGGAGGGTTAGCCAATTGAGCCATTGCACTAATCCCTAAAGTAATTTATAAATATCATAATTTTAACAGATATTCTCTAGACAAAGTGCAGAATTGAGGATAACAGCAAAAGCAGATGGAGGGGTTTCAACTCTGGTGCAGTGGGCTGAGCTACCACCTGCCATACTGGCATGGCATGTGGGTGCCAGTTCGAGTCCTGACAGTGGCACTTCTAATCCAGTTCTCTGCTGATGGCCTGAGAAAGTAGCTCAGGATGGCCTAAGTGCTTGGGCCCCTGCATCCATGTGAGACCCAGAAGGGTCTCCTGGCTTTGACCTGCCCTAGCCCTGGCTGTTGTGGCCATTTAGAGGCTGGAAGATGTGTGTGTATGTGTGTGTGTGTGTGTAAAACTCTCTCTAATTTATTTTTTTTTAAGATTTATTCATTTTATTACAAAGCCAGATATACAGAGAAGAGAAGAGACAGAGAGGAAGATCTTCCGTCCGATGATTCACTCCCCAAGTGAACCACAACGGGTCGATGCGCGCCGATCCGAAGCCGGGAACCAGGAACCTCTTCCGGGTCTCCCACGCGGGTGCAGGGTCCCAATGCATTGGGCCGTCCTCAACTGCTTTCCCAGGCCACAAGCAGGGAGCTGGATGGGAAGTGGAGCTGCCGGGACCAGAACCGATGCCCATATGGGATCCTGGGGCGTTCAAGGCGAGGACTTTAGCCGCTAGGCCACACCACCGGGCCCTCTCTAATTTATTTTAAGAGAAAGAGCAGATGTAACGAAAGGCTTTGTCAATGTGTAAATTCCATTATGAGACAGCAGAGCTGAGGCATCTGTAGACAGACATTTCCCTAAAACACAAGCCTGATTCTTGACCAGATCATGTTACTCTTAAAAGCAAACTTAGCTGCAGCTTCCCCAGACCCTCCGGCCTGTGGCTGAGAACTCCTCTGATGAAGGCCTGTGTATCCCCTGGGCTCTTCCAATCCCATCAGACTCCACCTGGAAGAACAGCCTTCTGGAAGGAGAAGTGCTCCCCTCAAACCCATGGGCTGAAAGGTCTTCTATCCTCGCAGTGTGTCGCTGACAGACACGCTGCTTTTAACCAAATTGTCACCTTAGTATAGCAACTGATTTTCTTTCTTTTTTTTTTTTTATTAATTTCATTGCATTATGTGACACATTTTTTTTTTTTTGCACTGGGATTCCCCCCCCTTCCCCAAACCCTCCACCTTGTTGCATTTCCACAGTTCAAATTCAGTTGAGATTCTTTCATTGGAGGTTTTGACCAAGCATAAAGTCCAGCATCCTATTGTCCTGGCAAGTTCAATGGTTTCTTGGTGAGACCATCTCTGGTCCGAAGGCAGAGCCAGCAGAATATCATCCCAATCAAGTAAAAACCCCAACATAACATTTACAACCATTTACAACATTATGGCATTAATTGACATGGTATTGATTAAGCAATATGTTACTAGGGAAATGCAGGTTCTCAACCACAACCTGTGACTTTTCAATTCTGGTCTATATTCAACCATGTTCACCATGTTCTATATATCTTAAAATGGCTATAGACTGCCATTCAGCTGTCTCTTGTCTATTTTAATGTTAGTATCTAGCATTTTATAGCATATGTCCTGTTAAAGTTATAGAGTTGGACTGCCCAGGAGACAATCAGGTTCAGCAAAATCATGCTTCAATGCTATAAAAAGCAACTCATTTTCAATCCTACTTTTCTTTCTTTGTTTTTTAATTAATTTATTTTATTATTTTCTCATACAATTCCATAGACTCTGGGATTTCCTCTCTCTCCTCCCCCAAATCCTTCCCACCCCTCACTGATTTCTCCTATATGATCATAATAATATATTCCTTCATAAGCAGTCATAAATCCGCCATTCTGCTATTTAAGTGTCTCCTGACATTGTAGGTATGGACAATGACAGAGTGTCCAGCATCCTATTGTCAGGATATAGTGAACAGTTTCATTGGGAGTCCCTCTTTGTCTGGAAGTAGAGATGCATACTGTATTGTATCCTCACATCTGGATATGATAGTCTCTTTTACACAGTTACTATATATCCCCTTAAACAGAAAGCCACAAAACAAAATCAACAGGAAGAAAAATAGAACTTTGCAATGCCATGAAGTTAAGTAACGTGCTATTGAATGACTAAATTGTCACTGAAGAAATGAAAAGGAAAGCCAAAAACCTTCTTGAAAAAATGATGCTGCTGTATGACCTATGTGTCACTGAAGAAATTAATAAGAAAAAAAACTTTTTGGAGAAATGGAAATAAAGATGAAAATATCAGAACCCAAGAAGATATGTAGCAACATCAGCATTGAGGGGGATATTTATAATATCAGGTGCTTACAAAATGTGGGACTATCCCAAATAAATGATCTAATGTTGCATTTCAGTGACTTAGCAAAAAGAAAAAACGAACAGGAAGCAAGAAATGATTTTTAAAACCACAGCAAAAATAAACAGAATTGAAACCAAAAAACTACAAATTGCAACAAGAAAGAGCCAGTTTTTAAGAAGAGCAAGACAAACTTTTATTCACACTAGCAAAGAAAAGCAAGAGAGATACACAAAGAGAGAGATGAAAAAGCAGACATCCTGAGAAACTAGTGAGGTGACCTCTTCTTGCTAGATGATCTTCTGATCGTTATATGGTGTCCTTCACCTTTTTAAGTATTTTTCACGTCGAAATATATATTATCTGATATAAGAATGGCTACAGCAGCTCATTTTCCTTTCCACTAGCCTGGAATATCTTTTTCATCCTTTCATTTTCGGTTTTCACATATCTTTATTGGTGATGTATGTCAGGCAATAGAGAATGAGTTTATATTTTGATCCAGTTGCCAGTCTATGATTGATTGATCAATTAATTGTGATGATCTTGATTGATGCATTGAAGCCATTTACATTCAGGATTAATATAGATAGGTAATAATTTGGTCCTGTCATTTTAGCAATGGGTTGTTCATTGTTTGTCAAACCTGCTTTTCAACTGATTAGAAACATTCCCATTCGATAGGTCTGTTCCTACAGCGTTTTATTTGTTTGTTTGTTTGTTTGTTTGTTTGAAATATAGAGTTACAGAGAAAGGGGAGGACACACCAAGAAAGATCTTTCATCCAGTGGCTCACTCCCCATATGGCCACAACGGCTGGGACTAGGCCAGGCCAAAGCCAGAAGGTTGGCACTTCTGTGTCTCCCATGTGGACATAGGGGCCCAAGGTCCTGGGTCATCTGCATTCCGGTCACACTAGCAGGATTATTGAATCCTAAATACAGCAGCTGGGACTCGAACTTGTGCCCATATGGAATGCCAACATTACAGGCATTAAGTGGGATAAAGCCACAGCACCAGCCCCCACAACCCAATCTTCTGTGGCTGCATGGCCATCCTGCGAGTATCCTGTTACTCACTTAGCAAATGTCCTATTACAGACAAGTAATGTTTTGCTAATTTATCCTTACATATCCTTACAGATATAGCTTCTTATAATTCTCTGATTTGTATTCTTCAGCAAAATTGCTTCTAAACCACCTGCAAGAGATACAACTTTTACGACTTTTGATATCTATTGTTATGTTGATTTCTGGAGGCTGATCTCATTTTAATTCTTTATGGTCATGATAAAATGCCTTATTTGCTGCGTATGGAGCTTTGTCTTTTGAACCACGGTCACACACCGTCTATTATGTTCAGAGAATGATGTCATTCCAAATTCAGAGTGGGGTCAAGCCAGCCAATGAAGATCCAGGTGGGCCTGGGTGATGTGACTTTGGGGCCACCGTCATACAAGTTCATGTGATCCATTGTTTTGGTGCACCTTCCTGCTTTGCTATAGCAAAGATGCAGTGAGTAAATACCATTTTCCACGGCAAACACACAATATGGTAGATATGCATCATCTTGGGTTAGCATTGCGTTCACTGAGGCGGGACCTTCGTGGTTAGCAAGAGTATGTGAGCACAGTAACAAGTTCAGTAGCCCCAGGAAAAGCCCCGTACCTGAGTGCTGCATCAGGGAAGAAAGACTCAGGTGACACAAAGTTCACTTAGCAAGATCTTTACTCCACTTCACTAGTTCTGTTTGTTCTTTGTGCCTTGAAGTGTCTGACTGTTCTCCAGTCTCAGCATTAAACACAAGGTCCTCAAAGAGGTAGGATGTGTTTTATCTATAGGCGTGTGTGTATATATGTAAGAACATAAACCCCACATACTACCTTACATTGCAACGTATATGTCCAAACATATTTATGTGTATGTATAAATGTATGTACATGTATATGCACACACGTACAATTTGTCACATTCAGGCACCTGTGGGGGGAAATTGAGGCTAACAGTGAAGCCACCTACATCCCACATCAGAATGCCTGCTCTTGACTCCAAATTCCTGATGAGGTGGACCTTGGGAGGCAGGGGTGGTTCTAAGTGTTTGGATTCCTGCACCTCTTGTGGGAGACCCAGGTTTTCTAGATCCTGTCTTCCTACGGGCATTGCGGGGTAAACCTGTGGATGAGAACTCTCTTTCTCCTTCTCAGTAGATAATGATGTGTTGTTATTCCATGTCTTCATGGATTTCAGAGACATTTTCTCTTATTTAGCAATATTTATACCATAATGGCCTATTAACAGCCGAATGTGGCTGCTACATCTCAATCTTCAAGCACTGTGCTCTAGAACCTATCTCTAAACAGCCCTGCTTTTCGAACGAAGTCTCTGGAAACTCACCCTTGAACTAACAAGCCACAGAGTCAGCAGCCTGCTTCTCTAGCCTCTAGCGTTGCTCCTGAAAGAACACACCACTGCTCCTCATGAGCTTCACTGCTCCGTCGTCTCCCGTGGAAATGTCAGCTGCTGTCACTTGTCACTGCCTTGCCTGACATCTGTTCTTTGTTCAGCTTAAGCTGAACACGGTGCAACATGGACCAACAGCATGGTCCAGCCCAGGGTGAGCTGTAGCCTTCAGTGTGTTACCACTGTTGTGCGTGTATTTTTCTTTAAGAGCACTGCTTTGCAGATTTTCCAAGTGTGGCAGTGGCATGGATAACAGAATGGCGTGCTGTTGCGACCTTGCCTTGGCCTTGCCTCCGTCTCTCTGCCTTCTCTCCCTCTCATTCCATATTGTCTTTCTCTCCCCATGCACATCTGCAGGTCCATATTTCTCCATTCCCCTTGTTTAAGCTCTCCACAGCCGTGAGACTGAAGTATTCCCATTGTCATTATCGTTTGCTTCCTTTATTCAGTTTAGTCCAATGGCTCATTATCTGACATCCCCAGTGGGTCAACAGCCTTCAACAACAATGGAAAACATTCATATACACAATGATATTTTAAAAGTTTGTGGAAAAATAGAATTGGAAAATAAGCTTAGTTTGGTGCAAAAAATAAAAATAAACATAAGTAAATCTTTTTTAAAAATCAATAAATCAACCTAAAAAAACATAGAAAGCTATTTCAAACATGTATATGATAGATAGGTGGGTGGGTCACCAGATGGATAGATAGATAGGTATACAGATAGGTTATAGATGATAGATAGATAGATAGATAGATAGGACGAGCAGAAGGTGTCCCACCATTAAGAAGAACTGTGAATTATGAATGTTGGAGAGGATGTGATAGACCACCTGGAAGTGTACATTGGAGGAGTGACTGTGTGCACTGCTTACTTTCCTATCTCTGGCTATAATTAAGAATTTTCCAGACCTAAAATCAGAGGTACATGATGAGTACTCTGGGGAGGTGTGCGGATGCCAAGAGGTGATCTGCTGCTGTGGCAGCAGCCTTTAGGGAACCAGGAGCCACCCATCCTGGGAAAAGCCAGGGAGAGAAGGAGGCTGCCACCTGGGCAGGCTGTCCCTCGGGCTCCGAGTCCATACTGACTCTTGCTTTGCCAGATTGAGTAAGCACAGAACTCAAGGCTTGCAGAGAAGTGTCCAGACATCAGTTGCCTCTCCCTCAGTCCTGAGAGGGTTAGGTGTGGCTGGTGCAATGAGCAGGAGGAGAAGGGGGCATGGTGTCAGCGGGGCAGTGTGGAGGACAGCCCAGAGGTCACCATGAGAGCTAGAGCTGTCCCAAGCTATGATAGGGCCATATGGGTTGCTGTTTAAGATGTGGCAGAGAGGCTAAGATAGAGAGACCAGGGAAGAGGGGAAAGTGTGACCTTGGATGTGCTCAGATCTTCAAACTGGGACCCAGTGTGTGGGAATGGAGACACATTGGGTTAGGTGTGACACGTCCAGGACAGCTGTGTGGTTTGGTCAGAGCCCCCATAAACAAGGGCGCCCTCCGCAGAGAAGTGAAGGCTGCAGGGGGTGCAGGTTTTGGGTAAGGCAAGAGGCCTGGAGTTCAACCCTGACCTGGTGGCATGTAAGCTGGGAGGGGTGTCATGACTGCTCCTCCATCACTTGCAAGAAGCAGGTGCTATGGGGAAGGTGCTCTGCGGCCAGTGTGCAAAGGACTCTGTTTCTCAGAAAAGTGACAAACAGTAGGATGATCCCAGGGCAGTTCCTTAGAACAATCATAATGGCTAAGGGCATGTGCAAAGAATGGGATGAGAAGATACCTTTATTTTGGTGCCCAAAGAAAAAAAGGTTGAAGTGTGTACATAGGAACAGCCTTCACAGTTCATGGATGGTGACAGCGTTGCAGTGGGTGAAGCCGCTACTTACTCCACCGTGATGTGGAATACATCAGAATGCCCGTCTGTGCCCTCCCTACGAATGTGCCTAGGAAGGAAGTGGAAGATGAGCCAGGTGCTTGGACCCCTGCCATCCATGCATGAGACCCGAAAGGAGTGGCAAGCTCCTGGCTTCAACCTAGTTATTGTAGTCATTTGAAGACTAAGCAAACAGATCCAAGATCTCCCTCCCTCTTCCTGCACCACTCTGCCTTTCCTAGTTTCATGGAAATGCATATTAGGAAAAAAAAATTAAGTGCGATTTCCAAATTTTTTGCACCAAAATAAACTTATCTCTTAATTCCCTCTTTTCATGAACCTCTTGAAGTCCCCATATGAGGGCTTTAACTGTTTCAAATATGAGCTTGGTTGCCTGTTTTCCCTGAAGCTTAGGGACATGTTTCTTGTGGCAGGAAGAATACTTGGTTTTACATAAAGATGACAACAGAAATATTCTTCTTTCTGTAATCTAGATGCCTTAATGTATTCACCCTTAGTAAGTCACTTGCCATGAGCGTGTGTGCCACTGTGTGTGTGTATGGTGAAGTGAACATAAAACTGATAAAAATGATTCTCGTTTTTGAAAGATTTGTTTCTTTGATTGCTTGAAAGGCAGAGTTACAGAGAAACAGAGAGATTAAGATCTTCCATCTGCTGCTGCCTCACTCCCCAAGTGCCTGCCCTGTCAGGACCTGGGCCAGGCTGAGGCCAGGAACTTGGAATTCCAGTGGGGTCTACCACATGGTGGCAGTGGCCCAAGAACTTGGTTCATCTTCTGGTTTCCCAGGCACATAAGCAGAGAGTTGGATTGGCAGTGGAGCAGCTGGGACTCAGACCAGCACTCACTAGCAGGTGCTAGTACTGCAGCAGGGTCTTCATCTGCTGTACCATGCTTGTGGTGACCATGTTTTGGTTTTGTTTTTTTAAGATAGATTTTATGTATATATGTATGTATGATCTATCTGAATGACGCAGAGAGACATCCTTCCGACAGCCAGGGCTGGCCCAGACCGAGGCCAGAAGCCAAGAACTCCATCCAGATCTCTCATGTGGGTGGCAGGAACCATCACCTGCTGCCTCCCGGGTACAGCAGAGGAAGCTGGATTAGAAATACATAAGAGAGGGCACAGTGCAGTAACCTAGTGGCTGAAGTCCTCACCTTGCATGTGCAGGGATTCCATATGGGTGTCAGTTCATGTCCCGGCTGCCCTGCTTCCCATCCAGCTCCCTGCCTGTGGCCTGGGAAAGCAGTCGAGGACGGCCCAGAGTCTTGGGATCCTGACCCGTATAGGAGACCCAGAGGAAGCTCCTGGCTCCTGGCTTCAGATCGGCTCAACTCTGGCTGTTGTGGTCACTTGGGAATTGAGTCAGTAGATGGAAGATCTTCCTCTCTGTATATCTGACTTTCCAATAAAAATAAATAAATACAGAAGAGCTGGGACCCAAACCAGGCACTCCGATGTGGGATGTGGGTATGCCAAGTAGCAGTTCACCTGGTTGCGTCACAACACCTGTCCCAGTTCCTGCTTTTTACAAACTTCTCTCTTAAACCCTGCTGCAACCCGCCAACTTCAGGGCTAAGCTTTCTATGGTGGGTCAGGTTTTGAGTGAGAACTAAAACTGAAACCATTCTGTTTTCAGAGTTTCTTGTATCATCTTCAGCCCCTCAAAACTGCTTTTAGATCATACTGGAATGTTTGGACTGTGACCTTGGGAAGCAGTTGAGCTCCAGCCCCCTGGTTGCTCTGCCCCAAGGTGTACCGTTTGGTTTTTCTCTTCACTGTCATTTGTTTCTTCTTCTTCTTCTCATCCTCCTCTTGTTTCTCAGTGCTCTGGTTCTCCGGGCCTGAGCATCCTAGGAGGCCCTGTCATTATCAATCTGTTCTTCCCTGCTCACTGCCTCTCTCTCATAGCCTCACACAGACCTTTCTCCACATTCATCCGTTCTCGAGCTCACAAGGGTTCTCTCCATCATGACCCTGGTGACGACCCATCCGTACATGCTTTCCAAATGCAGTCGCTGCACATGGATGTGTCGGTATCATTCTGGGTGCTGTGGGTACAGAGCTCCCCACAGAGCTTGCACTCTGCCAGTAGAAAAAGGCCCATGGCCAAGTGAGTACGCAGGACGCTGGTGGTGGGCAACAGGGCAGGATAAATAAGGACACAGGCCCTGCAGTTAGAACCATCTTTTTACATGGGGCTGCCAAAGATGATATGGCATTTGAACCTCTGGCTGCAGGGATACTACCAGCCCTGGCCTGATGGCCGATTCTCACCTGGCCCACAGTGCCCAGGTCCCTGGGCCTAGAGAAGGGTGAGCCAGGCAGGTAGAGATTTCAGAGAAAGAAAGATTTAGATCGTGAGGACTCTGTATTTTATTCTGAAATAAATGCACTGCTTTCACAATGTCTCTTAGAGTGGCACAATCTAAATGCCATAGGATGCACCATCTTTAGCTCTGGGGCCTTAGTGCAGTCACAGCATTGTGTGGCCTTCGCCTCCCTCTGTCTCAGAACTCCCTCATCTGCCCAAATTGGAATTCGGAGCTCATCAAACACTCACTCTTGCAGCCGGTATTCCTGGGAGCTCCCTTCTCCTTTCTGTCTGTGTCAACTTGGCTACTCCTTGCGCCTCCTGTAAGTGGAGATGGCTTCCTCCCCTCAGCAGATCATCCTCAAGGTGGGACCAAGCTTACAGCCTGGGTCAGAATCACCTTTCTTCTCCTGTGGGTGATGTTATCCCAGCAGCCAGGAGTGCTCCTCACCATGTTATTTATCACTTAGCCGTGTTTTCACGTGAGTTGAACAGATTGCGGTCAGAAAAGGTGGGAACCAGCTGACTAAAAGGCTATGGCAGGAACTTCAAGGGTTAGGTGGTGATGGCTTCAATCAGGAACATGATAGTGGGACATATTTGGAGGAACTACTACAATTTCCGTAAGGGTTACAGATGGGGTGTGAGAGGCAGGCAGGGTGAACGCTGACATTCAGTTGTGTCTGGTTAAACCAGAGTACTAGCCTTTTCACGGCTTCAGGAAGCTCAAGGTTTAGCAGGTGTTGGGGATAGAGATTAGTGAGCGTTCTGATTTGCCTTTGCTTCCGTGTGGCTGCCCTTGCGAATGGAGGTGTTGATGTGCAAGGCTGAATTCAAAGGAGAGATCTAAGCCAGGAATGGGAATTTGGAGTTGCTCAAATAGTTCTTGTGTTTAAGCTGCGGTCACTGGGCCCCCACCATCACCTGCCAGAGAAATCCCATGCATCTGTTAGCCCACATCCCTTTCGTTTAACTTGGCGTGTCCCTGTTCTGCTCCGTCCCACAGCTTGCTCACTCCAGGTCCTCCTGAAATAGCCACTGAGTGGATCAGTGGCCAGCACACCATGCAAGGGGACAAAAGGAATAGCAGCCCTCCCTACCCCAGCCGCTCCCTACCCCCAAACAGTCACCAGCTCATCCTCAGCTCCGAAGCAGAACTGCTCTGTCCTGGTCACTGATGTCGCCTGTCCCAGGAGCACAGGCTAAGCCCAGAAAAGAGCTGTGGAAGGAGAACAGAAACAACACACGGGTGGGCCAGAGGAGGAGCCGCCCTTGGGGCCTTTTTGGGTGCTTCTTTCTGTCTTCTCTTAGGAATTGTCAGGAGCTCCAGAACTTGGGGGGGGGGTTCCATTTGTGCTCCAATTTAGATCTGGAAACATGTTCCGAAGAGATAGGAGACAGATCATCTCACAGTATCTCACCTGGGTCCCCTGCCTCTACTGAGATAGCTAAGGTTGTCATGATTTCATTAAATGTCGAGGGATGAATTACTAAGCATGTCAAGTCAATGACTATACCAGTACATCTCACAGAAAGAGTAGAGTCCTGCTTCCACTTGTTAATGTGGGAGAGGACATGTGTCCACAGGAGCACTCATGCACAAATGCCCATAGCAACCTCACTCTTAGTAGCCACAAAGTGAAATCAGCCCAAGCATCTGTCAGATCCATGCAGTGCAATGCTATTTAGCAAGCAAAAGGACCAACTCTAACTGCATGCTAGAACATGGGAACTTAGTGTCAAGACAGAGGAGCAGAGGGTTACTTGTTGAGTGATCCCGTGCATATAAACTGACCGGAATAGACATATCCATGGAGACAGGAAGGTCGGTTGTAGTTGGGAAGGCTTGAAGAGGGGAGAAATTTCTGTTGATGGATCCATGATTTCTCCCAGGAATGCTGGGAGAGTTCTAAACTTGTTTTTGGTGGTGGGTGCACCACTCAATGAGTATACTGAATTCTACACTTTGAGTAGGTGAATTGCATTGTATATAAATTATAGCACAAGAGAACTGCTGCATTAAACAGTAGAAAGAGGAAAGACATAAAACTGAAAATCAGAGTCTCTGCTCTGGAAGAAATCTCCATGACCCTAGGCAAACACACCGAGACTGATGAAGGTAGTATCTGGGGTTGGCCAACCATAGGAAAGCTGTGGTGTCCGGTGACCAGTGCCAGTCACAGCTGCATGGAACTGTAGAACAGCTCATTGGCAACCTTTCAGATCTCTTCTCAAAGGGTTTACATCCTAGTACCTCCAGGACTGCAAGGTGCCAAGTTCCCCTTGCCTGTCAGGTGCCATAGAGCTCTGGGCTGCGCTTTCACAAAACGAAAACCCAGTGTGCTTTTGCCGTTCCTCGTCAGGACGCCACCTGCTCATCCAGATCCATGAGCTTCCCGCTGACTGCCCAATGTGGACAGCTGGTCACACTGAGGCTGAACCCATCGCCACTTCTGAAAAGACTGAAGCTGTGGACAGGGCTGTCCCAGGGGGAATGCTTGGTATCCTAAGTGGGGATCTGGAGACTTGATTTGCAACACTCAGGTCTTCAGGCCTGGCTGAGGCAGCCGTGTGCATCCTTGTAACAGTGTCCTGCGGCTGCTTTCCTTGCCTAACATTCAGTGTCAACAACCCTTGGGGCCTTTCCTAAGAAAATCCAAGAGTGAGGGCCAATCCAGAGGTCTGCAGACTGTATCAGAGGTCAGCTGTGAGCAGTGTCCTGTTGAGCTCATGTCCCTTAGGCTGGTCTTTGCAGGGAACCAGCATACCCTTGCTGTGCTGGGGATGTGGGCCCACCTCTCCTTAAGTCCAGAAGTCTCTGTCTCACCGCCTTTACACTCAACAGCTGTTCCTAGACTTCAGTTCTAGAGACTTCTATTTGTTCCTCATGTGTCTCTGGCCTGGTGGACTCTGGGACCTGCCATGGTTTTACTGTAGGTTTTATCTACAATGCCACATTCCTAAACACCTGCCAATGCCAGAGCTACGGAAGTCCTCTCTTGGATCATTGCCTTGACTCCCACCTGCCATCCCCATGGTGGGTCACCTTACTCAGGCTGTCCTGAGACTCAGCTTATCCTCCCTGACATAACCCACACCCCACCACGCACACACATATACATATATATATACACATACACAATCACATGCATGCACACATACACGGACACAGACATACACATACATACGTAACCATACATACATGCACATGTACATAGATGTGTGTATGATCACACGTGTGTACATATACACATGTAAACATACATACAATTGCACCTGTGTGCGCATGTACATAGATATATGTGCATACATATATACACATACATGCACAGTCACACATGCCAAATATACACACACATACACAATCACAAATGTATATACACATGCACTTATATACACACACGTGCAACACACATATATAATACACACACAGTCTGCCTTGGCACCAGCGGAAGTGCCTCTCTTGGTCCATACCAACATCTGTGCTCAAGCAGCCATAAATGATATTTTGTGTCCCCCTCGCAAAAGGAATTCCCTCTCCATTTTGCTTCTTTAACATTGTTTTTTTTTTAAAGATGTATTTATTTTTATTGGAAAGAAAATAAGATTTATGGAGAGGAGAGACAAAAAGATCTTCCATCTACTGGTTCACTCACCAAATGGCCACAATGGCCGGAACTGAGCCTATCTGAACCCAAGAGCCAGCAGTTTCCTCCATGTCTCCCACGTGGGTGCATGGTCCCAAGGCACTGGGTTGTCCTCGGCTGCGTTCCCAGGCCACAAGCAGGGAGCTGGATAGGAAGCGGGGCCGCCGGGACATGAACCAGTGCCCATATGGGATCCTGGTGGTTACAAGGTAAAGATTGACCCACCACACCGGGCCCCTTCTTAGACATTATTAATGTGTCCTGTGCTAACACTTTACCGAAACAAAAACGCTTTTAGAAATAATTTTAGGGCCCTGCGGCGTGGCCTAGCGGCTAAAGTCCTCGCCTTGAACGCTCCGGGATCCCATATGGGCACTGGTTCATGTCCCGGCGGCCCCGCTTCCTATCCAGCTCCCTGCTTGTGGCCTGGGAAAGCAGTCAAGGACGGCCCAAGGCTTTGGGATCCTGCACCCACGTGGGAGACCCGGAAGAGATTCTTGGTTCCCGGCTTCGGATCGGCAAAGCACTGGCCGTTACGGTCACTTGGGGAGTGAATCATCGGACGGAAGATCTTCCTCTCTGTCTCTCCTCCTCTCTCTGTATATCTGACTTTGTAATAAAAATAAATAAATCTTTTAAAAAAATAATTTTAAAATATAACTAAAAGATGCATAATTTGGAGTCATAAAAGACTGTGAAACCTGCACTTAGGTTGCTGTGTTTTGGGGTTTTTTTATAATGGGTATTTTCGCGAACTTTGCCCACTTGAAGTTTAACATTTTTGGTCAAAAAGCACTTATCTTTGAATTTCATTTTCCACTAACCTTGTTCTGTGGTCCTGATGAGCTAGCTGGAACACGGCCAGACGAGGTGTATCGGCACTTGCTTTAAAGGTAGCTTTATTTCCCCAAAAAAGAAATTGCCTCTGCATTTTGCTTCTTTTTTTTTTTTTTAAAGATTGTTTAAAGATTGTTTAAAGATTGTTGGAAAGCCGGATATACAGAGAGGAGGAGAGACAGAGGAAGATCTTCCATCCGATGTTTCACTCCCCAAGCAGCCGCAGTGGCTGAAATTGAGCCAATCCAAAGCCAGGAGCCAGGAACTTCTTCCAGGTCTCCCACGCGGGTCCTGGGTCCCAAGGCTTTGGGCCGTCCTCGACTGCTTTCCCAGGCCACCAGCAGGGAGCTGGATGGGAAGTGGAGCTGCCGGGATTAGAACCGGCGCCCATATGGGATCCCGGGGCTTTCAAGGCGAGGACTTTAGCCGCTAGGCCACACCGCCGGGTCCTACATTTTGCTTCTTAACAGTTAGAGCTTGGAAGGAGCAGATCAAATCCCACATACAAGCACTGGCACATGGAGCTCCTGGATCCACCTGCTTGGTGATACCATGGGAGGCAATAGTTTGGCCCTCCTGGCTTCAACTCTGGTCGTTGCCAGCATTTTGGGAAGGAAGCCAGAAAATGAGAGCTCTTGATCTTCCTCACTACCTTTCCAAACCAAAAAAAAAGAGAAAGAAAAGTAAAACAAAATATTTGGAGTGACTAAGAAGGCCAAGGGTAAGAACAATAGTTTAGAATGTTATATAATTCAAGCTTCATGTTCCAACGAAGCTATCTGTCAGTGAACTTGGAGCCTTGTCTGGATTAAAGACTCAAGTCGTGATTCTCTCATTCTCTTCTCCCTAATGAAAATACCTGATTATTTCATTTCTGTTCCCACACAAATAAGTTTCTCTGGTGAGTCTCTCTGGCATTTGAAGGTGCACAATTTTCTCAGAAAGTTGGGATGGTACATAGAGAATCTTAGGTGTAGGAGTGGGAATACAGGTTAAAGTCAAAAGCTGAAAGATTAATTTCTTTAAAAGGGAAAAAAATTGAAGAGAATTACATGTTCCCATCACCAGAGGAGAGATTTACTTAATTCTTTGCTTTGGATCAGGAATCCAATTACTAACACTTTATGCGATTATAGTTGTTTCCTGAGATTGCAATTTACAAATATAAGATAGATTCCCCAGGTAGATCTGAAGACATCTTTAAAAATGAAAAATTGAAACACATGTAAGAGCAGAAAGAACCATGTAAGCTGAGAAGCTTTCAGGCTCCCCTGTTCTTTACAGCCACAGGAAATTCTATTCTGCCCCAGATATAAAGTTACCAGAACCCACAGGTATATCAGCAAGCCCACAGAATTCAAGATCAAACACAGAAATACCCACTTCCACTGAAATCAGGTTGGAAAATAAGCAAATTGGAGAATGTGAGGATGCCTAATTTTATGATGTGCTGTGAAAACACAATAATCAAAACAGTCTTGACATGAGCATAAGGGTAGATAGACCAGTGGCGCAGGATTGAGGGTCCACCTATAGACCCATATCCACATGGTCAATGGCACCAAAGGTGACTCAGGAAAGGACGGCCTTTTCTCTCGGTTGTGTTAGAAAAGAAAGAATCCCCATGGGAGACGGGGACAGTGATCTGTTCCTCAGGCCAAGCCCCAAACAAAGCAACTTAGACTGCCCAACTCTTAGAAGAAGACATGGAAGAAGTTTCTGTCCTCTGGTTGGGCAAAGATTTTTCCTAGATGACATAAACAGCTTAAAACTTTTACAAAGATGACTGATTGGATACCACTGAAACTGAAAACTTTTCTAAAGTTCCTTGGGCTGAAAATAGTCGCCTGTAAACATTGTATCTATACTGAATGGTGCGTTTCCCCCCGCCCCCGCATTGTTATTGCCTATACAGCAAACAGTATGGTACATCAGCTATTTGTATAGCATTCCATGGTACTGGTTAGCCTAAGTCATCTGGAGATGGTTTAGAGGTACTGCAGGGGGTGTGGAGGCTGCCTGCCAGCACTGCCCCGTGTTACAAAAGGCCTTGAGCAGCCCTGGATTTTGACATGCAAGGAAGGTCCCTGTGGATTCTAGGAAGATTTCACTGTATTGCATTAGATCTCTGGATGAACGGAAGTTGCAAATCACAGAATTCTCAGGTGACCAGGCATAGACAGACGGACGTCAACTTGCTTTCCATCGGAAGAAATATCAGATCTGTAACCCAAGCTGGGTTGAGCAAGTGTGCTTTAAATGAATCAGACCTAAACTTGAGTTTCAGAGAACAGAACTGAAATTGCCTATTTGTTGGGTTTGTGTGATTATAGTAGAGTGGACAATGTCCAGTGGGCTTTCATAAAGCATGACTTTCAACCTTTGTTTCTGCTGCTTTCGGCTTGTTTCAGGAAGGATTTAGTGTGCTCACAAAATTATTATGCATGTTAATAAAATAGCCTAAGAGGTAGGAGAGTGTGTTTTGAGGGGAAGGGTGAAGGGAGAGGTTGAATGTAACCAGCAATGAAGTTAGTGCCCAGACAGCAGACCCATCACACACACACAGACACTCACACACACACACAGCCGCAGCAGCAACAGCAACCCTCAACTTGGCTTCTGAACTTTCCTACGAGTCGTTGGTGGAAAGTCGTGGGTATGTAGGAGTTAAAATAATCAACAATAAAACATCTAAGGGGTTTTATGAAGAAGTGTAAGTGTGTTCCTGACACAAAGCCCAGGAAGTGTATTTGCAGGGAGCTAGGACAGTGGCGTGCCCTGCCCGGCCCCTCCCGCCCCAGGCCCATGGCCAGCGGGGACTGCTGGACACACACAGCTGGTGAGAAGCAGATCTGCCTGGACACGCAGAGTGTGCAGCTGGAACTCGGAGGCCAGAAAAATGGCATATTCATTGACAGAGATGGGAAATGCATTGCCGAGTGTTGTTTAAGAAAAAGTCCCATCCCACATGTCCCACACAACTGAAGAGGGACTTCCTTGTTTTATATGAGCACAGAAATTATGCAACACATGCTATTTGTATCATGTTCATTTGCTTTTAGAGCAGTTATGAAGAATTTGAGAGTAAACGAAGGCTGGCTACTCATGTAAGAAAAGTATCACACTCTACGAGTCGTTGTAGGAAACAGTACCAATTGGAAAATCATGGAGCAGTTAAAAATTGAAATTTTTAAAATTTTTTAAATTTTGGTTTGAAAACCAAAGTGATACTTTTAAGAATTCAAAGCCTCGCCTTTAACAAGAGAATGTCACTTAGAAATGTCTTGATCATTTCACATCATGCAACTCAGGTTCGTTAAGTAAGACTCATGACTGTGTTTCAGTTGATAAATACATGAGTATCTTTAAAACAAAGACATTTACTTATCTATTTACAAGGCAGAGTTACAGAGAGAGAGAGAGTCCATCCACTGGTTCACTCTCAGAATGGCAAAGGCCAGTCCTGGGCCAGGTGAAAGTGAAGAGCTTGGAATTCTATGACATGGATGTCAGGGATCCAACATGTGGGTCATCTTCCATAGCTTTCCTACGCACATTAACAGGGAGCTAGACTAGAAGTGGAGCCATAACAGGTAACCAGCCCCTAAACATGTGAGTAATATATGTTGATTATCATTTTAGGTAATACGGGGGAGGGGGGGAAGTCATTGAATAACTTTTTATTCTTTCAGTTTCTGTGTTCTTAGATATCTAGAAGAGTTCCTTTTCACGTTGAATCATCTTCTTTTCAGATGCAAATACACATGTCTGAAATTATTTTATTTATGTTATTCACCTTTGTTGCTAGTAGAGTCATACTAGCGTTACTCTCAGCATCCCCAGTTTCAAAAAAAATACGTGTATGAAAATTAAATGGGAAAAGAAAGATTTCCTTCTACCCTCTTAGATGAGGTGGAGCCTGTGAATTACTGATGGAAGGCAGAGCAACACAAGGAATGCGTACCAATCTTCCCAACATTTTGAAGTCTTCCTACAAGTAAAAAAAGTAGTCAGACTCAGAGCCTTGTATACTATTTTAACAAAGTGTGATAAACTTTGAGAGTGAGCAGGAACTAGAACTAACGGGAGACAAGGGCTGTTTGAGTGAGGTGTACTGATTCATCCTCATCTGGCTCTGTTTCTCAGGTGAAAAGAGTCACCACCAAATGCCATTAGGGCAGAAGAAAGGAAACCATCCTTCCTTTAGGTGAAAACAGGGAGGGTGGAAAGTTCTTGCACTGGCTTTCCTCAGCTGCTCTTTCAGCTCAAAACCATCAGTATGCCAAGATAGCATATTTGGAAGTGGTATATTTTGACTTCGTTTTTTAGTATGGATTTTTATTTAATAGTTACTTATTTTTATTGGAAAATCAGATCTACAGAGAGAAGAAGAGACAGAGACAAAGATATTCCATCCACTGGTTCACTCCCCAGATGGCCACAACAGCAGGGGCTGAGTTGATCTAAAATCAGAAGCCAGGAGCCTCTTCTGAGTCTTCCACATGGGTGCAGGGTCCCAACGTTTGGAGCATCCTCTGTTGCTTTCCCAGGCCACAAACAGGGAGCTGGATTGGATGTGGAGCAGCCAGGACAGGAAGCAGCACCCATATGGAATGTCAACACTTGCAAGTGGAGGATTATCCTGTTGAGCCATGGCACTGAACCACCCCCCCCCCCCATTTATTTTTATTTGAAAGTCAGAGTTACAACAGGGAGAGAAGAGACAGAAATCTTCCATCCACTGGCCCAGATGGCTGCGATAGCCACAGCTTGGCCTATCCAAGCTGGGAGCCAGGAGCTTCTTCCGGGATTCTCACATGGGTGCAGGGGTCTTCCACTGCTTTCCCAAGCACATTATCAGGGAGCGGGGTGGGAAGTGGAGCAGCCAGGATCTGAACCAGTGACCGTATGAGATGCCAGCACCATAGGTGGAAATTTAACTGCAACTCCATGGACCCGGCACCAAGGCAACACATTTTTAATACTAGCCTAGCTTTGAGCAAATATTGAATCATAACAACAACATTTAAAAAAAACCCTTCACTGATGACTCAATATTTAATCGTCTTATTGGAGTCCTTTTTCCATTTGCATACATATTTTTCTTAATTGGGATAGTGGCATTAATGGCTTTTTCTTAGTCTTTGTCTTAGAAATAATAGCAAATTAAAAATGACATGACAGAAGATTTGCTTTAAAATAATAAAGGTATAGTAGCAGGGGATGAGATGTAGATAAAAGAAAATCAGTATGTGTTGATAAATGTGGAGGCTGCATAAATGGTGCCTGTGGGTCCATTCTCTCTACTGTGTTAAGTTTCAAATTGTCCCTGGTGACATGGGAAGTCCCTGCAGCAGCAGCAGCAGCATCCTGGTGTCTTCCATGGAGTTTGAGCCCCTTGAAAAGCAGACGCGGGGAGTCTTGGGAGCCTCACTGCATTCCTTCTCCACACAGACACACACACACACACACACACACCCCGGACTCATGTGTCTGCACTCAGTTGGGGCAATCTCCCGCTGAGACTCTTGGCAACACAGTTTCGAATTGGGAAATAACAACGGAGCCCTCCTGCCCCGAGGGAGTCCTCCCCAAGCTGCACTGCACTAGCCTGTCCCTGTTGCTAGATCGCTGAAGCTTCAACTGTCCTGTTCAATTGCATGAACAGGGGTTTTGACAACATCCAGGAAAAAGCTGGAGAGCAGAACATTTTATCATCAAAGACAGAAAAATGTTCAAGAAATACAGGAGGCTGGGTTCTCAGCAGTTAAAAACGTGGGATGTGCAATAAAGTTCATGCCCTGCTATCACTACATGTGACCTTCGGTGGGTTGCTTAACATCTTGGAGCACACAGATGGTTACGACCACTGCTTCCAGAAATAACGAAGTCCTATGTGTTCAAATATTGTGCCCAGTTTCCCCTGACGGAAATAAGAACAATTACAGAAGAGCTAATGGAACATAATTCTTTTCATCATGAAGGTCCTTACTGTGTCTGAGGGTGGGCATGGCACCAGGTCATGGGGGGGGATCCCTGACAGGCAGTGGGGACTCAACTGCCTTCATCCCAGACCGGACCACTGTGCTCAGCCCCTGGGTCAGCTCTGGCAGCATCACCTGCTCGGCCACCTGACGCACACGTGGCTTGGGACACACAAGCCTCTGAAGACTCTTTCTAAAGGTCTATGCCCCAGTGTGCTTTCCTGTCTTGTTTGTTTGTTTGTTTGTTTGTTTGTTTTGAAAGGCAGAGAGAGATAGAAACACAGAACTCCTGTCCACCAGTTCAGTTCCCCCAGAGCCCTCAGGATTGGGGAGCTGAGAGCTGAGAACTCCATCCAGCCTCCCCCCATGGCTGATCTATCACCTACTGCCTCCCAGGCATGTCTTAGCAGGAAGCCAGGAGTCAGGAGCACTGATATGGGATGCTGGTGTCTTGAACTTATGCACGCCACTAAATACCTACCCTCTTAATTATTTAAAAAAGATGTGTTTATTCTACTTGAAAAATCAGAGTGAGAGAGAAACAGAGAGAAAGATCTTCCATCTGCCATTTCACTCCCTAAATGGCGCCATGGCCAGAATTGGGTCAATCCAAAACTGAAAGACAGGAGCTTCCTCTGGGTCTCCCATTTGAATGCAGGGGCCTGAGGCCTTGGGCCATCCACCACTGCTTTCCCAGGCCATTAGCAGGGACCTAGATTAGAAGTGAAAATTCCGGGACTTATAGAAGTGAAAATTCCGGGACTTAAACCGAAGTCCAGATGAGATCCCAGTGTTGTGCCGGATTTCGAAATCCCCAGAAAATCAAGTCTGAAGTCGGTGCTAAAGCATAAAGGTGGTTTATTCAGGTTAACCTAGGTCTCCCAGCCACCTCCCCCAGCCCAGCATGGCCGGGCGAGGGAGGGGCAGCCTCAGCGGAGCTTGCATCAGGATCAGCAGGGAGGACAAAAGAGAGAGAAGAGCCAGCACCCGGTTGAACAGCACAGGGGTTCTTTTACATTTTAGGCTATTAATTATACAGTCATGATTTAGCAGGCTTCTTTTGGTGGGTTTGGAGCAAGCAACTTTTAAGAAGCACAAATTGATGAGTTATAGGGCGGTGGATCTTATCAAACACCAGGTACCTCCTTCCTGAGGGGTGGTCTGCCTGCGTGTCCTGCCGGGTGTCGGGTGTCACGTAGACTTCAGGCTCAGAGTTCACACAACCCCCAGCCAAGCAATTAAGGCAGAAATCACAAAAGCAGAAAACACCTAGGTTCTTCCCGAGCACTGCAGGCAGAGGATTAATGTGATCCAGCTTGGCACCAGGCCCACTCTCCTAATTTTTACAAACCAGAAACAAGGGTTCAGTTTTTATCTTGTTTTTATGGATCAATTTTTATGTTGGTCTTTTTGAACATTGCCGCTTGGATCCCTGTTACAGGTGATAATTCTTACATGGTGTTTCATAAAATGTGGTGGGAGCGATGTTCATGTTTCAGTAAATGTGAAATTTATACCACATACATTCATCATAGAGAATTCAGGTAGTCCAAAGCTGGCAGTAGGCAGATGTCTGTTTCTCTTCCAACATCCCTCACAGTAACAGCTTAATGGGGTATGTGTCTTTAGAGGCATGTAGAAGAAAAATCAAGGATATATATGAATTCTTGGGAAAGTTTCCAGAGGAAATGAAAATCTAGAGGGACGAGATAACATCTGAGGGGTGTGGCCACTCTCCTTTGGATGGAGATGGTCCTTTTGCTGTGAACTGTGGACAGTTTGGATTTTTCATTTAGTCTTTCGTTTATTTGGATAATAAACAAAAGAAAGATTATCTTCCATCCTTCATCCATTGGTTCACACTCTCCTGGTCCCCTACAACAGGCAGGGCTGAGGCCAGACCAAAGCCAGGAACTGTATCTGAGTCTCCCCAGAGGATGGCAGGGGCCTGCGTTCTTGAGCCATCTTCAGCTGCTGTCCAGGCACAGTAGCAGGGAGTGGGATCAAAGTGGAGCAGCTGGACTGGAACTGATGCTCCTGGATGGGCTGCAGGCATTGCAAGTGGCAGCTTAACTCTCTGCATCACTGCACCTGCCCCAGCTGGGTTTGAAGAGGAAGAGGGTGGCACACAGAGGCAAAGACACACAGCAGAACTCAACAGATTATCCCTGTGATTACTAGAAGCTATTAACACTCAAGCTCTGGGCACTTCCCTTTCCAAGAGTTTGGGTGGCAAGTTTTACATTAATTTTATTTTGTTTTCAAGAAGTTTCTCCCAGAGTGTAAGATCATCCAACTTCACCAGACTTCAAATTCTGAATCTCTCTAAAAGAGTGCCAGCTCCCCTCACACCATGCTTCTTTAAAACTCGGGAATCTTTGCTGATTCTTAGGAAATGTGGCTAAATGGGGCAGCAGTACAGCTGCGCACTGACCACATGACCTCCAGTCCCTGCCTGCAGACCACAGGGGTAGTTGATGGGTGAGGCAGGTGTGCAACTTCTAACAAGGTGTCTGGTGAACCTTTACACAGCTTCCTCGAGTTCATAACTAATGTAGGCCTTGGCTTCCCTGCCACTGTTAATTCAATTTGGATGGATTTATGCATATGGATTCTTAGGCCCACCTTTTATTTGCAATAGGAAAGTTCTTCTTTCAGGGCTCCTGCTTGCCACAATGGCTGAAATCAAGCATAGCGACCTTGTGACTTGAGGGAACAAACATGATAGTTCACAGACACACACACACACACATTCACTTTTATCTCTTAAACTTGCCACCAAAGAAATGATTAGCTCCAAAACACATTATCTTAAACATTCTATTTTCACATACCCAATGCATCTAGATCAAATTAATCCATCTTTTTTTAATTGCGTTTGTACCTAATTGTGGCTCCTCATCAAAAACGTAGAAGACAGCAGTTAAGACTGAACTTGACATGATAACAAGCATGATGTCTCCTTGCCAGGGTACCAGTTAATAACTGCATACCAGGAGCTTCAAAAGTGTGCTATTTCTTGTCTCTCTAGTTAATGGGTGACATTAACTTTTGACTTGTAATTTTCCTTTTGGGAAACCTTCTAGAAGGACAACAGTGTCTTGCAATTTTTCGTAAGTCATGATGGCACGTGTGCATCCATGGTCATCGCACTGAAGGGAAGACTTGCAGGCCTTGTTGTGCGTGGATTTCCACGTGGAAAGTAATGTGTATTACCTGCAAAAATATTTTTTCAGGCGAGGACTGTTTACTTTTAGCTTTTTCATGGATTGTCGGCACTTGTATGTTCTTATCTGTAACTCTTTCAAACTTTAGGAATTCTTTGATCACGTGAAGAAACTCTGGGACGATGAGGGCGTCAAGGCGTGCTTTGAGAGGTCCAACGAGTACCAGCTGATCGACTGCGCACAATAGTAAGTCAGTTCCTGCACGGCTTGATATCCTCTTCTCTGATGATGTTCATTGGCAGTTCTGCTGTCCATCCAGTGTTCCAGAACTCTCTGGAATGCAAGGAATAAGAAATTCACCTTTGGCTATACGAATCGAACTTTTACAAAAGGCACTCTTAGTTGATGGAAGACTTAACAGCCTGATAGGAGTCAGTGCTTTGGGGATTAGCCGGAAATGGTTTTCATTCCATTTGGCCTGATAGTTGCTTTCTGTTCATTCGCTGCTTTCTGCATAAAGGTGTGGTCTTAGTTGTAAATTCCAACGTGCTGCAGGATTCGTTATTTTCTTTAAATTTGTGATCAGATACCCCCATGTTACATTTTAAAGTAATAGCAGTATTTCCCTTCAGAGCCAGGGCTCCTAATTAAAGTTGTCCTAGACTTGTGAGGGGTGGACTAGAATCTTGAAGATAGATGATAATGAATATAAGTAAATAATTTATTTCGAAGTATAATGAAAAGAAATGAGATGCTAATGCTAGGTTTGACACGTTCCTGTTTTCTTTCTGTCATTTTTAGACCTATTCTCTTGCTCTTAGAAAAGAATTATCCGCCCCACCAAAAAAAAAATATTGAATACTCAATAAGTTGTAGATGTGTTGGATGTTTAGCTAACAAAAACTTTTTGCAGTTGGTTTTCTGTAATTCTTCGGACAGCAAGGCATGAGTCACTTTATGTATTTGTACAAACTCCAAAAAAACCTCATGCTTGAGCAGCATTTAATACCAGCATTTCACATGGGAAAGGGGGACGTTTCAGACATGCCAGGGAGCTGTGTGGTGAACACAGGTCGAGTCGTTGTGTGGTTGGCTGAGCCTTTTCTGGTGGGTTCATCAGTGAAGGGTGTGGAGTGTCCAGTGTGCCAGGCCGATCCGAGAGAGGCCCTTGGCGAGGAGGAGGAGGAGAGCAACAGGAGGAGACCCTCGGAGGGCACAGGGCCACAGAGAGGAGTGTGGGTTTCCTTCCAGTGCAATGAGCGATTACCGTCTCCGTCTGCTGGAGGTTCCATGGGGCACCTCAGGCCAGGCGGCTGGAGGTGGATGCTGGGATTCCAAGGTCAAGAGCAGAGGTGGGCAGGACAAGGGGTGGGAGGCAGGGGCTCAGGACAGCCCTGGCGGATCTGGATGCCATTCACTGGTGTGAGATTGCATGTGTGGGAGGCTGTGACTTGGAGAAGAGCCTGAAGGTGTGTGGGGGTGAGCAAGTTATCAAAGGAGCCAAGAGAGCTCCAAGGAGAAGCTGCTGGCTCCACCCAATGGCTGCTGCTGTAACAGAATGCCAAGCCTGTGTCGTTAGGGAGGAGAGGGGATCAGGCAACGCCCAAGAGAAGGCAGCAGCATCTGTCTGACCTCTCCTGAGGGCCTCAGGGCACCCTGGCAGCTAAGCCATCCCAAGGGGAAGCAGGTCCATCCCTGCAGCAGGGTTCTGCCCTTGACTCCAGTAACTCCCATATCCCTAGCAGCAGCCCAGTTTCTGGGTGGGACATGCCATGGTCATGCCGCGGCACCAACAGTTCCAGTGGACAGTGCTATGTGCAAAGCCTTCACAATACAGGAGCACAGCAGCAGCAAGACAGAGGGTGGGAGGTCAGGCCAGGTTGGCTGCAGGCACAGGCTTTCAGATGCTGCCTGGGAAGTGAGTGCAGGGGTGGAGTGTTCAAACAAGGGCAGAGGTCAGGGCAGGCAGGGAGACGACTACTGGTGCTCATCTCCTCTGTCAGCCAACCTCCAAGGACCAGTTGTGCCACTCCCAATGCCCCAGCATCAGGTGCATGTAGCATTGGAGGCCAGCTCAAGAGATGGTGATTTCCAAGTAGAGAGTGGAAGAGGGGCCACCAGGGGCTGGGATGAGGGAGAGAAGGAGTTGAGTAAGAGGTCCCAAAGTCCAGGTAGACAAGATGCTGAGCTTTAGTGCGCCACAGCACAGTGGGGACCTCAGTGTACAGTGACTTATTGCAAAATTATGAAGGAGTGGAAGAGAGGAGTCCAGACATTTGCACCCCCAATAAGAGAGGTGCCTGCGTATATATTGTAGTGTCACGTGTTTCTTTCATTGAAAGTCCACATGTCTTGCAAACATCAACAACAGAGTACAAACCTACTCTAAAATGACCACTGAAGCTTTTGTCAATCCTCCCTTGTGTGTGCTAAGGAAACTGTCTACTAACGGACTTTAAATTTGCTAGAAAAGTACTTTTACATTTCTCATTTCCTGAAGTTGAGTTTGTGGGTCACTCTCATGGTACTTAGTGCAAAGCTGGGGTTTCACCCCACAGCTGGTTGTGACCCCTGAGAGCCAAGAGGACTGAGATTCGGAAGGGGGAGCATGGGGATACTCACGGGGAGCTGGGACACCCCAGGGCATCACAGGAGGTGTCAGTGGGGCTATCTCAAGGGCAGGCTGTCCCCACGTACTCACTCGCCCTCACTCCTTCTCTAAGACTGTTTTAGAGGTAGGCAAGGTGTATTAGAAAAGCCAGTAGTTGGGATTTTTAGGACAGCTCCCAATAATATAAATCACACAGACTTCATTGGAAGATGATGTGGAATTGTGACTCAGCATCCTTTTTTAGCGTCTCTCTACCAAAACCTGGCCTTGAGGGATACTCATTCTTGCATCCCCAGGTTGATAGAATTTATAAGTTAATTTGAGATAGAATTGTGAAAGTAAATCTTTTTAAAAGGCATTAAGCCAACATGGTGGCATGGTAGGCTCATCCACCCCATTACTTGTGACTCTAGCATCCCATAGCAGATAGCTGGTTTGAGTTCTGGCTGCTCCATTTCTCGTCCAGCTCCCTGCTGGCATGCAGTAAAGATGACCACCTGGGTGGGACTCCAGGATGAAGTTCCAGGGTCCTGGCTTTGGCCCGGCTCAGCCCTGGCCTTTAGATCCATTTGGGGAGTGAACTAACAGACACAAGATTCTGTGTATGTGTGTGTGTTGGGGAGGGATTCAGCTTTTCAAAAAATATGTTTAAAATAAATAAATAGAGATGATGAGGGGCCAGTGTGTGGCATATCAGATTAAGCTGCCTCCTGCCATACTGGCTGCAGCTACTCAGCTTCCAATCCATCTCCTTACTAATGTACCTTGGAAGACAGTGTACCATGGCCTAGGTGTTTGGGCCTCTGCCCTCCTTAGTAGAAGACCTGGATGGAGTTCCAGGGTCCTGGATTTGACCTGGCCCAGTTCTAGCCATTGCCACCACCTGGGGGAGTAAATACACAGATGGAAGTGCTTTGCCTTCCAAATAAATAAAGAAATATTAACCAAACAAGTGAAAGCTACATGATGTGAGTCTGATAGGTATTCAGGTCCTGGTTGCAGCACTAACTCCTAGTGGGAGCTTTGGGCAAATCACTTAAGTGGGAAAAATAATGATATCAGTTCTCACACAGTTATTGTTGCCTGGCACAGATAAACATTACTGAAATGCTGTCCTTTTCAAGTGCATGACAAATGCAGAAAGTGAGGCCCAGAGAGGTAAACTGAGGCACCCTCACAATCTTCCAGTGACAGGCAAGATCATAGCTGAGATCTTTAATCGTTTTTAGTTCTGTGATTACAAACTAAAGAGAACCCCGGATCCAAACTGCCCTTGGAGTGATTTCCTGGGACCTCAGGCCAGGACTCACCCTCCAGCCCTGTAAAGAGTGAAAGCCCTCCTTCCCAGCTCTCTTCCCCTGACCCAGGCAGCCCTGCTGGCCCGTCACCCTAGACCTCACTATCCTAGGTTAGCCGTCTGGTAACTTCTCCAGCTGGGATAGTTCCTCCATGTCAACACACCTGGACGTCAGTCATGTTGGATCAATAACCCCTTGCCTCTGAATAACCATCTCAGTTTTCCTCTGGGATCAAGTTTGGGGATTGAGAAATGAGGAATTTTGGAAACAAGGGCCATTTCAGTAATTGTGGTGAGCCAACATATATGTCTGCCAAGAAAGATATGAGAAAAAGACACTGCTTCCATGAGCTATCACCAGCCCTTCATAAAATTAGACTTTCACAGCACACCAGTAGAAGCACATGACCTTGGCGTCCAGCCCAAAGGCCATGGTCCTTGTGCGGCTTGTCCTCCCCAGGGAACAGCCCACTCACTGCCCCATGCCCACGCTCCAGGCACATGTTCTTGAGAAAAGGTGAGAGTAAAGACCATTTGATTTTTTTTTTAAGATTTATTTATTTTATTACAAAGTCAGATATCCAGAGAGGAGGAGAGACAGAGAGGAAGATCTTCCATCCGATGATTCACTCCCCAAGTGAGCCCCAACGGTCGGTGCTGTGCCGATCTGAAGCCGGGAACCAGGAACCTCTTCCAGGTCTCCCACGTGGGTGCAGGGTGCCAATGCATTGGGCCGTCCTCGACTGCTTTCCCAGGCCACAAGCAGGGAGCTGGATGGGAAGTGGAGCTGCCGGGATTAGAACCAACGCCCATATGGGATCCCGGGGCGTTCAAGGCGAGGACTTGAGCCACTAGGCCATGCCGCAGGGCCCGACATGGCAAGATTTTGATGCTTAAATGCTGGCCTGCTTCCCAGGCACGCTCTGAAGGCACGGGAACTTCTTGTCTTTTCCCTCTGAGCTCTCCAACACACGTAGGCTAATGGACACCTACCTACCACAGGAAGTACACATCCATGGACACATCATGGAAAGGGCTCATGGACAGAAGCTCGGAGCAACCAAAAGGTGGAAAGAACCCAAATGTCCATCAGATAGTACACGGGTCAATGAAATGCAGCACAACCATGCGAGGGAAGGTGTTTAGCAAGAAACAGAAATGAAATGCTAATACATGGAGCAAAAGAGAACCTTGGAAGTAGGCAAGGATGCTCAGCAAAAGACCCTGATTCTGTTTATGTGGAATATAAATGAATCTGTATGTATAAAGTGACCAGAATGAGTAAGTCCAAAGAGGCAGAGGTAGCTTAGCATTTACAAGGACTGAAGAGAGGGGGAATTTGAGATCAGGGAAAAGGTTTCCCCTTAGAAAATGGGTTTATTCTGAAATTGAAGAATGGTAGGAGACTAAATTGTATACTTCAGAGTGATGGATTTTTTGCTATATACATCATGAGGGTACTTCAAAAAAAGTCATGGAAAACACACACATGACAAAAAGCCGCATCCAGGGCCTGGCACAGCAGCTCAATGGCTAAATCCTCACCATGCAAGTGTCAGCATCCCATACGGGCATCGGTTCATGTCCCAGCTGCCCGCATCCAGCTACCTGCTTGTGGTCTGAGAAAGCAGAGGAGGACGGCCCAAAGGCTTAGAACCCTGCACCCACATTGGAGACCTGGAAGAAGCTCTTGGCTCCTCGCTTAGGATAAACTCGGCTCCAGCCACAGCAGCCTCTGGGGAGTGAGCCAGGGGATGGAAGATCTTTCTCTCTGTCACTCCTCTCTATAAATCTGATCTACCTTTAAAAATCTACATCCAAGTTTCAAATGTATGATCTCTTTCCAAAGATTTATTTATTTATTTAATATGACTTTTGTTTTTGATGATGTTTACATAGTCGATTAGGGTGGGAAGGGTCGAGGATTAGGGGAAAGTGGGTAAGGCCATTATTTTCAATGTTTTTTTTTTTTCTTCTTCAGGTGTCTGGGGGAAGTTAGAGGGGTAAGCCTTTATTGTCTTTCCACAAACTTTTTGAAGCAGCCCCACATACCTTAGGTGAATTATGTCTCATTGAGAAAAAGAGAGATGACAGGGAATGCAAGAATCCAAGCTAGAGCAGCCATGGGAGCAGCGTGGCAGGATTGGCAATGGGTGCTGTCTTGGTGAGGCCTTGGGTGAAGGCTGCAATGCTGCCCCATGTGTGCTGAGCAGGGCTGCGTGTCCCAAGGACAGATGAAGATCTGCACCTGTGTTTCCAGCCTCCCTCCAAGGCTGCAAACGTGCGTATCGTAGGCGCCTCCAAGCATGGAGCAGAGAAAGATGCTGAAAGCTGCGAAGATCTCTGCTGTGTGCCATGCTAGGAGTGGAAACTGGCCACAACTACCTCGAGAAGGAGGGAATTTGGCCACATGTTTGGCCTGACAGTAAAGACAGCGGTTAGGATACCCATGTCACTGCAGCTTTCTGCCAGTGCAAACGCTGGAGACAACAGCGAGGATCTCAGTGGTTGGTTTCACCACCCTGTGAGAGAGCTGCATGGAGTTCCCCACTCCCAGCTCCCAGCTCCAGGCCTGGCCAGAGGCCATTGCAGACATTTGGGCTCTCTCTCTTTCTTTCTCTTCCTCTCTCCCTCTCCCCACCCCGCTTTTGCCCTTCCCTCCTCCCAAATAAATAGGCAAGAACATTAAAGAGTTTTTATTCTGTAACTTACCACCAAAGCGCATGTCCCCTAAGCCATGGCAAAACATGATCAGCTAACCATGGAACACAGCTATTCTGTGAGAAAAACAATCTTATCTTCAGTAGAGGGTCCAGCGCCGTGGCCTGGTGGCTAAAGTCCTCGCCTTACGCGCACTAGGATCCCATATGGGCACCAGTTCTAATCCCAGCAGCCCCACTTCCCATCCAGCTCCCTGCTTGTAGCCTAGAAAAGCAGTCAAGGCCAGCCCAAAGCCTTGGGACCCTGCATCCATGTGGGAGACCTAGAAGAGGCTCTGGGCTCCTGGCTTCAGATTGGCTCAGCTCCAGCTGTTGTGGCTCACTTGGGAAGTGAATCATTGGATGGAACATCTTCCTCTCTGTCTCTACTCCTGTCTGTGTATCTGACTTTGCAATAAAAAGAAATTAACTCTTTAAAAAGGAAAAAGAAAAGAATAGTTGTAGAAAGTCGTGCTTGGCTTAATGACTTAATGGACCTCAGAGTATGGGTTCTTAACACTTCAAGAGTGTGTCTCCCAGAGACAAGAAAGAGCAGTGACACGGGTCAAGTGATTCTGTGCTGCAGGTCCCAGGCTGTCCCTTGGTCACCTGCTGCCATGGCCATGTTCATTCTGCACAACCGGTGTGTGACCCGCATCCATTCTATCCTGGAATGTGCTACAGTCAACATCTGGAAAGTGTGAGCACAGTGAAATTTTAACTGCAAAGTGGGGTTTTTGAATGCCCTTTTTGGACACGATTTAGCTATCTATTTATCTGTTTATTTATTTGTTTGAAAGGTGCAGTGAGAGAGAGCGCGATAGAGCAAAGCGAGGACAGAGAAAAAACAGTGATCTCCAGCCACTGGCTCGCTCTCCAAATGGCCGCAGTGGCTGAGGTGGGGTCAGGCCAAAGCCCGGAGCTCAGAACTCCATGATAGTCTCCCATGTGGGTACAAGCACCTAAGGACTTCAGCCATATCTCCTGCTTTCCCAGATGTGTTCACAGGAAGTTGGATGGAAAGCGGAGCAGCCAGGACATGCTCTCCAATGGAGCACGCCAGTGTTGCAGCTGGTGACTTAATCCACTGTGCCACAACGCCAGCCCCCTTAAAACAAAAGAAACTGTCATATGAAGTCAGTGTATTAGTCTATGTGAGTCCTGTTGAATTCATTAAATATATAATAGTGTCCTAGTTGCACATAAATGTTCTTTATTATTTTTTAAATGTATCTAAAGGGCAAAATTACAGGGAGACCTTGAGGTCTTCCGTGCACTGATTCACTCCCCAAATGACCACAATAGCTGGGCCAGGCTGAAGCCAGGAGCTAGGAGTTTCTTTCAGATCCCCCATCTGAGGGACAGGAGCCCAAGCCCTGGGTCACACTGCACTGCTTTCCCAGCCTTCTAGCAGGGATCTGGCTCAGAAGCAGAGCAGCTGGGATTAAAAGCAGTACCCATTTTGCAAATCATCATTGCAAGCAGTGGCTTACTCCATTTAAACCACAATGCCGGTCCCCGCGTGCGTGTTCTTATGGCCTTTATTTAAAGCAAACTTGTCTTTATCCTTATTATTTAGATTTGCAAAACTGCCTGTGTTCCTGTTTGTGGGCACTGCAGTGTTATATCAACCCTGAAGACTCTAAGTAGGTAGATCAGATGTCTCAGTGTAAACTTGTGGCATAATTCCCCATGTCCCTTAATCCTACTTTAGAAATCCATGCCAAACGTTTCAGATGTTTAAAAAAAAAAAAATGTTTTAAATCTCTCAGACTTAAATCCCCTGGTTGGAGAGTTCCAGTGGCTTTCCATTTGCTATCTGATTTTATCCTCACACTTTGATGAAGGAAAGGAGACCCAAGTGGTCTCTTCCAGGAAGATCGCCCCAGCATCAGATGAGCGGTCCCCTCCTCTGGATCCTTGCAGAAGGTTGTGAGTACTGGGACTTTCTAATTATGAGGGCACTTCTAAAATTCAACAACAACAAAAAAATGGAATTACATTACAGGTTCATTTCAGTGCAAAAAGTATAAGAAGTTTTCAAAAAGTTCATGGAAATGGACATTATGAAAAACCTATGCATTAGATTTCAAGATTTTTACATCAAAATACACTTACCTTTTAGTTCTATTTTCCTTGAACTTTTTGAATTACTTTCATGTATGTATAGTAAAGTAAAACAAACCAACCACTGGACCTGTGTCATAGCAATTAAAGCTGCTGCCCATAGACCCCCAAGTACCGGACAGCCACAAGTTTGAGTCTTGGCTGCTCCACCTCTGGTCCATTTCCCTGGTAATGGCCTGGGAAAAGCAGCAGGAGATGGCCCACTTAGGAGACCAAGATGAAGCGTCCGATGTCTCTGGCTTTGGTCTGGTCCACCTCTGGTCATTGTAGCCCCCTGAGGAATGAACCAGTACTTCATGGAAAATCTCCATCTTTATCCTTCGCCCAACTCTGACATTTGAATTAATAAATAAATTTCAAAACCAGAAATCCCTGGATTTTTGATGCATTAGACCTTTTGAGGAATGAAAGCCTCTGCTATGCAGACCCAGGTGTAGTAGGTCCAGAATGAAAAAGGAACGTGTGGGGCTCGGCAGCGTGGCCTAGTGGCTAAGGTCCTCGCCTTGATCCCATATGGCCGCTGGTTCTAATCCCGGCAGCTCCACTTCCTCTCTGTCTCTCCTCCTCTCAGTATATCTGACTTTGTAATAAAAATAAAATAAATCTTTAAAAAAAAAAAAAAAAAAGGAACGTGTGGTTGTTCTGATATAAGGGGCAGTGAGGAGCCCAAGCTCTACCCTTGAACTTGCGTGTGCTCTGTACTGGCCCTCTGTTGGCTCCAGATAGCAAAACAGGGTGTGCTTCAAAAACCTGTGCCAGTTTCCAAAGCATGTCACAGCAGAACTTACAGCAAATGCCTAAGTAAAATGATGTCTTATCAGAAAAAAATAGATTAAAGCAAGGTGTTGCCTTAGAGCAGAATTTATCTGAAATGTTGTCATCTGATAACTTAGCGTAAGCAGGCCATGGCCATCCTGTGACAAACAAAGCTGGCATTCCACGCTTGAGGGTGACAAGGTGCACTGTCCAGGCTACAGGGCAAGGAAAGGTGTGTAAAGGGTCCCAGTGTGTGTGCGTGAGTTGCAAATGGTAGCAAAAATGGGGGCTTTTTAACGTTAAGGAGAAAGGCCAGAAATGTTCTTCCAAGGTGGGTTCTCAACGGTCCCTAACAACTCTTCATATCTCTTACGTGAAATCAGATCAGGATTGTATTATAGCACTAAAATGAGTTAAGTTTTTGTTCACTTATTTTATTTTTTCATTTTTTTATTTTATTTTTGACAATCTTTACATAGTTAATTAGGGCACAAAGGTTCAAGGGCTACAGAAAAGTAGGTAAGACTATCATTTCCACATTTTTTTTTTTCCTATATCTAGGGTAAAAGGGGAGTTAAAGGGAGAAGCCCCACCCAGTCTCCCACCCCACTTATTTTATTTATTTGAAAAGCAGAAAGAAGGAAGGAGCTAATTCATCTGCTGGCTTAATCCCTAAATGGTCATGACGCCTGGGGCTGAGCCAGGCTAAGATCAGAAGCCAGCAGTTCAAGCTGTGTTGCCCACACAGGTGGCAAAGACCTAGCTACTAGAGCTATCTGCTGCTTCTCAGGGTACATAACAGCAGGAAGCTGGGATAGAGCAGAGCTGGAACTCAAACCCAGGCACTGTGATGTGAGGGGTAACCCGACAACAAAAGGATAAATAATCCAATTTTCAAATCAGCAAAATATCTGAACAGACATTTCTCCAGTAAAAATAAACAGATGGCTGATAAGCTTTGCAAAGATGTTTGAGCATCTTTAACCATTAGGAAAATGTAAAACAAACCACTTTACAATCACACAGATGGCTAAGATCAAAAAGTCAGAGATAAACACAGATGTTGGTTAGGATGTAGGGAAATAGGCACTCCCAGTATTGATGGGAGTGTGAAATGGTGCAGCCACTTTAGAACACAGTCTCGTGGATCCAGAGAAGTTAGATGTGGGATTATCATATGGCCCAGCAGCTCTGACCCTAGTTATATCCCAAGAAAACAGAAACATACGTTGACAGAAAGTTCTGTACAGATGCTCCAAGTTGCATGGCCCGCAATACCACGAAGTGGGAGCAACCCAAATGCTCATCAAATGATGAATGATGAGCAGGTGTACAAAATGGAATGGAACCACCTTAACGGATGCAAATGTGATTTAATTGTCAGAGAGTGAAGTAGTGATGCATGCTTCAACAGATAAACCTGGAGAACTGTACCAGTGTCAGACATGAAAGGCCACATGCTGTATGGTCCCGTGTACGTGACTTGTCCAGAGTTGCCTAAGGCTGAGGGATAGTTTCAGGAAGTAATGTTATTGGATGCAGGATTTCTCTTTAAAATGAGGGAAATGTTAAGAAAGTGTTTTGTTGAGATGAAACTAAAAAAAGTAAATATCCATGAGATATAGTTTCCACTGATCTTTGTTGGTAAGATATGTCCCTTGTAGGCAACAAATGGGTATTTTTTGTAAATCTGTTCTACTAATCTGTGATGTTTGATTGATAGATTTAAGCCATTTACACTCAGGGTTAACATGAATGGGTGGTTGTTCACTGACTTATAGATCATACAGTAGCATCATTTTCTTCAAGAAGGTTCTTGATTTTCTTTTTCATTTCTTCAGTGATACATTAATCATTCAGTGGCATGTTATTTAACTTCATGGCATTTTAAGTTCTTATTTGCTTCCTGTTGATTTTGTTTTGTGGCTTTTCATTGAAGGGGATGTACAGTAACTGTAATGGAGACTGTCATATTCAGATGTGAGGATGCAATGCAGTATGCATCTCTACTTCAGGGTCAAAGATGGACTCCAATGAAACTGTTAACTATACCTTGACAATAGGATGCTGGACTCTCTGCCATTGTCCATGCCCTCAATGATGGACATATGACTGTTTATGAAGAACTGTACTATAGTAATAATTTAGAGGAATCAGTAACAGGGGAGGAGGGAATTGGAGAGGGGATAAGGGAAATCCCAGGGCCTGTGGAACTGTATCAAAATGATAAAATGATTTTTTGAAAAGAAGTAACAAAAAGGCTCATAAGAAAAAATAAAAAATAAATAAAATGAGGAAAATGTTGACAGTAACCAGCTCCGAATATGCAAAATAGTCATGGACTTCAAATCACAGCACTTCAACTTGAAGTCGCCCCTTGTAACTGGCTTGTTCAGTTTTCACTTGGGCTCTTTCAGAAAAGATAATTTGGAGCCCGCTGATCACTTAAATCTACTGGATTTCGGGTAGTGTGAATTCTGCTTCATTTGGGTGCTGACTACACTGCTGAGAACTTTCGCTACGACAGCCTTAACTTTTCAAGTTTTAAATGTGCTTACTAGTCTTTTTTATCTGTTTAAGAAAGAAAAAACAAAAATAAATAGAAAAGCAAAATGTATTGATTTAAAGTAGAGTTCTCAAACTAACTGAAACTGTGCCTTCCAATAGTAAAATTATATTTGTGGGGCTTGGCAGCGTGGCCTGGTGGCTAAGGTCCTCGCCTTGATCCCATATGGCCACTGGTTCTAATCCCGGCAGCTCCACTTCCTCTCTCTGTCTCTCCTCCTCTCAGTGTATCTGACTTTGTAATAAAAATGGAATAAATCTTAAAAAAAATTGTATTTGTGAAATTTGACAGGTATTTTCTCTAAAAAAGAAAGATTTATTTTTGCTAGCTTTGGCAGCACATATACTAAAATTGGTACAATACAGAGAGGATAAGCATGGCCCCTGCGCAAGGATAACACGCAAATTCGTGAAGCGTTCCATATTTTTTATGAAACTGTGTCATAAAATGAAATAAATGTAGTTTAAATATTAAAAAAGAGAAAATTAGAAGTAGCAATAGCAAAATGGGCAATAAAGAAGTTAACAAGCAACAACAACAAAAGATTTATTTTCATTTGGAAAGCAGAGTTACAGACAGAAGGAGAAACAAAGAAAGATTTTTTCAGCCGCTGGTTCACTCCCCCCAGGTGGGTACAGTGGCAGGAACTGAGTTGATCTGAACCTGGGAGCCAGTGGTTTCCTCCGCGTCTCCCACGTGGGTGCGGGGTCCCAGGACTTGAGCCATCCTCTGCTGCGTTCCCAGGCCATAAGCAGGGAGCTGGATCAGGAAGTGGAGCGGCTGGGATATGAATTGGCACCCCTATGGAATGCTGATGTTGGCAGGTAGAGGATTAGCCTGTCACGCGACTGTGCCAGCCCGGAATGTTGCATTTTTTAGGATGTGAAGAGGCTGTCTTCTGATAACTTTATATCAGAAAAAGCGTTCGTAAATGGAAGAAATGAAAACCTCCCTTAGCATAGTGAACGTGTCAAGCAGTGAAATTGCTTTATTACACCAATCTCTAGTGATCTCATCCCGACTTAAATCCTTGGTGTCCACAGAAAGTGATCTTCGAAAATATAAGCTTTGTCTTGCAAGGATATCAACTTGGGGAAAACCAAACACGACTGTTTGCTTACTAAAAATTTTATTCTCATGCATGGGATGTACTTGTTTCCCATTTTATTTGATGTAATAAAAAATGTGATAAAAAATGTGATAAAAAATGAAAGTAAAGATTCTTTATCGAGCTATCAGAGGTAGGAGATAATTGTGAAGAAACTGCTTCACTATGACTTTGCGCTGAGATACCAGGCAGTGACTAAATATATCTGCTTCTAAGATAAGAAAGACTCAGGTTGTTTTGCCAAAAAAGGAGATGTATTGGCCTCTGTTGAACGTGTTTTGTGACATCTTGGGTCTATTATACAAGAAGACACTCAGTGTGAGTTGGGCCTGGGTTGGAGGGTAAGTTTCTCATTTCAGTTCTTCCCCCTGAAACAGGGTGTGAGCTGAACAAATCCATATAGGACCGTCCCACGGTATTGATAGGAACAGAAACATCCAGATGTTTGTTTCCCTTACACACAATGGCAAGGTGTTTGCATATAAGCTGCAGTCGCATATACTGGATATGCTCTCCAGGTTCCTGATCAGAACTCGCACAGTATGCATGCCATCAGAGCAGTTACTGGACCGTGCTGTCTCAGGAATAGTGACAAGAAAATGCAAGTTTGTTCTCCAGCTATTTTCAATTTGCAATCGGTGAAGGTCACAGACACTGGGGATCTGTGTGTCTGGTCTCTCGGAAAGTGCCCCTCACCTTGCAATCCCCAGGCCGTCCTCCATACATTGTGGACCATCCTCTCCATGGAGAGGACCGGGGGAGGGGATAGTGGGGCTTGGGTAGCTGTGAGACATCCACACAGAGTGGAGAAGAGAGGATTGATTCCGGAGCTCCCAGTAAGCAGGAGCTATGTTGAGCGCACTTGAGTTCCTATAAATGACATTGATGAATTGCCAGTGTTTCGCACATCAGTGTAATTGAAATGTAGTTGGCATTCAATCCTTTTCCCCCAAAATCAGTCTTAAAAAAAAACACTTTCTCTTGAAAATGTGCTGTTATCTACTACTCAGTGCTGTTTGGCAGATGTTATTTCGACAATTTCTTATATTTGAGACATGGTGAATCATTATATCCCTTAGGGAAGGAGAAAACAGCCTACTGGTTCCTGGAACATGTATGCCAGCATTCCTTGCTGATTCAGTTTATCAAGAAAGCTCAGTCAGAAACTATAGAAAAAAAAAAAAAAAGTCTGTTTCATAGTGGTCATTCCCTCACCTTGTACTTGGTAATTGTGAAGCCCATTTGTGGACTGAAAGATTCCAGCCTAGCACCATCAGACAGAAGGATAATATCTCATGACTTGATTTAGAAGAATGTTAAGGTTCGAGCTGCGGAGTTGCGTTACCTGCGCTAGTTTCCAACACCACCCTCCCTGGTGACCAGGCAGGTGGATGTGTGTGTTGTAACCCTGTTGTGACAGACCTGTTGAGTCCGTTGGTTATCAACTACACATTCTTTTCTCATACCTGAATTGAACCCAGAAGATTCTCAGTTGTGATCAAAATTGCCACGAGAGCGAAGTCTCTCTCCGTAATCACCCCAAAAGCTTTTCCCTGTGCTTGAGCCACAGGAGAGAAAGCACTCACCCGGAACTGATGCTGAAAGTTGACTGTAAGGAAAGGGGTTAAAAGACCGGGCGGAAGTAGAGAGAGAGACAGGTGAGAGGGTCATCAAGGGTAACTTCTCAGAAGCTGACCTGGACCCCCCCTCTCCAGGTGAGCAGTGGGGTGAGGAAGTGGGGACGGGCAGAATTGCGTCTAGTCACTTGCAGGAGTTGAGGAATGGATTTCAGACAATTCACCCCATGTCGAAGAGACACTGGATGCCTGAGATGGGAGCTCAGAAAGAGAAACTTGTGTAAACGTGAAAGTAAGCATCATTAGCTCTACATCGGGACTGGGTCACTGCTTCAGCAAGCCCAGGGAGAGCAGGGGCACCATGAGAGGCAAGGTCAGCCCGCTGCCCTGCATTCCAGCCTGCCCTAAGAGATGTCTCCTCAGACTCCGCCCTCTTCTGTCTGTCCAGGCCCGAGAGAAAGGCCTTCATCTATCCTCGGTAGCTCCAGGGAGGGTGGCTTCTCTTAGCGACCACTCCTGAGCTCCTGCAACCTCTCCAAGCTCCCAGTGGAACAGTGGATGGGCCAGATGCTGCTTTGAAGTCTCAGGGATCATCCTTCAGTATTCCTGCTAACTTCTTACTGGAATTCCCATTGGCTTCTGTCCTGGTCTCCAAGAAATCCATGGAATGTAATTTCTAACACAGATGTGTGCTGTTGCTCTTGGGCAAGTTAATTGACACTGTATGCTTCCTGTTTCCTGGCCTGTGAACTGAAGTTGCCATAAGATCCATGTCACAGGCTTGGTAAGCATGAAATGAGTTCATTCATGCAAAGTGCCCAGAACCAGCCCTGGTACAGAAATGCTTAATAAATGTGCATGACCAATTAGCATCACCATCTGAGGTTCTCATGATTATGTCCCGAAGAAAGAAGCTCACCTAACTGGCACTTGGCCCTGTGGACCAAAGAACTGATCTGCAAAAAAAAAAAAAAAAAAAAAAAAGCCAAAGAAGGACCCAAAGGGGGAGAGAAGGAGAGAGGTGGTTCCGAGCCCCCTGCTTCGGCTTCAAACAGATGGCATCCTTTTTATTGATTTTGCATGCCCCATTCTAGAAAAGTTCCATTTGTCTCTCCATTTGGAGAGACAAAAAGAATCCTGGCTGTGCTGCTGCTAGGTGGGATAAGAGCCCAGCCCTCTGTTAGAGTCAGATTCAGTAAAGCCTTGCTGTTTGGAAGAGCACCTGCCAAGTGCGACTGTGCGGCCTGCTTCTAACGCGGATCCCATGCCAGGCATGCGCCCTGGGCTGTGACTGCTCACCATTAGGAACACAGCTGCAGCCCCAGGACAGGGGCTTGGCAAGGCTTCATGGAGCAGGATGGGAGGACCTCAACAGGCAGAGACGCTGTGGACAGCAGGTCATGCCAGCCGGAGCCACATTCACAGAGCTCCCACCGTGCCCCTCCTCATAAATAATGAGCACCTTCCATGCTGCAGCCCACTTTGGTTTTTTCTCTTTTTTTAGGATTTATTTTTATTGCAAAGTAAGATATACAGAGAAGAGGAGAGATGGAGAGGAAGATCTTCCGTCCGATGATTCACTCCCCAAGCAGCCACAATGGCCGGAGCTGAGCCGGTCCAAAGTCAGGAGCCTTCCAGGTTTCCCACGCGGGTGCAGGGTTCCAAGGTTTTGGGCCATCCTCAACTGCTTTCCCAGGCCACAAGCAGGGAGTTGGGTGGGAAGTGGGGCCACCAGGATTAGAACCGGCTCCCCTCTGAGATCCCAACGCATGCAAGGCGAGGACTTTAGTCACTAGGCTACCACGCTGACACTGCAGCCCACTTTGACTGAGAGCCAGCGGGCAGAAATCCTGCAGGCTGCCTTAGGGAGAGCAGCAAGAAAATCACATCTTTAGAGCTTTTTTGCAGAAGATGCATGGGGTGGGCCCAGCGCCATAGCCTAGTGGCTAAATCCTGTGTGGGAGACCCAGAAGAGGCTCCTGGGTCCTGGCTTTGGATCGTCTCAGCACCAGCAGTTGTGACCACTTGGCCAGTGAACCAGCAGACAGAAGCTCTTTATGTGTCTCTCCTCATCTCTGTGAATCTGCCTTTCCAATAAAAAAAAAAAATCAGTAAATCTTAAAAAAAAAAAAAAAAGTTGTGTGGGGTGGAACCAGCATGATGGCTCCTCAGACTAATCTTCCACCTGCAAGCACCGCCATCCCATATGGGTGCTGGTTCCAGTACCGGCTGCTCCACCTTCAATCCAGCCCTCTCCTTACGACCTCGGAAAAGCAGCAGAGTGTGGCTCTAGTCCTTGGGACCCTGCACCAGTACGGGAGACCCAGAGGCTCCTGGCTCCCAGCTTCAGACTAACCCAAGCGCTGACCGTCACAGCATTTTGGGAGTGAGCTAGCAACCTGAAAATCTTGGTCTGTCCTTCTTTCTGTAAATCTGCCTTTACAATAAAAAAAAATGTTTTGGAAAATAATAATAGACGCAAAGGGCCCCAGCGTGCCTGGAATGGACCGATGAGCAGCTGCCACAGGCAGGAACCCAGGGCAGAGCGCCACTCTGGGTTGGGTTTGATCTGTGCGCACAACTGGCTCCCAGCAATGATGTCAGCCTAGCTTCTGGGGCACACCGAGCCTTCTTCCAGTGCGTTCCTTCCGTTCTGGAGGAATCTTCCCCAAGACCTGCAGCTCACACTGCCGCCAGGGATGATGGAGCCCTAAAAGCGTTTACACAGAGTTCCGACGGTCTCCACACCCTCTGCCTGCAGAACCTGGGGTGACAGCCCCGCCTGTCACGAGTGTGAGTCAAGCTCCCAGGATGCGTCTAAAACATCAGAATGACGATTCCTGGAGAGCTCCCGGCCACGCTTCTCGGTGGCCGAGCCCAGCAGCCGCGGCACCGCTGCCATGACCCGTGCCATGACCGACTCCTCGCCTCGGCCACGGTGCCGGACTCGAACCGGCGGCCACGCGCGCCGCGCCCCGAGGCCGCCCCGGCGGCGCCGTCTTCCGCCGCGCTGGCCCCGCCCCGGCGCCGCGCTCTGACGTCACCGCCTGCGCCGGGCGCAGCAGAAGCAGGAAGTGGGACCAAAACAAAGGAGCGGCGGCCGGGAGGCGAGCTGCGTCTTCTCGTCCCGGTTGCGCGCCCGGCCGTGGCCGCCGACCCCGCGGGAGCGGTCCGATCATGTCCAACATGGAGAAACACCTGTTCAACCTCAAGTTCGCGGCCAAAGAACTGAGCCGGAGCGCCAAGAAATGCGACAAGGAGGAGAAGGCCGAGAAGGCCAAAATTAAGAAGGCCATTCAGAAGGGCAACATGGAAGTGGCGAGGATCCACGCCGAGAACGCCATCCGCCAGAAGAACCAGGCGGTGAATTTCCTGAGGATGAGCGCGCGGGTCGACGCGGTGGCCGCCAGGGTGCAGACGGCCGTGACGATGGGCAAGGTGACCAAGTCGATGGCCGGCGTGGTGAAGTCCATGGACGCGACGCTCAAGACCATGAACCTCGAGAAGATCTCGGCCCTGATGGACAAGTTCGAGCACCAGTTCGAGACGCTGGACGTGCAGACGCAGCAGATGGAAGACACGATGAGCAGCACGACGACGCTGACCACTCCCCAGAACCAGGTGGATCTGCTGCTCCAGGAAATGGCCGACGAGGCCGGCCTCGACCTCAACATGGAGCTGCCGCAGGGGCAGACGGGCTCGGTGGGCACGAGCGTGGCGTCGGCCGAGCAGGACGAGCTGTCGCAGAGGCTGGCTCGCCTCCGGGACCAGGTGTGAGGGACGCGATGGGGGCAGCGGGGCGGGCCGGGCCGGACGCCGAGGCCCGTGCCCCTGGGGGTCCTCGGCCCCGGGGGTCCTCAGCCCTTGCCCCTCGCGTCTGCAGCCCGTGCCCCTGGGGGAGTCGGCCCTGGAGGTCCTCGGCCAGTGCCCCTCGGGGTCCTCGGCCCTTGCCCCTCGCGTCTGCAGCCCGTGCCCCTCAGTGCCCAAGGCCCTTGCCCCTCGGGGTCCGCGGCCCTCTTCACCTGCGCTGGGAACGCCAGCCTCTCGCCACTCCCAGCTGGAGTTTAAAGTTCTGTATAGCTCGTGACGATGTGTATTTTTATAGCTGCCTTCTAACGACTAGCTCATTTGGTGTTTACAGATCGTTCTCGGAAATCGAACAACGCTCTGGTTTCTGTGTGTTGAGGGTAACCGGTACTGTGTGGGTTGGGAGAGGCCGCCTGAAACCTCCCGGAAGGGGAATGGGTGGTTCCTGTCATGCCTCCCCGGGCAGTGACTCGGTGACAGTAGATTTCTGTGTGTCCTTCATTTTGTTTTCCCCTCGGAACAGCTCTGCAATTGACTATTAGTCTGTTCTCAAAACTTTGACTAAAAGGATCGTAGAACTCTTGTGCATAACACTCTGGTGCTGCCTAAGTTCTGTTCATGTCTCACAGCTTGAGGAAATGCCCCCGAGCTTCATGGATCGGGAACAGTTAAGGTTCACTTTCTGTTTTCCCGTTGGTTTTTTTTTTTTTTTTTTTTTTTTAACAGACAGAAGGCTTAACATCGGACAGTTTCGCTTCAAGCAAGCCGCTCAGCACCTTGGTGGTTATTTTTCTGGCTCACACTTGAGCCTTACAGACTGTGTTAATTAGCATGGCAGTCATATGACTCATTCTAGCATTGCCAAAGAACTGGTGATTGTCGATTGCTCCCGGAAACCCTTGGGACTCTGCGCGCGCGTGTGTGTGTGTGTGTGTGTGTGTGTTTAGGTTTTGTTTGGGTTTCTTTAACCAAAAGCAGAAATAAAATTAGAACTGCATTTTAGGTTCTAATTATTTGCTTTTTTTTTTGTTTTTTTTTTTTTGTTTTTTTTGGGGGGGGGTCTTAAAGCAGCAATGATTTAGGATACTTGATAACGCAGTTTGGAATGTTTTCTCCAGCCTTTGAGATCTCAAGTCTGGGAAGAAGGGGCAAAGTGGAGTTGGAAGGTCAGAGATGGACAGAAACCCAGCCCTGGCACTGTGTGTCTTCGCAGACACAGGCAGTGCGTGTGTAGGCCCCCCTTTCTCCTCCCCTCAAAACGTGGCCGTTCACCTTACCAAGAACGCGCAGTAACTTCCTCCTTCCCTTCACAGGACGATTTCTCTACGTGAGAATTACATGTTCTAGAAAAGAATTATAGAAACATTCATAATACCAGGTGTTCACCATTGTAACATGTCTTCCTGTGTGAGTGAATGTTCGGGAAAATAAAAAGTAATCTGTATGCTGAGGAGGACAGCCTCTGGTGTTGATGTGTGGTGACCTCTGACTGGAGGCTAGTCCGTGGGCTGGAAGGGCCACCCGCTGGTCACGAGCCCAGCATCCTCTCTCTAGAAGGCCGAGTGTCTGCTCACGGGCAGGTTGCATTGAAGGAGAGGAGCAGGAGCCTGCACCCCACCTCTGTAAGAGTTCGCAACAAGCCTCAAAAACAGCTGAGTGGTGACACCTTTGGCAAATTTTAAATCCCTTTTCTAATGCAAATATTCCCAACAAAATATATTTTGTGAGATGAAACAATACTTGTATATGCTCAGACTTTCTTCAAAATGTTCACTTCATACTATATGGATGTACATTTTTATGGACCATAAAGGTTATTTTCAAAGGCACTACAGGCCCATGAATTATTTCCTCACTTCTGGAGTTGATAAACAACTGAAATGTAAATCATATAAATTTATCAAATAAATAATTCTAAGCTTTACTGTGAATGCGTGTGCCTCCTATTTAAGAATTCAGAGAGACTGAGTTTGGAAAGCATTGTGTCTTTCCAAATCGGCTCTCAGGTCTCACCACCAGAATCTGTGGTTGGCATGGCGTGTTCAGGCCTGTTTCTCAAAGCCATGCCTGTTTCTTTCTTAATGTAATTGTTTCTTCATGACAAGTGTTTTTTTACTGAAACTCTCCAAGGCCAAAGAAGACAGAAGGTTCCCAGGAAGGCTCCAGCTCTTAACAGGGGATGGTTCCATCTTCCATGCAACTGCTAGCACTACTTTCAGCCATAGATCTTTCTTTATTTGTCTGCCTTTGAAGGCGTGATGTCTAGCATGTAGTTAGAATTGATGTGGGAGAACTTGAGTGGACTAGTGTGAGGGTTTAACTTCCACCCACACCGTTGGAAGGCTCTTGTGAGAACTTGCCCTTCCCAGGGTCAGACACAGTCTATCCTGCTGCCTAAAAAAAAAAAAATCCTAAGATAAGGACTCGCAGCCTTATTAGCTGAGTATAGTACAGGAATCGGCCAGCCAGTCTAACTAGTGCGAATTTTGTGTGCAATATACACCATACCCAGGTGAGCTAAAGTCCAGGCCTGACAGCAAAAGGCTGAACAGACCCTTGTAATTTTGTTTTACAGATCAACTGTTGGCTTCATTTCCCCAGGTGTGCTAAGTTGCTTTAGGAATCAGACCAGTGGCTATTTTGGTCTGGATTCCTGGGGCTGGTCCGGAACCCCGGGGGCTGCTGCTGGCAGCGTCTGCTTATACAGCATGACAAGGGACACCAGAAAGGAAAGCCAGGGCTATGAGTTCCCCAAGGATGGACCCCTTACAGCACTTGCCCAAATGTGTGCCTGTCGCTGCCCTGCAGCGATGGACTTGGTGCACAGAGCCGATAATAACACGCGTGGACTCTGACTGACAGTCAGACTTTATACACTAAGGGTCATATGGAATAAGGGAGGAAGTATTGACCTTATCAACAAAACCCATAAACTTTCTTTTTTTTTTTTTTAAGATTTTATTGTTATTGGAAAGCCGGATATACAGAGAGAAGGAGAGACAGAGAGGAAGATCTTCCATCCGATGTTTCACTCCCCAAGTGAGCTGCAACGGGCTGGTGCTGCGCCAATCTGATGCCGGGAACCAGAAACCTCTTCCGGGTCTCCCGCGCGGGTGCAGGGTCCCAAAGCTTTGGGCCGTCCTCGACTGCTTTCCCAGGCCACAAGCAGGGAGCTGGATGGGAAGTGGAGCTGCCAGGATTAGAACCGGCGCCCATACGGGATCCCGGGGCTTTCAAGGCGAGGACTTTAGCCGCTAGGCCACACCGCCAGGCCCAACTTTCTATACTTTTGTTTGGAATTCTTGTTTTGTGTTATTCACATGTTGTCCACTCAGCTGTTCTCATACAAATGATATCCAATCAGTTATACAAAAGGTATCCATTCGGTTGTTCTCATACAAATATTTATCCAATCGGTTGTAATCCTGTGCTCACTGACCTTCCAGGGTCATAATGTCCTACATTTGCCCCACGTTTGTCTGAATAGTGGGAGCACAAACAGCTTGACCGTGTGTGTTTATTCAGAATGGATACGGTGAGCGATTGAGACAGGAATATATAAAGTGCCAGCTCCGTGGAGCTTCTTCCTACAAATTTATTTTTATAATTTATTTTTTTAAAGATGTATTTATTTTTATTACAAAGTCAGACATACAGAGAGGAGGAGAGACAGAGAGGAAGATCTTCCGTCCGATGATTCACTCCCCAGGCGGCCGCTACGGCTGGAACTGAGCCAATCCGAAGCCGGGAGCCAGGAGCCAGGAGCCTCTTCTGGGTCTCCCACACAGGTGCACTGCTTTCCCAGGCCACAAGCAGGGAGCTGGATGGGAAGTGCAGCTGCCCATATGGGATCCCGGAGCATTCAAGGCGAGGACTTCAGCCGCTATCGCGCTGGGCCCTTTTCTAGAAATTCAAACAAATAAAGAAACAACAACTTTGCCCTTAGATGACATTCAACAAACCAGCGAGGTAGATAGGATAGGGCATACACATAAAAAGAAAATGGATATAGCTGTATTCAGAGTAAAAAAATCTGTCAGAAGAACACAAAAATACACTGGGTGCACTTCATTGCATTTTATATCTCGTCATTTAAGAAAGGGATTAATCACAGGATCAGGCAGCTTGCCTGAAAGCGGCACCGGGGACTTGGCTGCTAAGAGCGACTGTGGGACAAGCTTGACTTTAAGAGGAAAGATGTGGGAGCTGAGAGGTCGTGGAGTCTGGTCGGGAATGGAGAGCTGACTGGACACAAAGGAACAGGATGCCATTGGACAGCTGGCAAGGGGTGTGGCCTGAAAGGCCAGAATTCACCTGAGGAGGGAAGCAGGCGCAGCAGGCATCAGAAGGGCTGCACACAGCATCTCCGTGGGGCGGGGGAGTGGACAGGGCTTCAGACTGCTGGTCAACCTCCTGGCGATCGCTCAGCTGCCTTGGACTTGTAGCCAGTGTGATTGATGCTAGACCAGGGACCCTAGCTGCACATTAGAACAGCTTGGTAAAAGAGAATTCAGAAAGTTCATGGAAAATGAGTTTATTTCGACAAGTAAATCCGAAACCCATGCATACAAGCTTCTTCCGAGAGCTTATGAAAAGTGTATTTCTGGGGGAAAAAAAATACATGTATTTGAAAATATGCACCAAAATGAACATCTTTTAATTCTATCTGTAAAATGCTTCATCCCCATATGGGTACTATTTTTCTCCACCAGCACTTTTCTATCTTGTGGATTAGTATCATGAATTAATTTCAGTAGCACGTTGAGAAAAAAGATTTTGCTTGCCTGGCAGAATTCTGACTTGCTGTGTAGTTTCACAATACAGACCAAGTACATTTCTCAATTAAATGTAGTCGTGTATCCTCAGAACCAGAAGTTTCATTATAAAGGCATTTAGCAAAATTGTTTTCATCTTTTCCTGACTCTCCTGATATCCCCTCTTTGCGGCCAATCCCAAGACCATCAGAATTCTATGACTTTGGATTATTTTAGTGGGGAGAAAGACAAGAAATGGGATTTTTTAAAAAATTAAAGCATTGCTTGGTTGATTGTTTTGTCAATAGCAAGCAGAAGTGGGACCTGAATGATGAAAATAAAAACATGTCTTCAGGGCAGGAGTTGTCGCACAGCTGGTCAAGTAAGACACCATTTGGGACAGCTCATTCCATATCAGCGTGCCTGGTTCAAGTCCTGCCTCTTTTGCCTCCGCTTGGAATCCAGCTCTGAGAGGCCAAGAATGACAGCCAAGTTATTGGGTTCCTCCCACCCGTGAGGGAGACCCAGATGGAATTCACAGCTCCTGGCTTCAGCCTGGCCCAGCCCTGGCTGCTTCTGGGTATTTAGTGAGTAAACCAGCAGATGAAATATCTCTCGTGTTATGGGCTATGTTGAGCTTACTATTCATTTTCTGAGTTTTTGCCTCTTAAAAAGCATACTAAGGACACAGGCACAAATATAGCATACTAAGGACAGGCACAAATATAGCATAGAAAGTGGTAACATTTATTTAAAAGATAACAAAATCACAGATACCCATGGGGCATGTGCAGGAATCCAGTGGGCTGGGGAGAGTGAAGGGGGTAAGAGAGAGATGTTTCTACCTTGTATCCTCTGTGTGCCCCAAGAGCGGGGATGGGAGAAGACACTCCCCATGCCAGACCACCCCAGGTCCCAGACAGGGGGAAGTACTTCCTGCCAAAAGCATTTGATTGGTAGGTGGTTGAGTAGGATTAAGATACGGCTTCCAACCTGTGAACAAGCTAGCTACTTACGTATCCCCTCGGACCCCTGCCTTTCCGTCTCTTTCTGTCACTGTGCCTTGCAGATGTGGTTTTAGAAAGGAAAAAAACTATATCTGCAGCTAAGAGCATCCTCAGCTATGGTAGGAAAGAACAAAAAAGTCAACATCAAAATTGCTCTCCCACTACTGTAGTTTGTAATCATTGTAGTTTGGTGGTGTTGATGATTTTCTTTAAAAAGATTTGTTCATTCATTTGAAAAGCAGAGAGAGAGAGAAATGGTGGGAGAGAGCTTCCATCCACTGGTTCATACCCTCCTCCCCCGGTGGCCACAATGACCAGAACTAGGCCAGTCCAACAGCAGCCAGGAACTTCCTTCGGGTCCCCCATGCGGGCACCGGGGCCTACACACTTGCACGATGTTCTGTTGCTTTTCCTAGGCACATTAACGGGGAATTGGATCAAAAGTGGAACCACCGAGTGCTAGAATGGCTCCCATACGGTTTGACAAAGCCGGCCCCATCTTTGTCATTCTTAAATCTGCTCAATTTTTCTGGGTAGCCTGAGACTGCTTGAACATGTAATTATATGCAAAATTCTGTGTATGCTTTGGAAGACTCCCTGATTAAAACCCATCTTCAGATACACAGTCGCAGGAGACTCAGTTTGAAGAAGCACTTCTACAACATATTTGAAAAACACATCAGTTTGAACCAAAAATCAAGGTGGAAGGCTGGCCTAAATGTACCACTGTTAAGGGGAAATTGATACGAAAGACAGATTACCTTGGTTCTTATGTGAAAGGAATATCTCCATGCAGCCAAATCAGTGAGCAAAGCAAGATTTATGAAAGATTAAAACCTCTTGCTGCAGTAGTTAGGAGGCAGCTCCAAAAGAGGAAGACTCACAAATCTGGTTGAAATGGAGCCTTAAAAATGTGCAGTGGAGGACCTGGCACCATAGCCTAGCAATTAAAGTCCTCGCCTTGCACATGCCAGGATCCCATATGGGTGCCCATTCGTGTCCCGGTAGCCCTGCTTCCCATCTAGCTCCTTGCTTGTGACCTGGGAAAACAGTGCAGGATGGCCCAAAGCTTTGGGACCCTGCACCCACATAGGAGACCTGAAAGAAATTCCTGGCTCCTAGCTTTGGATCAACTCAGCTCCAGCCGTTGCAGCCACTTGGGGACAGAAGATCTTCCTCTCTGTATATCTGACTTTGCAATAAACATAAGATAAATCCTTAAAGAAAAAACGCAGTGGAGTCGGCGAGTGGTGAAAACAGAAAGCAGCTGACAGAGGTGAGGACACACAATTCAGAGAGCCAGGATTATAATCCTGTCCAGCTTGCTCAAAGCAGGTGCCATCAGAAGGCCTTTCCCATCTTCCATGCACATGCTAACTTCTAGTCTCATGATAAACTGAAAACTCAGGTGGCTTTGCTGCTTCCTTGCTATTCTGCTAAGACTCAAAACCCAAAGCAACAGGAAAACCCAGCTAACCCCCCTTCTGTTGCTTGTCTTTGGTCTTGCTCAAGGCAGCTGCTGGGAAGTAAGGATCTGGTGCACCTGTCAAAGCATTCCACCTTTTCTCATCCTTCCAGGGACCTGGCCCTATCAGCGTACTAGTTCATCTAATTTATACCCCTGTATTCTTGTTTTCCTTTTTTAAAATGATTTTCCTTTTACTGGCAAAGCATATTTACAGAGAGAGAAGAAGAGACAGGCACAAATCTCCCATCTCCTGGCTCACTGTCCAAATGGCCGAAATAGCTAGAACTTGGCCAGTCCTAAGCCATAAGACAGGAGCTTCTTCCAGGTCTCCCACATGAGTGCAGGGGCCCAAGCAGCTGGGTCATCCTCCGTGGCTTCCCCAGGCCATTAGCAGGGAGCTGAGTCAGAAGTGAAACATCTAGAACTTGAACCGGTTTCCATATGGAATGCCCATGCTGCAGGCAGAGTCGTAATGGGCTACACCAAGGCATGGCTCCCTCTCTTTGTTTTCTTATTTGAAGAGCTCCCGTCTGTCTGACCTAAATGAACACAATGGCTGAGGACAGGCCAGGCTGAAGCCAGGGGTGAGGATTCAAACCAAGTCCCCTGTGGAAGCCCCAGGAACTCAAGTACATGACCATGACCTTCTGCGTTCTTGGAGACCTACACCAGCAGGAAGCCAGAACTGAAGGCTGACGCCAGAACCCACTTGCAGGCATTCCACTCTAGGACACCAGCCAAACACCCACCTTGCCTAACCACCAGGCCACACGCCCATCCTTGCCTCTCTATTCTCAGTTCTATTGAAAAAACTGGGGGGGGGGGGGGTTGACGTTCACGGATGAATTTTCACATGTTATTGCACAGCACAACTCCACGAGCTCAGCACGTACGGCATCAGTGGCCTTCCAGAAATACCCTTGGAAATGCTCCCTGTGGCCCCCCAGGTGTCTCAGAGGCCATGGAAGTAACTGTCAGAGCTGATTGGAGGGGCGGAGAGAAGCTGCCACCTCTCCTTGTCAGCATATCTCAGAATCACTTCTCTTTGATAGCCTGCAAAAAGGGACTCCCACCAGTTCCTTTGGAAGGCAGCATTTAATCATGTACCAGCCCTCATTCTTTCCACCATTGTTACCATATGAATAGATTCGCCCACCTACCTCCACCCTATGTGCACTGCGGGATAAATTGGTTACTTCCTAAATTCTAACTATAGCCCTAAACTTCATACTCGGTTATTAGTTCCATCCGGCCTTCCCCCTCAGGCCTGACTTGTTCCCGCCCCGCCTCCCTGGTGCTGCCTGTGTATGGTCCAGGGGCGGGGCCATCTCTGAGCACAGAGAAGTACTTTCTCACACCTGGGTCAGGGCTATACACCAAAGCTCCCTTCTTACTGCTACTACAGCATCTCTGCCTTCATCAGAGACTCCGAGGTCTCCCTCCTGCACCTCCTGCTCGAAGCCAACTCCTCATCCCAGGCCCTTCACCCACCTTTAGGTAGACATTGGCACCTGCCAGGGCTTACAGCGTCTCCTCCATCGAAAGGTACTTTGGCTTCTTAGTGACCCACGCAACACATCAGACCAAAGCAGTCTCCCTTTGTAGCCTTCCCACCTCTCCCAGCTGAGCTGACCTCACTCCTGCCTAGTGAGGCCCCACCACCACTTCCTGTCCCCGGCGTTGAGACTCCATGCTTGTCCGTCCGCTCATTCTGTTGACGCTTCACCTGCCACGGAGGTGGCTCTTGGTGCAGGTCAAAGGTAGGTGTTAGGCCAGAGCAATGATGCAGGGATGGAAGCTATGGAGATGCTACCCCCACCTGACCCCCACCAGACCCTCAGGAGGACTGGCAGGCCATGCGGCAGGTGTGTGGTGGATGATCTGCTGTGGAGGAGACCCATAGGCCGAGAGAATACACAGCTGCCTTCCACCCTGGGGCCCAGGCATCAGGGCTCCTGTTTGAGACAGGTGGGCAAGGAGGGCCTCCCAGGAGGCCAGGAACAGTATCCTTTGTGGCCTCCTGCAGGAGGCAGAGCCATGCCTGCGGTCTCCGAGTAGAGAGAACCCCATGTCATTCATTCATCTGTCGCAAGCTGTTCTTGCTTCTCCAACCCTGGATTATGTGGCACAGATCAGACGGAGGGGATCAGACCTACTCTGGCAGCCTCAGCAGGTGTGCCAACACACAGCTCACTCTCACATAGCTATACGCCACACAGCCCCTCCACACCCATGCAGCTGTACCCTCCCACAGTCACACACACACACACTCACACAGCTACGTACACTACCACACAGCCCCTCCACGTACACGCCACTGTACCCTCCCACAGTCACACAGCCACACATGCAACTGTACCCTCACACACAGTCACATACACACATACACACACAAGACAACGTTTGGTTCTTATTAGGAACTTTGGCTAACAGGCCACATGTGGCTTTCTTATTCCAGTTTCATGATACCACCCTCTTGTGCTAGAGTGGTCCCCCAGGAGGGAGGCCCCCAGCCTCTGCTCGCAATTCTCACTAACCCCCAATCGCAGACCAATAAGAGCAAGGTGGCAGTAAGGCACATGTGATATGCACTTGTGCATAGATTTACATGCATGAACAGCCGGCAGTGGGGTGCCAAGCATACAGATGCGTACTCAACAGACAGAAAGCAGGACGTCCCCGTGCACACGGAGCTTGTGGGAATGACGCAGCACTTGTCCTGCCTGGAGAGGATAGAATCCCAGGGACCTTTCTGAACTCGCGCTGCTCTCTCTGCAGCTTCCTGGAACGGATTGACAGCGTCAGTCTGGTTGACTACACACCCACGGACCAGGTAAGGGCAGTCAGGACCTGCCTCACTCTTTGGAAACACAGTGACTTACAGTTTTATTCAGCCATTACCTAAAAGCCTGCAAGTCGCTGCCATACCCCATGTGTGTCCATAGCGTGTCAGCTCCCTGCTGGTGCCTGACACTGTCTAAGCCTATGAGTCGCTAACTTGAAAGTCCTTTAGGTGCAGCCTGGGAATACCTGGTGCCCGTGGCCTGTGGGAACTAAGCCTGTCTTCCCCAGCTGCACGAACCATGCCCATTCTGCATCTGGCCTCGGTGCTGGCCCCCACGTAACATGCAAGCCACTTTCTGGGGTGCCCTAGAGTGACTAGGCTGAGTCAGTGTGAAGTCCCCCCAATTCACATTTATAGGGAGCAGAGAGGGAGCTGCTGAGCTCAGATGTTTCACCCACCCCACTCCCCCCCAACCAATGTTTCCAGGATCCACCCCTGGGAGGATGATATGCCAGCCGTGGTAGCTTCCTTGATCCATTATGGGTGTCCCCAGCACTTATTATGCTCACATAAACCCGCAAAAGAGGACTTCCCCTCGCCTTCCAGGATTATGACTGTGTGGCTGCGTGGTGGACACCATAAAGGATTCGGTCGGCCTGGGAGGTGGGAGGAATCTGACACCCGCCGCAGATGCCCAAGGTGTCAGATCTGTGGCTTCCTCATCCCCTGGGAGCAGTCACATCTTCAATTCCAGAGAGAACCACAGGAGGCAGAGGAGAGGGGGGATATCCACAGCTACCAGTCCATGAGAGCAGCGACTGCTTCATGCAGTCACATGTGTTCTGAGCTAGCCTTGCCTCCCAGCCCTTGGCTGGTCCTCACCCCAGAATACTAGGCACCGTGATTCAGCTGTCAGGTAGCTGGCAGCAAGATGCATTCTTTGATAATGAGGAGGAGGATGCTGCTGCTGATGATGGACAGTTCCTGTTGTTTGTTTTTCCTTACAAGGGAAGACATTATCATTTGACAAAATGCAACACACACACACACACACACGCACACGCACGCACACACACACACATACAAGAAGACTGAGGATCTAACTCAGTTCCTTTCCCTCTTCTGGCCCCCAGGACCTCCTCAGGTGCAGAGTTCTAACCTCGGGGATCTTCGAGACACGATTCCAAGTGGACAAAGTGAACTTTCAGTGAGTGTGCACTCGAGAGCGCGGCCTGCTTGCAGAGATGGTGGGCCCGGAGCCTTGAGGGGTTGGGGTGGGGGGCTGGTTCTGGCAAGGTTGTCATGGGCCTCTCCAGGTGGGAAGATTTTAGAGGCTGGTTTTTTTTTTTTAATCACTCGTTGCTAAAGTGGAAATGAGGGTCTGAATAGAAACCACAGTGTCCCTGCTAGCTATCCATTTCATTGGTCCTTTAAATTTTTCTTTTATTTATTTATTTATTTTTAAGATGAGACAGGCATGCCACATCCTGGTCTGCCTATCAGATGCCCTCAAGAGCCATGGTGTTTTCAAAGCATTCACAAAGATGGGCACTGAGCCTTGTAGTTGGGATACCTGCTCTCCCCCCTCCCCCGCCCATGTCAGAGTACCTGGCTTTGAGTTTGGGCTCCAGCTGCCCGCTAATACACATGCTGGGAGACAGGGGTGACGGCTCAAGTCATTGGGTTCCCGACACCATGTGGGAGACCTGGGTTGAGTCCTAACTCCCAGATCCTGCCACCAGCTATTTCCAGCATTTGGGAAGTAAACCAGTGGATGGGAGCCTAAAAGGCTCTTTCTGTCTCCCACTTGAACATGGAAATGAAAAGTGTTCTTTAAAGCATTCGCTAAACACACCATCCGTCACACCCAGTCCCTGGCAGTTGTCTTCTATACACTGATTCAAAGCCTGAAAATAAGTCAATAGAGACCTTGGGGCTTGTGGGCTACATGCATGGGAGCTCAGAGGCCTGGGAAGAGTGAAGGGAGTACAGGTAGACGCAGAAACCCCCTAAGGGCAGATGGAAGAGGGAGTACATGCAGCAGACAGCTATGAGAAGAGGGGCTGGGACCAGCTTGTAGAGTCAGAGAAGTCCATGGGAAACCTGGGCATGGCCACGCTGGCTGTGCAAGATTGGGGGAACCTGAAGCTGGGGCCCAGAGGTCTTTCCCAAATTGGGGAGACAAGAAGAACCCATTGCAGCACCCCAGGGAGATGTGTGGATGTAGACAGGCCGTGGGGAGAACAGTTCCATAAGGGACTAGGTGCATGACTCACTAGAGACCAGGTGCAGGGACCCGAAAACTAGAGCGAAGCTTGGCCTTCACGCTGCCCCCACTGGAGACTTGTGTTGAACTCAGAGATGCTCCAGTACCTGAGCCAGACGTGGTACATGCCTTAGGTGCCCACTGTGTGTCTCAGACAGCTGCTGTCACACCTGCACCCCATAGGATGACAGAGAAGGGGTGGAGTGTGGGAGGAGCTGTAGAACCTGGAGCCCAAGATTGCACAGGACTGAGATTTGAGGCCCAGGGAAGAAAATGGAGCCACATGTGATGGGTTCCCATAACCATCTCCCTTTCACTCTTCCACAGCATGTTTGATGTCGGTGGCCAGCGGGATGAGAGAAGAAAATGGATCCAGTGCTTCAATGGTGATCTGATGCCCTTAGGACCATGGGGGTGATCGCTCATACTCACACTGCTCCTGGGTCTGCCTAGCTTTGAATGTGGCCATCTCTAGCTCAACTAGTGTGTGGAGCAATGCGACTGATGGAAGATTACCATGTCCCTTCCTAAATCTGTCCCATTGTGTCCTACAGAGAATCCCCGTATAACTCAGCTTACAGTAACTTGGGACCCAAGTCAATTCCCTTGATATAGTCACAACGTTGAAAACATGGGTTGGAATCCCATACACAAAGCACCACAAACCCACAGTCGTTTGGTAGAGAGGGGAGCTCCTCATTGTGTTCATGTCACTGCAGAGTGATGTTGGGGACTTGCTCAGCACCCCCATCTTACCGGGGTGTTTCCTGTCTCCTTCTCCAATTCAGATGTCACCGCCATCATTTACGTGGCCGCCTGTAGCAGCTACAACATGGTCATCCGGGAGGACAACAACACCAACAGGCTGAGGGAGTCCCTGGACCTCTTTGAAAGCATCTGGAACAACAGGTCATAAAACTCCCACAGCCGCTGTTAGCTGGAGCGGGGGGCGGGGCGGAGGGGAGCGTTGCAGGTATTCTCTCATAAAGGATGTAGGAAACTTTCGTGTTCTCTCCTTCCTGACCATCTAGCTCATCGAGTGTCCAGACATCCTTCAGATGAGGAGTATTCCTCCATGGAGCCCTGATAGGGCTAGCAGAAGACATCTCAATGTGTTTTTAAACACTTCTCTATCCGGGGTTCAAAATGGATTATGTTTGGTTTTTCTTTTTTTTTTTTTTTTTTAAGATTTATTCATTTTATTAAAGCCAGATATACACAGAGGAGGAGAGACAGAGAGGAAGATCTTCCGTCTGATGATTCACTCCCCAAGTGAGCCGCAACGGGCCGATGCGCGCCGATCTGAAGCCGGGAACCAGGAACCTCTTCCGGGTCTCCCACGCGGGTGCAGGGTCCCAATGCATTGGGTCGTCCTCAACTGCTTTCCCAGGCCACAAGCAGGGAGCTGGATGGGAAGTGGAGCTGCTGGGACCAGAACCGGCGCCCACATGGGATCCCGGGGCTTTCAAGGCGAGGACTTCAGCCGCTAGGCCACGCCGCCGGGACTTATGTTTGATTTTTCAAAGCCTTCTACTTCAGGGCATTTGAAAATACCTTAGGTGATCCCTAAGAGACCCTTAGGGAGCAGTGGCATCCAGAACTGTATTGGAGTGCCTGGCTTTGGGTCCCAACTCCACTTCCCATTCCAGCTTCCTGCAGAGGCACACCTTGGGAGGCAGAACATGATAGCAGAGTAGTTGGGTCCCTACCGCCCAAACAGTAGACCCAGATGGCGCTTCAGACTCCTAGCTTTACCCGGTCTAGTTCTAGCTGTTACAGGCATTTCATAATTGAGCCAGCAATGGGAGATTACTCTCTCTCTCTCTCAAAATACCTTAAATAAATAATTTTTAATTAATTTATTTGAAAGACAGAATTACAAAAGGGAATAGAAGACATCTTGCTGGCTCATTTCCCAAATGACCACACAAACAGCCCAAACCAGGTACCTCAGTCCAGTCTCCCACATGGGTGACAGAGGCCCAAGCACTTGTGACATCTTCCAGTGCTTTCCCAGGCACATTAGGGAGGAACTGGATGGGAAACAGAGATTTAAACCAGCGCTCTGACACAGGACCCCCGCCATTGTGGGTGGCAACTTAACCTGATGTGCCACAACCTGGCCCCTGGCTCCACTTCTGATTCCAGCTTCCTGCTGATGCACACCCTAGAGGTGCCACGTGGGTCCCACATGAGACCTAGAAGGAGAGCCAGGCTCCTGGCTTCTGTCCCCAGCTGGTGGGGGCATCAGGGACGTGCACCAACAGAGAGGAGCTCTCTCTATCTCTTAATCACAAGTTGTTTGTGTGTGTTTGTTTTGTTTGTCTGTGATCCAAGTATTTTTATTATAGAACCAAATTTTAGCTTTGGAGCTAATAGATGTGTATCCCCAGTGGAAATGAGTTATAAAACACGCCACTGCCAGCTAACTTCCCACACCTGCTCATCATTGCCTACAGAGACACTGCGGATATAGGTCCATCATCCACTGTGAAATCCTGTGTATCTCCAGAAAGAAGACAACATCTCCCTTTTAATCTTGCAGCTCCTACGTTAGAGGCACTGATGGATACCAGCGTGTGTGAAATACGCATTTTTCTTTCTCCCCTTTTTCAGGTGGCTACGGACCATTTCTATCATCTTATTCTTGAACAAACAGGATATGCTGGCAGAAAAAGTCTTGGCAGGGAAGTCAAAAATTGAAGACTACTTCCCAGAGTATGCAAATTATACTGTTCCCGAAGATGGTGAGATTTTAAAACATTGTTCTGGAGCGGAGAGACAGAATGAACAATTTCTTAAGAGCTCTGTAGCTGTCATTCATATACTTCTGAAGGATCAAAGGCAGACCACTAGTTGGAATCAACCCTCCCTCCAACTGCCCCATTTTATAGGCTGCCGGTGGTCCCTTTTCTGAAATACTTGGAACCAGAACTGTTGTTTATTTTGGAAGGTTTTTATTTTATTTTATTTTGCAGTATTGGCATACACATAATGCGCCATCCTGAGCACAGAACCCAAGTCTAAACATGAAATCCACTTGTGTTTCTTATACTGCTCGTACCTAGAGACTCAAGTGATTTTGTGTAGTGTCGTTTATGCGCCCACCTGCTGCCTGTGTCCTGCCTCCTGAGGTCAGCTGGGGAATTCTCCGTCTACACTGTCATGTCAGAGCTCAGAACACTGAGATTCTTTCGCATGTTCAGAGTTCAGGGTTTTTGGAATGGAGATGCTCCACCTGTTTTAAAATGTCCTGTTTGGGACTCTGCCTGTAAATGTCTTTTTAAGAGTTCCCATTCAAACTGCCACAGAAGAAGGCATGACCAGGGTGCTGCTGCCAGGGTGAGTTCCCTGCCGGGCTGCCTCTGATTAACCTCCTGTGACAGCCTTCTTAGTCCTTCCAAGAGGCTGTCCCACGTGGATCTTCAAAAACTGTTGGAAATGCACATTATGAAAAGGACTTCAAGTTGGTTTGCACCAAAATAAACATCTTTTCATTTTGTCTTTCCACGAGCTTTTTGAAACATCCTTATGTCTGGTAATTCCTTTGCCACAGGTTTTTGGAAGTAGCTTGCATGCACAGCATAGTGTATTTCAACCCTCAGGAAAGGCCCATGCCCAGAGCCTACCCCAATGGATGCCATGCAGCTGCAGAGGTGGGGAACTACCACCCCAGCACACACCCCAGGCTGAGTAGCACAGTGGGCATCATGCCCCTCCCTGCAGGTACCTGCCTTTGGCCCAGCACAGCAGTGTCCGAGTCAAGCCTCCACTCCCGGGAGTCTCCACAGATCCTATTGCTGAGAAAGCAGTGGGATAACACTCAGGTGGGCTGCCTAGAGCGTAGGACCCCAGATTCCATGAGGTCATGGAAAGCAGTGGAGTTATCCCAAGAACTGGACTCTGCGAAGGAGGACCCAGAATCCCAATGATCCACAGCAGGTTGATTTATATGTGCGGCAGGAACAGAGAGGGGTAGTCTTGCTAGGAGCCAGGCGGTAGGGGCTCACAGCTGTGCCGGCTTGAACCCAGCCCTCCCTCCTGCCTGCCAAGCTCGCCAGGGAGGACAGCCTTTAAGAAGTTTTTCTCCCACCTGGCTCACTCTGCTCCAGCTGCTGTAACCAAATATCCCAGATGGGGTCGTATATCAGCAACAGGAGGATGTTGCTCACCACCTGCAGCCTGAGAAGATCCTGCCAAGGATGCTGCAGCCCTGGTCTTATTCTCACATGGACAAAGGAACACATGGACACATGGACAAAGTTCCCTGGGGGCCACTTACATGAGAACATTGCTATAGTTAGGATAGGATTTGCTCCCCACCTCAGGCATAGGTGTAAATCCCCAAATCAGGGACCGCTGGTGCTAACAGGGTGAAGCCTTGATCCAGGTACAGGCTCTGGGGAGTGCAGTCTTTAGGTCACTGGGGGCTTGCCTTCTCTGTCTGTCTTTCTGTCCTCTCTCTCTCTCTCTCCCTCCCCTCTCCTTTCTGGGTCAGCAGAGGTTCTTCCCTCTGCCACTGCTAGCCTCCAGCCCATCAGATCCCATACAAATCGGGCCATCCAGTCTCGCTCCGACCTCTGCCCGGGAGCATCCAAAGCTTGATCAGGGGTGGGACTTCCTCCTTCCTTGAGTAGCTTCTCTCAGGTCTTATCATGAGAAGCCACCCACCTTGGGTCCCAACCAGTGGCTGAAGGCAGAGTTCCCACAACCTATTGGCTCCCCCAGGCCTCTCCTCCCAGCTCTATTGCACTGGAGCTTAGGTCTCCATGCAAGAATTGTGGGGCAACACAAGTATGTGCCCCAAGGAACAGTGTCACTGGAGCTGTAGCCATGTAAATGACAGGAGAGCAGGGAGGAAGTGTGCCATACGTGGCCAGCGCCCCTCTGTAATCCCCTCTGTGTTCTGCCTGGCACTACCACCTGTGCAGATCACTAACGGACACGTCTGTGATTTCAGCAACACCGGATGCAGGAGAAGACCCCAAAGTGACAAGAGCCAAGTTCTTTATCCGAGATCTCTTCTTGGTAAGTAATCCCATTAACCTTGGTTTTCCCTGCCACCATGAGTTAACACTGTTCTATATAGTTTGCAAACTACTTAATCCTTTTCTGATTACATTTTTTTTTCTTACCCGGAACCATGGATGGTGAGAGAATGGAAAGGGTTGTAGCCTGCATGGCAGAGCTGAGCCCACTAGAGTTCAGGGAAGCCCAGCGTCTCCCACCCAGAGTCACACAGCTTCCTGGCAGCAGCGCCGGAGCAGGCTCACAGTACTCAGCCCTCCTCCTCTATCCACAGCAGCTGCCGGCTAAAGCCAAAGATGGACAGGGAGCAAATTCAGACATTTCTTTTTTGTTTCCCTCCAACTTTTTGTTTTGACGTCATTGCAAGCTTACGTAAGAAGTGAAAGAATTATACACATAGTTCTTAGAGGATCTAACCAGTTGGTAAAACGTCACCTCTTGCTTGTAGCTGACTGCTTTTACTAGCTTGAAGCTGGTCAATGCCAGGGCACTCCCAAGGGCATGTTCCCATGTGTGGGCAGTTACTGACATCCAAAGAAACAAGAGCCCTGGCTGCCTGAGCCGCGGCCCCCAGGCTTGGAGGCCGAGCACAGGGAAGGGACTTTACCCCTTCCCATAGCAGCCAGCCTGGTGGCACCCTCTGAACACCAGGGGGAGCTAGAGGGTGATGATGATGCTCAGCCCCAGTCCTGGAGCACTGAAGGGCGGGAGCCACCCAGAGCAGCTGGTGCACTCGGGACCTGTGCGACCTGCCACCCTGCCATGGAGTCTCAGAACCAGCGTGCACTGAGGAGCTCTCCAGCCTGGAATTCAGCCCTTTTGCATTAAAATGTATTTTTATTTGAAAAGCAGAGTTAAAGAGAGACAAGGAGAGACAGATCTTCTATCCACTGAGCCTTTTTCCAAATGGCTGCAACGAGCAATACCGGGCCTGTGTCCGTGGCCAGGAGTTTCTTCTGGAGCTCTCATGTGGGCACAGGGACCCAAGGATGTGTGGACCATCCTTATTTTTTTTTTTCTCAGGTGCATTACCAGGGAGCAGGATTGGAAGTGAAGCAGCCAGGACTCAAACAGGCGCCCATATGGGATGCCGGCACCACAGGCAGAAGCTTCACTTATGATGCCACTGCACAGGCTCCCAGAAATCCTTTTTTTTTTGGAAGAGCATCTTATAAGACCATAAAGTAGAAAGCCACGTAACCAGTGTTCCACAGTCTGCTCTTCTAATGAGGACTACAAGTTGACCAAAACCAGGAACTGGGTATTTGGATGGAGGGTAGGAGTAGACTTTTCCGACACAAATCTAAACCTGCAGCAGGCCTCTTCTTATTCCCCACCAGTAGATCAAAGCTGGCCCGGGGGGCGATGAGAGCCTGAGACCAGCTGAGCCCTGAGACAGCCCCTAACCAGGTTGCTTCAGTGCGTTTGATCAGCTCAGGAGTGAACCCTGGGAGAGAGGCGGTGGTGGAGACCATGGCAACAGAGGGCCTGGGAAGAAAGCTCCTTAAAGGAGGAGGGACTCAGGAGGCCCCTCTTGGGGGAGGGGAAGGCAGGGCCTTCCCACTGAGAAGGGAGAAGGCACAGGGGGAAGAGCTCTGCACCTCCCGCCTAAGAACACGGCATCTGGACCTCCCCGAGTCGGAGCCCAGTAGAATGTACAAGAGAGGCAACCAGCTGTGTGGTGAAAGCCCCCAGGACCCTAGGTCCCATCAGTCACCCGAACACAGCCCTGGCCTCCCAAATTGGCTGCTTCAGACCCCGGAGAGCCAAGGAGAGAGGTATCTGGCATTCTTAAGGTATCTGGCATTCTTGAGATGCCTTTGTCTCCTGGGCCACTGAGCTGAGCTCACCATTGCTGTTACCGCCTGGGGCAGAGCCCAAGGGAGCTGGGCGGCAGCCAGGGGGTCCAGCCCTAGGGTAGAGTCCAAGACAGCCCAGTCTTCCTTACCCTTCTTTATCTTTGTTCAGGAAAGTCAGGGGCCACAGGAGTGTCTGGGAAAGGGAGGAACCTGCCCTTTATGACCCGCAGCAGCCTTGCCCCAGGCAAGGACAAACCAGGCTAATTATGACAGAAGCAAATCTATTTCCTTCTGCATTAGCCACAGATTCACTGAGCCTGAGCGCCCAATACCTCACCTGGTGTTTAGGATTGAAAAGATGTATTACCCCCTACTGCCAGGAGGCCATAATTTAAAACAAACTTGTAAGTGCTAAGAGAACTCCAACTGTTGCTAAGAATCAGTGGGATAATCTATGAGGGGTCTGCTGGACTGTAAGACCTGGGCCTGGACCCTGCGTTTCCATCACAATGCTTTCCCAGGAGGCTTGGCAGGCACAGAGAGCTGAGGAGAAGTGCCTGGCATCGGGAGCTTGCTCCGTAAGAGGCTCAGCGGCCCCACGTTCACCTGCCCAGGCTGGGCTGATTCTCCAGGGGCAGCACCTGTTTGCCCCTGGACTGTGTGTTCTCCGGAGCTGCTCTCCCTACAAGGACACCAGCCTGGGCTAGGGCCCAGCCACATGACCTCACTATACCTCAGTCACCTCCCTATACACTCTATCTCGTTAGACAGTTCAGGGAAACATGTGTTTTTGGGGTTTAGATTATTTGTTATCTATATAGAAAGAGCTCCCAGTTGCTGGATCATTCCCCTCAACTGCCTGCCACAGCCACTTCATGTGCCACAGGGCCAGCAACTCCATCAACTTTTGGGGAACTCTTCTATACGGGTTTCAAAAGTTGCTTTGAGACAAAATAAACTTAGGCTAATTCCATTTTCCACAAACTTTGAGTGAGCTTTTACCTGCTGCCTCCCAGCTGTGCTCGGAGCTACACCAGGCTGTGGGGTTGTGTGGCCCCCAACAGCGTACCCAGAATGCAATTTGCACTGCTACAGGTTCCTGCGCTGACCAGCAGCCATCCAGCTGTTGCCAAAGCCCTCTGGCCTTTGCACAAAGCACTGCTTGCCCAAAGGCCATCCCGGAGAGGGTCAGGGCTGTGTGGTCCTCAGTGGGTACACTCTGTCTGTATCTCTTGTAGAGAATCAGCACGGCCACGGGTGACGGCAAACACTACTGCTACCCTCACTTCACTTGTGCCGTGGACACGGAGAACATCCGCAGGGTGTTCAACGACTGCCGTGACATCATCCAACGGATGCACCTCAAGCAGTACGAACTCTTGTGAGGGGCTGCTGCCTGCCCGCCTTCCCGCCGCCCCCACACCCGCTCCCTCACACCCCGCAGGTGGAAGCTTCTCCAACCCCCATGCTCATGGTAGGACATCATTTCTAGTTTCACCTGGCGGCATCTGTCCCGCTTCTGGATACACCCCACGTGCAACCACCAAGCCTCCGGCTACCTCTGACCCACCCCAGGTTTGGCTCTGCAGTTTCCTGTTCTCACGGAGCACAGCCTTCCGCAGGTTCCCAACAGCCTCGTCCACGTGTGTCACTCTCCTGGGAGCTGACAACACAGTGACATCTCTCTGGGCGGGGACCCGGGTACTCAATTGTCCCTTTATCCATCAGCAAAAAGGCATAGCTTGCTAGACAGGGAAGAAACACTCTTCCAAGTTATCAAGCAGAGAAGTGTGTGCGCAATGCTGCACACCGCTGTCTCCTGCCACCTTAGGACGCTGCAGGGTGGCAGGTGGCCGGTCGTTCCCAGCTGTACCATGCCCAGGACAAGGACAGACCCCCTTCCATTGCGCTGCCCGTCACAGGCATTTCAATCATAGCCACCTGAAGCCTTGTCCATTTAGGCAGAAAATCAGCCACACTTCTTCCTGCAAAAAACGTGTCCCCATCTACCAATGATTTTCTACACCCCCATGAAATGTGGGTGCAGCCTCCTGGCCTCTTTCCTTTTGTTGCTGGTTCTTAACACTGTACAGACCCCCAAGATGTAACACTCTTTGGTATCACAACTAAAGGAAAGCTCCTTGTAGACTAGTGTGCCTTGACTCGGCTACCCCTGTGGACCAAATGTGTTGTTCTTGTGCTCAATGTTACCTGCTGCTGACTCCGAATAGGGGGCTGGATGACTGCTGTAGAATTCGGAGTACTTTTATCCCGTGGTACTTTATCAAGTACTTCTTCGTAAGAAAGTGGCAGCAACGGTCTGATGCCAGTGCAGGTCCTGCAGCCACCTGCTCACTTTCCTGTGCTTCAGCCTCAACCCAGTTCAAAGGGAGAAACTGACATCTCTTTTCAGAAAAGCTGCGTCACCTCCCCACCCCGCCCCTGACCCCACTGACAGCTGTCTAGAGAATTTCTTTCTTGATTACCTTGCTGTTTAAAGACTGCAGAGGGCCCAGGCATCCATTCGCTCAGTCACAACCTGGAACAGACACCACCAGACGCATGTCAGACAGCGGCGTGGGGTCAACAGGTGCGCTCGACCCTGGGGAACAAGGACAGTTATCTCCCTCGGTCATGGACTGAAATACGCACCCAAAACTCATGGCTGTTTCTCCCCCGTATAGGATTTGCAAATGCAACCTCAGAAGTTAGGGCACACAGTACAGCTGGACCACAGCCACAGCTTTCAGAATAGTTTCCTCCGATCTAGAGATGTCCAAAGTTAAACGCTTAAAACAAATGCAGAAAATCACTCCACGAATCTTCTCATGTTTAGCACTTTCAGGTGTGCTGTGAATCAGCATTCCCTAATCCATTAGAAATCCATTCAGACTTAAACACCACTTTTTCCACAAAAAGATAACTTTTTAAGCAATCCGTACCACACATGCGCTGTCTCATGATGTCTTCCATCTCCCTATACTTTCAAAGCAACCCGAGCTGCATCTCCACATAAAAAAGTTACCCACTGTCGTTATGCAAAATTAGTTAATTCTCTAGCCATCCCATTTAAAAGATTGAGTTTTTTTTTAAAAAAAAAAAAAACAAAAAGGAGAAGGAGGAGAACCAGCCTGGGGTGGGGGGAAATGAAAAGGAAAGACCCATGTTCCTCTCCATGTTGCAACTGTCTTGCATTCGCTGAGAGGCATTCCATGCAGACACAACAAGCAGCCTCCTGGAGAGAAAGCCGGGCTTCTCTTAAGAATCCCACTTGCATCGGCAGACAAGTCTGTGAAGACAAGATGTCGCTGCACAGCGCGCGATGCTTCCAAGCGTTCTGCTTCCCGTCTGCAGCAGGTGAGGACCATGCCTGGGAGATGGCTGCACATGAGCCTCACGTGTGCCGTCTGGGCGCTCCCGGGGAAGCAAGGACTGTGTGACTATCTTGTGCATGCGAGTGATAAGTGTCAGTAGCATCTACAAACTGTACAAAAGCAACTTTGATAAAAAAACAAAACAGGAAGCGGATTTGTGGTAGAGTACATGTTTCACTTTGCTAGCATGAGACTAGTACAACCGTTTATTCTACAGCCACTCGCGTCAGTGATCTGGGATTTCCACAGCATGAGCCAAGAAGGCCCATGCGGGATGTTCACTGTCCACTCGACTTAACGTGAGCTCTCGAGGAAGTTGGCTTCCTTTGGCTTGAACGCAAATGACCAGATGCAGGGATTGCCTCCTCCCTGTCACCATGTCGTGTGCATTCTGAACAGGTGCCCACCGAAAAGAAGAGGTGCGGCTAAAAGCTCAAAGTGGATCAAGACGAGGAGCACAAGGAGGCCGGCTGCTCCGCAGTAGATGGCCAGGACCGTATCCTCAAATGGCAGGTAGCACTTGGCGAGGGCAAAATCCGCGGCTGTGATGCTGCCCTGGAAGAGAAATGACAGAAGGTTCTACCACAGCTAGAGCGCCACAGATCTAGCTGGGACAGAGCAGAGACGAGAGGTGTCAAGGCCTTGAGCCTGCACCAGTCAGCACACGGTGAGCAAAAGAAGGAAGTCCGGGCCATGGGTGCCTGGGGATCAAGTCTGGGGCACTGACCTCACCGTGTAAAGCAGCCCTGGGCACAGGAGGGTAGGGGTGCGGTGGGGGCACGCCTGGCAGAGATGCCGAGGGCACTGTGCAGACCGAGAATCGAGGAAACATGCCAACCTTAGACGTGCACGTGCCCGGGACACCTCTGAAGTGTGGCATGACTTGGTGGGCGGAGGAGATGACAACTCATTTACTCTGAATCTCAAAACCACTAGGGTTTCCCCCTCCTTTTCATGGAGCAATTGGCAACATGACCCAAGAAAGGAGCTGACGTATCAAGGAGTGGTGTAATGAAGTAATGTCTTGAACCCATGTGCAAATACTGCAGTGCCGGCATTGTCTACCAGGGCCACTGGGCATTTCTGGAAACTTCAGAGATTAGTTAATGCGTAAGTGATTCCATTTCCTTAGGATATGAAACACACACGCACCCTCCTCGAGGGATGAGACCACCCCACCCCACCCCACCCCACCCTAGGATCTGTGTGCTGTTCATCTCTCCAGGGAGGGGGTGGGGAGCGTGTAAGGGATGAAATGTAATGTATGGCTTTTGTATATTTTTACTGAACGTAGTAACTTAATAGCGGAGTACTGTGTCGAGTTCAATTCTTAGGAAGGCTTTCCAACAAATAAAAACATTCACGTTCACGTTACCATGATGAAACTGGGGTTGTTTCTGTTCCTCCAACTGAAAGACGGGACGCTGATCTCGGGGGTGCCTCCCGGGTGCAGCACCTCGCAGGCACTGTGCGTGTGGCCGCTCAGGACCAGGCGTGGCTGGAGCCACCACAGCAGCTGTACAGCCAGGAGACAGGAGGCAGCCATGAGTGCCTGGACCCCATGGACCACCCTTGCCACTGCAGGACATGGTCCCCTAGCTGGCACTTCCGTCACAAAAATCAAATGCAGCCTGCTAGGTAGGGCTGCCTTCTTGGTGAGCACAGATCTTCATGCTAACTCACAGGTAGCTTCCTCCTCTCACAGGTGGGTCTTCCCCACCTATTCCAAACATTTCATTCCTTTTGTAAGTATGCTCCAGCAACAAGTTTCCATTCTAGCATATATAAAGGAATCTATCTATGAAGGGACTTCAGGCAGTCAGTAGCAAATGGAATTATAAGTTCATGGGGGGAAGGATGTGGTCTTGAGGTGACATTCCACCATCGGGCTCCTGCTCCTGGACTCTAGCTTCCTGCCCCTGGAAGGCAGCGGTGACAGCTTGGTCTTCCGTCCCTGCCACCCAGAGGGGAACCTGCATTGAATTCCTTGCCCCCAGCTTCAGCACAGCCATTGTAGGCATTTGGGGAGTGAGCCAGGAGATGGGAGGGCTCTCCCTCCAGTTTATTTTGGTGTTAAAAAAAAATCTAGAATCTTTGAAGACCCTCCTACGCATCGATTCCAACTTTTTTTTTTTTGCACCAGAATAAACTTACAATTAATCCTATTTTTTCATGAGTTTTTTGATATATCCTCATAGATCACAGGAATACGTATATTTAAGAAGGTGCACTAAGTTTAGCTAAGTCTTTAAAAATGTAAGTCATCCATGTCTCCAAACACATTTGAAGTTGATAAGAAAGCTCTGAGTGTGATACACCGTGGAGAATATTAGACTGGGAATTGGGAAGTAGGTCCACTGGGGTAGAAAAGAAACAAAGGGATGAAATGGAAATCTAACTTACTGTCCAGACCTTCCCCCCAACCTCCACTGAAAGCTGTAGAGCCGCGCATGCGTGTTTGTGTGTGTGCTGTCTGGGCAGCCACCTGACCTTTCTGAATTAAGATGCCCACACTGCAGGATCTGTGCCAGTCCGACTGCAGCTTCCTGTTACGGCAGACCCAGGGGAGCAGAGTCATGGCTGTAGTGATTGGGGTCCCTCCACCCAGGTGGGAGACAGGGATCAAGTTTCTGGTTCCCAGCTTGGTCCTGGCCAGGGAAGCGACCACTGTGGGCACTGGGGAAGGACACAGCAGATGGAAACTAGCTCTCAAAGAAATAAAAATCAAAAACCTGCCATCGATGGTACAGGGTACACCACGCCCACCCACGCTGCCCGTGAAGCAAAAAGGACAGGTGTGGGCCCCCCCTGGACAGGTGGTCACAGCACGGACAAACCTTCTGGGACGCCTCCTGAGAAAGCACATCGTACTTCTCCTTGAACGGAATGCTCTTCTCCTCTGGGGGGGCCGCGTCTTCCCCGGAACAGTTAGCATCACTTTTCCGATACAGTGGGTAATGCTGTCAGGGATTGTAAGAGCAGTCAGGGGGGTACCTTGGGCTTGCAGCTGCTCCCCAGGCCCCGCCCCCTGGCTCACCTGCAGGAGGATGGGGGCAGACGCAGGGAGCAGCTCCTCCACTCCACACTGGCTGGCACCAAGTCCCTGCTGTTGGGAAGTCAGCCCTTAATGCAGCATACCTGACACACACCACGCACTGGGAAGGGAAGCCGGGGGGCTGGGTGACCAACAGCACAAGCTGGTAAGAATCCACGGAGCAGGAGGCTGCTGTGGCTACAGGTGGCCGCTTACCTGTCGGGAGCAATTCAGTTGGCGGGAAATCTCCGTCAGTTCCTCCTCGGCCTCAGAGCAGATGCTGCAGCCATCCCCTTCCAGGGCCACACTGTTGACCATCACGAAACTGCAGCAGATGGAAGGAGGCAGAAGGTGGGCCCTGTGCTCACCGCATGGGCCGCTGCCTTCTCTCCCTTGCACCCACGCAAAGAGGACTCGGGGTGCTCGGCATGAAGACAGGAGTCCAGAACACTCTGAAATCCCAGCTAGACTAAGGTTGTGTTCTGTGAGTCACTATTAATGAAACAGAAGCAGGCTAAGGCATGGAAAAGGATTTTGAACCTTAAACCTGGGAGAAGACCCGTGACAGCAGCTCTGAGGCTGGGCTGCCCCTTGGCTCAGCATCTGACCAGACCACGTGTCCCCTAAGGTAGATTCTGAGCTCGCTGTGCCTTGTCTGAAGCGCCTACGCATCGCAGCTGGGCAAAGCGGGGACTTGATGAAATGAACCAGCAGGTGCACGCACAGGAGCCTGCTGCTGTGTAGTGACACCACCAAGTGACAGGTGTCTTCTGCAGCCCCTTTACCTTGGCTGGGTCTCTCATTGGCTCACACTAAGATGCCTTTCTGTCCTTGAACCCAGGAGGGGCGCCTGGCAAGAAACACTGCCTGAGATTTCAGCAGTTTCAAAGCCAAGGAGCTGAGCAAGGGATCTGAATACGGTCAGTGCCCCTGGAGTCTGACACACTCTGTTCTGTTATTGTCTGTTATCACTCGGCAAACAGTTCTGCCAGTCGGGGACTCCGCCCTGCAGGCTGAGGCAGGCAAAGGCATCCATCCTGGTGTCTTCCAGATGGTGTGTCAGCTGGCCCCAGAGCCGCACCTGGGAGATGACTCAGGGGGAAGGAGATGACTAACTCAAATTTTCTCTCCTGCATTCCATCTCATCCCTGGCACCCCACCAGTGCAAACAGGATATGCACACAGTCCAGCCCAGTCAGACTCCAGAGACGGCCACCATAGTGGCCTCAGTGAAGGGGAACCCCCAGTCAGACCAAGGATAAGGAGGCTCTGGCCTAATGCAAGGCTGACGGGATGGGGTGCCACAGAGCCTCAGGAACACCCTACACACAATGCCACCTATATCAGGGCACTATCACTATGGAAACACCTTTATAAAGCAAAACGAGGGCACTTCAATCAAGTGTAAAAAAAAAAAAAAAGAAAAACTTTGTTTTACAAAGTGTGTCCCTACCCCACAGCCAGTGCAGAAATAAGAACAAGGCACAGGGCAGGCAGGAGTGTTCACTACCACAGGCTCTCGAGCTCAGAAGGAAAAGCAGGGCGCTTTAAGGCTTCCCCTTTATCCACTCTCACAGGACTGTCAGCAAGTGCAGCCTGAGGAGCAGCAGATGCTGAGCCAGGCCACAGAGGATGTAATTCAAAGTAGGTACACCTGTCACGCTCTCGAACTGAAGGTCAAACATGATCACAGAATCTCACAAGGAATACTCACTTAATTCCTTTCCAAGAAAACAGCTTCTCACAGTTCAAATCTCTCTCAAATCGTCTTACTTTGTATCTGTTCATCCTGTATTAGTTGGGAAAAGAAACATCTTGCAGATCAATCAGTCTTAGAACTTCAGAGTCTCTGGCCACCACAAGAGAAGGGAGCACCCAGATCTGAGGGCCACAATGCCACCCTGTCAGCTGCAGCTTGCACTGCTACAGCTCCACTATCCTGCTGGAGGTCAGAAGCAAGTTCCTTGACTCCCCCAGGGACTGCAGGGCCCTCAGTGGCATGGCAGGGTAAAAACAATTGGACCTTGAGGGGTTAGTGTTCACCATAGCACATCAAGCCACTGCTTGGTGAGAGCCGGCTGAGGGTCAGTTGAGTCCCAGCTGCTCCACTTCGATTCAGCTTCCTGCTAAAGCATCTGTGAGCCCAGGACAGGGTTCCTAGCTCCTGCCTTTGATCCAGACCTGGCTGTTGCCAGGGACTGACAGGCAAATGGAAGATAATCTCTCTAGAGTATATACACAGGTAGCACTCTCGCCATCATTTTGCCTTTCGACAAATTCTTTTTCACCAAAAAACCATTTGCCCAAAAGGAATTTGTTGACTATGCATACCATGTGCCAATATTAAAAAATCCCTGAGTTGCTTACATGTCCTTTTAAAGATAACAGATTTCCCCCATCCAGAACAAACCAGGCCATCACCCTTAACAGGTTGAGCATACTGGCTAAGGAGACTCTCAGGAAACAGTGCACTTACCAGTAGTGGAAGCCAATGTCATGGTTGCCGGCCACGACCTTCAGCTGCACATGACTTGGGTGTCGGAACATTTTATGAAACCGCTCCACATCATGTGCCCAGGCCTGGGAGGGAACAGGGTCACTGCTGAGAGCCTGGACACACTCTTCTGTGACCAGCAAACATGACCTCTCTTTTGATTTCAGAGGTTGATTCAGAGGTCCAAACCAGATGCTCCTGAAGCTAATGCAGACTTTGAATTTCTATGCAGTTCTTACTTTTCTAAGACTACAGTTAACACTTTACATGATTTCATTTGATGCCAAATGTAACTCAACAGTACCTTCCCCCATCTTAAAACGTTAACTGGCAGTCCCTCAACACGTCTGGTCCATGTCCCTATCATTGCAGGGTCCCCTGAAGAGGACACGTGGACCCCAGGTTAGGAACTGGATCAGACATAGCAGGCCCTTAGAAAACGCCCCGTGTGTCTGAACGAAGCCAAGGATGCAAGCTTGGTTGCATCCTTCAGCATCCCCCTGTGTGTCCATCGGCAGGGATGAGAACTAATACGAGGTAAGAGAAAAAGCATTCATTATACGAAATACAATAAATATCTCACAGTTCTTCTGATATCTGTTTTAACCATTACAGCTTCAGAGTTGTGTTAGCATCATTGTTTTAGCCTAAAAATATCAATTGGATAATCTCCCTGCATGGCAGAAGACCTCTGTTCTGGATAGTAGATCAAATTCATCCTCAAAATTTTAGCACAACCTAGGAAAATATGACTCATTCATAAAGGTCCCATTTAAATAATACTTAAAGTTAGAATAACAAAACCAAAATCACAAACTTAGAAACTCATAAAGTGTCACCCTTAGCTTGCAAGAGCAACCAGCTATATCCAACTATACATTAAAGGTAGCTGCTGGGACTGGCACTGCCCATACGAGTGCCAGCTCGGGTGAGCTGCTCCACGTCTGACTGCAGCTCTCTGCTGTGTCCGGGAAGGCAGAAGATGATGAGCCAAATGCTTGAGCTTCTGCCACCCACACAGGAGACCCAGATGGCGTTCCAAGCTCCAGGCTTCAGCCTGGCAGTGGTCTGACCATGACAATCATTTGAAAGACTCTCTCAATCTCTCTCTCCTTCTCTCCCCCCTCCACTTCCTGCCTGTGTCTGTTTATCCTCCCTCTGTAACTCAAATACACAAACTGCCCCAACTACAGGCAACTGTATAGGTTGCCTTGTAAAACCTAGACAAGTTTTTCACTGCTGGGAGAAAAGCAGCCAGTAGCTAGCTAGCAGGCATTCTGGGCCTGGTTAATGCCAAATCTGTATTAACTGTACCAGCATGCCAGCATGGCTGCCTTATTCTCCTTTTCCTTCTTTTTTTTTAAAAGGTAAGTGGGGAAGGCAGGTACTCTGGGCCAGGACAGAGCAGCCTGGCCCCCAGAGTCTCTGGATGTATTGGAGTGCACGTAGCCTAGGGCATACTTGACAGGAAAGAGCAGATTTCTGGGGTCTTCCACAGACTGGGCCGCTGCACTTGCAGGTAGGCAAGGGAGTTGAGATGCAGTAGTTTCAAGGGAGGAAACCGGAGGGCATGTATGGGTCAGGCCAAGGCATCTGCCCATGTAGGAGACCTAGGCTGGGCTAAATGGCACCAATCACACCCATTGGTGCTTGAAAAAGCTGGAACTAGGGAGCATGCTTGGCTAAGTTAGACCACAGTACACACCTCCGAGTGTCAGAACAGGAGGTGGGCCATGTCAGGACCACAACACCCACTGAAACATGACAGAACCAGATCTGAGGGCAGATTCTATAGGGGAATGGTGGGTATAACTCTGTGGAACTGCAGCATCAGGCTGGACCACAGAATTCAGCTGAGAGGAACCCACCTGATCCTCATGGAAGCTGTGGTTGGGAGCAGGCCAGGCAAGGCCAGACTGCAGCACCTGCCAGCACATACAGGGGCCAGGAATGAGGGCAGACCATGTCAAGTAGGGCCACTGCCGATACTGGCACATGTGAGACCAAGGGCTTTGAGTAGGCCTGGTAGGGAAACTTGGGGAAACCCCCTGTTGGGGATCACAAGAGCTGGGCTGGGGGCAAGCCAGGCCAAACAAGTCTCCAGCACTCACCAACATTTGTGTGGGCCAGATCTGAGAACAGGACAGGCTAGCACCTGCTGGCACACATGACAGCCAGGACAGGGTATGGGCCATGCACAGCTGGGATAGACTACAATACCTGCCAATGAGAGACTGTAAGTGGGCCATGGCAGGCTGGGCTGAAGCACCTGCCAGCACACACAAGATCCAGGGGTGGGAACAGGCCTGGTAGGGGAACTCTGCAGACTCCCCACCTGGGTTGTGTGAACATTAGCCAAGGCTATGGCAGAATAGGCTGAGCAAGGCTACAGTATCCTTGGCATATATGTGGGCTGGACCCGCAGGCAAGTCAGACTGGGCTCCAGCACCCACAGGCAATCACAAGAGCCAGAATGAGTGTGGGACAGGTCAGGCTAGGCAGCAGCACCTGCCAGTTCATGTAAAAGCCAGTTCTGGGGGAATACCAGGCTGGGCTAGGCTGTAGTACCCATGGATGAGAGCTGGAATTGGTGCAGGTCAGTCAGGCTAGGCCACTGAAACCACTGCTGAGAGCTAGGACCGGGAGCCAACTATGTCAGAGTAGAGATCAGCACCTGATATCACATACAAGATCCACTGCTTGAAGAAGGGCCTGTTAGGGAACCTGAAGAACTCCCCTGCTAGGCACAGTTCCTGCTGGTGAGCTTGAGAGCTGGGGCTGGTACCAGACTAGACCAGGCTGAGTTACTGCACCCATTGGCATACATGTGAGCCAGGTCTAGGGGCAGGCCAGGTACGGTGAGTCAACAGTACATACTGACACAAGTGAGAGCCAGGACTGGGTACAGGATAGGCCAGGTTGGACCACAGCACCCACCAGTTCACATGAGGCCTGGGGGTGGGCCAGGCTGATACATCCACCAGTGAAAGCTGAAACTGGGGGCAGGCTGGGCTGAGCCAAGTTGTAGCACCTGCTGGCAAATGCCAAGACTGGGAACATGCCATCTCAGACTGGTGCTTCTACTGGTGAGCCTGAGAGCTAGGACTGGGGACAGGCTAGTCTGGGTGCAGATCAGGCTGAGCTAGGCTGCTGTACCTGCTTGCACACATGAGAGCCAGAATGGGTGCAGGCCAGCTGGGCTAGGCACAACACCAGCTGGCAAGTGCCGGGACTGGGTATATTAGGCTTGACCACCATATCCCATGGCAGGCCTAAGATCAGGGACTGGGAACAAGCTTGGCAGAGGAACTATGGGCACTCCATTGTTAGGCTGTACCTATCACTTGTGAGCACAAGAACCAAGGCTGGCGGTGGGCCAGATAGGACAAGGCAGCAGTGCCTGTCAGCAATGTGATGGCCCAGTCTGGGGCAGTCAGGCTGAGCTAAGCCACACACAGGTGTGTGCACAACAGGCAGATGGGTTGTGGGTTGTGCCAGGTGAGGCCAAAGCAGAGGTGGATAAGGACAGAAAGCAGCATTGGGAACGGCCCTGGTGACTACTAAGGGTTGCCCTAACCAGTCCACCGCACCCACTAGTATACAAGAGGACCGCATCTGTGGTAGGTTGGCTGGGCTGAGCCACTGCACCTCTCATTTCATGTAAGATATTGGGCTGCAGTGAAACTAAGCAGGCAGCTGCATACACCAGTATGTGCACTGGCTGGTGCAGGTGATGGGCCAAACCTGACCCTACACTGGCTGGAGCACAGCAAAGTCTGAGGTCACGCCAGGTGAGGTTTCTTGGGGGATTACCCAACTAGACTGTGGGACTCGGACCCTGACCACAGGGAACATCACAGGATGTGGTCCAACCTGGAGTACATGTTCAAGAGCGGACCTCCTCAGTCCCTGCTGCTTGTGTGATGGACAGCAGGTACAGATGAGCAAGAGGGACATGACAACCAACAGGAGATGCCGAGTGGCTTGTCAGAGGATGGGAAGCAGAACAGGTCGAACAATTCTCCTGGACAAGCTTTGCAGCAGGTTTGTGGGTCTGTGGCTGCGCAAAGGTGGAACTGGTCAGCCAATAAACCTTGGAATTATTTCCTCACCCCTGGAGCTGTGAAACTGACAACTTCTCAAAACTATCAAAAACCACTGAAGGAATCCCCTGAGAACACTCTTCTCCAGGTGGGGTCTCTAAAGATGTCATCACATGACAATCCCCCAATCCATACACTGATGTAGTTCAACAGTAAGGAGCAGCCCCCTCTCCCTCCTCCCCTGAGGGGACACGGGAAAGAAAAAAAAAACCTCCCTTCTTCCATCCCTGACCCTCCCCGTCCCAACCAGAGGCTCACATGTGCCTGCATTCCTCTCAACTATGTAACCAACATTACAAAGAAAATTAAAATACAACATCTTTCTAAAAAAGATTTTATATATATATATATATATATATACACACACACACAGAGAAGGGGTTTTCAAAAATCCTCATAGAAAACACATGTTAAGAAAAATCAAGGGCCCAGCAGCGTGGCTTAGCAGCTTAAGTCCTCGCCTTGGGCGCCCCGGGATCCCATATGGGCGCCGGTTCTAATCCCGGCAACTCCACTTCCCATCCAGCTCCCTGCTTGTGGCCTGGAAAGGCAGTCGGGGACGGCCCAAAGCTTTGGGACCCTGCACCCGCATGGGAGACCTGGGGGAGGTTCCAGGTTCCTGGCATCGGATCGGCGCGCACTGGCCCGTTGCAGCTCACTTGGGGAGTGAATCATCGGACGGAGGATCTTCCTCTCTGTCTCTCCTCCTCTCTGTATATCTGACTTTGTAATACAATAAACAAATCCTTAAAAAAAAAAGAAAAAAAGAAAAATCATGCACTGAGTCCAATTTTAGAGCCAAAAGAATTTTTTAATTTAAAAAAATGAAGAAAAATACACAAAATAAAACCTTAAAAGCTCATGGAAAATGGGAATTAAGGGATAGGTTCACTTAAAGAAAAGCCAGTTGCTTTTTAAATACAGCGTTGCCATGATCTTATATTTAAAGTCAGCCCTAGGATAAAAACATTGCAACTCTGTCTAACAGTAGCTTTCTAGCTGGACAAGAACTTCCTTTCTGGGCTTGGCAGCGTGGCCTAGTGGCTAAGGTCCTCGCCTTGATCCCATATGGCTGCTGGTTCTAATCCCGGCAGCTCCACTTCCTCTCTGTCTCTCCTCCTCTCAGTATATCTGACTTTGTAATAAAAATAAAATAAATCTAAAAAAAAAAAAAAAAGAACTTCCTTTCTATAGCTTTTGAACTGTCCTGAGAGATGCCAATCAAAGTAAACGTCCCTCAAATCAAACCCCATCCAGAAACCTCGAGTGATGGGGCGCGTTTAACTGAGCAGCAAGAAGAGCTCCTTTCCAAGAAGAGAGTGAGCAGGGCCTGCTGGCAGCGAGCCCAAGAACAGCGTTTAATCTGGCTTACGTCACTCTCAGAGAAGAACAAGTGACTCAGGGAGCACTGGTCTCCTCACGTAGCGGGGAGAGTGAATGTCCACTTCCACACGCATTCTATCATCCTGGTGGCAGGTGCAAGAGGCCCGGCCTCATCTGCTTTTCCCTTTCGCAAGAGGTTCACAGGCAGGTGCATCCAACCAACTGCTGCCCGGCTGACCCACACAATTCCTACATAAACGAATAAAACAGCAGTCAGTCTTCTATGCCATTAGACACAAATCCCAAGTACCTACCAGACAGGCTATCCCTTGTTAACCACAGAGTCAAGCGAAACTTCCAGTCAAGCCAGCTCTGATCCGTGGACTCTGCGGCAGTCTGAGCAGATGGCTCAAGGCCAGACTGGCAAACCGGGGAGGGCAGAGTCCTACCTGGGGTGTGCTCCACTTCCCTTCATCAAAGATGTCCCCCAGAATGAAGATCACTTCCGGCTGCAGCAGCCACAGAGCCGTCTGGAAGGCTCTCTCCATTTGCCATTCCCTAGGGAGCAGGGGGACAGGGGCAGGGCCAGTCAGCTCCTTGAGTGGGGGCCACTTAAGAAGTAAACTAATTGGTCCCATTCTCTTCTTTCACAAATCTACTCTTTAAAACAGACCAAAAAAAAGATTCATTTTTGTTGGGAAGTCAGAATTACAGAGAGCAGGAGAGACAGAGAGGAAGATCTTCCATCCACTGGTTCACTCCCCAAGTGGCCACAATGGCTGGAGCTGAGCTGATCTGAAACTAGGAGCCAGGAGCCTGGAGCTTCTTCCAGGTCTCCCCCATGGGTGCAGGGTCCCAAGGCTTTCCGCTATCTTCAACTGTTTTCGCAGGCCACAAGCAGGGATCTGGAATGGAAGTGGAGCAGCCGGGATATGAACTGGTGCCCATGTGGGATCCCAGCACATGCAAGGTGAGGACTTTAGCCACTAGGCTACTGCGCCAGGCCCACAGTCACTCTTGCTCCCATACCTGCTGCTTGGAAAGACCCAGAAGCCTATACTTGAATAAATGGGGGAAATTAAAGCACCAAAGGAAAATCAAGCTGCCCCACCACACTTCCAGGCCCTTCAAAGGCCAAATTGCACCATGAGATGTCAACAATTGGACCTCCCACATTGCCTTCCCCCCTCTAGCCACCTACAGTCATCACTCTGCAAGAGAGCTCCAGGGAGCTGAGAGTCCTCAGTGTAGCTTCCAGACACCTGCAAGGGCCTGGGTTTGTGCCCCTCTCAGGAAACGAACAGCATCCAGCTTACATCTCACTCCCCCAAAGGACTCCAACGTCACCTCCTGCTCCAGGCAGGGGGAGGCAGCGAGAGAAACAGACTAGTGAACATCAAAACAGCCAATCCTGTGGATTATACCTATAAGACAGGTCTTCAAAAAGATCATGGAGGGCCCGGCGGCGTGGCCAAGTGGCTAAAGTCCTCGCCTCGAATGCCCCGGGATCCCATATGGGCGCCGGTTCTAATCCCGGCAGCTCCACTTCCCATCCAGCTCCCTGCTTGTGGCCTGGGAAAGCAGCTGAGGACAGCCCAAAGCCTTGGGACCCTTCACCCGCGTGGGAGACCCGGAAGAGGTTCCAGGAAAGCAGCTGAGGACAGCCCAAAGCCTTGGGACCCTGCACCCGCGTGGGAGACCCAGAAGAGGTTCCAGGTTCCCCGCTTCAGATCGGCGCGCACCGACCATTGCGCTCACTTGGGGAGTGAATCATCGGATGGAAGATCTTCCTTTCTGTTTCTCCTCCTCTCTGTATATCTGACTTTGTAATGAAAATAAATAAATCTTTAAAAAAAAGATCATGGAAAAATGTGAAAAAAATATGAAAAAAACTATGAGTGCATGTCAAACACGTTTTTTTTTTTTTAAAGATTTTATTCATTTTATTACAGCCAGATATGCACAGAGGAGGAGAGACAGAGAGGAAGATCTTCCGTACGATGTTTCACTCCCCAAGTGAGCCGCAACGGGCCGATGCGCGCCGATCCGAAGCCGGGAACCAGGAACCTGTTCCGGGTCTCCCACGCGGGTGCAGTGTCCCAATGCATTGGGCCGTCCTCGACTGCCTTCCCAGGCCACAAGCAGGGAGCTGGATGGGAAGTGGAGCTGCCGGGATTAGAACCGGCGCCCATATGGGATCCCGGGGCTTTCAAGGCGAGGACTTCAGCCGCTAGGCCACGCCGCCGGGCCCCAAACACGTTTTTTTTTGCACCAAAATAAAGTTACATGAGCCATTCCATATCCCATGAGCTTTCTGAAGTCTGCCACACACACACTGATCTCAGAAGTGGTACATGCAATTGGAAGAGGTTCTTTGTTAGTCATGAGAATGCAGAAAAATTCTTTCTATAATACAGTTATGAGATTAAATACAATAGTACTAGCAAGTGGGCCGGAAAGCACTAGCGGTCAGTGGGTGTCCAACACCGTCAATGCTTCCCAGCCCCCCCTGCCATCCCTGTAACCAGCTCCCACCGAGGTCAACCGAAGGCCCCTTGATGCTCTCTGCTTATTATTACACACTCCTGGCCATGACCTCTAGGATATAGGAATGGGGGAGGAGGGGCAGCACTGTGGGGATGCTGGCTTCCACACAGGAGCACCAGTGAGAGCCCTAGCTACTCTGCTTCCCATCCACCTTCCTGCTATTGTGCTTGGGAAGGTAGCAAAAGCCCAAGTGGGTTCTTGTCACATGGCAGACAGGGATGAAGTCCCTGATGTCAACCCTAGTGCAGACCAGGCTAGTGAGGCCATCTGGGGAGTAAGCCAGCAGCAGGAACATTTCTCTCGATGAATCAGATGGAGACAAAAGGACATAGGGAGAGAAAATGCAGGGAAGAAAGGAGAGAAGGCAAGGAGGAATGTTCAAAAAAAAAACCTGTAGAAAAACAGAATACGCTAGGACAGGTTGGAGTCAGGGCCTGATCCCTCCCCAGGGAGATAGTCACCAGCTGCCCATCTCCTCCTGCTGCCCAGGGGAGGCCAAGATGCCCAAAATTACACCCCAGCATAGGCGGGGCGAGGGGCCCACTGTCCCAGCTCTGTGTCTTGTCCCAGCCTGGCATCACGAGGGTAGTTCCTTCACATGGCTGCGGGTCTGTTGTGCTCATCGATTTACAAACAAGGAGGTGGCATCCCACTTCCTTGGGGGGGGGGGCACAGAAGCTAACAGGGGGCCCCAAAACTGACTCCCACATTACAGGGCCCAATGCATGGCAGCCACTCAGTCAACCATTCCAGGAACAGTCAAATGACCCAAATGTTGTTACTTTCAAAAAAAAAAAAAAAAACCCCACTTATTTCTTTTTATTGGAAAGGAAAGGAAATGTACACAGGGAGGGAGAAGAGACAGAAAGATCTTCCATCCACTGGTTCACTCCCCAAGTGGCCACAATGGCTGGAGCTGAGCTGATCCGAAGCCAGGAGCCTGAAGCTTCTTCCTGGTCTCCCCCACGGGTGCAGGGTCCCAAGGCTTTCCACTATCTTCAACTGCTTTCCCTGGCCCCAAACAGGGACCTGGATGAGAAGTGGAGCAGCCAGGATATGAACCGGTGCCCATATGGGATCCCAGCACATGCAAGGCAAGGATTAGGCCTCGGGGCCACCATACCAGGCCCCAAATGTCCTTACTTGATAAGAAAGAAACAAAGTGACCCAAAATCTTTAAACCTGTCCAGCGGGCAGAGGGCCCTGCCTGCTGCATGAAGAATTTCAGAATTCCTGAGCAACCTCTTACCTTCGCAGTTTGTCCAGCCAGTGGCCAGTCACTTCCCCGAGCAAGTGGGTGTCAGCCAGAAACATGGCCCTCAGCACAGGATCTCCTCCGTGACCACGGGCTGGTGTTTTCATCTCAGGCCAGTGACACCGGCAGATCACTAAGTAATAGATCAGAAATTCACAGAAGAAGAGCCCTGCCAAGACAATGGCTGCGAGTTTCAGCGGCAATGAATTTCTCCTCTTGAGCAGATGGAAAGTGAGCCTTCGGAGTACCCATCTGATCATGGCCATGTTACTCTTCCTGGAGGGATGTCAGTCACCAATAGTCAGGTCCACAAGGTACTCAACACGGAAAGCCGGGGCACTCCAAGGGTGGACATAGTCTCCGGGTCTTGGCTGCGTCTACGGGGAAAAGGCAAAGAACTGGGTTGTGTTCCTCAAGAATTCTGCTATCGCTGCCTCCCGCTAGGAAGAACTGAAGAGCTACAGACTCCCGCCTGCATTCCACGTAAGGCCATCTGGTGCCTTGGCAAGGATGATGCCCCCAAATGACCAGTAAGGGAATTAGCTCACCCCTCAGAAGTTTGTGCACTAGGGAATGAACACACAGAAACGACCCAGCTCTCTGACATCCTACAAATCATCGCAGAAGGAAGGGTGTGTGGTTGGTTGGGAGTGGAGCAGGGGGACATGTGGCAAACAGTAGGTAAGACCCTAGACTCCCAGGAGGATTTACCACCGTTCCCTGTACGACTTCAAACATGCACAGGTTGGGGCGGGTATTGGGCACAGTGGTCAGGGTGCTGCTTGGGACACCTGCACCCGTTTCACAGTCCCTGGATTCAATTCCAGCCTCCTGCTACTGTGCTCTCTGGAAGACTACAGGTGACAGCTCAAGTGTTCAGGTCCCTGTTACCCACGTGGGACACTAAGATGGAGCTTCAGATTCCTGACCTCAGACAGGTCAGGCCCAGATGCTGCAGGCAGGTTGGGAACGAACCAGCAGACAGGATGCCCCTAGTCCCGTCTCTCTGCCTTTCAAATGAGACATCAAGCAATTAAAATTTATATCTCACTTATTAAAAAAAAAAATCAAGAGGTTCATAAGACCATAAAGATCCGTGGTCCTGGGTGTCTTCACAGCTTTTTTTCTTCCTCCTTCCCTCGCCTCTCTCCTACCCACCCACCCCACTCCCCCAAATAAACATAAACCCTCACAGACAGCGTGCGCTGAAGACTCAAGGAATTCATTTCACACAGCATTCAGGTCAGGAGCCGACAGAGCCACCTGACGCCAATGTGAAAAACTTTACCCAAAGCAAAACAAACAGGCCCAAATAAACAAATGGGACTATATCAAACAGAGAAGCTTCTGTACAGCAAGGGAAACGAGCAACAAGTTGAAGAAACAACCAGAATTGGAGAAAAATCTTTGCACTCCAAGAAACCAACAGGAAATAACACCCAGGATTTACAAAGAGCTTCGGAAACTCAATGACAGCAAAACAAACATCCCTGTGAGCAAACGGATGAAGGAAATAAACTGACATTTTTCAAAAGAACACATTCAAAAGGCTAACAAATATATAAAAAGATGCTCAGGCTCCCTAGCTATCAGGGAAACAGAAATAAAAACCACATTGAGATTCCACCTAACTCCAGTGAGACTGGGTTTCACATGTGGGCCATCTCCACTGCTCTCCCAGGAACATTTGCAGAGAGCTGGATTGGAAGCAGAGCAGTCCGATCTCAAACCTGTGTCCGTATGAGATGTCAGCACTGCAGCAGGCAGCTTTACCCACTACGCCACAGTGCCAGTCCAAAGACTTTAGTTTCTTAGCTGAGACTTTCATCATACCTCACTTCTCTAAGATCAGGCCACAATGCCACAATAACCGGAATCGTGGGGATACCTTTGAGAGCGGAAGTGGCTCTAACAAGAAGTGGACAGGAGAGTGGTCCAAGCCAAGACTGGCCCCAACAAGTGGACCCGGGATGCTGTGAAGAAGCAGGGAGGCTGGGCCCAGCGGCGTGGCCTAGGTGGCTAAAGTCCTCGCCTTGAACACGCCAGGATCCCATATGGTCGCCGGTTCTAATCCCAGCAGCCCTGCTTCCCATCCAGCTCCCTGCTTGTGGCCTGGGAAAGCAGTCGAGGACGGCCCAAAGCATTGGGACCCTGCACCTGTGTGGGAGACCCGGAAGAGGTTCCAGGTTCCCGGCTTCGGATTGGCGCGCATAGGCCCGTTGCGGCTCACTTGGGGAGTGAATCATCGTACGGAAGATCTTCCTCTCTGTCTCTCCTCCTCTGTGTATAACTGGCTGTAGTAAAATGAATAAATCTTTTTAAAAAAATAAATAAAAATAAAATAAATCTTGAAAAAAAAATACTTAAACGAGGACATTTTCAGATGTATAGCAATGGAATTAACAGACTTCTTCTATTGGGTGCAAAAGTGTCTTAACCTATGTATAACTTTTCATAACATGCATGTTACACACTCATCTTGCATGCAGGGATTCCAAGTTATTTGTGCCAAAATAAACTCTTCATTTTCCATAAACTGGCAGTAGCAGCCTGCGATACACAACACGGTCCTATGCTGTTCCACACGTGGGAGACCCAGCTGCAACCCCAAATCAGGCAAAACAGTCCACCCGCTGATTTCAAACTTCAGAGCTAACCTTAAATATATAAATGTCCCCCCAAAACTACCATAACAAACTACTATTTCACCTATACCGACTTCGTCAATACGCATGTGACATTTTTCATCGTACATGGAGGGGTATTTTAAAAGGATAACACAGATCATTTTTCACGCTACGAGCAGGAAGTGAGGCTCTGAGCATTTCCTCCACAGGCCTTAGGGCAGCTGAGATTTTACAAGTCAACAACTCATTTCCCCGACGCCGCAGCGTTCTCCTCCCCCACCGCACCCCAAGAAGAAGCACCTCCATTCTGCAGCGCTAACCTTCGGACACTGACGACGTCACGCGGGGCCCACGGCGGACACGCGAACCTTGCCGTCCCGGGGTTCGGCAAGCGTCCCAGCAGCGCCGAGCCAGGTCAGGCCTCCCCAAGGCTCTCCGCGCGGCTCCCGGGGCGCACAGCTCGCCCGGCCGCGCCTCCCCGCCCGCTCTCCGCCGCGCCTTCCCGCCGAGCACCGCCAGCTTCCGGCTTCCCCTGCCCGCCCGAGCGCGTCACGGTCGCCCCTGGCAACCCGAGCGCGGTGCCCAGGTTCCGGCAGGGCGCACGAATCCCGGATGGCGCTCACGTTTCCGCAGGGCGCACCAGTCCCGGATGGCGCTCACGTTCCGTTCCGGCAGGGTGCACGAGTCCCGGATGGATGGCGCGCGCCCCAGCGCCGGCGCAGGAGTACCTCCGCGGTGGACCCCAAGAAAGGTCCAGACGCGCCGAGTGCTCCAGCCCGCGGAACCCCGAGGCTCGGCCCTGGGCTGGAGACCGGAGGGCGCAGGAAGGAGCGCTTCCGAGAGCCAGCGAGGGCTGAGGGGCCATCCCTGGGGTCACAGAAAAGCCCGTGGGTTTGGGGGTGACCGAGAAGGGGCGGCGGTCGGCGCCCCAGCGGACTCCTGTCCAGGACACTGCGGGCAGCTGAGCCCCTGATGGCCCCGCGCTGCCCAGGGCCGCGCTGCCCCAGGGGCTCAGCTGCCCCTTTGGACGCCCTGCGCTGCCCCAGAGGCTCAGCTGCCCCTTTGGACGCCCTGCGCTGCCCCAGAGGCTCAGCTGCCCCTTTGGACGCCCTGCGCTGCCCTGCCACGCCACCCGCTCGCCAAGTGAGGACAGGCCAGTGAAGGGCGTATGGCACGAATGAGCCTGTGGGAGTAATATTTCCACAGACTTTCTTTTGCACTGATAGCATGTTCTCTTTCACATCCATTAATGCACAAAGTCCTTAAGATCAGAAATCATAAACCTGTTTCAAGAAGTTAGGTAAGATCCGAGTAATTCACACAGCGTCTGCAAGAGATGACCAAGTAAAGGAAGAATTTAACTTTCACCGTGTTGGATTTACTCGGCCACCTAAGAAAGAAAACACCAGCAAACACCACTTGAGCCCTAAAGAGGTAAGAGATGTTGATCCGAATCCATCACTGGCCTTGGCTGCCTTCCGGGCATGGCTAAGGTCACTGGGGTGTCCACCCACTTTGTGTAATCATCACACCACACCTCAGAGCTCCAAGGTTGTTAGAAAAACACTAAAATCCCTGCCCCCTCTCCCATCTCCCTGTGATCCGCGGCTGGCAGTGGTACGCCAGGTGCCAGTGAGAAGAAGGTTGGCAAAAGGAGCGGGCTAAGCGTAATGCCACAAAATAAGCAATAATTCTCTTGTACTAACCCCTTTGCCGACCGTGATTATGGGCGAGGAAACCTGTTTTATCACCTTGCCAGGGCTGAGTAAACACTGTTCGCCATCCTGACTATACAAAGTGTGGGCAGCGGATTAACGTGGCATCCCGTGTGGGCACTGGTTCAAGTTCTGGCTACGCTACTTCTGATCCAGCGAGCTGCTGCTGCCTGGGACAGCAGTAGAAGATGGCCGACGTCGTGGTCCCTGAGCCCACGGGAGAGATCTGCCCGCAGTTCCTAGCTTTTCCCCGGCCCTTCCTTGGGGCCACGTGGAGAGTGAACCAGCAGAGGTAGGATCTCTGTCTGTACCTCTCCCTCTCTGTAACTCTGCCATTCAAATAAATAAATAATTTTTAAATATTATCATATGCACTAACTTTCCTTTAAATAGTCTTGTTAGAAATATAAATAACAATATATATTGTTTAAAAAATTGGTGGACCAGTCTAGCAACTGAAGTCCTCGCCTTGCACGTACCAGGATCCAATTTCGGTGCCGGCTCTAGCCCTGGCAGCCCTGCTTCCTATCCAGCTCCCTGCCTGTGGCCTGGGAAAACAGTCAAGGACGGGCCAAAGCCGTGGGACCCTGCACCCGCGTGGGAGAGCTGTAAGAGGCTCCTGGCTCCTGGCTTCGGATTGGCTCAGCTCCAACTGTTGTGGCCGCTTGGGGAGTGAACCATCGCAGGAAAGATCTGTCTCTCCTCCTCTCAGTATATCCACCCCCTCAAAGAGGATCCCTGTGACTAAGGCCAACTTGTTAGGAACCTTGATTTTTATCTTCAGTAACTACACCTGCAGCTTTCTTCTCTGCCTCAGAATGGAACCTAATCGCACAGTGATAGCCTACCATGTTAGCAGGTGCAACTTGGGGGCATTCGAGAGAGTGCTTAGCAGGGGAGAGGACTTGGGGGGCCGTTTAGAATCCTGTCCAACACACCTGGGATCCCAACTTTGAGAGAAAAGACAGGGAAGCTCCAGGGTGTCTTTCGAGGCAGGTATGTTACCTAATGGTTCCTAGTGCTGAAATCATCATGGAGAAGCACCAGGAAATTGGACAAAATATCTAAGCCAGGTGGGAGTGATTTTAAAAAAATGCCAAATAAAATAGAAAAGCAATATAGGAGTTTACCATCAAAAGGAAATGACTAGTAAACAGACTTGCGAATTAAAAAAAAAGCCACTCCATTTATACAGTGGTATTTGCAATTCCTCTTTCTGAAACTTCTAGAAGTACTTCTAGTAGTCTGTTCTGAAAGGACACTAATAGAACTCATCACAACAGGGTGAGTTTCGACCACGGATCAGAGAACCCCTGCACAGAGCAGGGTTTTCCAGTTTGCCAAACTGCCAAGGGTGGTGTCCCTGACTGCTCTGACTCAAAGAGCCAATCTTTTCTCACCTGCTCAAGTTTCTCTGCCCATCTGTGTAAGATTGCTTCGTTCTCCAGCCGTTGACATGCAGAGCTCTCTGTTTGCCGCTGCCGTACATTGTGTAAGTCTGTGACACCCTGTTACACTTTCTAAGATGCTATAAACTGTTCAGTTATTGCAAATTATGAATACTTTAAATCTTTTGCCATCTACAATATGGGTTTTTTTTTTTTATTACAAAGTCAGATGTACAGAGAGAAGGAGAGACAGAGAGGAAGATCTTCCGTCTGATGATTCACTCCCCAAGTGACCGCAACAGCCAGTGCTGCGCCGATCCGAAGCCGGGAACCTGGAACCTCTTCCGGGTCTCCCACGCGAGTGCAGGGTCCCAAAGCTTTGGGCCACAAGCAGAGAGCTGGATGGGAAGTGGAGCTGCCGGGATTAGAACCGGCGCCCATATGGGATCCCGGGGCGTTCAAGGCGAGGACTTTAGCCGCTAGGCCACGGCGCCGGGCCCTACAGTATGGTTTTTAAAAATGTCTTTTAAGATTTATTTATTTTTATTGCAAAGTCAGATATACAGAGAGGAGGAGAGACAGAGAGGAAGATCTTCCATCCGATGATTCACTCCCCAAGCGGCCGCAACCGCTGAAGCTGTGCTGATCCGAAGCCAGGAGCTTCTTCCAGGTCTCCCACGCGGGTGCAGGGTCTCAAGGCTTTGGGCCGTCCTCGACTGCTTTCCCAGGCCACAAGCAGGGAGCTGGATGGGAAGTGGAGCTGCTGAGATTAGAACCGGAGAACCGACACTGATATTGGATCCGGAGCGTGCAAGATGAGGACTTTAGCCACTAGGCTACCTCCCTGGGCCCTAATTTTATTTATTTATTTTTTAAAGAAACCTGGTTGGCAAGAAATCCAGGTGCTCCTCCGTCCTACCTCAGAGGGAGCTGAGTTCCTGTCCTCTTCTTGCCCCCTCAATCTTATTTTTAGTATATTGTTACAGGGTGTGAGCGAGATCACACCAGTCAAGTCTAGGGTTTAATAAGGAGTGTTTATTAACCAAGCTGGATGGTAACAGGGCCCACTAGAAATAGCAAATCACAAGTCCCTATAGCAATCCAGTCAGTCAAAACCCCAAGAGGAACAAATATCATTACCCTGAAGTCCATCTGTTAAACTGAAGACCTACGTCCCAGCTTCCCCGACAATGTAAATTATTGTAAGAGACATACAGCAAACCAGTGGACAGACTCACAAGGCTGCAGACAGTCACCTTTCCCTGCCTTCTCTGCCCACACTCCATCCCTGCTAGGCCTCACCTCTCCTGGAACTCCTGAAAGCACACAAATTAGAAATACAAAACATCTTAGCATTACTGTCTTTACTGTCCCATCCAAGCAGTGAACAGAGGGCGAGGAATACAGACATACAGGGGCCATGTTCCGGGGCCTTCTCTCCACGAGAAACCAGAGACAAGCAAGTCCTGGGGAGGCCAAGAGTCCCGAGTGTCCGAGTGAGGGAAGCATAGCGAGCCCCTCCCTATCAGGGACCTTCATTGGGGTCACCTCCCCCTCAGGTTACAAGGGACCATAGGTGAATGTCACAGGTGGGCAGGAACACCTAGGTGGTGATGGAGGAGTGGCTTCCAAGCTCATAACCCTGAACTAGCTGCCTACCTCACAACAATATATGTATTTTATATACATATATGTACACATACATACATACACACATACACTATTCAGAAAGGCAGATTTACAGAGAGAAAGATCTTTTTTTTTTAAGATTTATTTTATTTTTATTACAAAGTCAGATATACTGAGAGGAGGAGAGACAGAGAGGAAGTGGAGCTGCCGGGATTAGAACCAGCGGCCATATGGGATCAAGGCGAGGACCTTAGCCACTAGGTCATGCCGCCGAGCCCCAGAGAGAAAGATCTTATACTCACTGGTTTACTCTCCAAATGACTACAATAACTGGAGCTGAGCCAGTCTAAAGCCAGGAGCCAGGAGCTTCTTCTGGGTCTCCCATGTGGCTATAGGGTCCCAAGAACTTAAGCCATCCTCCTGCACTGCTTTCCCAGAGCACAGGCAGCGAGCCGGATGGGACGGGGAGCAGCCAGGACACAAACTGGCAGCCAAATGGGGTGTTAACGCTTGCAGGTGAAGAATTAACCAGCTGAATCATGATGTCAGTCCCAGATATGTATGTCTTAAGAAAGCCTCTCTTAGACGCCCCTTCTGTCACTAAGACAGCAACCGTCTTTCTTTCTTTCCTAAACAAATCTTGATTTTTTTAAAAGATTTATTTTATTTTTATTGCAAAGTCAGATATACTGAGAGGAGGAGAGACAGAGAGGAAGATCTTCCGTCCAATGATTCACTCCCCAAGTGGCCACAATGGCTGGTGCTGCGCCAATCCGAAGCCAGGAGCCAGGAGCCTCCTCCTGGTCTCCCACGTAGGTGCAGGGTCCCAAACTTTGGGCCGTCCTTGACTGTTTTCCCAGGCCACAAGCAGGGAGCTGGATGGGAAGCAGGGCAGCCGGGATTAGAACCAGCGCCCATATGGGATCCCAGCGCGTTTAAGGCGAGGACTTAAGCCGCCATAAATTTTGATTTGCAACCTGGAGTTTGTCCACATGAAAATTCTGCTTTTGTGCGAGACAAAAAAATGAGGTTGCTGCCGTGTTTCGCTTCGGATTCTGTACAATAGAGGATAGGCAGCCTAGGTCCACAACCAGGGACTTTCACTGTGCCAGATGCCGAGAGGCAGCAGCAGGCCCTTGGGTCTCACTAGGTGAGCTCCGGGTACTTGGAGGTATGGACCTATATAGGGCATCTGGCAGATGGATTAACAGAAATCAAGCAAAATCAACAGAATGCATTTCTACTAAGGAATGAAGGTAGACTCCCAATGAAACTTCCAAATATACCTAGCCCTCCCCCCCCAAAAAAAATCCCAGTCCCTATACTGACCATGCCAACAACATCAAGACTGACATAAAGAGCAAAAAATCAGAACCAGTTGTCTTTCATCTCTAATTTTAAGAGGTGTGTCCTGGTCATGCTCAAGGTTAACATGGCTAGGGGATGTTTGGCTCATCTTCTCAGGAAATGGCTCTTTCTTGTTTTCATTTGTGGTTTTTGTGCTGTTAACTCTAATTGTTTTTCCTGTGAGCTTTACCTTTTCATACTTCCTAGTTGTTTGTATCTTTCTGAAGTTCTTGCGATTCATTAGTCAACCATTCAGAAGAGACGGGTTGCTTGTAAACACCTGAGATTGTTAACGTCTCTTTCCACTGTTACTGCTCCATCTCATGAGTAATGATGCTCTGGTTGTTACTGTAGTTCCTTTAGCGCCACATGGGTCACGCGCTGGCATCTGTTCCGACATGAAGGTCCTTGATGCTCTTTTTCACCCCTGTAGGGATGCACTGGTATTTTTGTTGTGTGCTCGTTGACTTCATGTTGATGAAAGTTGACTATTTTTTCCCCCATGGCAAACTGTGTACACTGGCTCTGTATTTAAGGAAATGTGTAATGGAAATGTAGTGGAAACGGATATGTTCGGAAGTGGAGACAGAAAGCCTTATGTCTCTATGCATACAGAACAAGGATGGACTCCAGTGAAATGGCTGAAGATGTCCTGACAGTAGGATGCTGGACTCTCTGGACAATGTCCATGCCTACATTGTTGGGAGACACTTCAGTGGCAGTATGATGAAGGACATCCATTGTAAAACTATAGAGGAAATCAGTGGGGAGGGGAGGGAATTTGGGGAAGTGGATGGGGAATCCCAGGGCCTATTCAACTGAGTCATAAAACAAAAAAAAATTTTAAATTACATTCAAAAAAGCAAGCAAGCATTGTTAGTGCTGTGCTACAATGTCCTACAACACTTTGGTAAAGTACGATTCTGTAAAAAAGTTTGAACATCTTTCCTCTCTAGACTCAAAGACTGCTTTAACAATTTTAAATTGTAGTTAACTTTAAATAACTATGGGTTAAAATTCCATGTCTGTTATCACATGCTAACCATTTCAATTAAGCTCTTCTGTTTTTTAACTAACCTATGTAGTAAAATTATAGTTCCATGTGTTTTCGGTTGCCTTTATTGAGTTTCTTTGCTTTAACAGTTTGAGCCTTTATTTTTTTTTTCAGTGAAAATTTTTTTGTTTGTTTGTGGTTTTGTTTTGTTTTGTTTTGTTTACAGAGAGAATGTGATACAGAAAAGAATATCTTCTCTCTGCTGGTTTACTCCCAAAGTGGTCCCAACATGAACTGGTACCCATATTGGATGCTGTGCTTGGAGATGGACGATTAGCCAGTTGAGCCATTGCACCAGCCTCTAAAAGTTTTAGCCTTAAAGGAGTCAACTTTACAACTGATTAGACTGAGTTCATCATTTTGCTCAGGTTTAATTTACATGGACCAAATGATTTAAATCTCTGACAATTCTTTTACATTAAAAGCTCTAAAACTGAGTCTTTGACATTCCGGCTTCCTGCTAGATTCCTAAAACTCTCAAAGGATGAGAACCAAGCCTGGCACATTGGCTAAATTGACTATTTTTTTCCGTTTGAAGCACCAGGATCCAATATTGTGTCAGTTCGTATCCCAACTGCTCCACTTCCCACCCAGCTCCCTACTTGTGGCCTGGGAAAGCAGCGAAGGATGGCCCAAAGCCTTGGGACTTGGCACTCAATGTGGAAGACTCAGAAGAAGCTCCTGGCCCCTGGCTTCATGTCAGCTGAGCTCCGATCACTGTGGCCACTTGGTGAGTGAACCAGCAGATGGAAGAACTTTGTCTGTGTCTGTCCTTTGTGTAAATCTGCCTTTGCAGTCAAAACAAACCTGAGAGAGAGAGAGAGAGAGAGAGAGGACTATTGAGTAGGAGAAATAGTAGCTGCCTTGTGCTTTGTGCAATCCAGCACTAAATACCTCAGAACCATCCAACTCAGACAAGGCTCCTGAGAAAATCCACATTCTGCCAAGCACGCTTAGATCATCAACCCTTGGTAGAATGCCTTGCTTAGTAGTTCCTCACAATGCCCCTTCTGCCCATGAAGCAGCCAGAGCAGTCATCACTCACGTGTCCCTAACTACAGCTATAGGTCATTCTTCTCAGGGAGGGGATGGGGGGAGGTAGACAAGCTGATGGGCTTTGGTGGGAAAGGAGGATGTCCCACTTGGAGTGTAGAAATGCCATCTTACTGCTGAGTTTCTGTTTTTAGCATGAGAGCAGCAAGGAAGCAATGGTTCCACTTTTTGTGTTTTTGTGTTTTCGTCTTACTGTAATAATGGGAAGAAGTTACCAGTCTCCTAATGGCTTTTTGTTTTGAGCAAGCTAGGCAGGATTACAACTGCGGCCCTTCGATGAGTTCTGTCACCACCCTTGACTGACTTCAGGGGCTGTTCTATTTTTCTTTCCCAAAAAAATTATACCTAAAAAACTCCACTTAGATTTTCTGGTCTTCCTCTCTTGGAGCCTCCCTCCTGAGTGCTACAAGAAGAGGTTTCTGGTTTAAATAAATCTTGCCTTGTTCATGGGGAAAAAAAAAAAAAAGATCAATAAATGATTTAGTATTAATGATTGACTCACCTGCTAGTCCCACCCCTCCTCACAGGTCAAGGAGTGATACTGAAAGATCCAGCCATTCAATTTAGCCCGCACTAAAGAAAAGGAAGTAATCCTGCTTTTTATTTATTTGAGAGGCAGAGGCAAGGAAAGAATTTACAACCTCTGGCTCACTTCCCAAATCTCTGTAAAAACTGAAACTGACCAGGGTTAGGAGCTGAGAGTTGGAATGAAATCCAGGTCTCCCAAAATGGTCTTAATAAGCCAGCTACCTGAGCCATCACCACTGCGTCCCAATGTCTGGATTGTCAGATAGGACAAGGAGTTGAACCCACAAACTCCAATGTGTGCATCTTAACAGGGCAAACACCTGCTTCTGCAGCTGGTTAAAGTCAACCAGATATCCTTGTGAACAGACCTGAGTCATAACTGAGTAGATAAAGACCTTTATGTGGTGAACTCCCCTTGATAAGAAGTCCCACCCCATGGCAGCTGGGTCAAGGATTCCTGGTTGCAGGCTGGGTAGGGTGTCCTACAGAATCTTCCCGGGCCACATTGCTACACCCACCGCTACACAGGAGAGATGGGACTGGGGGCAGGACTGAGGCGGGGCCAGTTGGCGGCGGGCTTCATGAATCTCACAATTACCCTGATTTGACAGGATCCCTGATCCTGGGGACCTGTGGACAGCTTTCAGAACAGAAGTTGCAAGGTTAGGCCACCTTCACGATGACTCTCATTTCAAGATGCAGAACATACCCAGAAGCACATGAAAGATAAAAAAATCCCCACTCTTCTGAGCTGAAAAATACCGGAAATACTGGAAAATACTGCTGAAGAATGAAGTCCACCAGAAATCCTGGACACATTAGGTAACGTCCTTCTAAACTAAGAGAAAAAAATTTCATTCGTCTTTTACACAGCCGAAAAAGGAGCCCAAAATAAAGGAAAATCCGGTGCCTACATAAATGGAGAGATTTGTAAAACTAAATCCGTAAGATAGTCAAGCAAACACACAAAGCAACTATGTGAAGAGTGGCCCGTGTGGGGCTGGCTTTGTGGCAAAACAGTTAAAGCCATGGGCTCTAACAGTGGCATTCCAGTGGGTGTCAGTTCATGTCCTGGCTGCTGCAGAGGATGGCGCAAGCTCTCGGGCCCCTGTTACTCACGTGAGTGACCCAGATGAAGCTAATGCCTCCCGGCTTTGGCCTGGCCCAGCCATCTGGAGAGTGAAGCGGAGACACAGAAACAAGATCTTCTGACCCCTGACTCACTCCCCAAGCGGCCACCATGACTAGAGCTGAGTCAATCTGAAGCCAGAAGCCAGAAGATTTTTCCAGGTCTCCCACACAGGTACAGGGTCCAAAGATTTGAGCCATCCTCCACTGCTTTCCCAGGCCAGAAGCAGGGAGCTGGATGGGAAGTGGAGCACCTGGGACACAAACTGGTGCTTATATGGGATCCTGGCACTTACAAGGTGAGGATTTAGTCCCCTGAGTCCTCTGTAGCATGCTACATTTATAGAGACTCTGCATTCATATGGGAGACGAAGAAGACGCTCCTGGCTCCTGACTTGGACCAGCTCAGCTTCGGCCATTGTGACCATTGGGAATGGATCAGTGGATGGGAGATTTTTCTGTCTCTCCTTCTCTCTGTAAATCTCATCTGCCTTTACAGTAAAATAAATCTTAAATAATAATATAATAAAACCCACCCACCCAGATCTTTTTAAAGAATAATTAAGTAGATAACTTTTGGGGCTGGCATGGTAGGGTGCCAGCTAGTCCTCCATTGTATGGAAGCAAGTTCTAGTTTCAACTACTCCACTTTCTATGTCAACTACTTCCACTTCTTATGTCTCCCATGTGGATGGGAGACCTGGAAGAAACCCCTGGCTCCTAGCTTTGGATCAAATCAGCTTGAGTTGTTATGGTCTCTTGGGGAACAAACCAGCAGATGGAAGTTTTCTCTCTATCTCCTTTCCTCTCTACCTTTCCAATAAAAATAAGTCAATCTTTGAAAAAAAAAATGTCATGCAGACAGTAGCAGGTCAAGAGTGCACCAAGAGAGTGAATTAACTGAAAGAAAATCAAGGAAGCAGGCCCATTTCAATCATTACCAAAAATACCTAACAATACGTTTAACCAACAGACTGAAGGTCTGTCCGAAAAAAAAAAAGAGCATTAAATTTAGTGAGTAAAATTCAAAGGGGCAGAGAATCAAATTTCACCCTCAGTTCAAGGGTTGGAAGAATCAGTATTGTGAGAGTGTCCACACATTCCATAGCAATACATAGACTCCATCTAATCCCTTTGAAAATAGCAATGATGTGTTGCATAGAAGTAAAGGAAGGAAGGAAGGGAGGGAGAGAGAGAGAGAGAAAACACCACTGAAATTGTATGGAAGCAAAATGACTGTCCGTGGGGTCCCTGGGTGAGGCTGCCTCCTCTCGTGGGTGAGGACTGTGGCCCAGACAGTGGCAATGATCTTCCTGTGGCCAAGAACACAGAGGGACCTCCGCTAAGGTCTCTCCTCCGTGCTCAGTCCTGCCTGCACCTAGAAAGCAGCTATATGCTGCTGCAGCCATTTCGCAGAGGGGGGCCTGAGGTAGCTGTCTGAGATATGTCTTCAAGGGTCTGGCCCTGTGGACCCACAGGCAGGCTGGCCAGCACCACGCCTGGACCAACCTCTTCCCTCGCAGACCTGCCAAGCAGGGACAGGTTAGCCTGTTGACCTTCCAGCTACTCATTTTCTGTTTTGTTTTATTCTGTTTTAAGTTCTATTTTGATTTGAAAAACAGCTTTACGGCGAGGAGGGACAGAGAGAAGTCTTCCATCTGCTGGTTTACTCCCCAGATGGTCACAGTGGGTAGAGAGCTGAGCTGATTCAAAGCTGAGGCCAGGAGCTTCTTCCAGGTCTCCCATATGAGTGCAGGAGACTTGGGCCGTCCTCTGCTGCTTACTGAGGCTCTAAGCAGAGAGCTGGATCAGAAGTGGAGCAGTCAGGACATAGACCAGTGCTCATGTGCAATGCAGGTGCTTGCAGCCAGAGGGTTAGTCTATTACCAGCATGCCAGCCCCACAGTAACAAGTGCTTACAAATGCCTTTGGAGCAATCTATTCAAATGCTGGAGAACTGAACATCTCAGCAACACATGGAAAAGGCAATACCGACGCTACTTCCAAGCGCTTGAGTCTCCTTAGAGACTCCGGGTGCTGAGGGATCAGGGTGGGCCCTACCTTGGTTGGGCACCTGCTACCTCCCAGGACCCCTCCAGGCTTGGTAACCCTTCTAAGCTTAGAGAGGAAAGAAACTGGGAAGAGGGAGAACCTCCGACATTCAAGGACAGAGCAGAATGTGACCGCAGGCCAACCCTCAAACCCCCATCTCTATTGTGGTTGCTCCTCTGCCAGCCCTGTCCCTGGCCTGTAGGGCACAGGGGAACCTCAGTCACTGATTCCAGCATCCTGAGCAGAGTTTTTCTGGGGCTGGGGGCTTGGAGCCTCCATGCTTATGGGGAACCTGGCAAAGCTCTGCTGTAGGCTGTGGATTTGAATGCACAAAATGGGAGTCAGTGCATTCATAAGAAACAATTTGGGCCCGGCGCCGTGGCCTAGCGGCTAAAGTCCTCGCCTTGAAAGCCCCGGGATCCCATATGGGCGCTGGTTCTAATCCCGGCAGCTCCACTTCCCATCCAGCTCCCTGCTTGTGGCCTGGGAAAGCAGTCGAGGATGGCCCGATGCATTGGGACCCTGAACCCGCGTGGGAGACCCAGAAGAGGTTCCTGGCTCCCGGCATCAGATCGGCGCGTGCCGGCCCATTGCGGCTCACTTGGGAAGTGAATCATCGGACAGAAGATCTTCCTCTCTGTCTCTCCTCCTCTCTGTATATCCGGCTTTCCAATAATAATAAAATCTTTAAAAAAAAAAAAACAATTTAATTCATGGTCAGCATCAAGTGGGTAAAGGTCTTAGGGGGTAAGGAGTGGAAGACTTGCCAGCCAATGGGGCCTGCCACAGAGCCTAAGTCTTCCTCGTTCAGGGTGCTTTAAGCACCCGGGCCACCCGAATGACATCAGCGCATGAGTTGACCCAGGGCGATACCCCTAAGAGAGGCCTCTGAGGGGGCCCTCTGCTGCATGAACGCTGACACAGAGGGGCAGGGAAGGCTGTTGCCTCGCCTGTGTAGGACTTCTGGGTTGGGGGTGAGCCCACTGTACCAACAGCCCTGAGAGCTGCAGCTGCCACAGGGAGTGGACAGCAAGAAAGCCACTAGAACATGAGAACACCCAGGGTTGTGGTCCCAACACACCGATGTTTTCAGCAGGCCCCGGGCAGGGACTGTCTTCATGGCACAGTGGCCTGTCTAGGGATGTTCTGCAGGCGTGGGGTCCCGAGCCCTGTGGCTAGAACTACAGAGAACTGAGCAGGAACAGGTATCAGCAAAGCCAGACCAGGTAGAGATGGTGTCCCGCAACCCCCTGCTGGTTGCCAAGCTCTGAGAGCTGGCACTATGAACCCTTGACATAAGACACTGGCCCTTGTGTTTTTTTTTTTTAATTGTATTTTTGTTGACAATATTTACATAGTTAATTACGGTAAAAAAAAAAAAAAGGTTCAGGGGGTATAGGGAAGTGGGTAATAGTATTATGTCCATATTGTTTCCATCATGTATCTGAGGTAAAGGGGGGTATTGACGGAGAAGCCCCACCCAGTTTCCCACCCACCCCAAGTCCCGGATGTGGGGTATGCTCTGAGATCCTTGTTCAAATGGTTTTAATAGTTTTCCAGTTATGAATCGCTGCCAGTTTCACTCGATGAGGTCGTCCACTGATTGACACAGTCCATCATAGAGTCTACATTTGCCCAGTAGTTCGCTGCCAACCTATAGCTGAGATGGTTGATTGACTTGCTCTGTCCTCTGTCTTTTCTTGGCTAGGGTTCTGAGTCCAGCAGTTCTATTGGGGAGATCTCCAAAGAAACTTTGAGGTATTCCCAGACCAGATTCTTGTATGTTCTAGCAAGCACAGGGTCCGGCACAGTCCGTCACCTCGATCAGCTGGTGGTTTCAATTGCTGGGTTGGTTCTGTTTTCAGTCCTGATTTCCACTGGAACCAATGGGTGTTGCAGTCCAGTCTGGTTCTGCCCAGCACACACTCGGCCCCCGCATCAACCAGTGAGAGCTGCAGCCTAGTCGGGGCGACCCACAATAATCCCCACCAGGCCCGCCCCCTACCCTGGTTTGCCAGTATGTATAGCAGACTAGTCCAGTCTGTCCCACATCCTATTTGGCTCTTGTACTTGTCAGTGGGTATTAAAGCTTAGTTCCGTCTAACCAACTCAACTCTCCAGCCCTCACGGATGTTGTTGAGTGCCTCTCTGTCTAGCCACCCCAGCCCCCGTCTTAGTTTTCATGCCCTCCCGCAGGAGTAGTGACCCAAGAGGGGGGAACCCACTATTTCCCTCCCAGGTCTCTCTCAGTCCTGGTTTATGCACTCTTCGGGTGGTTCTGTGATTTGACTTGACAGAATTAGTCCCCAGTGCCAGCTTCTGCCAGTTGATGCTGTGGCTAGGCCCAAACATCCCTCACCCGCTCTAATTTATGCTTGCACCAGCAGGAATCATCCGCCCAGCCTGGCTTTTCCCTGATCTAGTCCACGTGCAGCACACAGGTGTTGCAGCCTTGCTTAGTCTGGCCTGTCTATCCCAGCCCAAGCTCTCCAGTGGGAGTAGCTATCTGGTGAGGGGACCAGCCCCTTAATCCCCCCGCCGGCTCTGCCCCTCCCTTCCTGGATCTCGCGCGTTCTGGTTGGGTGCTGCAGTCAAATCCAGTACAGGCAACCTCACCCTAGCGTTCCATAGTGTGCACTGGTTTTGTCGCGACCAGTCCCGGCTCGACCCACACTCTGTTCTGGTGTTCGGATTTACCAGTGTATGACATGAACCGACTCAGCCCGGTCTGCCTCTGACCCATGCCAGATGTATGTACACTGGCCCTTGTGAACATGCTTCTCTCTTCCCATGCATTCTCTGGGGTCCGAGAGAGGCTGCGGACACCCACATACTCCAACTGGAGCCTGGTTCCCAGCGCTGGGTGCTTCCTGCTGCAGAGCCCCTGGCGGCCTCCTCAGTGCCTCTCTTCAAGACTATGGGAAGGGTGGAACTTTGCAGAACATGAGTGCTCGCTGGGTGAGAAGTTAGTCCTCCAGGCTGCTCCCACGAGGTCACTGGAACCGTCTTGCTGCACTTGGCAGGCTTTGGGGGAGGAACACACACCAGGGGCCCATGCTGCAGGACTCACTGGGCTTTGCTGAAAGGAAAACACACACACACCATGTGGCCTGCAGGGTGCACTGCCTGACCTGGTTTCTGGGTCGCTGTCACCTGATGGGACACTGAAGATACCCTTTAGGCTGCTGACCCCAGAGGGAAGGGTGTGTGCAGCCAGGGCTGGGACATCAGATGTCAGGAACACCTCTGGCTCCTCTTGGACAGACCCTCAGGGGTGCGTGGCCCCTCTCATCTCTGGGGAAGCCTGCCAGCCAGTGATGCTCCCATCACCTGAACCACCGGGCTTCCCTGTATCCCAACACGGAGATGGCTGAAGTATGAGTATTTCTTTCCTTTCTAAATGGCAAGAATGGAACTGTACCCTCCGTCGCTGGTGGTAAGAGCGGGGACTGTGGGACAGACGATGTCATTGGCAGGGACATCAGGGTCAGGGGACGCACTTCATGAAAGGTGGCAGGGCTGGCCCTGTGTCTACTGCCTGCGGGCATCCGCCACCCGAGGACACAGCCCTGGTCCTGTCCATGGGGAGACTTGCTGTCACCACATCTGTGCCATAAGGGCACAGGGAAGCCACCAGCATGGGGCACAGCTGGGCCTCACCAGCACCTATACAGTCCTACACCAGGGCCTGCCACTGCCAGCCTCTAGAACTGTGACTAACCTATCTCTGCTCTGCGTGGCTCAGCCTGCCTCTCGGGACACCTACGGTGGAGGCAGCTACGGGCAAGCGCAGGGACCCTTCCCAACTCGGCACACAGCGGGGGTGATGCTCTGGTTCATGCTGCCCTCTGTGCCCACAGAGACCTTGGCATGAAGGGATTGCACCCTCCACACTCAGCTGCTGTCCGGGTTCTACCTCAGGGCCCTTAATCTTTGCCCTGCTCACGTGTGTGGGTCACCCGGGCCTCCCAGATGTTCTCCGGTGGCTGGAGGAAATGAAGGCCCAGTTGCCTTGGCCCTCACTGCACATGGTCGGCCACTGCCCCACCGCCCTCTAGCCCCGCCCACATGCAGATGGAGCCCCGCCCACACTGCTGTCCTATGAGGCACCCTCCCTGCTCACCTTCATCTACCAATGCATCATGCATTTTTCATTCTCCATCAGTTAGACCAGGGCCCAAAAAGCACCTTCTTCACTGAGCCATATTAACAATAGGATCACCACGTGGCTCAGGCCCTGGCCATAGCCCACCTCCCGCAAGAATGCAGAACACTGCTGAACGCTCTCAGTGTCCTCTTTGGTTAAGCATGCTGCCACATGGGATGGGTGACCTCCCAGGGTGGGCATTGTCACTGACGGTGGGTCCAAGAAGCGGAGGAAGCAGACCTGGGCCTCTCTTGCTCCTGGGTGTCAGGACTCTAGGAGGTAGAGCACATAGCAGCTCTCAGTGTTCTTGGCAGGGCCTGAGCTCAGGCAGTGCCTGGGAAGACCAGAGGCAAGCACACTAGGGCAGCCCCAAGACATCAGGGCAGACAGGCTGCCTTGGCGATCCTGGCTCCACCGCCCCCCAAGGGAAAGGTCTCAGTGGGGGAGCATGATCATGCAACTGTGTGGATCAATGAAAGGAGAAAGAATAGGACCCCAAGCCTGCTGACTTGGGGAGCTCCAGTGGTCTGGCCTCCATCCTCAAGGCAGAGATTGAGTCACAGTCAAGGCGGTCACCTTCAGACCACTGTGTCAAGGTGACCACGTTGGGGACCTCAGTGCTTCAGTCAGTTCTGGGCTGGGGAGGGGGTGGGGAGTGAGCTAATATCTCCGTACAAACCTCTGATTTCAGCCCGGGAAGGAGCTTATGGCGTTCCCAACCACCACTGTCCATGCCCCCCGCCCCACCTAGAAAACAGGCCTACGGCCATGAGCTGGTTCTCACCTAGTCCCCAGGGCACTGTCCCGGGACAGCAACTTCTCACTGGAACAGAAGGGAAATAGAGACGTAACGGAAGGTGCCCGTCCAGGCACTTGTACGTGCCGAGGAGGTCGGGGAAGCGCCAACTTCACCATCTCAGTGCAGGGGACAGAGAAAGGAAGAGAAGCAGTAGTCACCCTGACCGTGCCTAGAGGGGCCTTGACCATGAGCACAAGGCGTGTCTGCTCAGGCAAGGACCCCCACCGCCCAGAGCGGGGCGGGGGGTGGCGGACTCCGCATCCCTCACTGGGCCCACACCGGGAGGTCGGGCCGCCCTGGGCTGAAGGGTCTGTGTGCTCACGTCAGCCCTCCCCAAGGAGTGACCTGAGGACTCAACAAATCCAGTGCCTGCCCTGAAGTACTCAGTACATCTGAGTCCTGAACCTGGCACCATCACGCCCTTCCCGGGCTTCCTGCTTGTTCACCTGCTTCCTCTGTGCACCTGTCGCCCAATGCCAGCTTCCCTTTGCGTTCCTCCCCTGACAGCTGAGATCATGACCACCCACTCCGGACATTTTTCTCCAGATTCTGTCGTAATGAAGAGCCACAATTCCCTGCTTAATCCTGATTCCCAAAGTGAGCTTACTAGGACACACCCTGGAACAGCCCAAGTCTCTACCTCCCCCCGCCCCCGCCCCAGGCATCAGAGCCCATCACTCCAACTGTTGCTTCTCTCTGGTGCCTTGGACAACTGGGTGGACAGCCTCAAACTAGGTCCTGTACTCCAACTGCCATGCTCCTCCAAGCAGTGCCAGGGCTAGGGTGCAAGCCCTCCTTCCCCCAATGCCCATGCTGCAGAGAGCCCTGGAAGCCACATCCTCAGCTGTCCCTCAGGTCTGACCCCTCAGCAGGACTTTAGCCTGGTCACAAAGACCCAGGTATACTTTTGGACAAATGTTCACCCGTCAGGCTGGATGCTGACCCTGTGCACACAGCTCTAGAATGCTGGTGGCCAGGCTTCGGGCCCTGGAAACAAGGCTGGACTCTCATACTGTCCTTTGTTCTCAACAGACCAGGCCCCAGAGTGCCCAGCACCTGCCCCACAAGGATCTGTCCCTGCCTGTGTCCTGGGTCAGCCACTGAGTCATTCAGCTCTGCCCTAATGCTGATCAGTGCCTGCATTGTGATGGCACTGTGGGGCCCAGGCTGGGACCTGGGGATGGCTGTGGGGCCCCAGGGCAGCAAGAGAGGAAATGTTTCCTGCCCCAGAGGCAGGGGTGTGAACGACTCAATGGATGAATCCCAGCCTGTCTGGGACGAAGCAATGGCTGTCTCTCTCTTCTTCGGGCTCAAATAGTGCCACATATTGACAGCCATGAGGGGAGCAGGATGAGAAATCAGGGTGTGCCGCCCCCTTGAGAACTGAGCTACCCTCCTCTGCGTCCCCCCCCCCCAGGGAGGCTGGGTCATGTACTCACAGACACAACACTTCAGGCAGGGACCCATCTCCACTGCCCAGCACCCTGGCCTGTACCTGCTTATATTTAGCGATCATTGTTGCTTGCTTTGGGTCTCATTGGGCCCTCACAGCAACTATGTCCAACCTGGAAGACAAACATACAAATGTGCCTGGCCCAGCACAGAGGAGCTCATGAGATCGAGGGATCTCAGGGAGGGGACAGCCCCACAGACATGCAGGCGCATGGTGGCTGCAATTCAGAAACAGTGACTGCCCAGAACCTGGGGACAGAGAAATACGGGGCAGGGACAGTCACCCTCTAGCCTCCCTTGCCCAAAGGACAATCCTCTTCTGCTTGTCATCCTGTGACCTCCAGGGAGTCCCACAACGCATGCCCAGAGGTCTCCCTGCCCCACCACCCACATCTCAAGGGATCTCAGAGCAGTGCCCTCGGCCCCGACTGAGATAAGAACTTGCCAGAAGACTGACTGTTGAGCTCGGGTTCCACACAGCCCACACCAGCACACAGCACAGGCATGAGGAGTACATACAAGCCCTTCACACGGGGGTGCCACTGAGGCTGGAGGGTCAGTGGCCTGGGCCCTGGCTTCACTAAACAGCAGAGACAGAGCAAGTGGCCTCTGCAGAGCCCAGGTGAAGGGAGAAGGTTATAGCTGGGCTGCTATGGACCAGGGTTACCAGTGCCCCGTGTCACCTGCTGCAAAGACCCCACGTCCCAGAAAATCTGCACCTCCTGGTCTTCTTCCCCTTCCTCCTCCGCAATTCTATTGCAGAGCAACTGTGACGGCATCTTCATTTACCTCATTTGAAATATTTATTTCAAAGCAGAGTTCCAGAGAGAGAAGGACACACGGAACAGATACGTTCCATTTGTTCGTTACCTTCCCGGATGACAGGCAGGCCTGCGCCAGGCTGCAGTCAGGAGCCAGGAGCCTCATCCGAGTCCTCTGCCGTGGGTGGAGGATGCAAAGCGCTTGGAGCATCTTTGTCCCTTCCCGACACATTAGCAGGGAGCTGAATCTAAAGCGTGGCTGATGGGACTCCCACCACTGCCTGTGTGGAGTATCAGGGCCGCAGGCCCCTTAAAATTGTTTGAAGGCAAGTCAGCACTGGCAGCTACACACAGGCTTGTCTACGCCTGTCATTGCGGTGTCGTGGCTGCCCTAAGACGGCTGCCACCATAGCACCTTCAACTCTGGCTGTCCCCTCCTGCTTTGTTCCTGCCGCTTTAGGGGTCGGGCATCAGGGGGTCCTCCTGGGATGGAGAGTGGCAGCTCTCAAGCTGGCCTGGCTAAGACTGATGAGAGCAAGGACCGGGATCCTTTCCTGGGCAGTGACCAGAGCACCTGGCACAACGCACTGTCGATTCCCCGGCAACAGCACCTGGTTTATCCAGATCCTGGTGACAAGCACAGGGACAGCACATGGGGTCAGGAGCTGCCCTGGCTACCCCCTGTGCGGAAATGTCAGTTGCCAGGATGCCAAACCCTGAGGGCTGCACTGGCCCTGTCAGCAGCCGTTCAGCCTGCCCGGCCCGTGGACTGGTCATGCTCACCTTGGCAACCGGGCATCCTCTTCTCTGAGATGCTCCCATGTTGCTCTGTGTGTCGAGAGCATCCATATTGCCTTAGGTGTGGACGCTGCAAGACTCCCCACCCCCACCCCGGGCCTGATGGACCCACGTCTGACAAGTTCTTATCTGTGTCCTTGTCAATATCACCTCATGGAATCTCTTCATAGTATACGTGAAGAGGCATCAAGCCTGGACTTACCACGTGGCTCCTCAAAGATGGACGTGGGGGCACTCTCTGCTCATCCACACGTCGGGTGCCCAGAGCTTCCGGTGGCCTCTCCCTCCCTGGGAGACTTGCTCAGCTCTCGCCCGGCACCTCATAGTCCTGGGTCCCCCAAGGTTCCCACCCTGCTACTGTAGTCCGCTCCACTTCAGGGGCCCAGCTCTTCGCTTGACCCTTAGCATGCCCTGGCACAGGGGCCAGTGTCCAGGGTTCCCCGTCACCACGTGGCTACCACTCCACTCTGTTCTGGATGCACCATTGCGGCCACTTGAGAAGTGAATCAGTAGATGGAAGATCTTCCTCGCTGTCTCTCCTTCTCTCTGTGTGTCTGACTTCCCAACAATAACAAATGAAATCTTTTTTAGAAGAAATTTCAAAAACACTTGAAAAGAAACTTTGGATAAAACCCCTAGGAAGTCCAACACTCTGCTGTAGTGTCGTGTGGCATTGGAGGCCACGAAGTCATAGGAGATGACACAGATGGATGCTCACCTCAAGCTCCACAGCTGTGGTGGAAAAGGGCCCCGCACGATAGCATAGCGATTAAAGTCCTTACCTTGAACGCGCCAGGATCCCATAGGGCCACCGGTTCTAATCCCAGCAGCCCTGCTTCCCATCCAGCTTCCTGCTTGTGGCCTGGGGACCCTGCACCCACGTGGGAGACGAGGAAGAAGCTCCTGGCTCCTGATTGACTCAGCTCCCGCCGTTGCTCTCACTTGGGGAGTGAATCATTGGATGGAATATCTTCCTCTCTGTCTCTCCTCCTCTATCTGCCTCTCCAATAAAAATCAAGTTCCTGAACCCTACCTCAAGAATGCGCCACCTACTGACAGAGAGTATGGACTGTTCACTAGTGCTGGACACCCACACTGAGGGACTTGGGGCATTGGTATCCAGCCAGAGTAGAGTTCCTCTGTCCACATCCACCTTTCCTAGCCTGGGCACCTGCTGTAGAACTCATTTCACAAACAGCGGGCGAGAGAGTTTGGGAATCCAGTGGGAGTCAGGATTCAGCTCAGCAAGACTAGGCAGTGCCCCCTGGTGGCGGTCACTTGCTATCTCACCTAAATCAGCCTGCATCTCCTCCTTACACATAGATTCCAAAATAAAATATTTGGCAAGATGTCTGGGCTCCCAGTCTCCAGTCACATACTCGTCACTGCTAAGGTCTAAGCACAGGGCTTGTCGCGTGTCCTTGAATAATGCGTGATCTCCAAGAAAGACACCTATCTGCCAGCATTCCACCTCTCTCAAACAACTCCCCTGGGTTCACAAGGATCCACGCTGCTCTATCACAGGGCAGTAGCGGGAGTCCATGAATGGTGCGTGGGTTATCAGGGCATTGCACAAGTCACACTTCTTCGGGGGCTGAGCTGAGGAAGGCTCCTGGAGATGGTCACTGCACACAGACTGCACTGAGCCTCACGCTTCTCCCACGCTGCCTGCTGCCATAGCACTCTGGACAGAAGACATGGCCACGAATCTCTCCAATGTGGAAGACCATTAGGACACTTTGGGTGGGACAGATGGCCAGCTCCCAGCTTGGCAGTCAGAAGCCACAGCAATGGGCTATGCCCATGTACCTCGAGGGCCTTGTGTTTAGGATGGAAGCCTGGACAGGCAGAGGTCTGTGGGGAAGGGATGACACTGTATCCTAACAGGTCCCTTTCTCTGAATCATGACCCAGTTCCCCCCTCTCGTCCTAACAAACACAGTGGCAACTCATTTCCCCACCTCTGGGAGTGGATCTTGACAACAAGTGGGGAGATATCCTGTTCGCTGGTTTATTTTCAATATGCCATCTACAGTCCGGGTAGGACCAGGCCACATTCAGGAGTCAGGAACAATGTCTGGGTGTCCCACATGAGTGGCAGGCACTCAAACACTGGATCCATCATGTCCAGCTTCCCAGGCACATCCGCAGGGTGTAGGATCAGAAGCAGAGCAGCCAGATCTTGCACTAGGGCTGTGGTATGGAGTGTAGGTATCCCAGTGTTCCCTTCACCTTTGTAGATCACCACACCTCCCAAAACCTCTGCCCTAGAACCTTTGGGACAGCTCCCCTACAGAGTGTGGACTGCCCATCCAAGGCATGGCCCATCCTCACAATCTTATGAAGGACAGGACAGGTGTTCGTTCCTCTGGAGGCATCAGACTTCACTGGAGGCAAGTTCAGGTAACTTTGCAACATTTCCCAGAGAGCAGAGCGTTCTGGGGGCACAATGCATTGGGTCACAGGTCCATCACAGCTCCCTACCTGGCTATGCCCCTGCCATGTTTGAAAGTGAAGTGGGGGGCCCGGCGGCGTGGCCTGGTGGCTGAAGTCCTCGCCTTGAATGCCCCGGGATCCCATATGGGCACTGGTTCTAATCCCGGCAGCTCCACTTCCCATCCAGCTCCCTGCTTGTGGCCTGGGAAGGCAGTCGGGGACGGCCCAATGCATTGGAACACTGCACCCGCGTGGGAGACCTGGAAGAGGTTCCAGGTTTCCGGCATCGGATTGGCGCGCACCAGCCCGTTGTGGCGCACTTGGGGAGTGAAACATCGGATGGAAGATCTTCCTCTCTGTCTCTCCTCCTCTCTGTATATCTGACTTTGTGATAAAATAAATAAATCTTTAAAAAAAAAAAAAAAAGAAAGTGAAGTGGGGCCCGGCGCCGTGGCCTAGTGGCTAAAGTTCTCGCCTTGAACGCGCCAGGATCCCATATGGGCGCCGGTTCGTATCCCAGCTGCTCCACTTCCCATCCAGCTGCCTGCTTGTTTGTGGCCTGGGAAGACAGTCGAGGACAGCCCAAAGCCTTGGGTTCCTTCACTCATGTGGGAGGCCTAGAGGAGCTCCTGGCTTCTGGCTTCGGACTGGCCTGGCTCTGGCCGTTGTAGCCGTTTGGAAGATGGAAGATCTCTCCCTTGTGTCTCTGTGTAAATCTGCCTTTCCAATCAAAATAAATAAGTAATTTAAACAGAAATAGAATTTGTAGAAAGGGAATTAAAGGAACAGAGTAACACAGGGGGAAACAGAGCAGGACATTCATGAGGAAATACTATGGCCAAATAATAGTCACGCTTCACTTCTGCATGTAATTGTCCTGTGAAACAATGATTTTAAACCCAGGGAGATGGAGAATATTCTGATATTATTTATGACTGGAATTATTAGCTCAGATACATAAGAATATTCTGGTTGGAAGAGAGAGACATCATGGATCTAAATTTCAGGCTAAGCCACCATTTTGTTGTTTAAGCAAATGGAAGTCAGCCAAGATTAAATGACTCACCCCGAATGACTGCCATCTGCCAGAAGTAAACTCATTTAAATAGGTTACCTATTAAAAAAAAAAAATCTTTGCAGACCCTGCATTTTAGTGTGTGATCCAGTTCTCATCAGATTTGTTTTTTAAGATTTATTTATCTATTTGAAAGACAGGATTGGGGAGAGATACAGAGGGATCGTCCGTCTGCTGGTTCATTTCCCAAGTGGCTGCCACAGCCAGAGCTGGCCTGGCCCGAAGCCAGGAACCAGATGCTTCTTCCAGGTCTTCCACATGGATGCAGAGGTCCAAGGACTTGAGCCAAATTCTACTGCTTTCCCAGGCCATAAGCAGGGAGCTGGATTGAAGTGGAGCTGCCAGTGTTGTAGGCAACAGCTTTACCTGCCGTGCCACGGTGCCAGGAAGTAGCTTATGTCCAATCCAAAAAAATAATATTAAGGCACAAAACATTTTTATTTGATATCAAAATTTTATGTTTGGCAATAATTACTTCGAAACGAGAATTTCCCCCTAAAACTTTTTTTTTTTTTTTAGGAAGCCGAAGTTTTAGGTTGCATAATTAAAGCAGAAATCATCTGGGGTGGACATTTGGAACAGCGGATAAACACTACTGAGACGCCTGCGCCCGTAGCACAATGCCTGGGTTGGTTTCACAGCTCCACTTCTGATTCCAGCTTCCTGCTGATGTGCCCCTGGGGGGCCAGCATGGGGTTCCTTGCTCCTGGCTTTGCCCCTGGCTGACCCTTAGCAGTTAAAATATATTGGAAGTGAACCCATGAAAGTAGCTTCTCTCTCTCTCTCTCTCTCTCACACACACACACACAAGTAAATAAATTACTTGAATTACTTGAATTACTTAAATTACTTGAGGGCCCAGCATGGTGGCCTAGTTGCTAAAATCCTGTCTTTTCATGCACTGGCATTCAATATGGGCATCGGTTCATGTCCCGCCTGTCCTACTTCCCATCCAGCTCCAAGCCTGTGGCCTGGGAAAATTGAGGACAGCCCAAAGCCTTGGGACCCTGCCACTTGCATGGGAGACCCGGAAGAGGCTTCTGGTTCCTGGCTTCAGATTGACTCAGCTCTAGCCATTGCAGTCACTTGGGGAGTGAACCACTGGACGGAAGATCCTCTTCTCTGTGTTTCCTCCTCTCTGTATATCTGACTTTACAATAAATAAAATAAAGATTTAAAAAATATTCCCTTGAGGGCTCAGAGGCATGGCCTAGTGGCTAAAGTCCTTGCCTTGAGCGCGCCCCGGGATCCCATATGGGTGCTGGTTCTAATCCTGGCAGCTCCACTTCCCATCCAGTTCCCAGCCTGTGGCCTGGGAAAGCAGTGGAGGATGGCCCAAAACCCTGGGACCCTGCACCCGCGTGGGAGACCCGGAAGAGGTTCCAGGTTCCCAGCTTCGGATTGGCACAGCACCAGCCGTTGCGGTCACTTTGGGAGTGAATCATCGGACGGAAGATCTTCCTCTCTGTTTCTCCTCCTCCTCTCTGTATATCTGAGTTTGTAATGAAAAAAAAAATATTTCCTTGTAACACTAATTAAGAATTTCTTTAATTATGATATTATCACAGACATTTTCAAAGGGTAACCAAATTATGCAGTAACTATTTTTCCAAAACTATATATTGATTTTACTTATTTGAAATATGCAGTGTTAAAGAGAGAGAAGTAGAGAGAGAGGTCTTCCATCTGCTGGGTCACTGACAAGGCCACAAGCTGGGTCAGGCTGAAAGCCAGGAGCCAGACCTCCATCCGGGCTTTCCACACTGACATCAGGGGCGTAAGAACTTGGGACACCTGCTACTGCTTTCTTGGAACCATTAGCAAGGAGCTGGATCTGAAATGGAGCAGCCAGGACTCAAACCAGCACTCACATGGAATGCTGGCATTACAGCTGGCAGCTTAGCCCACCGGGCCATCATGTCTGCTGCAGTACCCACTTTTATTTTAATTTTAGCAGAAGTAATTTAATTTTTGCTCATGTGAGCTTATTACTCTTGTAACAGCTTTCCCTTGCTACATCAGGCCACTAATGATAATTTGAGTCAACTGTTCAAAATCTGCATTCTGATTTTTTTTATTAATTATTATGCATTATGTGACAGTTTCATAGGCTCTGGGAATCCCCCCACCCCTCCCCCTCCCCTCCCCCCTGGTGGATTCCTCCACCTTGGTGCAGTATTACAGTTCAAATTCAATCAAGATTCTTTCCTTGCAAACATATACCAAGCATAGAGTCCAGCTACTTATTGTCCAGATGGGTTGAACAGTTTCTTGGGGAGACCATTTCTGGTCCGAAGTTAGAGCTGGTAGAATATCCTCCCAGTCAATTAAGAGTCCCAATATAACATCAATTTAACACGTGAAAAAGACAGAAGTCATTTGCTTGTGTAATATTCCTGTCGGCATCTCTAGTAATATTTTCACTTCTCAGCCACCTAGCTTCACATCTCCATGTACATGTCTCAGGAAGCTACATCATCATGCCAGGGAATGAACAAGACATCAGTCAAAGCTTGAAGTATAGCGTTAACAGCTTGAACCTGTTTTAATTAAAGAAAATCAGTACATTGACATCTAAGCAACTCTTTCAAAGCATCTGAAAATGCTGTGATATTTATTTGGTTTTACGTATATTGGTTTATTTTCATCTGTTTGAAAGGTACAGAAAGAAATCTTCCATCCACTGGTTCTCTCCCCAAATGTCAGCAAAAGCCAGGACTGGGTCCAGGCCAATGTCAGAGGCCCAGAACACATCCAGATCTCCCATGTGCGTGGTCCCAAGCTGTTGGACCATCACCCACTGCCTCCAAGGATGCATTAGGAGGCAACCGCGCTGCAGGGAGAAGGGGTTTCCATCCCAGGCACTCCCAAGTGGTGCCTTACCACAATTCATCACAATGACTGCTCCACAAAAAGGCCTACGAAACAATAGAAGTCTTTTATGTTAAAAGCTCTCAAGAGATTAATCCAGATCTGTAACTCCAGGAAAGTCAACTCCCACAATCCTGATTTTACAAACATGCAAGTGAAGTCCAGAAAGATAAGCTTGCTCTAGTAAAGGGACTGAGCCAAGCTGAGGTTTATAGCATCCGCATCCTGCCATAAAGCTTCATGCAAGCAGTTTACAACATAAAACTAGAATTTTTCAGAGACCAAATTGTGCACTTGGATTATATATATAGCAGGAAAAAAATGCTACTCAAACATTTTTTGAAAGATTTGTTTACTTTTACTGGAAAGGCACATATACAGAGAGGAGGAGAGACAAAGAGGAAGATAGTCTGTCCGATGGTTCACTCACCAAGCAGCTGCAATGGCTGCAGCTGAGCCTATCCAAAGTCAGGAGCCTGGAGCCTCTTCTGGGTGTCCCACATGGTTGCAGGGTCTCAAAACCTTAGGCCATCCTCAACTGCCTTCTTAGGCCACAGGCAGGGAGTTGGATGGGAAGCAACGCACACCGAGGGACCTCCAGGCAGCTCACAGGTGGACAACACCCACTGAGGGACAGCCCCACATATGCCAGCTCCCCTCAGGACCTTATGAACATTGAGATGTTTCTGATAGCCGAGGAAGTGGAGGAGTCCCTGAACCTCTGGGAAACTGTCAATTGGGGGAGACAAGGCCAGCTCAGTGTCTGTGTGTAACCCCGGTTGCCTCTTCCCGGGTGTACACAGTACACAGAGAGCAGGGCACCACCAGTGGCCCCAGAAGGCAATGCCTAGATACAGCAGATGCTGCTCAGGACCCCCCAGGTCAGCCTGGCCTCTCCATACAGAGCCACATGGCTGAAGCAGGTCCGCTTCAACCCCAGGATGTCCTCAGGACCCAGGATGGAGGGGCTGGGAGGGTGTCATGAAGGTTGCTCTATATCAGCAAGAACATATGGTATTTGTCCTTTTGGGATTGACTTATTTCACTAAGCATAATGGTCTCTAGTTGGGACCATTTGGTTGCAAATAGTAGATTTCATTCTTTTGAATGGCTGAGTAGTATTCCATGGAGTAGATATATTCTTCTTTGGACAGGAATCTGGGTTGTTTCTATGTCTTTGCTATTGTAAATTGTGCTGCTGTAAATATAGCTGGGACTAGGGGTAGACCAGGCTGGGCAGGGCTACAACGACAACACCAGTTGGCCTGTGTGTGAGCTGCGTTGGGAGAGAGCCAGGCTGGGGTTAACAACCATATTCAATATGTAAGGCCCAGCTTGGTGGGTGAGGGGTGGCCCAGGGGGAAAAGGAACCTGAATGTTGGCATGTCTGGAGAAGCCCCTACCTACCCCAATAACCAGGTGGTGATGCAAGGAACATACCAAGGCCAGGTTAGACCAATGGTAATTTACCTTACCACATAAGGTACATTCCTTTGGCTCCCACACTTCTTCTTTGTTTCCCATTTTGCCCCCTTTAAAAATACCATCTCGCGTTCCCTGGGCGTGACTTCCCTGGCCTGTTTGCTGGACCAGTGAACCTCTTCCGGGAGTATTCCCAATAAAGTTTGTTTTGAGCTGAACTTCATTCTGTGTGAATTTCTGGTTCTGAACCCCAAATGTGAACCATTTGAACCCAACACAATGGGGCATACATGAGCCAGAGTAAGTACAAGCTGATTGGGCTTTGCTACAGCACCAGCTAGCAGATGCTGGGACTAGGGGCAAGTCCTGTCAAACTAGATCACAAAATCATTTGGAAAGTGCAAGATCCAGGGCTGGGATTGGGCCTAGTAAAGCAAGTGTGGACACCCCTCTGATGGGCTAAATATCCATTTGTGAGCTTAGGAACCAGGGCTGTGAGCCGGCCTGGCTGGATAGGCAGTGGCATCAGCTGGCATGAGTGTTGGCTGGATAGTAGGGTTGGTTGAGTTGAGCTAGGCTACAGCTCCCATTGGCATGTATAAAAGCAGAATGGGCTGTGGGACAAACTGGACCAATCTGCTATACATACCAACATGTGTAGGAACTGGGATTGGGAGCGGGCCCGGTAGGGGGTTTGGGGGTCACCCTAACAGGGTTGCAGTTCCAGCTGGCCTACGTGCGGGCTGAGTGTGTGGTGGGCAGGAATGGGCTGGGTTGCAGCATCCACCGGACTGTGTAACAGATGGAGCTGGAGACAGAACTGATCCAACAACTGCAACCACTAGCGTGTAGGCTGATGTGGGTGACAAACTGAGCCTGACCCTGTGCTAACTAGCACACACAGGACTCAGATCTTGGGTCACTTCAGATGAAATGTCTTTGGAGATTCCTTTTTCCCCATCCCCCTCAACTGAATCATTGGATCCAGAACTCCAATCATGGAGAGGATTGTACGATCTGTGGTCTGAGCATGGAGTGCCTGTGTCTGAACTGGGCCTCCTCAGTTGCTGAAGACGGTACAGTGGACAGCATGCCCAGATGCACATGGGGGATGTGGCAATTCACTGAGGCCTGCAGAGGACATTTGGCACCATAACAGAGGACAGAAGGCAGAACAGATTGGACAACTCTCTCAGCCAAGCTTTGACAGCAAGTATCTGGGCTAATGGAGACTCTAAATGGATTCTTGGAAGGATTTTCTCATCCTTGGAGCAACGAAATCAACAGCATTTCAGAACCATCAAAACCACTTGAGCAGAACCCTCAGAGCATGCTCTACATCAGGGACCATGGGATGACAACAGGTGGCTGTCCCCCCCATCCCCAGTACTGATGCAGTTAGGACGCTGGGTGCGGCTTCTCCTCTTCTCTCCCCTCTTTCCCACAGATACAGGAAAAAGAAAAATAAAATCAGAAACATTGGTCTCAACTCCCCTACTGCTCAACTCTTGCCTCTGCAATCAGTGGTCCACATGGGCATGCAGGCACGCACCCTTCTCAGCTACGTAATCATCAAAAATAAAACTTAAGAAATCAATAAAGAGTAAAACAAATCAATAAAACAGACACATGTTGACAGGGTTTCAGGTTTGACAGAAGACAGCATCAGAACCAGAAGGTTGAGGAACAAGAGAGAGTCTGAGGGCCTGAAGTGTGTCATCAATGAAAGGCCGCTGGAAGAAGGTTGTGCAGTTCTCAGATTGCTACCTGGGTTAGAGCCCGCCTGGTGCTCAGGCACATTCCAAGCCTTGGTCCCTAGCTTGCCGTCCATATGAAGGCAAATAAAGCTTGCCTCATCTATGCATTCGTATGTATTTATGGTATGTATACGGCTGAGTCATTTAATCTCTCTGAAGGAGGCGGAGAAAGAAAGAGTTGAACTCACATAAGAGAGATCTTGGTGGTGTGGGTCTGGGGAGCTTTTTTTAAGGATGTGTTTTTCCCCTCAACAGGAACTTACTTGTTACACACACATTCTCTTCAAAACAAGCCACGTCGGAACTTGATATCCTTTTCTTCCTGAGCCAAAGGCAGCAGGAGGGACTGCAGTGGTTACTATCAGCCTTGGGAATTCCGGACAGCTTCAACGCTTCCAAATGAAGGCTGGGTTATCTGGGAGTGTTGGAAGAAAAGATTTTAACAAAGTTGGATGAGTGAATTTTGAAGACTTGGTATTTTCCCTTGTTTTTTTTTTTTATTATTATTTTTATTGGAAAGGTGGATATACAGAGAGGAGGAGAGACAAAGAGGAAGATCTTCCGTCCGATGTTTCACTCCCCAAGTGAGCGCAACGGCTGGTGCTGCGCCGATCCGAAGCCAGGAACCTGGAACCTCTTCTAGGTCTCCCACGCGGGTGCAGGAACCCAAGGCTTTGGGCCGTCCTCAACTGCTTTCCCAGGCCACAAGCAGGGAGCTGGATGGGAAGTGGAGCTGCCGGGATTAGAACCGGCGCCCATATGGGATCCCGGGGCGCATTCAGGGCAAGGGCTTCAGCCGCTAGGCCACGGCGCCTGGCCGTTTTCCCTTGGTTTTACAAATGTAATATGTGTTCAGTGTAGACAAGCAAGTACAGGAAAGAACACAGCACAGAATGAAGTGAGGGCCTATTTTCTCATTTGCTATGTCAGTCTATGTTACCTGCCATGATACAACAGGTGACTGGACTGCACAGTGGTTTGGGGTCATGTATTTAATGAAAGGCCTTGAGGAACCTCTTCCCTAGCTAAGCCATCTCCTGTCGTGATTCTGTGGCTATTTAACCCCACGATGTGTCGGCGATGCTGACTCAGCTGTCCGCCATCACCGTGCCCCACTCCCTGAGTGCTCCGACACTGCTCATGCTTGGTTCTTCATGCCTTCTTTGTCCCTGTGCGTAAGTCTGTGCGTCTGCTCCCTGAGTGCTCCGACACTGCTCATGCTTGGTTCTTCATGCCTTCTTTGTCCCTGTGCGTGAGTCTGTGCGTCTGTTAACCATCTCTTTATTGAGCAGAGTTTTGCTGGAGAAGAGTGTTTTGTTTGCTTGTTTGTGTGGAATGCAAGATTTAGCTGGGGATTTTTGCATGAGCTTGTGCTTTTAGATGAGCCCAGAAGAATCAACTCTGGGTGATTTCTTTTGGTTTAACCAGTGTCAACAGATGATACAATTCTTCCTTCAACAGCAGTTCATGGAGGGGGAAGTGTGATTTGGAGGCAGGTGTGGGCATCCTGGAGTGTACATCTTCAGCCCCCAGAGTCAGGTGCCAGTCACATTTAGGATCTGTGATGGCCAGAGCCTCAGTCTCCGTACCAAGAGACACCAAGGAGGCTGTCCCACTGCCCCAGGTGGGATTCCCCATGGGGGGGGGGGAGTCATTACCCACGTCTCCTAGTGTGAGAACCACTGCGTTGGGTTTTGTGACAGTCAGCAGCCTATACAGCCCTCCAGCTGCTGCAGGTGAATGCAAGGTATCCTGGTTATTGTAATTGCCAACATCTGTAAGGCTTAAATGGCTCTGCCCCAATTCGCATGCGGTAAGCCAGGCTGATGCTGGAGCTCACGCCCTGGACCCTCCATGCTTGGAACTAGGAGGTAGTGAGGAAACTTGCTCAGATCGGGGCCTCTTGAATGTCTCGTGGGTTCTGCTGGTGCCAGCTCCAAGGAGACAGGTGCACTTCCACCCCGGCCCCCCCACCCCCAGAGCACACAGAGTGGGGCTTTGGCCCAGATCGCCACAGCTGCTGGCTGCAGGGGGTCCGCTCTCCACCTTCTGCGGCCTCTGGTGGCAGCAGGGCGGCAGAGCAGCATCCAGCAGGGGCTCTGCCGCCACCATGGGGAGGGAGCTGCACAGACCCCAGCCAGCTCCCCAAGCTGGATCTCAAGTCAGTGGGGATTGTGCATCCTCCCACCAGCAGCGGGAACCAGGACACCTTTCTCCTACCTTTCCCGGTCATGTGGTGTCCCTGCCCATGCACAGATCGTGTGGCAGGGGCAAGCTGTGGCAGCCAGCAGCGGAGGTATGTCTGTGTTATCTGTTCACTGTCTCCTGTGCACTGAGCATTTTCTTCATCAGTTCCCCCGGAACAAGATCCCTCCGTCTGTGGCCAAGGCCAATGCAATTTCTCACTATTCAGCCACTTTCAGCATTGTTCCTCCTGATGTGGGATTCAGAAGTGGCATTTTAAATAATGTACCATATATGGGCCTGGCAGCGTGGCCTAGCGGCTAAAGTCCTCGCCTTGAACCCGCCCCGGGTTCCCATATGGGTGCTGGTTCTAATCCTGGCAGCTCCACTTCCCATCCAGCTCCCTGCTTGTGGCCTGGGAAAGCAGTCGAGGACGGCCCAAAGCCTTGGGACACTGCACCCGTGTGGGAGACCTGGAGGAAGTACCTGGCTCCTAGCTTCAGATCGGCACAGATCCGGCCATTGCGCTCACTTGGGGAGTGAATCGCAGATGGAAGATCTTCCTCTCTGTCTCTCTTCCTCTCTGGATATCTGACTTTGTAATACAATAAATAAAATCTTAAAAATAAATAAATAAATAAATAAATGAATAAATAAATAAATAAATCTTTAAAAAACAAAACAAAATAATGTACCATATGCCTAACCCTGCCTTATCTTCTTGAAAGATTTTATTGTTAGTAAAGCAGAGAGGACAATCAGAAGTGAGAGAGAGAGAGAGAGAGATCTTCCATTCTCCAAATGGCCACAACAGCCAGAGTTAGACCAGGCCAGATCCGAGAGCCCAGAACTCTATCTCAATGTCCCATGTGGTTGGCAGGGATCCAAGCACTGGAGCCGACACCCACTGCCTTCCCCCTCCACATGAACAGGAAGCCAAATTGGAAGCAGAGATCCAAGGCTCAGACCAGTGGGCGTTGCCTAATCTACCGTGCCACCCCACTGTCTTCTTCATTCTGTGTCTCCAGGAACTCTCCGGTGTCCCCTCAGATAGGTGACACTTTTGCTGCAAAAGTCAAATACTGTCAGTGACGTGGTGCAGTAGGAGACCCTGACGGAGTTCCTGGCTCCTGGCTTTGACCGCGCCCAGCCTTGGCTGTTGTGGTCATTTCTCTCCCTTCCTCTGTAACTCTACCTTGTGAATAAATAAATACCTCTTTAGAAAAACTCAAAAACGTTGCTGCCTCATTCTTCTCCACTCCAGCGGGGATCCCTGTTCCCCTCCTTTGCTGTGGATTCTTAGCGAATTTTCCATTCACGTTGCAGAGCGTGCACTTCCGATAGAAGCGTCCAGTAGAGGGAACTGTTGGACTAGTTTCTCTTCTGGTGTAGACGTTTTTATTTCTGTTTTCTTTACAGAAATCGAAATGTCGTTTACAGAAGACAGAATGCTGCCATTTAAAATTACATTTAGCACTACTGGGTTGTTTTTAACTTAAAGCATTTTAATTTTCTTTTCTTCCTTCGATGCTTTTGTCCGTTTTGTTTGACCCTGAGATCACCTGGCTTTAATTGTTCCTTATTATCATGATTCTGAAACTTTACCGGAGCCAACTTAAGCTACCGTCTGCAATGCCAACATTCCTGTACGGGCACCAGTTCAATTCCCAGATGTTCTGCTTCCCATCCAGCTCCCTGCCAATCTGCCTGGGAAAGCAGCCGAGGATGGCCCATAGTGCTTGGGACCCTGCACGCACGTGGGAGACCTAGCAGGAGTCCTGGCTCCTGGCTCCTGGCTCTAGCCTGGCTCAGCCCTGGCTTTTCCCACCATTTGGGAAGTGAAGATCTCCGTCTTTTCTTCCCTCTCTGTAACTGTGCCTTTCAAATAAAATACAATTTTAAAAATTATTCATTTTACCATATTTGGGAAGCAGAGAGAAAGAGGCAGAGAGAGAAGTTGACGCTGGCATGCAGGTGAAGCTGCTACTTGCAGCACTGGCATCCCATTAGAGTGCCCTTTCAGTCCCGCTCCACTTCCCATCCAGCTCCCTGCTAGTGCTCCCTTGGAAAGCAGCTAAATATGGACCAAGTTCTTGGGGCCCTGAACTTATGTGGGAGACCTTGAAAAAAATCCTGGCTCAGGCCCGGCGCCGTGGCCTAGTGGCTAAAGTCCTCGCCTTGAGCGCGCCCAGGATCCCATATGGGCTCAGGTTCTAATCCCGGCAGCTCCACTTCCCATCCAGCTCCCTGCTTGTGGCCTGGGAAAGCAGTTGAGGACGGCCCAACTGGGGATCCTGCAACTGTGTGGGAGACCTGGAGGAAGTTCCTGGGTCCTGGCTCCGGATCGGCACAGCACCAGCCGTTGCGCTCACTTGAGGAGTGAATCATGGGACAGAAGATCTTCCTCTCTATCTCTCCTCCTCTCTGTATATCTAACTTTGTAATAAAAATAAATAAATCTTTAAAAAAAAAAAAAAAAAGCTCCTGGCTTTGGTTTCAGCCTGGCTAGACGCTGGCGGTTGCAACCTTTTTTTGTATTTCAGGTAAATAAATGATAATAATAATAACAATTCACTCAAAAGACTTGCCACCATGCACTGTAATGAGGCTGTTGGAAGTTTTAGTCTCACAGCTGTTATTCATTTGCATATTAACTAAAACATCCTGACATGGCCTATTTAGGAAATGGAGTGTCCAAGTTAGGATAACTTTCCAAATGACTGAACCGCATTGAAATGTAACACTTACAAGTTTTATCTTTTTTGAAAAATATATCTACGTTTTATTGTGAATTCAGAATTACAGAGAGAAGGAGAGACAGAGAGAAAAATCTTCCATCCGTTTTCACTTCCTAAGTGGCTGCAGTGGCCAGAGCTGAATCTATCTGAAGCCAGGAGCTTCTTCTAGGTCTCCCACCCAGGTGCAGGGTCTCAAGGCTTTGGGCCGTCCTCAATTGCTTTCCCAGACATACGCAGGGAGCTGCAAAGGTGGTAGAGCAGCCAGGACAGGAACCGGCATCCATGTGGGATCCCAGCACGTGCAAGGCGAGGACTTTAGCCACTAGGCTACTGCCTGGGCCCCATTTTTAACCTTTTAAAGGATATCTATCTTTAGCAGCTAAAATACATACTATTGAAACCTAAGCTTTGTATTTGTTGACCATTTTTTTTTCTTTCCTTAATAGAGACACAGAGAGAAAGATTTAAAGGTTTATTTATTTATTTATTTGAAAGATAAAGCAAGAACAAAGAAGACAGAGGGAGAGAGCGTGTGAGAGAGAGAACTTTCCGGAACGCTCTAGACGCATTGGTAAGAAGCTGGATTGGGGGCCCGGCGGCGTGGCCTAGCGGCTAAAATCTTCACCTTGAATGCCCCGGGATCCCGTATGGGCGCCGGTTCTAATCCCGGCAGCTCCACTTCCCATCCAGCTCCCTGCTTGTGGCCTGGGAAAGCAGTCAAGGACGGCCCAAAGCTTTGGGACCCTGCACCCGCGTGGGAGACCCGGAAGAGGTTCCAGGTTCCCGGCATCGGATCGGTGCACACCGGCCCGTTGCGGCTCACTTGGGGAGTGAATCATCGGACGGAAGATCTTCCTCTCTGTCTCTCCTCCTCTCTGTATATCCGGCTGTAATAAAATGAATAAATCTTTAAAAAAAAAAAAAAAGAAGCTGGATTGGAAGCAGAGTTCCTGGCTCTTGAAGCAGCACTCTGACACATGAGCTCCACGTCCTCTCTCCCTGGTTTTCCTCTCCCCCCTGCTCCTGAGCTGTGTTTTCACAGGGCCTGGTACATGTTAAATACTTAATAGTGATGAGGCTGTGGGTCTCCAACTGCCGTTTTTCAGGGGAGTCGGGGGTTCTTTCTAGCTCCCTGAGGATCAGAGAACAGGGGCTGACTCTGAGGGGTGCCCAGGATGCTACCCCTTCCCCAGCTCAGAGGAGTTTCACCATGGGCAGCACCTCTGTGATCCCCCAGTGCCAGTGGCAGGAGTGTGGGAAAGCCTCGAACGGGTGGAGCTGCCACCTCTCCGACTTGAGAACAATGCACTGCGTGCTGTCTCCGGACTGTGGTGTCTCAGAGACTCGCTAATCTTGTTCCCAGAGTCCTCTCGACCGTTTCATCCTGGTGTGGAAATGAAACTGTGCTGGCAATGGCATGTGTGCCTGGCCGGACCGAACGCCATATCCCATCCTTGTACCTTCCTGGCTAACCAGGTAAACATAAGAACAATGGTGCAGCAGGGGCATCACCTAGCTCACACACATGGCCACCTACCTGACCTTAGAAAACAACTGGGCCGGGCCCCGCGGCATGGCCTGGCGGCTAAAATCCTCGCCTTGAACGCGCCCCGGGATCCCATATGGGCTCAGGTTCTAATCCCGGCAGCTCCACTTCCCATCCAGCTCCCTGCTTGTTTGTGGCCTGGGAAAGCAGTCGAGGACGGCCCAATGCATTGGGATCCTGCACCCGCGTGGGAGACCTGGAGGAAGTTCCTGGCTCCTGGCTCCGGATCGGCACAGATCCAGCCGTTGCGGCTCACTTGGGGAGTGAATCATCGGATGGAAGATCTTCCTCTCTGTCTCTCCTCCTCTCGGTATATCTGACTTTGTAATAAAAAAAAATAAATAAATCTTTAAAAAAAAAGAAGAAAAAAGAAAGAAAAAGACAGCTGGGCCCAGCTGCTCCACCCTTCCTGAGCCAAGCCATGGGTCAAGTCTGACATCAGCTCCCCCTGCAGGACACAGGGATCTTGCAACGGCTGGTGCGGCACGGTAAACCCCTGCCTGCAGTGCCTACATATAGGCACTAGTTTGCAACTGGAAGCTCCATGGCAGATCCAGCTTCCTGCTAATACATTTGGGAAAGCAGCAGAGGATGGTTCAAGTGCTTGAACCATTGCACGCATGTAGGAGACCTGGATGGAGTTCCAGGCTCCTGACTTTAGGACCTTGGCCCAGTCTAGCCTTAGACTTCGCAGTCATTTGGGAAATGAACTAGATTGAAAGCCTGACATAAGGGACGCCACAACAAGCTGGGTCCTTCTTAGGTGACGTACCCACCCACCTGTGAGATTATAGCCCATCTGAGAAAACTACATCCTGTGTGGGAAGTGATTGGACCTGGATAGGCTGTTCACACAGCATCAGGAAAACAATGAGTTTCACCTGGCTCAGCAACAAAAGCTTCAAAGTTAGTCACAGTTGGTCATTTTCTTCCCTTAGTTCTGAATTAGCTCAGCCTCCCCTCCCCCGAGCCCCTCCCAGTTTCTAGTTTTTGTCTTTAAATATGCTGTTGCAAGAGATTTGGCGAGGAGGGACATGACCTCACTCCTGACCATTAGCGATGAAAGGACTTTCAGTGTGTGGTGTTCCTCTACCCTGGCGCGCTCCAGTATAACAAGACGATGAAAGATCATTCCCCTCCCCCACCCACAGAGCAGCTGGGACAGGAACTGGCACCCATACAGGATGCACTGTTGCAGGTGCTTGCTTTGCCTGCCGTATCACAATGCTGCTCCCTTAGAATCTTAAAGATGAATTCTCTGGATCGTTCTGGATCTCTGGGTGCCTGAGCTGACAAAGCGTGAAGGATAAAGGCTGGATTTCCAGTGGACATGGTGACCTTGGTCGTCTGCGGTGTGAGTGGCACAGCAGCTCCTTCCAGAGACTCCTGGAAGCAAATGCCTGTTGGAGGCAAGGACCGAGAGCTAAGGATGACAGAGTGGGACAGCACAGTGTGCTTGCTTCAGGGGAACCTGGAGAAGAATGAGCAGGCCAAGGCGCTGGGAGGGGTCTCCCAGAGAGTTGAAGAAAACATGTTCTGAAATATCTGTACGAAGATGTCAAACTTCTGTGCCAAAAGAAGCTTACTATTTTCTTAAGAGTGAGAGGCAGGGAGAAGGAAGCCCAGACAGAGATCTTCTGTCTACTCTAACGTTGCCCAAATAATGCAGGTTGCCAAGGCTGGGTTCGGCTGGAGCTGGAAGTCAGAAAGTCCATCTGTGTCTCCCACAGGCGTGGCAGGGATCCGATGACTTGAGTGGTCCTAGGCTGCCTCCTAGGGAACTCAGTATCAAGAAGCTAGAATCAAGAAGTTGGTGCCAGGATTACAACTCAGGCATTCCGATCAAGGATGCAACACCCCCGCTAGTACGTGGGTTGATCCCGAGGCCCAATCTCCTGCCCTGTACTCATCTTTCCATTGTCCCACAAACTTTGTAAAGTGATCTCAGAAATTCTCAGCTCGAATGTGCACACATCTGGGACTGCCTGAAAAGAAATCCCAAACCCGTATCTTCTGAAGTCACAGGGCCAAGATTTCTTTCTGAGAATCACACCCCAGAAGGCTGAATTCCAGCAGGGAGTGGGGGAGGGGGGTAACTCCCTGGCCTCTCACATCACTTGTCGTTTCGCATTAGTATAGAGGAAAGAAGCAGAGAGCACACGGCTAGGTGCCAGCTTTTAATTAACACAAGCTCCTGGAAAGGCATTGCCCTTCTGTGGCCCCTAATGAGATCAGATGCCGGTACGGGGCAGGTGACCATCAGGGTTGAGGTTCTGGTCCTTCTTGGGAGTCAGCCTAGTTCCCACAGTTATGGATATCATGTTGAAAGCTCCAGCACAAAGATTAGTCACTCCTCACCATGGTGTTGGGGATTTCCCTGCACACCGCCCCCCAAAAACAAACAAACAAAAAAATGTTCAGCACCTTAATTGTCGACAAATGTTTTGTTACAGTTACAAGTCAGTCTAGATTACCCTAAAATCTGCCAAGATCAGCAAAATTATACTTCAACACAACAAATGGCTAAATACTAAAATGAAATAGACACAAGACAGCTGAATGGTACCTTATAGCCATTTCAAGGTATATAGCAGTCGGTTCTGTATATAAAACTAAAACTGAAATGTCAATGGGCTAATCATAGGTTGTGGTTAAGAACTTGCTTTCTTTCTTTCTTTTTTTTTTTTTGTAACATACTGGTTACTCACAACCATGTCAATTCCATAATGTTGCAAATTGCTGTTGATGTTATGTTGGGACTCTTGGTTGAATGGGATGATATTCTGCCAGCTCTAACAACGGACCAGAAATGGTCTCCCCAAGAGACTGTTCAACCAATCTGGACAATAAATAGCTGGACTTTATACTTGGTATATGTTTGCAAGGAAAGAATCTTGATTGAATTTGAACTGTAATACTGCATCAAGGTGGAGGAATCCACCAGGGAGGAGGGGCGTGGGGAGGGGTGGGGGGATTCCCAGAGCCTATGAAACTGTAACATAATGCAAAATAATTAATAAAAAAAAAAAGAAAAGAAAAGAAAGCTCCAGCACCAAGTGGTCCAGCTCTTAGTGGAGGCTGGTTATTGGCAGACCTGGAGGCGCAATTACATCGTAGGGCGGCAGGCACAGAGCAAGCGACCATCTGGGCTGACCAGCAATTGACACACGCAAACCTCTCACAAAAACTGCCCTCTGAGGGCGCATTCCCAGTCATCCAAAACCTGCCCCTTGGCCCCACTTCTCTGCCCTTCCTCAATCAGGCGTCAATGTAAGACAACAATTTGATTTTTACGTTTTTTAGAGTGTTTATTTATTTGAAAGGCAGAGTTAACAGAGAGAGAGAGAGAGAGAGAGAAGGAGGGAGAGAGAGAAAAAGAGAGAGAGAAAAAGAGAGAGAGAGAGAGAGATCCTCCATCTTCTGGTTTAGCCCATATCTATAATAATGGCTATTGCTGGGTCAAGATAAATTGAGGAGCCTGGAACTCCATCTGAGTCTCCCACATGGGAGCCAGGAGCCCAGGTGCTTGGGCTATCCCCTCAAGTTGCTTTCCCAGTTGCATCAGCAGGGAGCCAGATCAGAAGTGGAGCATCCGGGACTCAAACCATAGCTCACATGGGATGCTGGTGTTACAGGCCAACACACTGTGCTGCAGTGCTGGCAACAGGCCATCAGAGTTTAAACAGCTGCGCCAATTTTGGGGAAGACAAATCTTGTAGCACCCATAACAGATAGCACTTACAATTGGTATCTCTTGGGGCTTTCCGGGACACCACCAATCCCATGTTCTAGAACAAAGAGCTCCTGGGACCGAGGTGGCACAGCAGGTGTAAGCCCAGCAGTAAGGTGCGGTTCCTTAGTGAACACAGAAGCCATTATGGTGCCACCACCCAGAGATTGGTGAAGAAAATTGATAGCAGCCAGTACATCAAATACACTTGCTCTTTGTGCGGCAGAATTGAGATGATACCAGGAGCTGCTGGGACCAAGCCCTGCGATACCTGCATGGACAAAGAAGCTGGCGGTGCCTGGCCCCCATCACGGCCAAGTCTGCAACCAGCAGGTGAAGGAACACTCCAGGGAAGACATCGTCCTTTGAGACACCGCTAGTCTCCAACTAACGGGCTAATTTACGTTTTTTAATAATCAAGGCAAAAGGAAAGAAGCGTCATCTCTCCTGCCGTATCTGTACAAACTGAGTCAGAACAATTTACTAGTTGATTCAGACAAGTTTTGTTATCTTTAAATACTTTTATTTGAAACCCAGAGTGACAGAGAGAGAGGGAGATAAGACTGGCACTTACAAGCAGTCTAAGCTTTCGCCGCCCCATATGGGCATCGGTTCCAGTCCCGACCGCTCCTCTTCCAAACCAGCTTCCTGCTAATACTCCTGGAAAAGCAGCAGAGGATGGCTCAGGTCCCTGGATCCCATCAGACCACCGCAGCTCAGGCTGTTGCAGCCATTTAGGTCCATGTGTGTGTCAAGCCAAACTCAAGAGCCAATTCTTTAATCCAGTTCCCAAGATCCCCTCATGGCTACTCACCCTTAAGGGAAGATTCCTCTTGGGCCTGGAGAAGCCAAGGAGTGGCATTTCAGGAGTGGCATTGGCCTGAGTCCCCAGCATTGGATCCCGCCCGGCAGGGGCATCCTGCCACAGCTGCCACGCTGTGTGGAATTGCAAGCCGCCCCCAAGGAGCCAGTTCTTGTACCCTGGTCTCCCACACGGTTGGTAGGAATTCAAGTATTTGTGTACTTGTGCCTTCCCAGACACATTAGCAGGAAGCTGGATTGGAAGCGGAGACCTGAGCTGAGTTCCTGATCTGCTTCCACTGGCCCAGCCCTGACCACTGCAAGATTTGAGAGGATGAACTAAGAGATGGGAGCTGTCTGTCACCGCCTCAAAAATCAATTTTAAACCACATTTCAAGAGAAAAATGACAATATGGAAGATAGGCAAGGAAGAGTAAACACATCTCTTCAGGAGTCCCTGAAGAAGAATTCCAAGCAAACGTAACAGGGAAATGAACGAAAATATTTGAAACTGCACACTGAGACAGCGCATTTGAGGGTGTGAGCTCAGAGCCACAAAAATGAGGTGACATTCAGGCGAAATTTCTGACTTTTATTATTATCTCATTGCCTTTCCTTTCTCAGCTACTTGCTCTTTTTGCCTGGATACCACTGTGATTTTTTTTTCAAGAATCCAGCAACTAGTGCGTTTATATGCTCATATGAAGAAAATTTGAGCTGTGGATAGAATATGTGGTAAGCCAGACTTTGAAAGCATCACAGGGGCGGATATTGGGTGGGTATTGCAGCCCAGTCTGGCATGACCCATTTCACTTCAGTATTTGCCAGAAGGCGCTGCAGCCTTGCTCTGCTGGGCTCATGCTAAGGGGTAGAGTGCTGCAGCCTAGCCCAGCCTGCCCAGAACCCCATCCCAGCCCTAATGTGAGCTGTCGAATGTTGCACCCCAACCCAGCCTGGCCTACACCTGTCCTGACTGCACTTGCCAGACGGTGTTGCAGGCTGGCCCAGCCCAGCCCACCCTCAGACCTGACCAACAAGAATGCTGATGAGTACCTTGGTCCAGCTGGCCTGGACTGCTTCCAGCCCCGATTCTTGCGTTCACCAGCTCATGATACAAATTTTCATGAATTTTTTGAAGATTCCTCATCAAACTCAATTTCTATCTTGCGTGTTTCATTCCTCTTCTCACTCTGTTAGTGTCCAGGACAGTCCCTCACTGCCAGGTTTCAGACGAACCAACCTCACAGTGGCGGATCCTGCATGTACGGGCAAGAGTTGTCCAATGGCACCGTGACCCCTTGGTTAGTGGGATGAGAGGCTCTGAGACCTCAGCCTCCATGTCCCTCTCCCACCAGCAAGACAGCTAATGACTCTGTCCTGAGCAGCAACACATCTAAATATACTCTGTTCTTCCTCACTTTTAAGTGGCAAGTGCAGGGTCCCCTCATGATGGGAACCCATAGTCCCAGCAGATCTGCCTTTGTGTTACTGACAGGCTCTTCTGGGGCACCGAGTGTGGCCCTGGCAGGCACTGGCGGCTGCTCTGTGGGTCATAGTGTTGTGGCTTAGCCAGAAGTCTGGGGACAGTGGCTGTCTGGGATCCAGCAGTTTCCCTGTCACAGGGTCTTTCCTTGCCCCATGGGAGTCCAAAGGGCTGGTGCTTTGCCTCTATTTTCTGGAGGGCTTGGGCTTGTTATCCTAACAAGACACCCATTTTTCCAAGTTCAGTAACTCACATCTTCTTAATTGATACTGATCACTTTCTCCTTCTGCAACATTTTCTTGTTGCTCAGCACTGTCCACTAACGGCCTTCTGCTGTCTCTAATGGTCTTCTAATGAACAGCTCCATGCTTAGTGTAACTTCATTTCCTCAAAGATCTATTGACTTTCATTTGAGAGGAGAGAGATCTCCCATTTGCTGTTTCACTCCCCAAATGGTCAGAGCAGCTGGAACTGGGCTGGTAGGAAGCCAGAAGCCAGTAGTTTCCTCCAGGTCTCCCACAAGTATGGGGTTCAGGGAGTTGGGCCATGCCCTGATGCCCTCCCAAGTCACCAGCGGGGAGTTGAATCAGAAATGCAGTAGCTGGAATCGAACTTGCATGGAGTTGGCTCACAGGCTGGAGGCATAAAGCCTGTTAAAAATGCACAGCAAGGCCCCCAGGTGGAGGCAATGCGCGAAGCCTCAGGGAGTCTAAGAGGTCTGAAGGCTCCTGCTGGGAGTGGCTGATGGGAAAGAACTCAAGCGCATGAGCACGTGGCTCAGGCTCAGTTCCAAGGACCTTGGGTGGGCTGTGAGAGGGGCAGTGTGTGGGGATGAGGAGAGAGCTTTCTTCCAGATGCTCCTGCTGTGCCCTTTGGAAAACATCTGGCTGGGGCCAATGTTTACCGACTCCTTACAAAGACCTGGGAAACCTGGCACGGAAGGCCGAAGGGAACATAACAAAAGGCAGGCAAATTTTTCAGACAGGCACAAGAAAATAAAAGATGAAGGTACATCACAGAGTTCAAAGAAAATGGAATTAAAACCACACACTTCCCAAAAATTTTTGGAAAGTGCTCTCATATTTATGAGCGGTACTGTAAGAATTCCCAAGTTGGCAAAAACAAAACTACCTCTAACTAAGGTGCGAATGTGAAATCCTGTCTTCGGCCCAAGGGGGGGATGGGGGTGGGGAGACCCTGTGGCTTCCTCATAACAGGAATTGTTTGGGGAAAGCCAAGCATTGGGAGCAGGGTTAACATTGGCTTTCCAAGCTGTCATGAATGGCTGCAATTATATGAAATTAATTTTAACCTTAAGGCAATACCACTAGCCAAGTAAGGAAAGGAATATTACTCATTTTCCGCCTGAACAATTTATTACAACACAAACGCTATTTTCCGGGAAGGATACAGAGAGTAACCAACCTGAACCCATCTCAACTTGTTGTTAGTTGCAAAAATTTTTTGAGAGTAAGCCCATAGGGAAAGACTGTATGAAGCAGAGCTCTCCTAAGATAACGCACACAAACCAACAGAGTCTATTTAATAAAAATATTTAATGCTGCCAAAAAGTATAAAAATACAGTAGGAATGGCAGTACAATACAAAGTAATCGCTCCTAATTTATTTCTTTTACAACTTTCTACATTTCATACACGCATTAAAAAACATTGAACAGTACAGGAAATTAAAGGGTTCTGCAAGGTCTTCTGCTGGTGGGTGCTCCTCATTCCCTGGATGTAAGGTTTACTTTGTAAACAGACAACTGTGAGGCAATCTACAGGTTTTAGCAAGCCTCACTTCAGTTTCCGGAGTGGGTTTCAGGTCTTGCTTTGCACACCAATGGTTCAAAACTTAGAGCTGCAGAATATTCTCAAGTCATGAATACTTAGGTGTCTGTCAATCTTGGCCTAAAACATAAAATAAGAAGTCATCTATTCAATTCGTATTTACCAAACACACGGACGTACACAGACACACGCAAACATGAAAGGACTAACAGGAAACTAAAAAGGCAACCAAAAAAAAAAAAAATCAATTCAACATAATCACATTCAACCACACTAAGGGCTTCACTGGTACTGTGGCAAAACTACTCAAGTCCTTGATTTTCCAATTGAACGGGTGGTGTGAAGCTGACCCATGTTAAAGCACCATAATCCACATTCTTCTTCAAGAATTGCTAACTCTGAATGTTCAGGCCGTCCTGTCTTATTCAAGAAACGTTCTCCATGCGAGTGATCGACAGACAAACAGGTTTAAAAGAAAGGGATTAAAAAAAAACCAAAAAACAAAAAACACAAGGTACCCACAAGAATTCGGCAAGACTGTATGGTATGTGCTAGACTTACCAACACTTTGGAATTCAATGCAAAAGTCTAATCCAATTTGGACTTCCAATGTATAACACTGCTAAAAATATTACCAACGTAATGTCTGAACATAAAGTTGGCTTACAGCTTTAAGTCACAGATTGTTAACAGATGTTTGTGTCCTGAAGGAGAATCCTAACCATTACAGCTACAGAACTGCAGAGACATGATACTTAAGTTATTACTAATGTAAAAGAAAACACACACATAAAATAATTGACAGATTTATTACGTTTCATACCAAAAGGTAAAAATAAGTGTTAAACAACAGAGGGAAGAACTGTGCAAAGGCACTTATTAACCTTATTTCACAATGTATCTAAAGAACTACACTTTTGGGGAGGTTGATGGTGTTATCACTCTAACGCCTTTCACTACCACCACAAAACCCAAGTCTAAATACTCCTCACTACCCTATCTCCACATACACGCATAGCAGCGCACACCACAGCTACACATTTCGCCAAAACCTTCTAATGCTGAGAATTCGATTCCTTTCTGCCCCCTGGCTCCTTCCTACAGGAAGGTGCAACCATCCTGAGCGCTTCTGGAGTGTTGTCACTAGTCCATTTGGTTCTGAGGGTACAACGCTGATGGAGAAATGCCACGTCGCCAGAAAAGCATTCTGCTGAGGAGTCCCTGGAGCAAGAAAACCCTCCATGGACACCCATGACAGAGATCTCCACATCTGCGCCAAAGTGGTTGCAGATTCTGACTGCTACAAAACACGCAGTTCCTTCTCATGCATGCAGAAGGCCTGCTTTTTCAAACCCAGGAACTTCATGCGACCAGCCAAAAGGAATATGAATGGCTTGGATTACAGGCTGTTCTGATGTTCTGGTGTATTTTTGGTTGGAATTACAGTTCCAACTGTTTCACGCTTTTGTTTGAAAACAAAACAAGGCAGGGGTGATGGTTTGGCCCACGGGTCCAGACTCTGGTTAGGAAGCCCATGTTCCTTCAGGGTGCCTACATTTGACACATGGCCCTGCTCCCAATCCCAGCTTCCCCCACTAGTGCTCTGCCCGGGTGGCAGAGATGACTTAGGAGTGGGGTCTCTGTCTCCCATATGGGAGACCTACACTGAAGCCTTGGTGTCCGGTGTCAGCTCCCCAGCCTGCTGCAGGTGTTTAGGGAATGAGGATGTGCCATGAAAAGGCTGTCCTGAGCCCAGGCACACAGGGTACAGTGTTAAGTGTGCAGGGTCTGGACTGAGAACTTCTAGGAAGCTGACACAACCTGAGTTTCCTTCTGCCCAGGCATGTGGCCACATCCACATACCCAGGGAACAAGAGACAGCTCAATGTCCAGTATGTCTACTGTGTGGGTCTGCTGCTGCTATTACCACAGAAACACTGCTGGGAAAGACACACCTTTGAACAAATCAACCAGGGCCTGACAGGACAGCCCAGTGACTAAATCCTTGCCTTGCATTTGCCAGGATCCCATAGGGGCACTGGTTCTAATCCCAGCTGCTCCACTTCCCATCCGGCTCCCTGCTTGTGGCCTGGGAAAGCAGTGGAGGATGGTCTAAAGCCTTAGGACCTGCACCCATGTGGGAGACCTGGAAGAAACTTCTGGCTTCAGCTCAGCTCAGCTCTGGCTGTTGCAGCCACTTGGGGATTGAACCAGTAGATGGAAGATCTTTTACCTCCTTCTCTGTAAATCTGCCTTTACTATTAAAAAACAAACAAACAAACTTAGAACGCATCAATCAAATCTGAAAACACTGGGAGCAAAAGTCAGTGAAACAGGTCAACCCCAAGGTGAGTCATTCAGACAATCACCAAGACCTGTATTTTAGATCATTAAGATACAGTTCTAGGGCGGAGGGCATGGGGAGCGGATGCGGGAATCCGAGAGCCTATGAAACTGTGTCATAAAATGAAATAAAATAAATGAAAACAAACAAAAAAGACACAGTTTTAGCACAGAGCAACAGATTAGATTTCTCGTTTACGTATGAGAGTCCATGCGTTTATCACCTAAAATATCCAAGCCAGGGCTGGTGTTGTGGAGCCGCACGTGAGGCCATGCCTGATAGGGAGCCGATTCATGCATGCCTGGTCGCTCCATTTCTAATCCAACTCCCTGCTAATGGCCTGGGAAAAGCAAACAAAGATGGCCCACATACTTGGGCCCATGCCACCTACAGGGGAGACCCAGATGAAGCTCCTGGCTTCAGCCTGACCTAGTCCAGATAGAAGCTGTCTGTTTCTGTCTCTCTTTCGTGTAAATCAAATCTTTTAAAAAGCAAACAAACTAAAACAAAATACCAAACACCAAAACAGGGCCCGGCGTGGCAGTCTAGTGGCTTAAGTCCTCACCTTGAATGCACCAGGATCCTGTGTGGGCTCCGGTTCTAATCCCGGCAGCCCTGCTTCCCATCCAGCTCCCTGTAGTCAGCCTGGGAAAGCAAGGATGACCCAAAGCCTTGGAACCCTGCACCCGCGTGGGTGACCTGGAAGAGGCTCCTGGCTTCGAATCAGAGCAGCTCTGGCCATTGCGGCCACTTGGGGAGCGAATCATCGGACAGAAGGTCTGCCTCTCTGTCTTTCCTCCTCTCTGTATCAATCTGACCTTCCAATAAAACTAATGAAATCTTTTTTTAAAGGAACAATTTAAAAAACAAAAAACCAAAGTCAAATAAGGTCTTCTTGAAAGTAAAGGAGCCTTTATTAACTGTTATTAGATAGTTGAGAATGCATAACATACATAACCTTTTCTGCTATGTACCCAGCTCCAAACTTCGGAAAGAGGCATCCGGTACAGCCGGATGAAGGTTAGCCTTGACTTCCTCTCTGGGAGTGTGCAACAAATGCTATGTATACTATACACTATGTATATCCTACACTACACTATATATAATATAGCAGAGTATAATACACATATACAATTCTGTTTACTATTTACCTATACTTATAGATTTCTCTACATAGGGTATATATCTACATATATTTGGATCTTAGACTGCATTAAAAAGATTTTTAACAAAGTAACAATCAAGATGGACTAGATTTTTTCCACATGTACATCAGCAGGCAATTTGGACATGTAAGTGCTCATTACATATGCAATGGCCAACAAAAACATTCTAATATTGCCAGGTCCTGGTCTTTGCTTATATGGAGATAATTTTCTAAGAGAGACATGACCTAATTTTAGAAGATACTACACAAGATATTATCTCGTATAATAAAGATTTTTTTCAATGACAGCACCACGAAAGTAAAACCATGGTGTCTCAGGATGATTACCGCTTAATAGCAACACCTACCTCATAAGCTGGCTGTGGGGATTAACTAGGACAATATAGGAAAAGTGCTTAGCACGGTGCTTGGCACCTCGTAAAGGACCAATCCAGGAGAGCCACCATCGCCTTGAACTGATGCTGAAAGCAGAGAGGGAACTGAACATAAACCCAAGGAGTGTTCTTCGCTTTCAGCTATGTTTTACCTCCATGTATACTGGTCGAGCCATATCATCAATTCTAATGGACCAGCTACAAGTTACTTAGGAGTCAGAATCCGTGCTACTTGGCTCAGCAAAGCTCTTGTTAGAAGAAAATGACCAACAAGATTTTTTTTGTTTTTCATTTCCTTTCTTGTTCAAGAAACAAACTTGTTAGAAAATCTCTAAAATAAATGAAACAAATCTTTAAAAATGTATGAAGAGCCTGAAGGAGATATAGTTTTTATTTACTTATTTCTTTAGACACAAAACCATTAAGGTTCCCTGTCTTCCTCCAGCAGCTAGCAGAGAGCGCAGGACCAGGGACCCTGTCTGTGTCCACTGCTCTGACCCGCACACTGCATTTAAAGGCCAAGATGACAGCTGTGGGCACCACGACCCAACACCATGCGTCTGCACTAATTAGTACGTGGTGCCTACTCTACTTAACGCTCTAACACTTCCTTGGTCCACACCATGCGCACAGATCTGCTGGCAGTGGGAAGACACCTGACTCTCGAACAAAGTTCACCAATAGATTACTACATTGAACTTGACTTTTAAAAAACATAGCAACTAACACGTCCAGGAAGGACAACAGCAGACCAAAAGCAAAGCTGAAATGCTGGGTCCAGCACAGGTGCTGCGGCTATCCTTATCCACGTGTTTCCTGTAAGGAGGCTTTCCCTCTCGGTTTAAAGCACAGCCATCTTCCCTGGCAGCCTATGGCCTACCCACATCGGACTCGCACTGTTCACATACTGTAGTGTAGCGAAATCAACCAACGCCAAGTGAAATGAAAGATTTTAAACCAATACCATGCTAAAGCCAGAAGTTCTCAGTGCCTGAGTACATGCCTAATGCAGACGAAAAACGGCCCTCTTACCTCCTCTCCGGATCAAGGTCAGGTGACACAGTAATACTGAATCAGGACACAGGCACGTGTTATGTCAATCTTATTTAATGTGCAGTACCACCTACATCCTGCTTTCACACTGGCAGTACAAATGAACACATCGAATCAATACCAAATATCATATATACCAATGGTTTTCAAACTGCTTTTAAATGAGAAGTGCTCTGCATAAAATAATCAAGCCTTATGCAGAAATCCAATGTGTTGCAAGAAGCAATGCAGAGATGCTGTGGTTGGCAATGAAAGCTGCAGTCCTGCTGTCGCCCTGTGCCCCGCACAGAAACCCAGGAGCAGAGTTTGAAAACCACGGCAATGCCGGACACTGGAGATGCCTCTCAGCAAGTAAATCCGAGGCAACTATTTGAAGCCAAACAAGTCAAACATGAAGCGGAATGTTGGATACAGAGAAAGCTAGCACTCAAACCAGCAGAGAGACTCATTCGACAGCATGCTGTAACAAGAGCCATTCAGAAGCCAAAGGGACCAGGAAGGATTTGCATACGGCCTGCTTGTCACTGAAGTAGAAAGAACATGAAAACACTCTTGCTTCAAAACTTCACTCTGGTAAACCAAATTCATGGATCCTAAACTGTGGCTAACTTGCTTCGCAATTCCTAATTTATCAATTATAGATTAAGGGTAATGACATTGAAATCTTTCTGGAAAATGGACAGTATCATATCTCATTAACCCACAAGGAGAATTTTCCTTCAGAAATATTTTTATGAAAACTTTGATTAAAATAGGGAAAACTGTAGGACATAAAGGAAATGCAAATATGTAGTAGAAATGGCTTATTTAGAGCTCTAACTGGTTATATCAAACTTCTCTCCAGGAAAATGGGTTCAGTACAGTTGAATCAACATACAATTTATTTCATTATGGTAACAGATTTCAAGTTGAGCTTTTAAAAAGTACATTTAGCTACAAAATTAAGCTTAAATAGGTATTTATAAAATCTATTCACCCTGCAATGGTAGAGAATATAAAGTGTTGATGCCCATGTCAATAGTACATTGTACATTACACACAAGAATGTACAGGTCATTTTCTTTGCATTAGTAATGCAGATTGAACCACAATGTTTATTGCTTGTCTCGAGTGCAGGCTGAGATCCAGACAGCCTCCAAAAGCAAATCCTTGTGACAAAGGATCTGTCGGTGTTGGTCAGGTGAAACAGGTAGGAATACAGCTGCAAAATGGACCAGTTTGGAACAAACACCAGTGTCTTTATTTTGGGACTGAGGAACCTGCAGTGAAGAGTCCTGAGATGTTGGCCTGGGACTGCGGTAGCTCCTGGGGCTGAGGTCTAGCCTACTGCACCATTTGCTAACAAATTCTCTGTGGTTAACGCAGCACTGTCAGCTACCAGTGCAGAAGCTTACCTGGCAACACAAACTGTTTATTTATAGGGCATTTTGTTGAAAAAAGAGTGTCCAGCCAACCAGAGCGCCAACCAAAATGACTGACACAAACCCCATCTTAGTGATAATAGGCTGCCAATATAACCACCTTTTTCTTTTTCGTTCAGTCTCATTTAGCCTCTGTTTCATCTGCTGCACTTTCTGCGCCGTGGTGGCTTTTCTGTCCTCTCGAATGCGTTTCCGTAGAACACTGCGAACAGATAAAAACAAGTGAAGGGCAGTGTGTGTGCAGCAGGATTTGCACTCACACGGAAGGTCGCGCACAAACCCCAAACCCCTCCCCATCACTGTAGTTTTCATCTTACTGAAACTCGAATTCAAAAGGGAAAACGCCTCACATTCTAAATTGGCTCAGAGATGTACTCTTCATAACTCAGCAACATCTCCTGGCACAGTTTCAGTTAATTAGTAGTTGTTGTAGTAGGACCTGAAATATCAGCAAGGTACTTTCTTTCTTTTTTTTTAAAGATTTATTTATTTTTATTACAAAGTCAGATATACAGAGAGGAGGAGAGACAGAGAGGAAGCTCATCCATCCGATGATTCACTCCCTAAGTGAGCGCAATGGCCGGTGCTGCGCCAATCCGATGCCAGGAACCAGGAACCTCTTCCAGGTCTCCCACGCGGGTGCAGGGTCCCAAAGCTTTGGGCCATCCTCGACTGCTTTCCCAGGCCACAAGCAGGGAGCTGGATGGGAAGTGGAGCTGCCGGGATTAGAACCGGTGCCCATATGGGATCCCGGGGCGTTCAAGGCGAGGACTTTAGCCTCTAGGCTACGCCACTGGGCCCAGGTACTTGCTTTCTTGAAAGATGAATTGGTGATTGCTGGTTTTATTTATTTATTTATTTATTGCTAAGTAGCAAGCAGAAGACAAAAGATACTGGTCTCCCCCACATCTGATTGTCTTTGATAATTCACAAAGCCCCCTGACAAAGGCTATCTAATTATGATGGCTATTTATTCTTTCATTTGCCCACACATATTTCTAGCTCCTATTTTCCTACTCAATATAGAATTTTTATTTCAAAAGAAGCTCCTGACCACCAAGATACTAGGTCCTAAAATTATGTTTTAAAAAGGAGGCAAGTGAGCCCGGCATGATGGCCTAGTGGTTAAGGTCCTCGTCTTGCACGCGCCGGGATCCCATATGGGCGCCAGTTCTAACCCTGGCAGCTCCACTTCCCATCCAGCTCCCTGCCTGTGGCCTGGGAAAGCAGTCGAGGTCGACCCAAAGATTTGGGACCCTGCAAGAATACAGAACTTTGGGACTCCCCAAGAATACAGAAAGAAAGAAAGTGTGGGAGACCGGGAAGAGGCTCGTGGCTTCGGATTGGCTCAGCTCCAGCCGTTGCGGCCGCTTGGGGAGTGACTCATCGGACGGAAGATCTTCTTTCTCTCCTCTCTGTATTTTCGCCTTTCCAATAAAAATAAAATAAATCTTAAAAAAAAAAAAAAAAAGGAAGCAAATGTTAACAAGTAAATTAGTACTTCTTGCCTTTAAAGATAAAAGTAGAAAACTCCCAGGGGCTGGTGTCACAGTGCAGTGGGGTCACTCAGTGTCAGAGGCCCAGTTTGTCTGTGTCCAGGTTGCTGTGTTTTGATGCAGCTTCCTGCTAACGTGCCTGAGAAGGCAGCAGAAGATAGCCCAAGTACTTAGGCCCCCGACACCCATGTGGGAGAGCAGAATGTGGAGTTCTTGTCTCCTGGCTTCAGCCTGGCCCAGCCTCTCTACTGTCACCACTGAGGACTAAATCAGTGGATGGACGACCTCCCTCTTTGGCTTCCAAACAAATGATTAAATGATGTATTTTAAAAACAAAATCATCTCCTCTTTTTTACATAGTATCTGTATTATGGCAAAAGTCTAAATTTTCCTACCCCCAAATTAAACATTACTGTCACAGTAACTTTTGCTCTGAACAAATAGCTTGGTTAAAAGTCCTGAATATCTTTTTGCTCTCTACTACATTTAAGACACAACTTTTTTTTCTTGGTTAAAATGTTTACCATGAATCAACCATGAGGAACAATAATGAGAATAAGCCAGATGGTGGGGCGTGCCATCTTTGTGCACAGGATTAAAAAAATACTACAGTCAAGCATGGAAAGCAGGGAGTGGAGAACAGTTTCAGATGAAAGCAAACCGAAGAATTCTACCAACCAAATAGTATATGGATGATCGCTGACAAGATCCCAAATGAGTTTATTTTGAACAGCTGTAGAGACTAGGACCCTGAAAGCATCTGAACATTATGTGAACGCCTACACAATCAAGTACACTAAGATACACTGACAGTATATACTTTAAGCGTAATCAGCCAAGTATACTTTTCAGAAAATCGGAAAAATTTCTTTTTTTTTTAAGGAGGTTTTTTTTTTTTAAAGATTTATTTATTTTTTATTGCAAAGTCAGATATACAGAGAGGAGGAGAGACAGAGAGGAAGATCTTCCGTCCAATCATTCACTGCCCAAGTGAGCGCGATGGCCGGATCTGTGCCGATCTGTGCTGATCTGAAGCTAGGAGCCAGGAACTTCTTCCTGGTCTCCCACAAGGGTGCAGGGTCCCAATGCATTGGGCCGTCCTCGACTGCTTCCCCAGGCCACAAACAAGCAGGGAGCTAGATGGGAAGTGGAGCTGCCAGGATTAGAACCGGCGCCCATATGGGATCCTGGGGCGTTCAAGGCGAGTACTTTAGCCACTAGGCCACGTCGCCGGGCCCCAGAAAAATTTCCATGTGGCATCTACAAAAGAGGGTCCTTGAAGTGCTCACAGTAAAGTATGAAAAGCCTAGCATGGTTTTCAAAAAAATCCTTGCATCAAAATCTTTATTTTTAAATTCTACTTCTCATAAACCCTTTGAAGTACTATAGTATCAGGATGCCTTTTTGTTAAAAGATGTATTTATTTTTATTGTGAAGTCAGATATACACAGAGGAGGAGAGACAGAGAGGAAGCTCTTCTGTCTGATGATTCACTCCCCAACTGAGCGCAACGGCCAGTGCTGCGCCATGCCGAAGCCAGGAGTCAGGAACCAGGAGTTTCCTCCAGGTCTCCCCTGTGGGTGCAGGGTCCCAAGGCTTTGGGTTGTCCTTGACTGCTTTCCCAGGCCACAAGCAGGGAGCTGGATGGGAAGCGGGAGCTGCTGAAATTAGAACTGGTGTTATATGGGATCCCGGTGTGTTTAAGGCGAGGACTTTAGGCTCTAGGCCACGTAACCGGGCCCAGTATCAGGATATCTTTCTGCTATTTGTTCATTTATCTGAGTTTCTTTTAAAAGATTCATGTACTTGAAAGGCAGAGTCACAGACAGGGAGAGAAGTGATACTCCACGTGCTGGTTACCTTTCCAAAAGGCCAAAAGGGCTGAGACTGGACCTGGACTCCCCGCCTGCGTCTCCCATGTGGGTGGCAGAGGGCCCGCACTTGGGTCATCTTCTGTTACTTTCTCAGGTGCAATATCAAGGAGCAGGAATGGCAGTGGAGTAACTGGAATTCACACTAGTCTACAGGATGCTGGCTTAACCTGCAGTGACACAGTGCTGCTCTGCTCATTTCTTTAGTTATTGCTGGTGGCAATGTAGAACATGACTGGACAGTTTCTCAAAATGGTAAACAGAGAACTGTATCTACAAGTCACATCAAATCTGTCCAAAACTTATTAAAGATTAAAACAATCTTTAAACAAAAGTCAAGCACAGGGTTACCCAGAAAGCAGCAATGTTTCTTCCAGGTGTACACTCAAGGACAGCAGGGAGAACGGTACAAGACCCACCCCAGAGTCTGCTGCTCCCCAGGACTTTCTTCCTGTCCTAAAGAGTTTTTGCTCTTCTCTAAATTTGTTCCAATTGTGTTCCCCACAAAAATAGAAAACCTTCGCTTCCCTCTGGCCCCTCCATTTCTAACCTATTCAGTTCTCTCAGCTCTCAGGCTGCACTCTGCATGCCCTCCCTGCCTAAGGGCTCCACATCCACGGATTGAACTACAATGGATGAAATACGCAGGCGTTCTGTTCTTGTCATTATCCCCTAAACAGAGTAGGGCAACTGCATGATATTTATATTGTATTAGTTATTATGTGTAAGCTAGAGAGGATTTAAAAGCTACAGGAGGGAATGTGTGGGTTATATGCAAATATTACATGTTATATTATGAACTTGAACCTTCATGAATTTTGTTACATCTAGGAGTCCTGGAACAAACCCCGTGGACACCAAGGAACAGTATGTAATTATTCCTGGATGTCTGAATTTTGTCTGAATATCAGTTACTAAGACTTGTTAAAAGTATACCCAGAATTCACTCTTTGATCTGAAAACCTGGTATGAAAAATATGCACATATTTTCTAACGAATAAATCTGTGTTCAAGCCCAGGCTATCTATCCATCCATCCTGAAGTAGACAGGAAGTGTTAATCCTCCAAGAGTCTCTAACCTGCCTTTGCTAGGTGCCCAGAATCGTATCACCACATTCCATTGTATATGAAATCTTTAATATATTATTTTTGATTTTATGGCAGCATAGAGGTGATTAGAATTTGTATCTTGTATTTACAGTAACATCAATTGCCATATATGCTCAATATGATTAAATAATTATATCACAATGTGTAGTAACTGTGTAATAGAGACTTTCATCAAGATGTGAAGATACAATACTTCCAGATCAAAGATGGACTCCCAATGAAACTGTTAAATACATCCTGACAATAGGATGCTGGGCACTGTCATTGTCCATGCCCACAATGTCAGGATACACTTAAACAGCAGGATGATGGAATTAAGACTGCTTATGCAGGACTATACTACTGTAATAATATAGTGGAAATCAGTGGTGCAAGGGAGGGGATTTTGGGAGGGGGTAAAAGTAATCCCAGAGCCTATGGAATTGTATCATAAAATAAAAACTAAAATAAAAAAAACATAGATTACATGATTAGGCAGTTGGCACTTTAAATGCTATGTAAGAGTTTTAAATTTTTTCTTTTGGTATGCAGGGAAACTGGTTATGATTCTTGATAGGGTTGGGAACATATAACTTTTATCACTTAAAATACTGGAACAGAAAGTTAGTACTTTCCAAAAATGCAGTATTTAATTCAGGATTGAACTTAGAAACACAAAGGCATGATATCTTTCTATCCATCCATCCAACCATTTATCCATAAAAGGCAGAGACATCTTTCATCTACTGGTTTACTCCTCCAACTTCCTGTAACAGACACTGCTGGGCTGGGCTACAGCCAGCAGGCACAACCTGTCTCCTATGTGATGGCTGAACATCCACCACGGAGCCATACTCTGTGGGCTCCCAGATGAGTCAGCAGGAAGCTGGACTGGAAGCACAGCAAGGACTCACTGTGACATGGCTTGTGGGTGTCCCGAGTGGCACCTTAACTGCTGTGCCCAACACCCTCTGCCTTATGTAGTTTAAGAGCACTATTCTAGAGGATGGGTTATTACCAGTTTGTGATCCAACAAAATCTTTTGTCACTTAGCTGGGCCTAAGGAAATTATGTCTATGTAATACCCTGCCGACTGAGCCTAGCCAGGTTTTTTGGGGCATATTCACACAATTTAAACTACACAGAAAGTCTCCTGTGGACCCTTATCCATGGGCAATCCTATGGAATTTCTGGCAGACTCAGCAGACTTCTGCCAACACTTGCCTTGGCAGGCATGTTATATGATGTGCTAACAAGTGGGAGAAGAGGCTCAAGAATTTTCATATAGCCACACTGCCCTCCAATCTCAGTCATGTGGCTTTATGGGTTGTGTGATAACAAGCAATACTGGCTGTCAAATTAAGATTCCAGTTTCCACTCTGAAATACCTTATCATCCCAACAAAGCAAACACACACATAAATTTATTTACATATACAACATGCGCGTGTGAGTATGTGCAATTTATATATAATATGAACACATATAAAACTAGGTTAGAATATTCATAGCTAACTATTGGCAATTTCCAATAATTTCTATTCTATTCTTTAAAACATATTTTTTAGAACCCAATAACTGTTTTCACAACTAAGATTTGATCTTCAATTTGACAAACACCACTCTGGAGGATATTCAATTATGATGAAGACAAGAAAGCATTACCTTCTATTCTTTTGATGGCTGGAACTTAAGTCAAATTATATCTTGCTCTATGAGTACTTCTGATATAAAGCTAGCTATCAATATTAAAATTTATTGGAGAAAACAAGCATTTGGAATAGTGGTTAAGACAGCATCTGAGAGGTCTGCATCCCATATCCAAGTGTGTGAGCTCCAGTCAGCTCCCAAGTCCAGTCTCCTGCTGCCGTAGCAGGAAGCAGTACGGGAGTCTGGACTGACCTCCCAGCTCCTAGCTTTGGCCTGATCCAGATGCCATGCTGGGACAGGAACTTGTGAGAGTCAACCCATGAATGAGATTTTACTTTGTCTAAATCCTTCTGTTTCGCTTACTTTCAAATACAGAGGAATTTGGAAAAACCTATTGGGACTCAATGACAAAATCTGTAATGGTCTTCTGTGCACCTGACCCTAACCTTTCCTTCTCTGCCTATGTCATCCACAAGATGGTCTTTCAGTTAGCTCACTTTTTAGACACCTGACTTCTTTGTGGGGATGCTCCCTTTGCTTTCAAGCATACACCAGTCCCTCACAGGGAAGACAACAAGAGAAAAAATAACAAACCATGTGAACACATGCATGTACACATTAAGACACTCTACCATAGATCTGAATGGGGTTTAAATAACCTCTGTATACTCAAAGCTGGACAATGATGGAAAGGCACAGAAATTAGCCCAGTATGCTTGGGCCACTGTAACTCACATAGAAGACCCGGAAGGAACTCCTGGTTGTGGCCTGGCCTAACCTTGGCTATTGTGGCCATCTAGAGGGAGCCACAGGATAGAAGCCCTCTCTCATTCTCTCTTTCTCCTTGTCTCTCCTTGTAACTCTTTCAAATAAATACATAAATCTTAAGAAGTTACAATTTAAAGCTAAAAAGAGGATAAACAACTTTATACTTTCACTTATTCTACAAGTCATAAGCAGTAAGTAACACTGCTAAGCTGTGATGGATTCCGGAAATGAAACAACAGATCTACTATATGGCTTTTATAAAATTTCAGATACATAATTTTGATATAAGAAAAACACAAGAATGAAGCTATAAGGTCCAGGGGATGCTTATTTACTACCCCAACTCTCAATCTTAACAAACGACTTCAACAGGGAAATTCTTACGATTAAAAGTATATTTGAGTTCCTCCACCCCCCCAAAAAAAACCAAAATGATAAGTTATTCAGGGCCCGGCACAGCAGCCTAGTGGCTAAAGTCCTTGCCTTGCACATGCCAGAATCCCGTATGGGCTCCAGTTCATATCCTGATGGCCCCACTTCCCATCTAGCTCTCTGCTTGTGGCATGGGAAAGCAATTAAGGACGACCCAAAGCCTTGGGACCCTGCACCCGCGTGGGAGATTCAGAAGAAGTTTCTGGCTCCTGGATTTGGACCAGCTCAGCTCTGGCCGTTGCGCCACTTGGGGAGTGAATTAGTGAGTGGATGGAAGATCTTCCTCTCCTCCTCTTTGTATATCTGACTTTCCGACAAAAATTTAAAAAATAAGTCTTAAAAGTTATTCAGAGATTAAAAAAAGACATACATCTTAGAATGCCAGCTTTCTAATGTGCGTGTAACGTAATAACTACCGCCCTAGAAATACAGGTGCTTTTTTTTTTTTAATTACAAAAATCTTGGGATCAGCACTGTGGCACAGTGGGTTAAAAACCTCTATCTGCAGTGCCAGCAATCCATGTGAGTGCTGGGTCCACTTCCACGCAAGCTCCCTGTATACGCGCCTGGAAGGCAACGGAATACGGCCCAAGTCGCTGGGCCCCTGCATCCACATGGAAAACCGGGAGAGATTCTCAGGCTCCTAGCTTCAGGCTGGCCAGGCCATGCTTTTGTGGCCACCTGTGGAGTGAACCTGTGGATGTAACATCTCTCTCTCTCTCTCTCTAACTCAGCCTCTTAAATAGATAAATCTTAAAAACAAAACAAAACCCTTGTGAACGATTACACACTTACATGGATTAGCATGAAGAAAGTATAATATGGCACTTTATGTAATTTTCTTGGAAAATCGCTTTTTGCCTATAGTAATGGAATTAGTTAAACTCTTTTATAATTTTATTAGTAACTGTACAGGTGGCAAGTATTCAGATCACTTAGTTACCATATTTGTACACTTTAGCACCTGATCATAGTAACTTGTACTCTGTACTTTTTCAACATTATTTATAAACAGAAGCTTTATTTCTTTATAAACAGAAGTTCATTTATTTTTCAACTTGTTTATAAAATCGCCTTTTTCGTACAACTCAAAAAATTTTTGAGAATATGTAACATCTACTATCTAAATATTAATTCAACAGACAACTAATCCACATTGCTTCCTGTCCACTGAATTCTTAAAGTAAAAAGCCTCGTCTTCTACGGCACGTACTACCAAGAAGCATACCTCTCACTGTCGTCCACAGCTTCTTGAGTTTTAGATGAAAGCCCTGTACATCGGTCCCCTGCTAGCTTCGCTTCTTCTAGACCTATTCGGCTCCCATTGTACCTTTCAGTCACTGTTTTGTTTGACGAATGATCAAAAGCAGGAGATACATCTTCCTTTGAGAGTTCTTTCCACCGTTTCTAAAGAGGGAAGAGAAATGAGAAAATAGTGCACATGCTAAAATTTTGGCATCCCTTAAATAAACAATTTTTGAATTGAAATTCTATATTCAAGTTTGAAGAGAATCCTCTAATGCTGAACCATGAATGAAAAACAGTAAGGTATTTCATCATACCACAGTACTTTTTAAAACTATGCCTAAATTTAATAAAAAACGAATCATTTCATTATTGATGTATGTCAGCACATATCTGAATATAACTTTAATAAAAGTCTAGTGGCCTTTTACCTCTTTGAGACAAACTATGACCTCACTAAAATTCAGTTAGTAAGAAGTTAGATTTGTGCTCAACTCGTCATACACCCTAATGCATGGTGTGCCATGTGGAGTAGCAACAGCCCAGCCCTTGGATGTGATCCGCTACCTTCCTGTTCTTGTTCCTGCCCAGTGCAGGGGGACTCAACAGTGAGATGTTTGGGCAGGTCCTAGTCATGCCAATTGGGTTGTCCCTCCAGGAATACCAGCAACTCCAGAATGCCAGCACACCACTAGGCTGGGCAAACAGCTTCTCAGGCATGCCTGAACTTCAGAGGGGGTGATCACAAAAAGTGGGAATCATACAAAGACAAATGTCAGGTTTTCTCTGAAAGAGGATGTTATCCCCCTCCTGGGTGACTTACAGTGATTTAAGATACGGCCTGGGAGGAGCTCAATGCATGTCCGACATGTTAAGTTACTTTTGCTTCACCACCACTTCCTAGTAACAGAGGCAAAGAAGAGGTACAAAGGGTCTCTGTATCCCTGGAGGCGGAAGTTACCATTGGCCAGGCCAGAGAGAGAAAAGAAACACAAACCAGGAGTACGTTTTCTCCACTGCTATGAGGGCTGGGAACCCAACAGCCATCCATACCCTGGAAGTCAGCAGTGGCAGAGAGGCAGAGCAGGGCAGGCAAGGGCTTTCATGACTTATGACTTTGACACTGACCCAAATTACTTGCTGTGGACAAGGGCAGTCCCCTTTGAGGACACCACCATGGAAACAAGCTATCTTGGATCAAGTAAACAAAGAAAATGCTACTAGACTAACTAAGCAGAATAATGACTTTGAATGAACAGAGTTGTAACTCTGGAACTTAGAAAACATTCATGTCCTGGATGAACTACTTATATACAAAATCATGCCATTAAAAGCAACACTTGCATATTTAATTTCTAAAATTCCTGGAAAACTCACTCATTTCCTAGATAAACTAATTTCTAATGTACCCCATTATTATCATATAACAGAGGAATGAAAAAAGCATTTTACCAGCCCCACCTTTCCCAGAAATGGCTATTTTACTTCACTGCATAATAAACATTTGTTTTATATCAGCTAATTTACAAAACACTCAGAGTGTGAAATTGTGTACTCTGTTGCGCCTGGAAGATGGCAGATAGTGACAAGCACAATTTGTGCAATGTGGCCGGAGTACAGGGACCATGGACGCCAGGGGAAAGACATGAGGCTGTACAGGAAGCTGACCTCTACCTGAGGAATCCAGCCCGTAGTCACGGAACACCAGACCATGCACCGAGGAATGGGACATTTTCACTCTCAATGACTGTGTCAATCTTCTTCCTTTTGTCTCAAACTTCACAACTGGAAAGGCATTACTATTACACCCCTTGCACAGAGATTTTAGGCCACTTGCCTAAGGTTGTGTAGCAAGAGCAGGGCAAAATTTAACCCAGATGGTTGGCGTTGACAATCTTGTAATCCCTCATAATGCTGTATGTCTCTGAAAAGCTCAACAATTTCAGACACAGGATAAAGACAGCACCCAATAAAAATGTTCAGCTGCCTCCACAATTTATGTTGGTCGAGTTTTGAAGTTTCCATTTTTTACTGAGACCCAGTTATAGCAACTTGGCCTTGCTCTTGGACAACACTCAACAATGTCAATGAACAAGAACATCCCAAAATCAAGCCTCACTGGACCACTTCCCAGAACATGCGGAAAATTCAGCATTTGTCAACAAGAAAGGCTCTCAGCAAAGTGGTAGGATGGAGGGAGTTGTTTAACGGTAGTGAGCCTTCAAAAAATTGACTCTGCCATGTCTGTGTGCAGCAAACCTATTGTATCTACTCTTCTCTGATACAAAAGTGAGCAGGCAGTCATGAGTCACCTATTGCAGCTCGTCACCACACAAGAGTGAAGCCAAGGGATCTGACTGCACTAAATAACAGTTTCCCATGAGTTCCCATGTGGAAGTCTGGCATGGTTTCACCTTTCCAAAGCTGTACTCATACTGCAGCGCACTCCATGTGTGGCAACGCCCACTCAGTCTGTAGTCCCCTGTCCATCTAGTTCTCCCACTAAAGAAATCACCTTCAAGACTGTGAAGCGATGCGATGAAACTTGAAAAACAGTGACATTTGTTAGAAGTTTATCATTTAACATTTAGTATCTTATTAATAGGATCAGATTATTAACTTTAGATCCTACAACATCAGTCTGAATTGCTGAACTAGATTATTCCACCCAGGCTGTCCAGTCCTGACACTGGGAGTTTGCCAATGAACATGTGGCAATACCAGCAACTATCTTAGGTATTTATGCCTCAAAGTGTATCAGAGGACAATCACAAATTACGTAAATTTACAAAGGTAGGTCAGGTCATTGCAAATTTCCTGTGGAATGTATGCCACATGACTATAATTATATACATACACACACACATTAATTAAGATACAATCACTGTATGGGTGGGTGTTTGTGGAGATGTTGGGGGCCAGCTACTGCTTTTGCCTACCAACTTCCTTTTAGCAGAGTGGTTGGAGAACTGGCTATTGTTTCTGACCTACCCGTGTGCTAACACGCCTGGGAAGCACAGGACGACAGTCCAAGCACTTGGTTCCTGCCACCCATGTGGAAGAACAGAATGGAGCTGGGGGCACTGGCCTTGACCTGGTCCATCAGGCGACTGCAGGTATTTGAACAGCCAACCAGCAAATGGAATGTATAACCACCTCCCACCCTTGGTTTCTGCCTCTGCCTTTCAAATAAATCAATTGAAAACAAACAAAACAAAACAATAATAATTTTAAAAACCCACACACAATCACTTTTGATTATTGTTACAGGTTCCTATTCTCTTTACATTCATGTATGTAAGAAATCATATTACAGAAATTAACGTAAATTAGTATCCCTCATAATGCTGCTGGAATGCCTCATCTGAGTCCTAAGTCCTCTGCCTCCCGGATATCTTCCTGCAGTTGGTCATGGCTAAGTGCTGCCTCTACAGGAGACCTGAACAAAATTCTGGAAACCTGACTTTGGCCTGTTTCAGCCTTGGATGTTGAAGGAATCTGGGGACTGAACGAGTGGGTGGAAGATGTCTAGCCCTCTCTGTTATTCTTTCAAATAAACAAATATTTTTTAAAAGATTAAAAGTATTATCATTAATAACTCTATACTGACAAATCTGGTCATCTGGATGAAATAAATTTCTTCAAACTGTCATGGATTTCCACACTAACAGAGCAACTTCACATCTTTGAAATAGGCACAGAAACTTTAGGACTTGCGACTTCAAAGGACGTTATTGCAGACTGCTATTCTAAAACAAGGTTTCAGTATAGGAGTGTTCAATGATATATATGTGAACTACTTTATTTAATATCTTCTCAAACTAAAAAGAGCATAAGATTATCATTTCTTAAATTACTGAAATATTTCATAGCTTTTTTGCACTAAGTCTTTAAAATCTGGTATACAGTTTAAACACCAAGCACAACCTCCCCCCTCCTTTTTTTTTTAAAGATTTATTTGTTTTTATTTCAAAGGCAGAATCTGCAGAGGGGGAGGAGCCAGGCAGATCTTCCAACTAGTGGTTCTCTCCCCAAATTACAGCAATGGCTGAAGCTAGGCCAGTAGCCTAGCCAGGGGTTTCTTCCAGGTCTCCCATGTGGGTACAGGGATCCAAGCACTTGGGCCATTTCCTGCTGCTTTCCCAGGTCATAAGCAAGGAACCAGATGTTAAGCAGAGCAGCGAGGATATGAATGGGAACCCATATGGGATGCTGGTGCTTGCAGAAACTTAGCCTGCTATACCACAAGCTGGCTCCGATTCAGGTACATCTTAAGTAAAGGCATATTTCAAATACCTAGTAACACATGTAATTAATGGCTACTGTACCAGTAAAGTTTGAAGAGCAGAAAATAAACAGAAAGTATCTCCAGAGCATATGCATCAAAGCAGTGCACAGTGTTTGGAGAAAAAAAAAAGGTACTTTAAAAATAAACATCCATATAGGTAAACACACATGTCCAGAACATCCCTTCAAAATCCATGCTGAAACCCAACCTGCAATGTGCTAGGACGAAGAGGTAGGGCCCCGGGGCCAGTGCTGTGGTGTACATCCCAACCAGGGGTGCCACTGCAGTCCCTGCCTACTTCCCGTGCAGCTCCCTTGATGGCCTGCCACAAGCAGGGAGGATGGCCCAAGTGTCTGGGCCCTTGCCACCCCAGTGGAAAACCTGCCGGAAACTCCTGGCCCCCGTCGTGACCATCTCAGCAGTGGACTAGCAGATTGAAGATCTTTGTCTCTTTCTCTTTCTACAGCTCTACCTTTTAAAGAAAATCTTAAATAAAAAAAAAAAAAAAAAAGAAAAAGAAATGAGGCCTTTAGGGTCATGAGCACTCCTCTTATAAACAGGATGAATGCCCTAGTAGGGGGGTGCCTGAGGACACGAAGAAGGCACCATCTTTGGGGAGTGAACTCACAGCAGACACAGTAGCTGGGTTCTGAAGTGGGATTTTGAATTTCATGGGTTAGTTTTCCAAACAGTTGTTCTGGCAAGGTAATTTCATGCTTTATCATTAAATTTCTTCTCTAATGCTTTGTAAAGATAGGGGGAAAAATCTTACAATGATTTATTTATTTCTCGCAATACAGATTTATCAGCATAGGGGATCAAACCTCCTCCTTCCTTCTCTTCCCTATGGGGGAAGAAAAACCTTTAAAACTTTAAAAATAGCATTGATAAATATCATATGAAATCTGACCAACCACAACAAAGTTATAACTAAATAGAATAGCTTAAGAATATTTAAATTTGTCTTTGAAATGCATAAAACAACTCATTTTATTTATTATATCATGATATCATGACTTTGATGGTCTACTCTAGGTTATACAAGAAAGCTTATTCAGGGACTGGATTTGTGGTATCCCTGGTAAACCTGCCGCCTGCCACACTGGCATCCTACATGGGTGTTAGTTTGTGTCTCAGCTGCTCCTCTTGCCAGCTCCTTGCTAACTGGTCTGGGAAAAGCAGAAGACGGTCCAGGTGTGTGGGAGTCTCACACGTAGGAGACCCACATGGAGCTCTTAGTTCCTGGCTTCAGCAGGGCCCAGAGCCAGCCACTGCCAGTCACCTGGGCAGTGAATCAGTGGATGGATGACCTTCTTCTCTCCCTAACTCTGACTTCGAAATGAATAAACAAATAGATACTTTTAAAGGCTTATTCAGAATATTCCTGTGTTGGTTGGTTGGTAATCACAGAAATTAAAGAACTAGTAAATCAGGGCTGAGACCATGGTACAACAGGTTAAGTTATTGGCAGCGATGACAACATCACATGGCGGAGTGCCAGCCTGGGTCCTGGTCACTTCACTTACCCAGCTCCCTGCCAATGTGCCTGGGGAAACAGTGGAGGATGGCCTAAGTACCTGGTCCTCTCCCACCTACACGACCATCCTGGATGCACTTTCTGGCTCCTGGCTTTGGCCTAGCTCAGCTGGCCCTGGCTAACTGAGTCATCTGTTGAGTAAGTCAGAAGGATCGTTTTCATTCTTTGTCTCCCCACCCTCACCTCTGTTACTCTGCATTTGAAACAAATAAATCTTAAAAAAAAAAAAAAAAAAAAAAAAAAAAACCCTCCCCAAACACCCAGTCAGCATGTTCAGATATAAGAAAAACAAGACAAAGAGAACTTATCTATTTACATTATTTATCAACTTAACATAGAGTGCACAGGGACATAAGTATTTCAAATTTCAGTGTGTTTTTGATTCTGGAATATTCATACAGTATTAGCCAGCATCTCTTATCGGAACTCTGAGTATCATGTAAGTGCTCTAAAACTAGGATTTCCACGCCAAGCATGTTCAGCACTTTTTAAAGCTCATGTCCTGTACTTTGTGATTACAACAAAGAAGCAGAGAGGGTCTGAGGTTATTTCTACTTTACATTTTATCTTTGTACATAACAAAGATTTATGGCAATTCCTCTTTGAAATTACTTTCTGTATTTGTGTAATAAAGATATTTTCATGAGATTAAACCATCAATAAAAAGATCATAGAATTAAAAGATAAGCGTAATTTTGGTGTAAAGTATTTTTAAATACATGCATAGTATTTTTATAATGCACATTTTCCATGAACTTTTTTTTTTAAAGATTTATTCATTTTATTACAGTCAGATATACAGAGAGGAGGAGAGACAGAGAGGAAGATCTTCCATCCGATGATTCACTCCCCAAGTGAGCCGCAACGGGCCGGTGTGCACCGATCCGAAGCCGGGAACCAGAAACCTCTTCCGGTCTCCCACACGGGTGCAGGGTCCCAAGGCTTTGGGCCGTCCTCGACTGCTTTCCCAGGCCACAAGCAGGGAGCTGGATGGGAAGTGGAGCTGCTGGGATTAGAACCAGCGCCCATATGGGATCTCGGGGCACGTTCAAGGTGAGGACTTTAGCCGCTAGGCCACGCCGCTGGGCCCTCCATGAACTTTTGAAGCTCAATCTTCATGTTCAAGTTGCTCACTGATAGTATTTATCACACAAACAAAATACTCTGTAACATCATGTTATTTTTAATGGGGCAAAAAGTACCTAAATTTCCTGGTAAATCTGCTTACAAAAGCCATTTTCAGAATCTTTAATGAAACTTTGTTGCCATGAGGACATTAGGACTTTCCAGCCACACAGCTGATTTAACCTGAGGCTCACTACCCATGAGTGAGTCAGCTTAATTTCTACAATTGTAAACTTAACTTCTACAATTGTAAGACAGCTGGTACATTACCTCAAACACACTTTTTTGAAAGTTCATTATTTGATATAAACTATTTAAACAAAACAGGTATTATACTTCCCCAAGAAAAGATTACCTGTATATTTGAATCTCCTTTTATACACTTTGCTCCTTCTATAATCGCCATATACGAGAATCTGAGTTGATCTGGTGTCTGAATAAGTCCCATTCTGTATTTTCTCATATTCAGTAACACTTGTTTAATGTTAATATCATCTCCTTTTTCCATCTGTAGGAAAGGGAAACACACATGCAGCCTTTAATCATTAGAGTCCAGGGAGAAAAGCAACACAAGGCCACTGCTGCGCATCTGCCCCTCACTGAGGACTGGGTACCTCATCTAGCATCCCAACGCACCACCGTTCTGCCCCTCACTGAGGACAGGGGTAACTCATCTAGCATCCCAATGCACCACCGTTCTGCCCCTCACTGAGGACGGGGTACCTCATCTAGCATCCCAACGCACCATCGTTCTGCCCCTCACTGAGGACAGGGGTAACTCATCTAGCATCCCAATGCACCACCGTTCTGCCCCTCACTGAGGACAGAGGTAACTCATCTAGCATCCCAACGAACCATCGTTCTGACACCTCAACTGCTCAAGCAGCAGGTGCAGAAATGTTGGCCCTTTAGCTGGTTCACAACTGGTCTCAAAGTAATCACAGTAACTGAGTTTACTTTGGCCAGCAGCCAAAGGAAGGATTTATGACTAGTTTTGGTTAGTACAGAGGAAAAGCTGCTGTGATTTGTTCTTTTTGTTTGGCTGTGTGTGTGTTTCATTTTAAGGTTTTCTTCCCATAGCTCTTCTCTCTTCTTCTGGTGCAGCCTGCGTGCACCATGCCTGGAATACTGCAGTCAGCTTACAAAGATGGAAAACAAAGAGAAAACCCATATTTCTTATCACTACTCCAACTCCAGACTACTGTGCTGACCTCAGAAACCATCCCACAAGTGAACAGGAGGAAACTAAGTAATGACTGGCAGGGAACAGGTTATAAACACAATCCAGCATTAACATTCAACATTAATACAAACACCAGAGTTTTTAAATAGGACAAAGTCCACTTTCATGAAGAAAAAAAAAAAAAAAAACAATGTACTTATCTGAAAAAGAAGGCATTTGACATTATACATGGTTGAACACAGAGAGGCAATGTATACCTCTGTAATAAAAACAACCGGGAGAAAAAGGTCTTCCAGGCAGTCTCTAGAATCATCATGGTTACATCGCCACTAGTCACAAGGAAGAAGCAGTTGGAGGGGTGGAAATGAGATTTGCAGATTTTTCCAAGAGAAAGCAGAAGTTTAAAGTCCAAAAAAACAGAGTTCTAGGATGTGACATCAGAGCTACACTTGCCAAAAGAAACCAAACCGAACCAAAGCAAGACTAAGAGGCGATCCTGGGGAGCACTTACCAGAACCAGACAGGTGTCCACCAGAGAGAAGGTGCCAGAGCGCCCAATACCTGCACTACAGTGGATCACCGCAGGCCCGTGGTCAGGATTCAAGGAGCCAGATTCTCTCACTTTAAACAAGAAATTGAGAAACGAAGCTGGTGATTCAGGGACTCCAAAATCTGGCCAGGTAGTATAATGAAAGTGGGATATTGTTCTGGTTTCACCACTCTAAAAAGTGAAAATCAAGGGAGGAGGAGTTAGTTCTAATCTTTTTTTTTTTCTTTTAAAAAAAAGCAAAACCAAAAAACAGCTACTTCAGAAAGATCATGTGTTTTTTGAAATGCTTTTCATCCTTATGGACTGCCTGCACCATACTTTTTCTGTTTGGATTTTGTTATCTGTTTACATACATTAGGGGAGATTTTCTTAAGGGAAATTTAGAATATGTTAATAGTTAACACATACAGCACACAGGGTTTTGGAGATCTGTTCTAAGTGCCCTTAGCTCAATCATTTTACAAATGAAGAAGCAGAGAAAAAATCTGAAGCAAGCAGCAATTTAATGCAGTACTTGGTTCTTAACTATTAAAATGCATCATATAAACTACTGGCATTTTCTTTAATTCATGCATCATGATGAGCGTATTCCTCTTTTTTTTTCTGTTTTTAAACCCAAATAATTTTTACAAACTCTTATCTCTCCCATTTTAAAAATACTAAACTTAATTGTTTAAATATACTTTTCCTTTCATATGGTTTTGCTATATATGTACACAGGAGCAATTCAACATGAAGGCGGCAATCTTTCTATTTTTAGTGAAAACTGCCTCTCTGCTTGCTCCCTTCTCCCCTGGTAGCAATCCCCAGCCTTGAAGGTGTTTTCATTCTTTCCTGACGTGCTGAATTGGTTTACCAACACCGTTTCCTGTCTCTCAGGTCTGCCAGGCACTCACAGTCACTTCCTGGATTCCTGATGATCTTTCTTCCTAACACATTACAAAAATGTTTCTTATCTTTTTGTCAGTTGTCTTTTAACCCAAGAGACCTTCTTTATTTTTCTCTGTAAACAATGCGATGCTTTTTAAATAAATCTGCACAATTTTTCACTTTTATGACAGAACTTTGTTGAAGCAAGGAAGCATTAAAATATCTTGGTATACTTTATGGTTCAAGGCTAAAGATGACTATTGTAACATCCCACTCCCCTTAACAATTCAAGCTTAAGGACATAGTGTGATGGCTCAGGGGCTAAATCCTCACTTTGTATTCGCCAGGATTCCATCTGGGTGCCAGTTCATGTCCTGCTGCTCCTACTTCCCTGCACTCACACGGGAGACCTGGCAGAAGCTCCTGGCTTCAGATGGGTTCAGCTCTGGCCACTGCACTTGGGGGAGTGAACTGGGGCACAGATCTTTCTCTCTGTATCTCCTCAACGCTGGCATTTCCGATGGGCAAGTCCTGACCTGCTCGCTGCTAACGCATCTGCGAAGGCAGCAGAGGACGGTCCATGTACTTAGGACCTTGCATCCATGTGGCCGACCTAGAAGCAGCTCTGTCTCCTGGCTTTGGATCAGTCCACTCCAAATGGCTCTGCAGCCACAGTGAGTCAGTGGATGGAAGATCCTCCCTCTCTTTCTCTGTCTCCCCATCTCTGTAACTGACTTTACTTTTTTCCCCCCCAAGATTTATTTATTTTTATTCGAAAGGCAGATATATAGAGAAAAGCACAGAGAGGAAGATCTTCCATCCAATAATTCACTCCCCAAGTGGCCACAACAGCTGGAGCTGAGCACCGATCCGAAGCCGGGAACCAGGAACCTCCTCTGGGTCTCCCACACGGTTGCAGGGTCCCAAAGCTTTGGGCCGTCCTCAACTGCTTTCCCAGGCCACAAGCAGGGAGCTGGATGGGAAGCGGGGCTGCTGGGATTAGAACCGGCGCCCATATGGGATCCTGGCATGTTCAAGGCTAGAACTTTAACCACTATGCTATCGTGCCGGGCCCTGTAACTGACTTTCAAATGAACAAAATGAATCTTTTTTTTTTTTTTTAAGTCATGTTTTAACATTTAGGCTTAATAATTCCAAATATAGCATGATACAAGTTCGCAACATATGAAAAATACATTAAAATTTCTCCATCACTAGTTAAAACCAATCATAACTTTCAGGTTTGAAACATCCTCTTAAATTCCAAGTTAGAGAAGCCAGACCCTGAAGGTTACACATACTGTATGATTCCATGTATATGACATTCTAGAAAAGGCAAAATTCCAGGAACAGAAACAGGATCATCAGATGCCAGGGCCCAGGCTGGGGAACAGGGCTGCCTGTACATAAGCATCCTCAAAAACTCTGGGGGGATGACGGAATCATTCTGATCCTTACGGAGGGTGTGGTTACACAACGAGTGTTACAAAAGACATGCAGCTCCACTGCAAAAAGTCAACCTCACTGTAAGACTTACAAACACGCCAGAACATCAGCTGTGGTCTGACAAGCTGCAGGTGAACAATTAACAGGCAATGCCCACACAGCAATGGGCTAAAGCAGCTGCTCCATGGTTGGCCTATGAATACTGTAACTCTAGGTCATGTTTTCATTTAACCAGATGTTAAGACTGCAGGACATGCTTTGATTTCTGCCTTTCCCTTCACTGCTGTGAAGCAGTGCGGATTGGGCCCAGCAGTGCTGGAAGGTCCGTCTGAGCCTCACCAGGCCCAGTGGAGACACAGCGAGCAACCAGGGCATGCCAGGCTGTGCTCGGGCGGTCCTCTGTTACGGGACGCCCAATCATTAGATCATGGCTTGGGTTACCCTTTAATCTCACGCACTGCTTGCATTTTCCTTGCTTCACATTAGTCATCTCTTTTTTTCAAATTCAGGTCATGCCTGCGATTCTCAAAGTTAGTTTCTAGAAACACTCCTAACTGTACCTTAATAAATCATCTCCACTGACTGACTTTTGAAAGTCAGCCTCATGCTTCCTCTAGAGAGCCAGAAGGATTTCTGCTTTTCCTTCTCCTCCGTCCTTCGCTAACGCCCAGTCAGTCCCACTTGCTTTCTGGCTGCTTCCCCTCATTGCACAAACACTCGGTGGCGTCCTCCGTGACACGGCGTCGCCATCCTCACCTGCGACCGTTCCACGCACGCCTTACATTTTTTCTTCACAAGATTTTGCAGAATAATACCACATTCTGGACAAAAATGTCTGGGGCTTGCTGTTCTTACTAAGAAGAAATTCCACTTACACTTTTTTAAAGGAGAATTCTAAATCTAACGTCTTTGAATAAAGATGTAAAATTTGCTATCTAAGGAGGCCAGGAAGATAATCTGTGAGATGAGGAAAATGAGGGAGCTGTTAGGTCTGTGGCAATGTAAGAATATGTTCTGTCCAAAGTAATTCAAATTCAAATTAATTATTCTAAGTACATATTAACATTGTACATGTTTTACCTGTTATAATATTCTACTTGATATAAAATATGGAAGTCATTTTTAAAATTAGCTGTATAAAAAATCTACCAGCACTGAAGCTGTGGTTTAGCACATTAACCCACTACCTGTAGTGCTGACATCTCTAATGGGCACTGGTTCAAGTCAAAGCTGCTTCACTTCACTTCTAGCTCCCTGCCAGTACACCAGGGAATGCAGCAGATGGCCCACGGGCTTGGTCCCCAGCACCCACCTGGGAGATCTGGAAGAAGCTCCAGGCTCCTGGCTTGGGCCTGACCCAGTTCCTAGCTGTTACAGGCATGTGGAGGAGTGAACCATCAGACAGAAGCGCTCTGTGTGTGTTAACTCTATCTATGTAATATAGATACAGATATATATTCATATATATATATATAAATACACACATACATATACACACACAAAGGCATCAAGATTTTATTGCTAAAAGACTTTCACCAACCCCCAGTTCTGTCATCGGTGAATGGAGGTAAATCACAGTTCTTACCTCATAAGCCAGGTGTGAGGAACAAATGAAACAGATGTGGAGGACCCGCCCTGTCCAGCACGTGGTAAATGCCTGACACTGGCTACCTGGAAACATCTGAACTCACAATCGCCTTTGGCACAGGTCCTACTAAGTCACACTCCATTGTAAAAAGGGTCTCATTTCAACCTGTTCAAAAGCAACTCTATTTACCAACTCCATCGCCACAAGATGTGAAATCCGTACCTTCCCTGCCGCTGTCTTGGTTCACTCTGTCCCTCGTGAATGTCTGCCAGGATTGTTACGGCATCCTTGTTACCTCGTACTGACTGCCACTCATTGTGAAAGATGGAGTAACAGGAGGAGCTAGGGACAGGTTTGCAGTGCAGGCAGAGAGAAAAGGCAACACGCAGAGACTCAGGGTCCTCTTAGCAGAACAAACCCTGGTGCCTGCACGAGTTGCGGGCCTGGTGCCTGGCCCAAGAAGGCCAGGACTGAGTTGGGCTGAGTCACACACTTCTGTATGGCACCTGCAACTAAATAACGGGAGCCACAAAAAGGTTTTTGTGCCACACCTGTTTGAGAACCATCACTGAGCTATAGTATTCTTAACCGTGTACTAGTATGATGGCAGACGGCAGTGTGAAGATGATTCTATCCACAGGAAATTAAAAGCCTTAATCAGAGTACACACACACACTGTGTGTGTGTGTGTGAGAGTACTGAAGAAATCAATAAAACGACAACATTTAAGTTACAGAAAGAAGTGAAAGCAGACTCGTGGCATTAGAAATGAGTGCTGCATGGCTGTGTTAGGAAGGACTTCAGTAGGAAAAGGGCCAAGGCTGGGTGCTGTGGCACAGGCATCCTTTAACAGCTGCTGTTCAAGTTCTGGCTGCCTACTTCTGATCCAGCTCCCTGCTTCTGTGCCTAGAGAAGCAAAAGACGACCCACGTGCTTGCCAACACCCGTTCCCCCAGCCCACACCACCGCCGCCCACACGGGAGACCAGGACGGAGTTCCAGCTCTCTGGCTTCTACCTGGCCCAGCCCCATCTGCTGTGGTCATCAGGGAAGTGAATCATGGAAGAACTCTCTTTGTCTCGCCCACTATTTCTGCAACTCTACCTTTACAATAAAATAAATTTTAAAACAGCGAGGAATGGGCTACAAGGGGGTTCAGAAGGATGTGTGGAATATACACAAGCAGAGGAGTCCAGAGCCCATTCTAGGTGGCGTGAATGGCTTAAACCAGCCTGAATCAAATCCCAGCTGAGGATCAGAATAACTAGACATTCATCCTGTTTTGGGTAAATCTACAGAGACAGAGAAATAGAAGACAGTCAGCATTGTAATAGTGTTCCTGGAACTTGATAAACATAAAGCCAGCCAAGAACATTACGGAAAATAGTGAAGGACAACTAAAAAGAAAAATCTGAATGACAAATCAGCATTCTAGATGACCTCACATTTAAAGAGCCCTCCACACTGTCTCCGTAGCTCACGCCGGCAGCCACTTTGAAAGAAGAGATGGAATCTCTCCATTCAGGCCAAAAGTTCAAACCTGTAAGTGTCAGAAAGACACTGTCGGGGCTCCTGGCTTCCTTCTGCTCCAGTGGATGCAAGCTCTTCTCGAGGAGCAGGGTCTGCTTACACTTACGCAGCCCCTTTAAGGCAGTCTCCACTGGAAGGAAACTGTCCCAGGTACCGGGAAGACATCTGCACATACAGGCTGCCTACTGGTTCCCTACTTCAGCATCACTGGCTCCCACTTCCTGTTCTTTCCTCCAAATGGCCCTGGCTCCTGAGGCCACTCCCAATTCATTCCTGTTTTTTTTTTTTTTTTAAAGATTTATTTTATTTTTATTACAAAGTCAGATATACTGAGAGGAGGAGAGATAGAGAGGAAGTGGAGCTGCCGGGATTAGAACCAGCGGCCATATGGGATCAAGGTGAGGACCTTAGCCACTAGGCCACGCTGCCGAGCCCCCAATTCATTACTGTTGAGAAAGAGCACAGATAAACTGACAGAGGCTAGTAATTGTGGTTCCTGAGTTAACTGGCTTGGACCCTTAAACTAACCTAATGAGACACACACTTTACTACCTTCACTTTATAAGATTTTAAAGATTCACTTACTTTTATTGGGAAGACAGATTTACAGAGAGATGAAGGGACAGAGATAGAGATTTGTCTGCTCGTTCACTCCCCAAATGGCCACAATGGCTGGAGCTGAGTCAATCCGAAGCCAGGAGCCTCCTCCGGGTCTCAAACGCAGGTGCAGGGTCCCAAAGACCATCCTCCACTGCTTTCCCAGGCCACAAGCAGGGAGCTGGCTGAGAAGTGGAGCAGCTGGGACCTGAATCAGTGCCCATAAGGAATCCTAGTGTGTGCAAGGTGAGGATTTAGCCATTAAGCCATGACACCAGCCCATAAGATTCCATAAAATGATAGAACTGTGTCAGAGAAGTGCAGTAACAAGACTCAGGCCACTCAGTCAGTTCTGACAGAATCAGGATTGAAATCCAGGCAATCTGGTTCCTTCACCAAGTACAATTCTGCTTTTCCCATCCTGGTACTAACCAGGCCCGACCCTGCTTGGCTTCTGAGATCAGACGAAACTGGGCACATTCACGGTGGTGTGGCTGGAGACAGCTCTGCCTCAAACTGAAATAATACTCTTTTCTTTAGAGGATTCTTTGTTCCTTAGAACAGTCCTGCTTCTTACTAAATATTGGTAAAGTAGAGCATAAAAAACTGTTATTTTAGTATGTTCAATTCCAAGTCCAGGCCGACAAGAAACCCAGCAATCATTTCATTATAGCACATGGTTGCTAGCAATAATGGTGGGCCAATGTGCATGTGGCCTTAACCTTAGAAAGATGCCTCAGAACTGGGGATCTTCCTTGAAAAGAACTGATAACTTTAAAAAAAGATGTATCCCCATTTCAGAAGTTAGTAGACATGCTTTTGAATTCAGTCTGTAACTTCATTAGCTGAAATACCTGTGGGGGAAAAAGCCCTATAACCTAATGGATTTACAATTTTTTTTGAACAAAAATAAAGGGATAATAACAGTATGCATCTACATTACAGAAGACTATAGGTAAAAGATGTGAAATGTTTTGTATGCAACCTGATAAACAAAATATGAAAGTTATCCTACTTATTATTTGAGGTATAATCCTCAATTAGGAATGTTTCAGAAACAGGAAACCAGCTATGCCCTTCACCTAAAGCAGTTTAGATTAGATGAGATACCTGGGATTAATACCACGAGAAGACAGAGAACTGGGAGAAGCTTGGCAATGAGCACTGACCCAATCCAGCAGCAAATCCTTACTGATGTATCTCAGTGCAGTTCATGACATACGTAAGTGCAACAGCTCATGCGCGTGGAACAGAGATGGGGTTTCGTAAATAGATACAAGCATTATGATTTCTAACCTCGAGCCCTTCTTCTGTGATCCAAGAGATCACATAATAAGCTCATTCACGGATGCCCTGGAAAGCACCCTAGCCTGGGCCTTCTGTACGCAGCATGTATCCGGAAATACTCTGTGCAGTCGTAGGTCAGTTAAAAGGCACTTTCACACCTCTGAAGTGTGTGTGTGTGTGCGCATAAAAATGCAAGTCCTCCTCTCTTCTGCTGCTTTGCTAAAATCACATGTTAATTTCTGTCATGGTGACCACCTAATTTTTCTAATGGTGAACTAAAACAGTGTTTCACTCAGAGACTAGAAACACAACTGAAATTATTTTTTGGTCAAATATTTTCCTGTTTTCTAGTTAACCAAGTTTCTATTAGCATCACAGCCTCGCTTTGTATTTTCTAACTTCGTATTAATTATAGAACAAAAAAGGCAAAAATGCAAATATGAAGGGTGGGGGTGGGGTGGAGAGTGCCTTGATCCCCAGCTTGGCACCAGCAAGTTTACAATCTGCCATGTGTATGGGTCCAAATCAAGAAACAAAATCCAACTCGTCCATTTTAGGGGAATGGAAAATTCTTGAGACTACATTTCATTATGTTTTTCAAATCAACAAGGACCCCGTGCATTGAACCATGTAAGTTAGTTCCAGGAGTCTGTTCTAAGGGAGGTGCTTGGCCCACCACTGGCCCACCGCAGGCCCAGGAAGGCAGGTGTTGCTCGCCCCCACTCTGCCAGTGAAGAAAAGCTCCAGGAGGGTAGGGAGCAAGTTCCAAGCACACCTCTCCTGGAATAAGGCTGAGAGCTGAGCCTAGCTTTCCTGACTTTAAAGCTTCAATCCTCAAATATCCAGCTGAACTTCATGGTTCCTGAGGTTTTTTTTTTTTTTTTTTTAAAGATTTTATTGTTATTGGAAAGCCGGATATACAGAGAGGAGGAGAGACAGAAAGGAAGATCTTCCGTCTGATGTTTCACTCCCCAAGTGAGCCGCAACGGCCGGTGCGCGCCAATCCGATGCCAGGAACCAGGAACCTCTTCCGGGTCTCCCACGCGGGTGCAGGGTCTCAAAGCTTTGGGCCGTCCTCAACTGTTTTCCCAGGACACAAGCAGGGAGCTGGATGGGAAGTGGAGCTGCCGGGATTAGAACCGGCGCCCATATGGGATCCCGGGGCGTTCAAGGTGAGGACTTTTAGCCGCTAGGCCACACCACCGGGCCCGGTTCTTAAGGTATCTTAAGAGGGCTCGGAGAGCTACTACATCCAGGAACACAGTCTGAAAAGTCATGACTAGACACTATCATAGATACCACCCAGATCCATGTGCTGCAACAAATTTCAAACCAAAGAATAATTCTTTAAACCATCATAAAAATTTCAATTTTGGGGGCCAGAAAAGTCTTACATTGATATTTTCTAACTGCAGCAGATGTACTGTGTAATACGACTTCACATCTTCTGACAAGAGCTTCACACTGAATCCTGTTTCTTTAAACAGCATCTCTCGGTCATCTGTGGGCCAGTACTGTGCACATTTAACCTAAATTTAAAAATATGCATTTCCTTTTAGTTTACAGATACTGTGAAATCACAACAAATTTTAAATTCACACATACATATTATGCTTTTTTAAATACTAAAAACTAAGAATAGTAATCCTATAGCCAATATTTACTACATTTTACTAATATTAACACTTCATGTTCTTATAACTTACAAAGACATTGAAGATACTAGATACTATGTTCATAAAATAAAAGGAATCTAACATTTCAAAGAGTGACAATCTGTGTTCTAACATCATAACATGTATTTTATGTCTAAAACAATCAAACTCTTTGCTACAATCTCATCCCCAAATAGTTCTGAAAATGCTTTATTTTAGAAGTACATTTCCACAAATACCCATGAATCCATTAGTAAATGCCTAAAAACAACATTGCCTATTTACCAAATATAAAACAGGGGAGAAACAGAAACTTGATCTTCAACTGCTATGCAGCTCAAGTATCCCACTCCAAAACCAGAAATGTTCTGAATTTTTTTTTTTTAAGAACAGAAAACCAGGATTTACTGAAAGGCAAAAAGACAGTGCACACGCAGGTGGGAGTGTAATCTCAGACACTTGTCACATGGCCGACTTTTTAAAAGAATAGTTATTTATACACAATAAGATAATTTGGGAACTGCTGGGACTCAAATTTAAATACAAAATTTATTTTTTGTTTCAGATATGCTTTACAACCTGAAAGCATTTTTATACATTTTTTTAAAGATTTATTTTATCTTTATTGCAAAGTCAGCTGTCAAGAGAGGAGAGACAGAGAGGAAGATCTCCATCTGTTGATTCACTCCCTAAGCAGCTGCAATGGTTCGAGTTGAGCCAATCCGAAGCCAGGAGCCTGGATCCTCTTCTGGATCTCCCATGTGGGTGCAGGATCCCAAGGCCTGGGGCTATCCCCGATTGCTTTCCCAGGTCACAAGCAGGGAGCTGGATGGGAAGCGGGGCTGCCAGGATTAGAACCAGCACAAATATGGGATCCTGGTACATGCAAAGCGAGGACTTCAGCCACTAGGCTATCGTGTCGGGCTGGTATATTAACACATTTTTAGTGCTCGGGTTTTTTTAATTTATTTTTTTTTAAGATTTACTTATGTATTGGAAAGGCAGAGCATGAAGGGGAGAGAGATGGAGAGGAGGAGGAGAGGGAGAAGAGTGAGGAAGAGAAGTGGGAGGGAAATATTCCATCTATTGGTTCACTCTCCAAATGCCTGTGGGTAATAGGGGCCCAAGTATTTAGGACATCACTGCTTTCCAGGCGCACAGCAGAAGGGTGGAAAAAATGCTGTGGTTGGGACTTGAAACAACACTTTGCCAGTGTCAGAAGGGCAGCTTAACTTGCTGAGCCTCAATGCTGATCAGGCGTGCCTGCATTTTGACTGCAAATATTACAGCAGGTATGCCAACTTTCCACTTACAGAATCAGGCCAGCACTCAAAAAAAAAAAAAAAAAAAAAATTCTGGATTGAGGCAAGTATTTCACACTGTAGTGAGAGAGGCTACTTGGGAAAGCCCATCCTGTATCAGTGCCTGGCTTGGAGTCTCAGTTCCAATTTCCTGCCAAAGCACTCCCTGGGAGGCCGCAGGTGATGGCTGCAGTATTTGGGTCTCTGACATCCATCAGAGAAATGGAATGAGCTCCTGGTTCCAGCTTTGGCCTGGCCGAGCTCAGACTTCTGCCAGTATTTGGGGTACGAACCAGTGGATAGAAGTAGAAGACCTTTTCGAAGCAGAGTCTCATCTTGGTTTAAAAAAAAAAAAATCATGGGCCAAAGCTCTGGTGTAGCAGGCAAAGCCTGTGAGGTCAGCACCCTATAGCAGGCTGCTCCACTTCGGATCCAGCTCCCTGCTGAGGTATCTAGGAAAGCAGCAGCAGATGACACAAATCCTAGGGCCCTTGCCACCCACTTGAGACATGGAAGAACTCCTAGCCCTTGGCTTCAGACATGCACTGCTCCTGAAACTGCAGCCATCTGGAGAGTAAACCAGTGGATGGAAGAGCCTCTCTCCCTTTCTATCTCTTTCTGTAACTCTGCCTTCCAAGTGAAAATAAATAAAGCTTTTTTCCCCCCAAAGCCTTATTTTCACTTGAAAAGCAGACTTACAAAGAGACAGGGAGAGACATGAAGAGGTCTTCCATCCACTGGTTCACCCCCCAATGACCTCAACAGCCAAAGATCAACTGATCCAAAACCAGGAGCCAGGGGCTTCTTCTGGGTCTTTTATGGGTGCTAGGTCCCAAGGACCTGGGCCATCCTCCACTGCTTTCCCATAAGCAGAGAGCTGGATCAGAAACAGAGCAGCTAGGACATGAACCAGCAGCCATATGGGATGCTGGCACCACAGGTCATAGGATTAGCCTGCAGCACCACCATGCCAGCCCCATCAAATAGATAAAGCTTTAAAAGTTCAGATCCTGGAGCACTTCAGATTTTGCCCGTTTTTGCATTAGGGAATACTGACTGTATGTGTCACAAAGACCAGTACAGGATCCAAATTTTCGACAATAAAATCAGCTTCCAAAAAGTCAACGTATGAAGCAATCAGACAAGGTTAAAAAACAAAAAAGAAAAAACAAAGGCAAAGTAAATTAGACGCATCTTATGAAGAAACAACACCATAAAAACATTTTTAAAAAAAAAAAAAACAGTCATTTCTAATTTTCCTCTGACTCCTATAAAAACCAAAAATGTCCTCAAATACTGTGAACTAACACCTCAAAAGCTGGCAAAAGACATTTAAAAATTATTTTCATTTTTACTTGATAAGTAGAGAAAGGGAGAGGGTAAGAGAGGGAGGAGGACAGAGAAAAAACAAAAGAGGAGAAAAAGAAGTGTTCAAAGATTTATTGATTTCTTTGAAAGGGAGAAGAACTAGAGAGAGAAAGAGAAGAAAAGACAAAGAGAGACACAGACTGATCTTCCAGCTGCAATGGGCAGAGGTGGGCTGGCACAGACCAGGAGCAGGAACCTGAGCCAGCCTCTGCTGCTGTCTCAGGCCACTGGCAGGGAGCCGGATCAGAAGTGGAGCAGCTGCGACACACACCAGTGCCCATATGGGATGCCAAGACTGCAAACTCAAGCTGAGCTTACTAGGCCAGCAGTAATAGCCTGTGTGTGTGTCCCAGTGCATTCTCAGCCCACGCTGCTTGTTTATTGTTTACTGTTTACAACTCTTACAACCGTTCATTTGTACATCAAAGAATAAAATTTCTTCTTCAGAAATCCCAAAGTTGTATAGAATAAAAAACCAGAGCAAGTTGCTTTTCTGATACTTCAAACATGTTGAATGAAATTCTTTTAACATATACCAGTGGTTCAGTGTAGAACATGCTGAGAAGACTCAATGAGCACCTGCTGACCTTGGAGGACAGTGAGTACATTGTGAAGGGCACGCCCATAGTCTTGGCCTTTTCAACTACAAGAGATGTGTGGTTTTAAGTTATATTAAAACACTAACCCTGTTAAGCCTAATGATAATGCCAAAACACTGTTTTTATCCTATAAGAAAATATATTTTAATCAACATCATTGCATTCCACTTCCAAGGGAGACAAAATCTTCTGAAAACAGTAATAGTAAGATACCTGTTCTGACTAAAGCAGAGGTCTAGCAGTAAGGATCTCTGGGTAAATGTGTAATGATCTGATCTGCTGATGTTTATTTCAACATGCCTTTCAGGGAAACAACTGGAAAATTGTTTAGACAAACTCTGACCTTCCATCTTTACTGGCTGCAAGACATGTTTTCACTAACTGGCAACGAGAAAATTTACATATGGGATATAACATCTCACTTCTTACACTTCAGTAGAAATCAAAAATCACAGTGGCAAGTCTAATTCAGTTCCAAACTACTGAAAGCTACCAACCTACTAAGCACATCTGCTGGAGTCCCCGCTGCTTCACTTCCTCCCCCTCTCCCTGCTAACGGGCCTGGGGAGGAAGGAGAGGCTGCTGCCACAGCCCTGCTGCCAGCAGTGAAGAGCTCCCTGTTAAATACTCTCTAAACAATTCAAAACACAGGGAAATATGGAACACAGACGTTGAGTGCTTTAAAGGGACGTCATATATTCATTTTTATTGATAATTAGTGTCAAATTGATGTCATTTCAAAGTAGCTTATTACAGCCAAGTCTCATGGTAACCACAAAGCAAGAACAGATTACCAAAATAAAGAAATCAAAGCATATCACTACAGAAAAATCAGTTAACCACAAATGAAGAGTATAAGAGAGGAAGTAAGAAAGGAACCACAGTAAAAATAAAAAACAAATATTACCTACCAAAAAACCACCTGAAATGCCAATGGGCTAAACTCTCCAATTAAAAAAGTACAGAATGACCAAACATATTAAAAAACAACACAAACCTGGACCCAACTCTGTGCTGCTTACAAGGAACTCACTTCACCTCTGAGGACACACATCGACTGAACAACAAAGGATGAGGTAAAAAGAAAAAAGAAACAGCCACACTTCAGACAGATAAAACATCTTAAATCAAAAGTGCAAACCAGCAATGTCATTACAGTGATAAAAATCTCAATCCAGCAACCGGAAGTAATATATAAATGTGTATATATCCAATATTGAAGCACCCAAACACAAAATCTAAATATTAAGACATACAGGGACAGACAGACTCCAATAGCAGGGGACTCATATTACTGCACTTTGAGAAACAGAAAATCAACCAAGAAACAAAGAGTTCAAATGTATCCTCCATCAAATGGACACAACACATCAGCAGAACTTCCCCATCACACAGCTACTCTTCTCAAGGCACATGGAACACTTTCCAGTATAGCTCACGTGGTAAGTTACAAAACAAATCTGAGAAAAATTTTAAAAATCAAAATTATATTCCCTAGTTATAGGCAACTACCTAGGTTGCCATATTCTGATGCAAGTGCTACACTACTCGGGGAAAAGCAGCCAACAGCTAGCAGGCAATCTGGGCCTGATGAATGCCAAATTTGTGTTAACTATATTAGTATGCCAGCACAGTTGCTTATTATTATTATTACTACTATTATTGTAAAGATACGTGGGGAAGGTGGGGAACTCTGGCCAGGACATGCCATCCCGGACCCCAGCCCAGGGGTGCTGCAGATTTTCCGGGGAAGGAGTAGAACAACTGAAGGCACATTTGCCAGAAAAAGAATGACTTTTAGGGGCTTGCATGAACCCACTGACTGTACTCGCAGGTAGGTGAGGGAGCGGAGTGGTGAAGAGGGGCGAACCACAGGGCAAGACTGGGTCAGGCCAAGGCACCCACCCACATAGGAGATCTGGGTTGGGCTAAATAGTAACACAAAAGCTGGGGCTACAGGAGCATGCCTGGCTGGGATGGGCTGCAGTATCCACCTGTGAGTGTTAGAGTAGGGGGTAGGCCAAGTCAGACTGGGCCAGAATGTGAGAGAATAGTATCTGGGGTCAGATTCTGCAGGGGAACTGTGGACTAACCTCTGTGGGTCTGCAACACTCACCAGTTTACGCAGCCAAGCAAGGATGGACAATAGAATAGACTCACCACCTGCAGGAACCCCACCTGACACCTATGGGAGCTAGGCTGGGAGAAAGCCGAGGAGACCCACTTGCAGCACCTGCTGGCACGTGCAAGGCTAGGGACTGAGGGCAGACCAAGACAAGCAGGGCCACTGCACCCACTGGCACATACGAGCTCTGGGGCTGAAAACAGGCCTGGCTACCCCCCTACAAGGCTGTAGCTTCTGTTAGGGAGCACGAGAGTTGGGCTCAGGGAGGGCCAGGCCAGGCCAGGCCAGGCTGTACCAGCATTTGTGTGGGTCCGGTCTGGAGATAAGCCAGACTTGACCAGACCTCACTCGGCACCTGGTGGCACACAAAAGAAGCAGGACACAGTATAGGCCATGCCCAGCGGGGCTATGCCGCAATACCTGGTAGTGAGGGCTGAGACTGCGAGTAGACCATACCAGGATGGGTTGAAGCACCTTGCCAGCATGTACAAGACTCAGGGCTGGGGATGGGCATGGTAGGGGACCTTCAAGGACTCCCTTGCTGGGTTGCTGTTAACACTTGTGAGCATAAGAGCTGGCACTGGGGGCTGACTGGTCTGGGGGCAGGGCCAGGTAGGCCTAGACTGCTGCACCCTCAGGACTGCATGAGCCAGAACGGCTGTGGGCCAGCCAAGGTAGGCTCATCATCAGCTGGCAAGTGCCATGACTGGATGCAAGTCACATCACGGTGCACTGCAGCACCCTCTGGCAGGCCAAAACCCAGAGCTGGGAACCTGCCTGGCAGGAGAACTGTGAACACTCCCCTGCTCCCATCTCCAGCCCAGCCCAGCCATGGTTACTGCAGTGATCTGAGAAGTGAATGGAGGATCTCCTCTGTCTCTTACTTTCTCAGTAATTCTGATTTCAAATGAATACATCTTTCACATAAAGTAAAATTAAAAAGAAAGAAAGAAAATTTCACCTCCAATAGCTACAAAACAAAATACCTGGGAATAAATGAAACTAGAGGTTGAAGATGCCTATAACAAAAACTATAATAACCACTAACAAGAATTGAAATATAAAAAATAAAAACTCTTCGCCGTGCACCCACCGGGATCCCATATGCCCACTGGTTTGTATGCTAGCTACTCCATTTCCCATCCAGTTTCTGCCTGAGGCCTGAGAAAGCAGTGGAGGACGGCCCAAAGCCTTGGGACCCTGTACCCGCGTGGAAGACCCAGAAGAAGCTCCTGGTTCCTGGCTTTGGATTGGCTCAGTTCCAACCACTGTGCTCACTTGGGGAGTGAATCATCGGATGGAAGATCTTCCTCTCTGTCCCCCCTCCTCTCTGTAAATCCAACTTTGCAATAAAAATTAATAAATCTTCTTTTAAAATACTACTAATATCTATATGGAATCACAAAAAGGCCAAAGAGATCTGGAACAAAAAGAACAAAGAAGAACCCATCACACTACTTGAGTTTAAAACATATTACAAAGATAGAGTAACAGAAATTAAAACAGCACGGCAGTGACATCACAAACGGATCCACAGACCAGTAGAATAGAACAGATGACAGATGATGTCAACATAATGTATACGTCTACTCTCTATAAAGAAAACCTAGAAGCTAGTATTTTGGTCTCTTTAGTTATAAAGAAATATTAAATGCTTGAAAGGGTAAGCATATTTATCTTGACTGAATAATAAAGTTTACATATAACAAAATGATCACACAGTACCCCTAAATATGCACAATTATTACACATCATTTTTTTCCTTTCAAAATAGAAGTGGACACAGGACAAAGCTCCTGCTTTGGATCCCCAAAACCCTTACTGAAGTGCCTGGTTCAAGTCTCGGCTCCTCCATGCTTTGATTTTACTTTTTTTTTCTAGTAATAAGTTTATTTAATTTTTGATGATGTTTACATAGTTAAGAAGGATGCATGCCCATGTAGATCACCAATCAGGACTGAGACAGTTAAGGAATGGAGCAAAGTGGATGAGACAACTGTTTCCAATCTCCTTTTTTCTTTCTGCATCTGGGGAAAATGTGGAAGAAAGGGAGAGGTCCGTTGCCAGCGGCCCAACCAATTCAGTACCCAGGAATGGGGGACGGCCACCCAATGTCATCCCAGGGTCCCCAATGCGGAGCACATTCTGAGGGTACTGCTTAAGTGGCTTCAACAGTTCTCAGATGCTGTTGATTTCATTGCTCCAAGGTTGAGAAAATCCTTCCAAGGTCCATTGGCTGACAATTCACCTTAGGGTCACCGCTCGCCCAGCTACTCGCTTTCAAAGCTTGACCAGGAAAGCTGTCCAATTTCTTCTGCCCTCCATGGTACTAGATATCCTCTGCAGGCCTCAATGAGCTGGCTGTCATGTGACCTCAAATGCATCTCAGCATGGCGTCCAAGGAGCAGCCAAGGAGACCAAGTCCCGACACATGCACTCCACAGATCCACTGAGTCCAATGGTCCAGTTGAGGACCCCCAAAGAAACTGCACCAGAGATGACCCCAGACCTGGCTCCTGTGTGCGCCTGCCAGTATGGGGTCCAACTCAGTTCTTCACCCACATTATCAGCCTGTGCACACACTGGTAATTACAGTCGCACAGTCAGTTCTGTCCCCAGCCCAACCCTACCCACCATACACTCTCCTCTTACGTAAACCAGTCTGAACTGCAGCCCAGTTGGAATTGACTCCAAATAACCCTCACCAGGCCCTTCCTCAGCCTCAGTTCCTGTATGTGTCAATGTATGAATATGACTGATTCCATTCGGCTCTCGTTCACATCAATGGCTGTTGGAGATTAGTTTAGCCTGAATAACCTTGTCGGAACACAGCCTGTAGGAAAGCTGGGACAGCAGAGGTCTGTGGGACGTTGTTGAGAAGAGGCTCCAGGAAAGAGAAGGCGAAGGCCTCTCCCCCACAGTGTGCTCTCGCCCCCAGGGAGTCCTTGGATGTGCTTTCGTGATCTCTCTGAAGATAGGCGGACATCTGTGCTCTGTCTAGTCAATCAAGGACAGATAGTACTCATCTATTCCCTGTTTCAATAACTCTTTGACTAAGTCGCCTTGTTAGCTTCTTTGTACTCTCTGTGTTCTTAGACGTGATCTAAAATTCTGAGTTATGTTTGAACCACTGTTTCATGAAAGTATAAAAACTGAAACTCTGGAAATAAACTATGTCAGTTGCCAAAAGAGAGCGCTGTCCGCCCATTTCTCCAGGTCACATCTCCTCCCCAGGAACCTGCAAGGTAAACTTGCAGAACCCCACTATCCAGCCCACACTCATGCTGGTGGGTACCATCACCTGGCCAGACCTGCCACCAGCCCTGATTCCCACAGTCACCAGTGAGAGCTGCAATTCATCAGAGAGGTGCCCACAATTTCCCTACTAGGCTGACTCCCAGCGCCAGCTCTTGTACTTTCCAGATGGTTTTGCAGTTTACCCTGACAGGACTTGTCCCCAGTCCCAGCACCTGCTAGCCAATGCTATGACAAAGCCCAACCGGCCCACAATGGCTCATGCATGCCTCACTGGATATGGTCACTTAGCCCATTCTGGACTTGGCTCATATACAGGCCAATGGATTCTGCAGCCCTGCCCAGCATGGTCTGCTCCCAGCAGGAGAACCCCCACAGCTCCTCTACTTGTCTCAGCCCTTATCCTGGGTCTTACATGTGATGGTGGGAGCTGTGGCCCAGACTGGCATGGCCCTCCTTACCTCAGCATTCACCAGCGGGTGCTGTAGCCTGGCTAGGCCTACTATACCTCCAGTTACAGCTCATGCTGGTAGGTGCTTGAGCCTAGCCCAGCCCAGCTAGTCCCAAGTCCTGGCCATAATGGTGTAGTAGCCCAAACAGGTCTGTCCTGCAACCTTGTCATGGTTCTCACAGCTGCCAGTGGGTGTTATGAACTGGCTCAGCCTGGCCTGCCCCCAGACCTGACCCACACGTATATCAGCACGTACTGTAACCTGGCTTGGTTTGGCTGGACTGTTCTCAGCCTCGGCTCTTGCACTCACCTGCCAGGGACCGTAACCTGACAGAGGAGTTCCCCAAGCTTCTCTATCAGGTCACCCTCCAGTGGCAGATCACGCAGTGATATACCAGTGGGTGCTTGGCTTAGCCTGACTTGGCCCATCTCTTGTCCTGGCAGGTACAGCGGCCTTGCCTCACCAGCCCACACCCATTCCAGTTCTTTCCATTGGGTGCTACAGCCAAGCCTTGCCTGGCCCACCCCCAGACCCAGCTCTCACACAGTTTAGTTGGTACACAGACTGAGCTCTGCCAATCCTTCACCTATGATAGCTCCTGCGAGCACCAGTGGGTGCTGGAGTCTAGCCCAGTCTGGCACACCATAGATCCAGTCCACACCCATGCCAAGGGATGTTGCAGCCATGGCCAGCCCGGTTTGCAGCCCCCTTTCCAGCTATCATGCTCACTAGTAGAAACCATAGCCCCACAAGTTAACTCCCAGGCCTGCTCCCAACCACAGATCTTGCACATGCCAGAGGTTCCTCTGACCCAGGCCGGCATAAACCATCACCAAACTTGGCCATCAGATGCTGCAGCCTGGCCTGACCTGGACTGGCCCAACTGTAGCCCCAACTTTCACTGGTGGGTGCTGCAGCCTAGCCCTGCCCAGCATGCCCTCATCCCTAGCTTTCATGCAAACCAGTATGTGTGACAGTCAACTCACATGCTCACCAGCAGGAACTATGACCCACCATGGGAATGCCCCAAGTTTCCCCACCAGGCCCATGCCCAGACCCAGATCTCATGTGTGTCAGGAGGTGTAAGCCCTTACCCAGTACAGTAGTCTGCCCCTCAGTGTCGGTCTTTGTTATGTGCTGGTGGATGTTGTACCCAGCCTGTCCCACACCCAATTCTTAGGTGTGCCTGTCAGTGCTGCAGCCTGGATTAGCCCAGCTTGTTCCAAACCCTAGTTCCCATGAATACTGTTGAATTCCATGGTCATGCTCATGCCTAGCTTGACCTGTCACCATTCCTAGCCCTTGAGCAAACCAGCTGGTATGGCAGTCTCACAGATAAGTCCACAAATGCCCCACAGAATCTGCTGCCACACCCGGCTCTATCACATCTTGGCTGGTGTCATGGCCCAGCCCAACATGGTCCACCTCCTGCCCTGACACTCACTGGCGGGCACTGCAGTCAAGCTCTGCCAGGCAGGCCCCCAGCTGTGCCTTTCACGTGCACCAGTAGATGGTGCTTGATACCAACGAGCCCAGCACAAGATTCCCACACGGGAAGGTACATTGGTTAGAACCTCAAAGTTCCTCCAGTTTCCCTCCTCCAAACCACCCACTCTTAGCCCCCTCATTTACCAGCAAGTGCAGCAGCCTGGTTGGTGGGTCTCTCCCAGAAACCACTCCTCACCGGCCACACTCTCCCTCAGCAGCCCTTCCTCCCACATAACCCCAGGCCCCCTTCACTGAGCAATGCACAGTCCCCCATGCTGCGAGCATGCAGATCCCCAAGCCCAGGCCTCCGCTATGTGTTGTGTCACGCTGGGGTCATGCCTGCACGCACAAGGCCCACACACACACTTGGCTACAGGTCTCTAGACCAGTGTGTTGGTGTCTGCGCCTCACATATTTTAAAAAAAAAAAAAAATTAGAACAGGCAATTACACTGGCACACTGGTACAGTTAACACAAATTTAGCATTAACCAGGCCCAGAATGCGTGCCAGCAATTAGCTGTTTTTCTCCCAGCAGTGTAGCACTTGCCTAGGTACAATGCAACCTAGGCAGCTGTCTATAGCTAGCGTCCTCCATGCGTCTAATCCAACTTCATTCTAATGCTTCTGGATAGCAACAATGACGGCTCAAGTACATGGGATCCTGCCAATCACATGGAGACCTGCATGACGTTCCTGGCTACAGTTTCCAGCCTGGCGCAGCCTGGGCTGTTGCAGACATCTATGGTGATGAACTAGCAGATGGAAAATGTGTGTGTGTCTATTCTCTTTCTATTTTCTGTCATTCTGGATTTCAAAAAAAAAATTTTTTTTTAAGATTTTGGTGATTGAAGCCGGCACAGCAGCCTAGTGGTTAAAATCCTTGCCCCGCACACACTGGAATCCCATATGGGCACCGGTTCTAAACCCGGTGGCCCTGCTTCCCATCCAGCTCCCTGCCTGTGGTCTGGGAAAGTCATCGAGGACAACCCAAAGCCTTGGGACCCTGAATCTGCATGCGAGACCTGAAGGAGGCTCCTAATTCTGGCTTTGGATTGGCTCAGCAACAGCCACTGTGGCCGCTTGGGGAACGAATCAATGATGGAAGATCTTCCTCTCTGTCTCTCCTCCTCTCTGTATATCTGACTTTGCAATTAAAAAAAAAAAAGATTTTGGCGATTTACTTGGAAATCATAGCTACACACAGAAGGGGAGGCAGAAAAAGATCGTCCATCGACTCATGTACTCCCCCAGGGGCCACAAGGGTCCGGGCAGTGCCCAGCCAAAGCCAGGAGCTTCCTTCGGGTCTCCAACACAGGTGGCAAGCTCCCAGAGAGCTGGACCATTATCTACCTTTTCTCAGGCCAATCAGCAGGGAGGCTGATCAGAAAGCAGCAGAGACAAAAACGAGTGCCAACATGGAATATCAGCGTCATAAGCGGCAGCTTCACCTGCTACCTTGCAACCAAAATAAGCAATCCTTTCAAATATTTTCTGCTTTTACAAAAACAGCAGTGTGTCGTATTATAATAGGTTTAAGTCAGTGCTTGGGATACCTGCACCCATACTGGAGTGCCAGTTTGGGTCCCAGCTACTCATCACTTCTAACCCAGCTTCCCACTAACGTACCTGCAAGGTGGTAGATGATGGTTCCAGTAACGAGGTCTCTGACACCCATGTGGGACACCTGGAAGCAGTCCCTGGCTCCTGGCTTCAGTCTGGCCCGACCCCAGCTGCTGTGAACAGCTGGGAAATGAACCAGTGAACGGGAGATCTCTTTTGACTTCTCCCGCTTTGCTTTTTTGTTTTTTTTAAGATTTATTTATTTTTTATTGAACAGAAAGATACACAGAGAGAAGGAGAGACAGAGAGAAGAATCTTCCATCCACTGTTCACTCCCCAAGTGGCCACAATGCCTGGAGCTGAGCCAATCTGAAGCCAGGATCCAGTAGCTTCTTTTGGGTCTCCCACACGGGTGCAGGGTCCCAAGGCTTTGGCCCATTTTCTACGGCTTTCCCAAGTCACAATCAAGGAGCCGGAAGGGAAGGGAAGCAGCCAGCACAGGAACCAGCATCCATTTGGGATCCTGGCACATACAAGGTGATCATTTTTTTTTAAAGATTTATTCATTTTATTACAGCCAGATATACACAGAGGAGGAGAGACAGAGAGGAAGATCTTCCGTCCGATGATTCACTCCGCAAGTGAGCCGCAACGGGCCTATGCGCGCCGATCCGAAGCCGGGAACCTGGAACCTCTTCCGGGTCTCCCACGTGGGTGCAGTGTCCCAATGCTTTGGGCCGTCCTCGACTGCTTTCCCAGGCCACAAGCAGGGAGCTGGATGGGAAGTGGAGCTGCCGGGATTAGAACTGGCGCCCATATGGGATCCCGGGGCTTTCAAGGCGAGGACTTTAGCCGCTAGGCCACGGCGCCGGGCCCACAAGGTGATCATTTAACCACTAGGCTATCACGCCAGGCCCTTCTCTCTCCCTCTTTTCCTCCTCCTCTTTTCCATTACCCAGTCTTTCAAATAAATACGTATTAAGAAAAAAAAAATGTAAGCCCTAAAAAACAGACAAAAACAGAAGTTCCTTAGAGAAATGGCTGGTTTGAGAGCTGGGGCAGAAAAACTTCCAGATGAGCTTACAGTAATATGCCATCACTCCAGGCAGCAAGAACACTATTAAACCTGTCAGGATCATGCTAAATTAATTCAGAGTCAACGAAGGAATGACTTGACCATGAATAAGGACAACAGCTGCAAAGCAGTAAACTGAGTCAAATATGTTCAAATACATACTAATTAATCTCTTCCTACCATACCCCATTCAAAACACTAAGTTCCTAATGGGCGATTTATTTGCAACATTAAGTTGTCAACCTCACTATGAAACCTACTTTTCCTAAGCTATAAATAACTGATCAACCAACCATAATGGGAAAGACTACTAGGGAATTATTCCAGTAGCAACTGAAGGACAGAATTGGAAAATCACCATTTGTAACCACTCAGAAGCTAAGCAAATCACAGTTACTGAAGTCCTTAAGACAAACAGAAGCAGACATTGAGGGGCTCTTGATGGACACAACATCATTCATGAAGCAACGTTCCCCAAATAATGAAACCTGAATCCTCTTGACCATCTAGATCTAACCGCAAAAAAATAAAAATAAAAAAACTAAATTCTGGTGGCAGCTTTATCCAACATATACAATACTTCTATTCAAAAATGAGAGGAATAAAACAGTCGTTTAGTTTGCAACGGTGCTCAGACTGATAATCATTTTATGGAAACCCTGAAGAAGCGGTGTAAATGACTGATGGAAATTCTAGGGCGTCAATGCAGAGTCCACTAGAAAATGTGCAACATCACTGAAAATCTGTAACTTTAAATTCAGAAAAAAGTAAGAATTAGTAGAACAGTACAAGATCTTTTTGAAAAGACTGATTGATTCATTTGAAAATCAGAGAGAGGCAGGGGAGACAGAGCTATCTTCCATCCGCTGGTTTATTTCCCTGATGACTGCAAACGGTGGTCCGACCAGACCAAAGCCGGAGCTCCACTGTGTCCCCCATGTGGGTAATAGGGGCCCACATTCTTGGGCTACCCTCTGATACTCTTCCCAACCCTTTAACAGGGAGCTGGATTGGGAGCGGAGCAGCTGGGACACAAACTGGAACTTACATTTTCAGAATTTTGGTAGTAAGTGACAGAGATCCTGAAAAAGCCTAGGAATTCCACGGACCTCTGAAAATACTAGCAGATGGTGGTATTTACTGTTTTTTATTTACGTTCTGGAGACTAAGGTACAAAAGAGAAACAACATATTAATTCTTTTGATGACTAGTTTTAGCAAGTCAACATTAAAACAAATACGTATTTCCCCAAAAATGACATCTTTATGAACTTTTATGAACTAATGGCTCTATACAGAACACTAAATTGCAAATAGTCAATATTACTCACCGATTCTTTCTCTACAGTTCGGTTCAGCATTACAACTGCTTTGGTCTTCTGCTGCCAAACCATGAGCCAGAAGTGACAACATGTATTAGGAAGTGGACCCTGGAAGAGCAGAGAGAAGAGCAGATGATTTTGATCATGGTTATAAAGGATCAAAACTGACTTTTACAAGAGGTCTTCAAAAACCATTCATAAAAAATGCTACGAAAAACTGTACATGGATTTAATAACTGTTTTATCAAAAATAAACAATTGCCATTTCATTTCCCATGAGCTTTAAAAAAAAATAACTTTTTCTTCCATTTGAAAGAAAGATCATCCTCCACCCACTTGTTCACTCTCCAAACACCCACACAGCCAGAACTGGGCCAGACCACGGCAGGAGCTGGTAGCTCAGTCTGTGTGGGTGGCTGGCACTCAAGTATCTGAGCCACCCCTGGCTGTCTCCTAAGAACAGGAGCAGAAAGTTGCTCAGAAATGGAGTGAGCAGGAATCAAACTGCTCTAATACACAATGCAGTGCTCTGTGTGGTGACTTGACTGCTGCACAAATCCTACCCCTCCATGAATTTTTTTTCATTAAAGATCATTTTATTTATTTAATGATACAGAGACAGAAAAAGAGAAATTTTGTCCACCGAATCACTCCTTAAAATGTAACAATGACCAAGACTGGCTGAAGAGCTTCTTTTGGATCTCCCATGTGATAGGGGCCTAAGCATTTGGACCATCTTCCACTGCTTTCCGGGGTGCATCAGCAGGGAGCTGAATCAGAAGCTGAGCAGCAGGGACATAAGCCAGTGTCCATGTGGGATGCTGGCATCACAGACAATACTGGCCCCTGCTTCCATGAACTTGAAAAAAGCACCCCTGTATTTACTTTAGCAAAAAAAAAAAAAAAAAAAAAGGGGGGGGGGCCCGGTGGCGTGGCCTAGCGGCTAAAGTCCTCGCCTTGAACGCCCCGGGATCCCATATGGGCGCTGGTTCTAATCCCGGCAGCTCCACTTCCCATCCAGCTCCCTGCTTGTGGCCTGGGACTGTAGTTGAGGACGGCCCAGAGGCATGAGACCCTGCACCTGCGTGTGAGACCTAGAGGAAGTTCCTGGTTCCCGGCTTCGGATCGGCACAGCACTTGCCGTTGTGCTCACTTGGGGAGTGAATCATCGGACGGAAGATCTTCCTCTCTGTCTCTCCTCCTCTGTGTATATCTGGCTGTAATAAAATGAATAACTCTTAAAAAAAAAAAAAAAGAAAAAAAAGAAATTATTTAGGACATAAGGTAGCTTTCCGAGCTGGGGGATGGAGAACCAACCAGGCTTGTATGAAAACCGAAAGTCACAGCACAGGCAAGCTTCTGCTCTAAAGAGTCAGCTCCAGACACTGTCATGCCTAACACTGTTACTACTTTCACCATGCTTGTACAGCAAATGAAAAGGAAACCAGAGGCAAACCACCAGTGGGAGACACCTGCTTAGTCATGTTCCACATGCCAAGGACACGTTCTGCCTCCTGTAGCGTCTACAGCACAAAGGCCTTGCTGCCCACAGACCATGCAAGTTCCATGGGAAAGGAGGAAATTGGGGCAAGTTAAAAAGAGAACCACGTTACAACTTCATTGTTCCTGTCCCATCAGAACGTAAAGTCCATAGTGGCAGGGCCTGGTATTTAAGTTGCTTTCTTTGAACCCTGGCTGCCACAGGGCAGGTTTTGATAAATCTTGGAATGAGAAACCAGTCGTAAGTGTTGGCAGCAGGGCCTGACCTCTTTAGGTTAAAAGTGATGAAAGTCGTGGTCCCTGAGAGCTCAGATACAGACTGGAAGGGCAGGAAGAGGGAAAGCCAAATGAAAATCTTAAGACCCATATTCTTTTTTTTTTTTAAAGATTTATTTTATTTTTATTACAAAGTCAGATATACTGAGAGGAGGAGAGACAGAGAGGAAGTGGAGCTGCTGGGATTAGAACCAGCAGCCATATGGGATCAAGGCGAGGACCTTAGCCACTAGGCCACGCTGCCGAGCCCAAGACCCATATTCTTAAGGACTAAAAAGAGAAGGAAACAATCAATGATAATATTGAAATGATGGGCAAATAAAGAGCTGTAACAAGAGCTCTAGGGAAGCCCTTCCTTTCCATTTAATAGTACAGTTTTTTTGAAAAGAAAGTGAAATTTTGAACTCTAGGTCAATTTTTAAAATGTGATTAACATAAATAAAAATTTCAAATATTTCAGAGGCAAAAGTGGCAAATTAAAATCCTTATTCGCAAGCCTTAGGTAAAGCCACTATACATGCCAGGCGTCATTTGGATATAGCATCATTTGTGGAACATACAAAATTATCAAATTAAAAATTAGCCTGTTACAGATGTCTTAAATGTCAAGTCCTGCCACTAGTTGCACTGGCAGGGCCAGGACAAATGATTTTGCTGGCCTTCTACAGCCCACGGGCTGGACATTCCCTAGCCTGCTCTGTCTTGCTTTAGTTCTGTCTATCTGTGCTTTGGAATTATCTTCCCTAGCTTACTGGATAATTAGAGTATCATCTCATATGCATGAGGATACATTAAAACATTCACAGAATATTGAATTAAAAGATAAGTTTCGGGGCTGGCACCGTGGCCTAGCAGCTAAAGTCCTTGCCTCGCACACACCAGGATCCCACATAGGCACTGGTTCTAATCCCAGCCGCCCCACTTCCCATCCAGCTCCCTGCCTATGGCCTGGGAAAGCAGTCAAGGATGCTCCAAAGCCTTGGGAACCTGCATCCACATGGAAGACCTGCAAGAGGCTCCTGGCTCCTGGCTTTGGCTCAGTTCAGCTCTGACTGTTGTGGCCGCTTGGGGAGTGAATCTGCGGATGAAAGATCTTCCTGTCTCTCCTCTTCTCTGTACATCTAACGTTCCAATAAAAACAAAATGAATCTTTTTTAAAAAGTTAAGCTTCTTTCGGCACAGTTCTAAAATATTAGCACACAGAGTCTTCAAAATGTTCATGAAGTGACAAGCATTTGGTACAACTGTTACCATTCTGCATGGAATGTCACGGCCCGTGTCAGTGCGTCTGGGTGCCAGCCCTGGCTCCATCTTCAACTCCAACTTCCTAAGACTGTGAACCCCGGGAGGCAGCAGGTGATGACCCCGATGGCTCAATCTCTGCTAGCTGTGTGAGAGACCCAGATCAAGTCCCAGGCTTCAGACTCTGGTCTGGCCTAGCAGAGACTGCTACAGGCGTTTAGGAAGTGAACCAGCAGGGAGATCTCGGTCAGTCTGTCCACTTGTAGGTCTCTGCACCTTTCACGTAAAATAAACATTTTAAAGATTTTATTTTATTTTTATTGGAAAGAAAGATCTTCCATCTACTGGTTCACTCCACAGGTGGCCACAATAGCTGGAGCTGTGCCAATCTGAAGCCAGGAAACAAGAGCTAATACTGGTCTCCCACATGGATGCAGGGTACCAAGGCTTTGGGCCGTCCTCGACTGCTTTCCCAAATACAAGCAGGGAGCTGGAAGGGAAGTGGAGCAGTTGAGACCCAATACGGTGGCACCCATACAGGATTCTGGTGTGTGCAAGGTGAGGACTTAGCCAATGTGCCACCACACTGGGCCCAAGTAAAATAAACATTTTAAAGTTCACAGAGAATGCACACCATGAAAAAAACCACACATGGATTTCAACACTGTTTTACCAAAATAAACGTCTTTTACTTTCTCTGTTTTAAATATGTAGTATTTATTTGTTGTACGGGCAGAGCTGGATAGGGAGTTAATCTTCCATCCACAGGTTCACTTCCCAAATAGCTGCAACAGCTAGGGAGGGCCAGCCTGAAGCCAGGAGTCAGGAACTCCACCTAAGTCTCCCACATAGGTGGCCAAGGCACAAGTACTTGGGAGGCCCCTCTGCTCCCATCCCAGGCACGTTATCAGCAGGGAGCTGGATCTAAAGCAGAGCAGCCAAGATCGCAAACTATGCCACTACGGGCAGTTGCTTAAACCCCTGTGCTACAACATGGGCCCCAATAAATATCTTTTAATTTCATTTTCCATGAATTTTTTTTAATTTCCTAAGCTGTCTACCTGTATTTTATTCTTTGAGCTATGAATTTATATCATTTTAATCAATTTTTCCAAAGGCTGATTCTTCTTCTATTTGATTTATAGGAGCTGTTCTATCTCAAGTAAAACAAAGCAGTTAATTTTAATTCCCTGTGAATTAGAAACAGCCTAACATCCTATAGCTACTATAATCTGAAAGACTTCTGACTACATCAAATTTTCTCATATCATTTCTGATCAGTCATGTTTTTCAAAGTCACTTCTGAAACTGTCTCAAATGGAGGAAAAGCACTGCTTGCCCATGGGTGTGCCAACGCGCTCAGCAGTGGCCAAGGACAAGCCTACAGAGCTGGCAGGCCCTCCACTCCAGCCCATTCTCGGAGGCAAGGGCCTCTACAACACTGCGGCCTGCAGCTGGCCAGACAGCACCCACAGCACGGCTGCACCCAGAAACCTATGTTATCCAAGGGGCAGAGAAAGGCTTCCGAGGGCCTCCGGCTGTATAGATGGGTCATATGAGAACAGGAAGGACTGACAGAATATTAGCAAAGCTCTGTGGGAGGTGAAAGGCAAGGACCTTGGCCTGAGAAGTGGCCCAAGACATATCAGAAGAACTTTCCTTCACAAAAGTAGAACTCCACAAATTTACTTTGACATTATGAAGTATTCAAAGCTTCAGAACTTCATCTACACCCTAATTAACTATGTAAAGATCAAAAAATTTTTTATTATTATTATTTTTATTACAAAGTCAGATATACAGAGAGGAGGAGAGACAGAGAGGAAGATCTTCCCTCCGATGTTTTACTCCCCAAGTGAGCCGCAACGGGCCTGTGCTGAGCCAATCCAAAGCCAGGGACCTGGAACCTCTTCCGGGTCTCCCATGCGGGTGCAGGGTTCCAAAGCTTTGGGCCGTCCTCGACTGCTCTCCCAGGCCACAGGCAGGGAGCTGGATGGAAAGTGGAGCTGCTGGGATTAGAACTGGCGCCTATATGGGATCCCGGCGCGTTCAAGGTGAGGACTTTAGCTGCTAGGCCACGCCGTCAGGCCCGATCATCAAAATTAAAATAAGTAAATAAACTCTGTCTATAATTCACAACATAATGAAACAAACAAGGAAAGAAGGAAAAAAAAAAAAGAAAAAACCCACAATTTCATTTCCCAAAGCAGGCAAGATGTACTTTAGCCCTGCGCTGAAGCAGAACCCCCAGGTTCTATTTTCAGGCACCTGCTTGGTACCACACTACTTGCCTGTGTTAGGACGTAACTCCTTTGCGCTTCTTCTATGTCAACTAAACTGGCATTAATGTAATCATTTTCTGTATTTTGCAGCTTAACACGACTGTGATCATCTGAAAATAGAGAATGAAAACCATAAATGTCATTGCAAGTTTATCATTTTTTAGACTCTTAATAGTGATGATCTATGTGTTAACAAATGGATTGAAGAAACTTGAAAATCTGACCAGAGTTGAGCAGGGTAAAATGAATAAAGCACTTCTCTCCTGGAGTGAAAGGATCGTCTGGCTGCTGTGCCTACAGGTGGATTCTGTCTACACCACAGAGACTGCAGTCTGGGGGAGGGTACTTCATTCTCTTCACTTCTCAGCTGACAGGCAGCCAACAATGCTTAGGTACTTTTTCAGCGCTTACCTACGCTTAGGTTAAGGGCTGAAAAATACTAACACACAATTGGACTACTTCACTGTTCAAAAGACTAGTGAGGATGTTATACTACTTAAAACTTAACAATTTTGACATATTTCTAGTTTTTTAAAATACATATGTCTGGTTTGAAAAAAATTTATCTTTTAAAATACAAGAAATACAAAATGTAACTTTATTATCATTTTGGTGGAAATGGAAGACTAGGAGGAAACAGCACAGAACTAACATTAACTTAGAATCCTAAACATTGTAAGAGGCACGTAACTGCATGGTAACTAAGCCTGATGTCTGACAATAACTCTGGAAAATGCACTCTATTATAAGTTTTCCCCTCAAGGAAGTAAGTATCCACTTCCCTCTACTTCCAAAACAAAAAAATTGGAAGATAATGTTGGATGGGTTTCCTTTCACACATCAGTTTATCTGAGATGTTTCTGCTGGACTGAACCCAAGACCTTTGTAAATATTACATGTCATTTGCCAACAGGAAAAAACTCAGCTCTTATAGTAAATCACATATACTAGTGTTCTCGGAAACATGACGTCAGCAAGAACTTTTTTTATCACCTTTTTTTTTAAAGTTAATCACTCTTTAACCATGTATAAGCATATGAGATGGTAAAAAGGTCAGCTATCTGATAGGAAGGGAATGACTCTGTATGTCTCTCAACATACCAACAGAATAATTGATGCTTTTATCCAAAGTCCACTTTAGTGTTACAGCAAAGGAAGGTATTTCCTCCTGTTGTAATTACAGAAAGAACACAAGCCCCAAGGCTGTTACTCATACCTATTGCACAACTAAAACCAGCCATGTGGCCAACAAGCAGAAAAGATCCACAAAAACTCAGAAGGCTCATCTCACAGGGCACTGGAAGTTCAATTATCCTGCCTGGCATTTTCCCAGAACTCGGCAGGGACAAGGAGGCGAGAAGCCTAGCGCAAGACCTCCAGCAGGTCAGTTTTTAGATACCTGATATCTAAAGTATTTGACACTTGTGTAAGATTTTGACCCAGAATTCCCAACTTTTTTCTATAAACCTTTCAAACCCACGCTAGCTTTTACATTATGCATTACATAAACAGTAACCACAAACCAGCCTAAGAGTATTTTTGGAGTCAGTATGGCACAGGTGCTATCTGAAAGGTGCCTGGAGGCCTCCAGGCTCGGCCCCGGGCAATACCCTTGCTTCTTGTCCAGAGCCCTGATTTGCACACAGTTCACAAAGCGCAAAGGAATATCATGAACTTCTTCAACTTTTTAAATTTTGCCAGCAGATAACACCAAAAAGAAAGATGCTTCTTAGAACTTCTGGGGGTATTCAGAATGCTGGATGAACCTCTGTAATTCCCTCTTGGGATTGATTAATAAATTCTCAAAAACATACCTACATCACTAGATATGTACTTTAGTTCTGTTTATTAAGAAGGTTAACAAAAATGTATTAACTGTTTGATTCAGAGAAGGATGTGTAGAGGTGAAAAACTTGGGAGCTTCTGGTGCTAAGTAAAACACATCACCTTAAAATAACTGTAGAAAACATGACAAATATGTGCATTTCAGGAACTGAAACGATCACAGTCTTTTACTTTTTTTATTTTTTTAAAGATTTATTTTATTTTTATTACAAAGTCAGATATACTGAGAGGAGGAGAGACAGAGAGGAAGTGGAGCTGCCAGAATTAGAACCAGCAGCCATATGGGATCAAGGAGAGGACCTTAGCCACTAGGCCACGCTGCCGAGCCCAGATTACAGTCTTTCAGTGAGGCATTGTGACTTCACAGTGTAGATTGTTCAGTAAAGTTAAAGGGCGTGCCTGCTTTTCCAAGGAGGAATCATCCAAAGGATGCTTTGTATTACCTGCACAGCAGACACGCTCCTTGCCAAGCTAGGAGCTTTTTTCCTTTCTCTGCCCTGTCTCTTTCAGTCAGCCCCAAAGCCACCAGCATTTTATCCCAAGGCAAACCACCAACTTCTGAATTAGGAAACACAAAGTTACTTGTTTCCTCTTTTCCACAGTTTACCCTACCAGAAACCTCTGGAATCTTAATGCTAAGATGAGAGTCCCCAACCTTTGGGCTGTATAAAGACTACTTTACAACCATTCTAAGTCTGTCTGTCTGTCTGTCTGTCTCTCTCTCTCTCTGCCCCATGTTGCAAAGGATCCAGTAAAGGGATAAGAATGAAGACAGATTAGACTACATTGCCTAGGGTGCCAGCAAACCACACTTCCACAGAAAAACCCGGTTTTTCAACAGCTGTTAGCGCCACTAGAGGAACCGCACAGGCCTCTTCTCTGCAAGGCCATCATCTGTTCCTGTCACTGAATGAACCAAGAAACGCAAGGCCCAAATAGAATTGTGGTTTCTAAATTGGATGAAGATTAAACCAACTTCTGACGAAGAGTTCCTTTACCTCCTACCCTCAGGGAGTATGTTTTCTGAGAAATGGTTTCATCTTTCACGAAATGACTAGCTCTAGCTGTGGCCTGAGCCGACAACAAAGATCCACTTCCTCTTCCCATTCTGTCATAACAAGGGTTTAAAAAACGGGGGGTGGGGAGGGCCCACAGGTTTCATCTAATTTACCGTTTTTCATCCTAACTATCCTCAAAAGGCTATATGAAACCACAGACTAGGAAGAACTGGCTCATCAAACAGACGAGAAAACCAACCATATCAGTAGAGCGTGAACCACTGAGCCTTCCTCCTCTGGTCTGCCTATTCTCAAGGAGTAATCCAGTTTTTTACACTGTGATGGCCACCCTGAAATGGTACTTCCTGATAAAAGTCAAGCTATCTCTCTTCAGTCCTGCAAGTAAAATAGCTGAGATACAAATTGTACGGTTTTCTTTCATAAATTAGAAGAAGAGCCAAAGGGAAGGATCAAACCCAGAGCCAAGGCACCCTCAACATGACTACATTAACGAAGAAGACAAAGTGGGGACTGGTGCTGTGGCATGCAGGCTAAGCCTCCGCCTGCTGAGTCACTAGCATGCCACAGGTGTGCTTCAGACAATCCTCCTGCTAACGTGCCTGGGAAAGCAGCAGAAGACAAGCCAAGTCCTGCGGATCCTGTATCCATGTGAGAAATCTAGAAAAAGCTCCTGGCCCCCGCCTTCAGCCTGCCTGGCCCTGGCCATTGCCATCAGGTGGAGAACTTTGTCTCCCCTCCAGTCTCTCTGCCTTTCAAATACATTTAACACAAAATCCTAAAAAATAAAAACCACAAGCTTGAGTACACAGTGCTAACATTTCAATTATTTGTTCTGCAAAGAAGATTCTGTTTGAAGAATGGTTTCTCATTGACTATGTAACCAACTCGAAGCACCATCAATCACAACGCCTGAATGACAGGAATGGCATAGCATATCTCACTGCTTGCCTGATTCCTCAAAAACCTACAATGTGAAGATTATGCCCATTTTATTGAAGCTCAGAGAGACAGTCACTGGAATAAGCACAAGGGGGTTCAAAGCAAGGGGCGATACCCATTTCCTCCAGCACCCCGGCTCTCTTTCCTGCATCTCCACGGATGCCGTCACCGGCTTCCCACCTGCTCTAGCCTCCTGACATGAGCCTTCTCACTGCCCTCCCCTCCAGGCTGAGCTGCAACTTCTCTCACACACCACCTCCTTGAAGATCTGGCCTCACTTACTTCTTTACACAGGTTCTCTGATGGTCTGTTCTGTACTTCCCACTACTATCTCAGCACTCACACACGATGTTTAGGCAACAAACATTTTAAGAGCAAAATAGGGACATAAGGATAACTTTATTTGCTTAGAGTCTCTCTTTTTTTTTTTAAGGTCTTTTTATTTATTTGAAAGTCAGAGTTCCTGAGACGGAGAGACAGAGACAGAAGAAAGAAACTTTCTTTTTCTTTTTTTTTTTAAAAAGATTTTATTATTATTAGAAAGCCGGATATACAGAGAGGAGGAGAGACAGAGAGGAAGATCTTCCATCCGATGATTCACTCCCCAAGTGAGCCGCAACGGGCCGATGCGTGCCGATCCGAAGCCGGGAACCAGGAACCTCTTCCAGGTCTCCCACGCGGGTGCAGGGTCCCAATGCATTGGGCCGTCCTCGACTGCCTTCCCAGGCCACAAGCAGGGAGCTGGATGGGAAAGTGGAGCTGCCAGGATTAGAACCGGCGCCCATATGGGATCCCAGGGCGTTCAAGGCGAGGACTTTAGCCGCTAGGCCACGCCGCCGGGCCCAAGAAATAAACTTTCTAACCACTGCTTCATTCCCTAGATGGCTGCAACAGCCACAGCTGCACCAGGCCAAGGGCAGGAGCCTAAAATTCCACTTGATTCTAAAACACAGGCTCAGACACTTGGGTCTGTTCCCAGACCATCCCAGGGAACCAGTTGGGAAGTAGAGTATCCGGGACACAAATGTCCACATGGAATGGTGGATTTGCAGACGGTGGGCTGACATACTATACCACAATACCAGTCCGCTTAGAACTTTTTTTGTTTTTAAAAGTTTTATTTATTTTTATTGGAAAGTCAGATATACAGAGAGGAGGAGAAACAGAGAGGAAGATCTTCTGTCTGCTGATTCATTCCCCAAGTGACCGCAACAGCCGGTGCTGAGCCAATCCAAAGCCAGGAACCAGGAACTTCCTCCAGGTATCCCACACACGGGTGCAGGGTCCCAAGTCTTTGGGCCGTCCTCGACTGCTTTCCCAGGCCATAAACAGGAGCTGGATGGGAAGCAGGGCTACCAGGATCAGAACCAGCACCCATATGGGATTCCGGTGCGTTTAAGGTGAGGATTTTGGCCACTAGGCAACCGCGCTGGGCCCTAGAACTTTTTTAAAGGAAGGAAAAAACCCTCTGTTAGGTAGTAATTCTGAAGACTGTACTTGAAGCATCAAGTTGGTGGGGAAAAGCTTAACCAGCTGATGACTGCTGGGCCTCATGAGATGAGCAGGCTGTGACAGGTGGCTGAGGGAGGATACAGGAAACTGGCCAAAGAACGGATTTCAGGGGGAATAAAAGGGAATGGCCTATCTGGAAGGAGCGGCGAATTGGGAAAGGCTGAGGATGTCAGCAAGGAGAGGCCCCAGATCACACCAAGAGACCCCACAGGGTGCCACGAGCTGTGCGAGAGCCACACTGAGATCACGGGGCAACTCTCTCAATGTCAGCTATGCCACCTCCTGTGACGCCAGTATCCCTTGTGAGTGCCAGTTCCAATGGATAAAAGATCTCTCTTTCTCTCTCTCTGTAATTCTGCAGTTTATACATAAATAAATCTTTTAAAAAAAAAAAAAAAGTACTGATTCAGCAGCTGGTGGTTCTGGTGGGGCCCGGGTCACCTGGCTTGGTTTCTTGGGCCAGCCGACACAGTGGGTTCCAGGTCCCTGAGCTCCAGGGGTGAGGGTTCCAGTGGGGCCCAAGTCACCTTGCTTGGGTTCTTGGCCTGCCTGTGCAATAGGTGCCAGGTCTGTGAGCCCTGGGGGCAAGGGGTCGGGAAGAACCTGGGTCACCTGGCCCACATCCTTGTGCCTGCGTGCACAGTGGGAGCCAGTTACCCCCAAGGGCAGGGTATGTGGAAGGGCCCAGGTCACCTGGCCTGGGTCCTTGAGCCCGCCTGCGCAGTGGGTGACAGGTCCACGAGACCTGGGGGTGGGGGACCTTGTGAGGCCTAGGTTGCAGGGTCCTTGGCCTGCTTGCATGGTGGGTGCTGGGTCCATGAGCCCTGGGAGCAGGGGACTGGCAGAGTCTGGCAAATGGCCTGGATACTGGGGCCCACCTGCAAGAACTGGTCCTCCTCAGTGGAAAAGACGGAGCAGTGGACAGCTGGCCCAGATCCACACAGAGCATATGGCAGCCCATTAAGGCCTGCAGAGGACATCCTGTACCACGTCAGAGAAGGGGTGGCAGAACAAATTGGACAACTACCTCAGCCAAAATTGACAGCTAATCTCTGGGCAAATGGAGATGCTGAGGTCAACTGTGTCAGCCAATGGACATTGAAAGGGCGCCCTCATCTTTGGATTAGGCAGAACCCTCAGAGCATGCACCACACCAGGACTCTGGGTTGATATCAGACGGCCATTCCCCATCCCCAGGTAGTGGGGTGATTGAGAGGCTGGGTATGGCTTCTCCCCTTACTCCCCACACCCCGAAACAGGAAGAAATATAAAATTTTGAAACAATGGTAACACCTACTTTTCCCTAACTCTTTATCCTTCCCAACCTGATCAACTATGTAAACATCATCTAAAATAAAACAAAAAAAAAAAAAGGAAAGGCCTAAGATTTGACTCATGAAAATAACTTCCAGCAGCACAGGGGATGGTCTGAAGCTTGCCCAGGACGTACAGTTTAAGCTGAGATTCCTGGAGTGATTTTGCCTGCTTGCTGGCTTTTTGCCTATGAATGTACAATTACTCTAATACTGACTGTTAGAAACATTATTGGCACTGGCATCACAGCTGCTGGGTAAGTCCACCACCTGCACTGCTGTCATCCCATCTAATGTCTGATCTGATTTATTTCCCTGATGCTCCACTTCTGATCTAGTTCCCTGCTGATACACCTGGGAAATCAGTGGAAGATGGCCCAAGGACTCGGATCCCCACACCCATGTGGAAAACCCAAATGAAGCTCCAGGCTCTCGACTTCAGCTGTGTCCAGCCCTAGCCTTTACAGCCACCTGGGAAGTGAATCAGCAGATGGAAGATGTCTCACTCGCTCGCTCTCTTCCTCTAACTCTAGCTTTGAAATCAATAATCTTAAAAACACACAGTGTTCTTCCATTAAACTGCGGGGACCTTTGTGGAATCAGTTCCTCACACTTGGATGAGTCGAATGAGGAATCCTGAATTCTCCGGACGTGACGACCCTGTCAGGGCCACACGGTCTGCACGCCATGCAGCTTCCAATCAGCCACAGTGCTTCTTCCACCTTGGCTTCCTAAAAAACTGCTGTGCCCGTTTTATTTCAGTTCCTTTGCCTTTCATACAAATGTTAGAGTAAGCTTGCTTTCCATCTATCAGAATCTGAGATCGGAGTGAAACTGTATTAAACATACAACTTATAAGCTGGAGAGAACACCAATCCTTTAACAGTCATTCCATTTCTTTAAGTCACCTTGTCCTTATGAAGTTACACAGTAGATATGAGAGCTGAGGAAGAAATGAGTGTAGGCTTCTGCCCTCAGCAAACAGGTGCACAGTGGTACCACTTACAAATACAGGGGAAAACCACTAACAGCAGGTTTAGGGTTAACATCAATGGACTGTATAAAGAAGGAATACAAACTCAAGCATCCAGACACACCGAGTATGAGGTAGCTGTAGGAAATAAGGCAGAGACACACGGCCTGCACAGATGGCTCTGCAGCCGAGAGACCACACTGCAGATGAGATCTGGGGGTCACAAACACAGGTGACAACTGGACCCACAGACAAGATCATTCCTACGACTATCAGAGCGAGAGAACAGAGAAAATACCCTGAACTAGAAAGGAAACTGAGGAGAAGTCCAGAAAATGAGTGAGCAGCCAGTAAAGAGGAAAAGAGAAAACATATGCTATCGGGGAAGGAAAGCAGGATCAAATATCACAGGTCAAACAAGGGTTAGAAAGGAAGCCAATAGGCAACACACAACAGCACAAGCTAGAACTGAGGGCAGACCAGGCTAGAACAGGCTACAGCAGCGACCGACATATGCCAAGGTGAGATGGGCCATGCCAGACTGGGCTGCAGCACCCACCAGCATGTGTGAGTCCCGGGGACAGTGGTGGGGAAAGGGAGGTGCGAACCCCATACAAGAGATGCGGGGACTCCCCTGCTGGGCTCGTGAGCATGAGAGCTGGGACTGGGGGCAGACCAGGCTGGGCAGGACTACAACCCCTGTTGCCCTGCATGTGAGCTGGGTTAGGGGGGAGAGCCAGGCTGGGCTGGCCAATTATATCCACTGGTACAAGCATGAGCCACAGCAAGGGCAGGCTGGTCATGCTTTGCCGCAGCATCAGCTGGCAAATGCTTGGACAGAAGGCAAGTCCTGTCACTAGACTGCAGAACCACCTGCAGTTTGCAAGATGCAGGGTAAGGAGTGAGTCCAGTAGGGAAACTGTGGGCACTTCTCTGATAAGCTGTAGCTCCCAATGGTGAGCATGACAACCAGGACTGGTGGCAGGCCTGGCTAGACAGGTGGTGTCACCCACTGGCATGAGTGAGGGCTAGAGTATGGAATCGGTAGGGTTGAGTTAGGCTTCAACACCCTGTGATGTGTATAAGAAGTGATAAGGGTATGCAACAGACTGGACCAGTCCACTACACATGCTGGCAGACACAGGAACCAGGGCTGAGGGGTGGCCCAGTGGAGTTACTGGGGGTCACTCTGATTGGGCTATAGCTCCTGATACTGCATTTCAGGGCCAAATGTGTGGTGGGCAGGGTTGGACTGAGCTGTAGCATCCATTGCATAAGAGACGGGGCTGGAGATAGATCTGACCTAACAATTACAAGTATCAGTGTGTATGTAGGCTGATTTGGGTGACAGAATGAGGCAGATCCAAAACTGGCGGGCACACACAAGAGTCAGGTTTGGGATTGCCCCAGACGATTTCTTTGAGGGTCTCCCCAACTGAACCGCAGGACTCAGAATCCCAACCATGGGGAGACTGACACGATTTGTGGTCTGACAGTGGAGTGCATGTGTCTGAACTGGGCCTCCTCAGTTACTGAAGATGGTACAGTGGACAGCATATCTAGATGCATATGGAGGATTTGGCAGTCCATTGGAGCCTGCAGAGGAAGAGGACATTTGGTACCATAGCAGAGGAAGAAGGGCAGAACAAATCGGACAACCACCCCAGCGAAGCCTGACAGCAAATTTCTGGGTGAATGGAGACTCTAAGGTGAACTATGTCAGCCAATGGACCTTGGAATGATTTCCTCATCCTCGGATCTGCGAGACCAACAGCATGTAAGACCTAACAAGGCCACCTGAGCAGAACCCTCGGCGTGTGCTCCACATCAGGGATTCTGGGATAGCACCAGTGGCCTTTCCCCACACCCAAGTACTGATGCCGTTGGGAGGCTGGATGTGGCTTCTCCCCTTGTCTTCCGCCTTCCCCCAGATACAGGAAGAAAAAGAAAAATTGGAGGCAATAAGTTCACCCACTTTCCCCATCCCCTAGATCATTCCCACCCTAATCAACTACGTAATCATCAAAAAAACAAGAAGGAAGGAAGAAAGGAAGGAAGTAAGGCAGGCAAGCCAAATACATTTGAAATCTGGAAAGTTACCAGCACTTCCAAATAAAAGTTGTGGGGGCCAGCACAATGGCTAAACTGGGTAATCTTCTATCTGCCAATACTGGCATCCCATATGGGCTCTGGTTCCTGTCCCATCCAGCTCCCTACCTGTGGCCTGGGAAAGCAGAAGAGGATGATCCAAAGCCTTGTGACCCTGCATTCATGCAGAAGACCCAGAAGAGGCTCCTGGTCCTGGCTTTAGATGGGCTCACATCTGGCCATTGTGGCCATCTGGGAAGTGAACCAGCAGATGGAGATTTTTGTCTCTGTAAATCTGCCTTTCTAATAAACATAAGTGACTCTTTTAAAAAAGGGGGAGGGGGTAAGTACAGGTGTAGAGATACACACACAATATGTCTGCACATGACCATGACATGTGTCCCTATAGATCTGCAGACTGGGGGGGATATAAGGTTACAGGTAACAGACACTGCAGCACATTTATGTAATCATAGGAAAAGTTACTCCAGGAAAAAGAGGCTGAAGACACAAAGAAAGTGATGATGTGTGTGCGAGTGTGTGTGTGTGTGTCGGGGGGGGTGAGACAGGGCTGACTCAGCACCGAGTCTGAGTGAAGGGGAATGGGGCTCACAGGGCACATGGGGACAGCAAAGCACATGGGCCAGGCTGGTGCTGAGCTCACCCAAGGCACACACTCAGGGGTCTGGAGTTAGGCAAGATGAGGACTGAGGATTCCCAGGTTGGGGCTTTACAAAGAGGACGAAACTAAGAGGTAATACACTATGATGGATGAAGATGTAGGAAAACTAAACAGAGCAGGCACACCAGGAGTGAAAGAACTAGCACGATAGAAAGCCCTCGAAGTAGCAGTTTTCAGATTTCAGAGTTGACGATGGTGGAAGGTCACAACGGCTGGCACTAAAGAGGTCTAGAAGAGTGAGGTTAGAGTTCTACAGGTTCCTTCCCAGGGACACGACGTCACCAGGATGCAGGTGGCACCGGGAGCAGAGGCATGTGAGGGAAAAGACAGGACATGAGTACGGAGTAGGAGAGGACAGAGATGCAAGCAGGGCTGGGATGTGCCTGACCACATCCGCCGAGGGACCAATGTCACTCACTGGCTGCAGAGTACAGTGTGAGCCTAGGAAGTCTCCTGGGTTACCTGGAAGGCAAGGGTGAACAGCCTCCCTGTGAGAGAGACCAGAAGGTGGTCCTGGGTACTTCAGGTGGCAATCCGCTTGTGTCTGACAGGGCAACGTGGGAAGGAGTGCAGGAGCAATGATGAAGGGAAGCCTGACAAGCACAGGCTACACTGAGCTCTCTGGGCAGCTCCCAACTGCAGGCTCCAACCGGCCGCTGGGACTAGAAATCTGAAACCAAGGAGGCCAATCTCAAGCAGGTTTGCTGACACGTATACTTGACAGTAAACTTAAACTACAATGTCTAGTCTTTAAACAAACAAACAAACAAAAAACCCCCCAAAAACATAGCATCCAATTAAGAAAATCTTCCATTTATTTCAACCCAATACAGTTAAAGAAGGGACTCAGGGGGCTGGAGTGGTGGTGCAGTGAGTTAAGCTACCACCTGTTCCCATGTTGGAGTTTGGGTGCAGATCCTGGCTGCTCTGCCTCCAATTCAGCTAACAAACCAGGGAAAGCAGTGGGTGAAAGACCAAGTACATGGAGCCCTGCCATCCACATGAGACCAGGATGGAGCCAGGCTCTGGTTTTGGCCTGGCCAAGCCCCAGCCACCATAGCTATTGATGGGGGAGTTCACCAGCATACAGAATCAATCTCTCTGTTTCTCCTATCACTCTATTTTTACAATTAATAAATCTTTGGGGGAAAAATAGTAGGGTGGGGGGTTGAGGGAGGCAGCAACAGTGGCTCAATAATCTAATCCTCCACCTGCAGCACTGGCATCCTCATATGGACACCAGTTCGAATCCTGGCTGCTCCATTTCCCATACAGTTCCCTGCTTATGGACTGGAAAGGCAATGGAGGATGGCTCAAGTCCTTCAGTCCCTGCATCTTTGTGGTAGACCCAGAAGAGGCTCCTGGCTCCAGACTTCAATTCAGTTCAGCTCTGGCCACTTGGCTAGCCCTCTGGGGAGTCAATCAGCAGATAGAAGAGACTGATTTCTATTCTCTCTCCATCTTTCTGTAAATCTACTTTTCAAATAAAAAGACCTGCTCCTAGTCATGGGTTCCACGAAAAACAAAGCGGGAGGAGACAGGAGGGTGGAACCCACATATAGCTTATCATACCCAATAATGGTAATTAGAACAAAAATGTAAGACTTTGTTGTTGTGTTGTGGGTAAAACTCTGCCTTTGAGATCAGCCTTTCATGGGCAACAATTCAGTCCCAGCTAGTGCACCTCCCTGCTAATGTGCCTGGTAAAACAGCAGAGAATGGTCCAAGGGCTTGTCGCCCAGCACCCAAACGGGAGACTCAAAATAAGCTCCTGGCTCTATGCGGCCTGGCCCTGGCCGTTGTGGCCATCTAGGGAGTGACCCAATGCATCTGTCCTAGTTGCTCTAGTTCCAATCCAACTCCTTGCTAATGTGCTTGAGAAACCAGCAGGAACTGGCTCAAGTACTTTGGAAACTCGGATGAAGTTCCTGCAGACATTTAGGAAGTAAGCCAGAGAATGAACAATCTCTTTTTTATAATTCTATTTTTAAATAAATTACAGATAGATAGATAGATAGATAGATAGATTTTTTTTTAATTGCACAGGAGGCTAGCTTTGTGGCATAATGTGTAAAGCTGTTACTTGCAATAGCAGCATCCCCTATGGGCACTGGTTCCTGTGCTGGCCTGGCTGATGTACTTCTGATCTGCTTTCCACAAACAGTGTGGGAAAGGCAGCAGAAGACGGTCAAAGTGTGTGATTCCCTCCTATCCATGCGGGAGTTCCTGGCTTCAGCCTGACCACGCGCTGGCCTTTGTGGACATCTGGGAATTCAACCAGCAGATGGAAGATTCCACTGCCTATTCCCCCTTTCTATGTAACTGCCTTTTAAATAAATATATAAACATTTAAGAATAAATAAATAAATCAAACTGCACAGAACTAAGCACATTCACACTCCAGTACATGGAAGACAGGATGGCTAGAAGAAATGCAGCAGTGTCAGCGTCCCAGCTGTGATGTTTCACTGTAGTCACAGAAGGCAATGCCATGGAGGCAACCTGGGTGAAAGCTCAACTGGATCCCTGTGTTCTCAAGCAAGAGAGAGACAGACAGAAAGGTGGAGGGAAGGGGCGAGAGGGAAGGAGGGAAAGAGAATCTTTCTTCTGCTGGTTCACCCCCCAAACAGCCACAAGTAGCCACGGCTCGGCTGGGATAAAGCCAGCAGCCAGAACTCCATCCAGGTCTCCCACGTGAATGCAGGGGCCCAAAATCTGGGCCATCTTTTGCGGCCTTCTCAGGGCAAGAGCGAGATGAGAACCGGAGCAGTCAGTACTCAAACTGACACTCTGATATGGGATTCCAGCATTGTGAATGGTAGTTTAACCCACTGGATACAACACTGACCCTATACATCTGGTTTTGTTTGGTTTTGTTTTCCTAATATTGTTTCATTTATTTTAAAGGCAGAATTATAGTGAGGGGGAAGAGATGGAAAATAATTCACCTGGCTTAGTCCCCAAATGGCCACAACAGGCAGGGCTGGACCAGACCCAATCCAAGAGCTTCATCTAGGTCTCCCACATGGGTAGAGGGGCTCAAGGACTTGGGCTATCCCAGCTGTTTTCTCAGGTGTGTTACCAGGGAGTTGAATCAGAAGTGCAGCAGCTGGGACTCAAACTGGCACCCATAGGGGATGCTAACATTGCAGGTGGCAGCTTAACCTGTTACACCAAATGCTAGCCCCTCTTTTATGTCTTAAACTACATGCAAATCTACAGGAATCAAGTCTACAATAACCAAAACACAAAGAATTTTTATTCAGGGTTTTAAAAACCAAACAAGGAATGCAACCGGGAAACACTCTCTTTAAAATCCATGTTAACACCAGAAGAATGTTTCTACAGCCACGTGATTTCACCAGAAAACTGGAGGGGGTGAGACAACATCCAGGTGTCAGAATTACTGCTCACAGCCCCATTCCCAGAAAGCAGCCACGCCAAAAGGGCTCCAATGGGGAACCACATGTTTCAGAAGAAGCTTGTCACACCTTCAAATGTTCTAACTGAAAAAAAGCATAACACTTCTTCTCTGGCTATTTTTCCTTATTAACATTTTTTTTTTTTTTTTAAAAAGCCAGGGGGAGGGATTTGGATATGCCAGGCTGGGCTAGGCTGCAGTACCCACCAGTGAGAGCTGGGATTGGGGTGAGTCTGCCCCCAGTTACAGCACCCGCCAAGTGCCGAGACCGGGGTGGGCCAAGCCAAGTTGGGCCACAGTACGTGCTGACATGCACAAGATCCAGGGCTGAAAGTGGGGCTGGTAGAGGAACTTGGGGTACTCGCCTACTAGACTGCAGGTGAATGTGAGAGCCAGATCTTCAGACATGCCAGACAAGGCTGTAGCACACGCTGGTATGTGTGTGAGTCGGGTCTGGGCCTCCACTGGCACACACGATAGCCAGGACAGGGTTTGGGCTGGGCTGGGGTGCACCATCCACCAGTTCACCTGGGATCTGGGGCCCACAGCATCTACACGTGCGCATGGGAGATGAAGCTGGGGATGCTTCCTTACGTACCAGGCAGCTGCATCGATCAGGATGTGGGCTGGCTGATACGTAAGGCAGACCAAACCTGATCTGGCACTAACTGGTGCTCACAAAAGCCAAATCTGAGGTCACCCCAGATGAGGTTTCCTGGGAAACTCCCCAATTAGATGGTTGGACTTCAGGTAAAACCACAGATATGTGACCCAACCTTGGAGTGCATGTACCAGTACTCGGCCTCCTCAGCTGCTGATGCGCAAACAGTGGCCAACATGCCCAGATGCACAAGGGGGACTTAACAGTCAACTCATCTAGGCCAGCAGCGGACATCAAGTGCCTCACCAGAGGAGAGAAGGCACAACCAGTTGGCCAAGCTTTGCAGCACGTTCCTGGGCCTGTGGATGCACTGAGGCAGACCTGGTCGACCAACAGATCTTGGAAAGATTTTCTCAACCTGGTGCAATGAAGCTGAAAACTGAGAACTATCAAAACCACTCCTGTAACATCCTGGGAACATTCCTCTCACATCGGGGTCTCTAAGGTGTCACCAAAGTACCATTTCCCGTAACCCACAACCCTTTTCCTCTCCTGAGACACTGGAAATGTCTGAGAAAATCAAAAAATGATCTTACCCACACTTCAAACTCTCTCCACTGTATTCAAAGCCCACATGGATTCACATCCCTCTCAAGCATGTAATCAATACTGAAAATTTTAAATTAAAAAAAAAAAAAAACAAGATTTATCTTATTTTTCTCTGAAAGGCAGAGTTAGAGGGAAGAAAAGACAGAGACCTTCAGCCAACTGTTCACGCCCCAAATGGCCACAGTGGCTGGAGCTGGGCCAGTCCGAAGCCAGGGCTTCCTCTCAGTCTCCCACAGGAGAGCAGGGTTCCACAGACTTCAGCCATCCTCTGCTTTTCAGGACACAGGTAGGGAGGAAAATCAGAAGCAGAGCAGCTGCCCATATGGGATCCCAGTACCATAGATGGGTGTTTACGCTAATACACTCTGGTGCCAGTCTCATTTTATTAACATGTCCAACTGGTAAGGGAAAAGAGTATCTAGAAGAAACAAAATAAATAACATATAATAAATATGAAAATTTTTTTAAAGATTTGTTTATTTACCTATTTATTTGAAACGCAGAGTTACAGAGAGATTAAGAGAGACAAAAAGAAAAATGAGCTCGTTCATTCACGGTTCACTCCCCAAATAGTTACAATAGCCAGGAGGGCTGGAGCAGGACTAAGCTGAGATCCTAGAACTCCATCTGGGTTTCCCATGTGAGTGGCTGGGGTCCAAGCACATAAGCCACCTTTTACTGTTTTCCCAGGAACATTAGCAGAGAGCTGGATTGGAAGTGGAGCAGCCAGCTGGGACTTGAACTGGCACTGACATAAAATGCAGGTGTCATAGCTGCCACAATGCCAGCCCTAACTTGAAATACTTGAAGAGAACACTCCTCATTTAATTTGTATATCAGCCAATACACCCATCATGTAAATGTAGTTGGTCAACATAAGAAATACTTTCTGCTAATACTGGATTAAGAGAATGGACTTTTAGTGATATATTCAGACTTGAAATATCTGCAGTCCAGCAATGTAATGTATAAAAGTTGTGCAGTCTACGCTCTTGCATACAGTGTGATTTACTGAGCCCATCCAGGAGGCCCCGGCACCACACCATGTCCTAGTCACCTGGAGGAGGACTAGAAACAAGCAGAAGGGTGAATGTGATCAATTTGGCTTCTACTGCAAATTCCCTAGTAATAAGCAGTGTTAAAGAGACAGCCTTTTAAGCCACTGAAACCAAACATGGGGAAACATACTGGACTGGAACTGCAGCCCAGCTAAGGCTGAAATGACCTGTATAAACCAGAACAAACAACAGAATTGCATTACGATGAGCACATTCCAAGCCCCAGTATCATAACTGCTTACAAAACTCTGTAGTACAATCGAAATGTCAAGCCATAGAGAAAATATTATGTAAAAAAAAAAAAAAAGGACTATAGTAATATCCAAGGGGCCCGGTGCAATAACGTAGTGGCTGAAGTCCTCGCCTTGAATGCGTCAGGATCCCATATGGGCGCTTCCTCTCTGTCTCTCCTCCTCTCCGTATATTTGCCTTTCCAATAAAAAATAAATAAATCTTTAAAAAAAAAAAGTAATATCCAAAACCACTGCCAAAGCCTCTAAAAACATTTAAGATAAAAAAAAAAAAAAAACATTTACAGGGCCGGCACCGTGGCCTAGCGGCTAAAGTCCTCGCCTTGAACGCCCCGGGATCCCATACGGGTGCTGGTTCTAATCCCGGCAGCTCCACTTCCCATCCAGCTTCCTGCTTGTGGCCTGGGAAAGCAGTCGAGGATGGCCCAAAGCTTTGGGACCCTGCACCCGCGTGGGAGACCTGGAAGAGGTTCCTGGTCCTGGCATCGGATCGGCGCGCACCGACCTGTTGTGTTCCCAATCACAGCTTTCCTTGACTCTGAGCTACCATGATTGCTTTTCTGTCCCTTATACCTTTTATCTTATGTTTGCTAGAGTAAGCACACACTTTTGTTGCAGTCAATAGCCAGCAGGGAATCAAATTATAGCAATAAGTCTTTAAGCGTTTCTAATGATGAGGGACTATGAAAAGTAACATACACATAACATATATAAATGCTCATATATGATTACAATTTTAAAGAGAAAAATTACACATTACAGAAAAAAGAAAAAACAGGATGGAAGGCAATAACCAAAATAAAGGCGGTTAAATATGAGAGAGAAAATAACAATGGGCTATAACTTTCTTCTCCTACTGTTTCTTGAACATTTAACAAATAAAAAAAAAAGGTTTCTTAAAAATAATTTTTCCTTCTGCCATGCTTTGAAAATTTATTTTAAGATTATACAAACAAAAAAAGAAAACTATGTTACTTAACAAGCCTGACTCTCAGCCCTCCTTCTCACTGGACCTGCACCCTTAGAAGAACCAGGACACACCCATGCGCACGCGCTCACCAGTACTTACATGGGCTCACATCTCTGTATCTGTTTCGATTTCTGTTTTCGGGAAACTTGGCCACTCTATGAGGATAGTCATGGGACTCATTTCGAATTTCCTTAAAATAACAAAAATACATTTTAATATTGCTCACTTAACTTTACAGAGCAAAACATTCTTCCAGAGTATAACAATCACACAAGCACTTCAGAAATACCTCAGTACTACACAAAACAGAACACATGATGTACACTGCCTCACCGAGTCCTCACATGGATGGAAATCACTCGACGTTTGGCACGGGAGGTACTAGATGGGACTAACAGGTGCAGCCCCCAGACCCAGCAAGGACCTTCTGACGTCAAAATCTGTGGGTATCACCTGTTCACTTACTATTGATAGCCTCTTTCCAACACCTATAAGCAAACATGCAATATTTCATGTAGCAGAATGCAGCGGAGACACATAAAGGAAGTCACATCATACTCAAATTCTAACCAAAGCTTTCATCTCCCCCAGTTTTAGAGTTTCTACCTTAAAATTCTTACGTGTTTCTTTACCTTCATACCACATAACTGTTACTATACTTTGAAAGCAAAACTTCTTTCTGAAACCATAACTAAGCAGCAAAAAGTGGCAGTTTGAGGCTTGTATTAAGGCCCGGAAGCTTCTCCATATTCCATAGTGAGAGGAAATTTCTATGAACACCCTTCGTAAGCAACCAAACTAACCAACCACCTGGCATGATTCAGCTGTCTCTCTTTTTTTTCTAAAGATTTATTTATTTATCTATATATTTCTTTTTTATTATTATTTATTATTTTTACTTCATTAATTACATTGTATTATGTGACACAGTTACATAGGTACTTGGGTTCTCCCCACCCCTCCCCAAACCCTCCCACCATGGTGGATTCCTCCAAGCTGTCTCTCTTTTTTAAAAGATTTATTTGCTTTTCTTGAAAAGGCAGACTTAGAAAGAGAAGGAGAGACAGAGAGGAATATCTTCCCTCTGTTGGTTACTCTCCAAGAGACTGTAGTGGCCAGAGCTGAGCTAATCCAAAGTCAGGGGCTTCTCCTGGGTCACCCACGTGGACGCAGTGTCCCAAGGCTTTGAGCTGGATGGAAAGTGCAACAGCTGGCATACAAATCGGCACCCATATGGGAATCCCGGTGCATGCAAGGCAAGGAATTTAGGCACTAAGCTACCACACCGGGCCCTAGATCTTCTCTTCTAAATGAAGCGCATTCTAAGAATTTAAGTAGGAAGGAATACCAAGTTTAAAAAATATGCTTTATCAGCAAAACCTGAGTTTATGGCCATGGTACCATATGAAAAAACATTTTAAAAGTTAGGACGCAGAGGCAGGCACTAGAAGCGGATGCAAGAGCCACATGCCATTTCGGAGCATCTGGGTTCAAGTTTCAGCTCTAATTGTGATTCCAGCTCCCTGCTAAAGGAGGGTTCCGGTGGCTGAGTCTCTGCCCTCCCCCCACAAGAGACCTGGCCTGCACTCCCAGTCCTGGCTCCAGCACAGTCTCCGACACTTGGGACATTAAAGGAATGAATTAGCAGACAGGCACGCTCTGTCTGCCTGTGTGTGTGTGTGTGTGTGTGTGTGTGTGTTTAATTTGTAAGTGAGGCTGATGTTACAGCATAGCAAGTAAAACTGCACTCAATTTCCAATCCTGCTCCCAAGGATATGAAATATGAACTGGCATTGCATGGTGTAGTTTTACTTGCTATGCCGTAACATCAGGGCCGAGGAAAGCGGTGGAAGTTGGCCCAATTGGGCCCTGCCACCAATGTTAGAGAGCCAGAAGAAGCTCCACCCTCCTGGCTGTGACCCAGCTCAGATGACTGTTGAGGCCATGTGGGCAGCAAACCGGCAGATGGAAGGTATTCTCTGTTTCTTTCTTTCTCTCTCTCTCACTATTTTTTCCAGCTGCTCCACTTCCCATCCAGCTCCCTGCTCCTGGCCTGGGAAAGCAGTTGAGGATGGCCCAAAGCCTTGGGACCCTGCACTCACATGGGAGACGTGGAAGAGGCTCCAGCCACTGTGGCCACTTGGGGAGTGAAATCAACAAGACTTTCCAATAAAGTAAATCTGACTTTCCAATAAAAAATAAAAATATTTTGAAATCCACACATAGCTTTTTCAATAATACACACTTCCTGACAATCCCTCATATTTTACAAGTTTTTATTACCCCATGTTCTTACTGATAGAACATAATACACGAATTTCCAATCTGAACTCAAGTTCCTTTTTCCTTTCAGTTTTTTTTTTTTAAAGATTTTTATTATTATTGGAAAGCCGGATATACAGAGAGGAGGAGAGACAGAGAGGAAGATCTTCCATCCGATGTTTCACTCCCCAAGTGAGCCGCAACGGGCCGATGCACGCCAATCCGAAGCTGGGAACCAGGAACCTCTTCTGGGTCTCCCACACCGGTGCAGTGTCCCAAAGCTTTGGGCCGTCCTCGACTGCTTTCCCAGGCCACAAGCAGGGAGCTGGATGGGAAGTGGAGCTGCCGGGATTAGAACCGGCGCCCATATGGGATCCCGGGGCTTTCAAGGTGAGGACTTTAGCCGCTAGGCCACGCCGCCGGGCCCTCCTTTCAGTTTTAAATTTGAAAGAATTGTAAGGAGGGGAGACAGGGAGAGGAAGAGAAAACCCTCCATCCACTGGCACCCTCTCCAGTGGCCACAGCAGCCAACGGAGGGAGCAGGAGAGTGAAGAAGTGTGACTGCCTTCTTGGAATCATATTCACAGAAAATCCACTCTTCAGGTCCGTGAAAAATCGTTTGAAATGGGGGAAAAATGTCCAACATTATGGCAGAGATTAGATTCAAGAAACAAAATAAACACTAGCTAAAATAACTCACAGTGGTCTCCAAATATGTTAACGATCCATTTATATATTTTCATAAAACATTCTGTGTTCTTCACACCCCTTCCCAAGAAGTTTGTTCTATTAAATCAGATTTTTAATTTGCTTATTTTGTAGCACGTTGCAAAGGCACTGGCTTAGGAGAAGGGAGAATGCTTAAAACCCCACAGCAGAGAAGGCTTCCATCAACCAGCCTTCCTTCACTCCTTCTGTTACACACACACACACACACACACACACACACACGGTCACAGCTAAGCCCATCAGGCAATAGCCAACTCCTATTTTTTTGCATTCAAACACACTGAATATACTACAAAAAGGCTCAGGTGAGAAACGCAATGCAACAGTCAAGACTTCAGATGAAGAAGTATACTCCTCATACAAATAAATTGTCTTTTGGGGGCAAACAATAAAAGGAATTCTTGTAGTGAATCCAATACTCCCAAACTTCCGTTACCACTGGAGGCTTGCAGAAGGTATGTTCTGCACACCTTCCTTTAGGAAGACAAGAGCCCTCCAGGCCGTGAGAAGCATCAGAGAGGCACTGCAGCCACCTATGCACGGAGCTCAACTCAACATCTCTATTTCCCAGCCTCCTTAAGGCTAACAGCCCCGTGACGCAGCCTGGAGAAAAGCACCATGCCGAGTCCCTAGGTTGGCTGTACGAGTCTTGTTCTCACTTCAGGAAGGGGGTACAGGAATGGGCACAGGTAGGAGCCATGCCAAGGAAGCTTAAGCGAAAACCATGGAGCCACAGTAACAGCCCAGAACTCAGATCTCCAGAATTCTCTTCACACAAGAAATGTAAATCTGCTCATTACGTGGAGTAGTTACATTTTCTTTCCTATCTCTCTAACTAATACGGCATAATCAAATCTCAACAATGATCATAACTGATATCAATGAGACCTTTTCAGGAATACTTGAGACAAAAATAATTTTACAGAATATGCGAGACAAAAATAATTTTACGAGCAGTGCAGTAGGCTGTTTCTTACCTGTAGCATTAGCAGCCCATAAGGGCACTGGGTCAAGTCCCATCTGCTCCACTTTGGATCCAGCTCCCAGCTTATAGACTGGAATAGCAGTAGAGCATGGCTCACATCTTTGGGGCCCTACACCCACGTGGGAGACCCAGAGGAGGCTCCTGGCTTCTGATCAACTAAGCTCTGCCACTGCAGCCTTTTGGGGAGTAAACCAGCAAAGATCTCTGTCTCTCCTTCCCTAACTATGCCTTTCAAACACAAAGGCAAGGAATAACTGAATTACTAGTGGATTTTCCTTTTTATTTTTTTTTAATTTTTCTTTATATATTTTATTTTTAAATAATGATTACATGGTTAATCAGGGTGGGAAGGTTTGAGGCTTAGGGAGAATTGGGTGAACTCATTGCTTCCAAATTTGCTATTTTTTCTTCTTGCTCCTTGGGGAAGAGGAGAGACAAAGGGGGAAACCACTCATGATCGAAACCACTTGGACAGAACCCTCAGAATATGGACACATGGAGACTCTGGGTTGACATGAGGGGGCGGGTTCTCGTCCCTGGCTACTGGGACGTGTGGAAAGTCATGAGTGTATAGATTCTTTCTTAACGTCAATGATGCAAAGCGTAAGCAGCTCTGGGGTGAACGTCCCACCCTGAGATGTCACTGGGACGCCAGTGTCCTGTATCAGAGAGCACTGCTTCCAGCTTCCCCGGAACACCCAATGTGGAGGCAGCAAGTGAACGTCAAAGCTGGATTCCCACTGCATGCCTCAGAGGCCCAGGCAGTGCCTGCCTCCTGGTTTCCACTTGGCCCAGCCTCAGCTACCACTGGCACCTACAGAGCACTTCAGCGGACGGAAAACCTCTCCATCTGCCTTTCAAATGATACAACTTTAAATATAAATTTAACAAAGTGTAAGTGATACAGAAAAAATGTATCTATCACAAACACTTATTTACAATGTTGGGAAGCTTACAACCTAAATGTATAATGACACAGAAAAGATTGGTTGAATAACTCCAACTGAGTTTCATGCCACCATCAAAATATATACACATATAATAGGCCGCTTATGTCACTAGCAGCATAAATTCACATGGTCCTTAGGAAGTATAAAATATGATTTAAATGGAGGAATAACTGGTAAATAAAACAGCCACAAAAGCTACTTGGTAGATAAATCATTCATGTCCTAAACTATATTTAAAGTTTATATACATATATGAATCGCCTATAGTAATACTGCCTACCACCTCATTCTCCAAAAAAGTGTAATTTTCAGAACACTACAAAATGATCCACTTCAACCAATGTTCTTACAGCTTATCTTCAAGCAAAAAGTTCTAACTTTACATTCTGAACATTTTTTCTTTCTAAGATTTTTTCCCCCACTGGACAGACAGATTTACGAAGGAGAGAGAAGGAGAGAAAAAGATCTTCCAGCCACTGGTTCACTCCCCAAGTGTCCCCAAAGGCCAGAGCTGAGCTGATCCGGAGCCAGGAGCCAGGAGCCAGGGTCTTCTTTCGTGTCTTCCACACAGGTGCAGGGTCCCAAGGCTTTAGTCCATTCTCTACTGCTTTCCCAGGCCACAAGCAGAGAGCTGGATGGGAAGCGGAGCAGCAGTAAGCCACTGAAATTCTTTCAGGCCAGCACTGTGGCACAGTGAGTAAAGCTGCCACCTGCAGTGCCAGCATCTCATAGGACACTGGTTCAAGCCCTGGCTGCTGTGCTTCAGATCTGGCTCCCTGCTAGCACCTGGGAATGCGGCCAATAGTGGCCCAACAGCTTGGGCCCCGCCCCTACGTGGGAGAGTAGTAAGAAGTTCCTGGCTCCAAGCTCCATCTTGCCTGGCCCCTGCCATTGCAGCCATTTGAAACAGAACTGGCAGATGCAAGATTTATTTGTGTCTCCCTCTTGCTCTGCCTTTCAAATAAAAATAAATAAATAAATAAGAAAAAAGGTGGTCACCTCCCTCCCTCTGTCTGTAGCATGACTTTAAAAGCATGAGGCATAAAGAAATCATTTTAAGAAGAGAATTCTTTCATGTGGGTAACAAACTCAGAAAAGTTCTCTTAAAGAAGACATTCGGAGAATCCTTAGGGTAAAAAGGAAAGAAACCCTGGAGCTAGAAATGACCTTTAGAAAACTGATCCAGGAAGCTCTGTCTAAAAAGTGTGTATTTTTTCTCCCTAGAAGACTCATTTATTTCAAAAAGAAAAACAAACAAGGATTAGTATTAAAACTAAACACGTCTATCCTATGAGCCAGCAATTACATGTCTGGGTATTTATTTCCAAGGGAAAAAAGAAGATGTGCTCACCCACACAAGACACGTAATTACAGATTTATTCACAGTGCTAAAACCTGAAGGGGAAAACTCTAAACGTGCATGAACATGAATAGCTTATAGCCACATTATGTTACTGCTTCATGCAGCAAAAGGGATGAATTTCAGACACAAGAGAACATACTGTGACATACTGGACCTGGTGGTAAAGAGACCTGCACCTTCTATGAGTCCAGGGTTTTATTCCTGGCTTTGTGTCCTAACTCCAGCTTCACGCCAGTGCACACCTTAGGAGGCAGCAGGTGATGGGTCAAATGGTCACAAGTCTGTCACCCACATGGAAAATCTGGATTGAGCTTCTGGCTCCCAATTTCAGCATCTTGCAGGCATTTGGGAGGTGAACCAGAGGATGGCAGTTCTTCGTCTCTTAAAATAAAAGACCTATGGAGCACACATTTAACCTAATAGTGTAGGATGCCTATATCCCACATCAAGGTGACTGAGTTACCAGAGGGCAGGCCTCCCCAGGTATGGCCACTGTACGCTTCAGGGCCACGGCTGAGTACCAGCGAGGCAAGAGGGCCCAGAGAGTTGGGGCAGTAAGCCTCCCCCAGCCAGGCTGTTTCACCCACCAGACCTCCCAGAGCCAGGCTAGGTGTGACCAGGCAGAGGAACCTTAAGATTGGGCTTCCCTGGACCAGAGAGCAGCACCTACCAGCACTCAAGAGAGTCAGGGCTGGGGACTGGCTGAACAGGGCACTGTACCTGTTAGCACCTGCAAGAACCAAACCTAGGATGGGTGGGACAGGGGCAGGCACCACAACTCCCTCTTTCTCCCCATCAAGTCACTGCACCCAGCAGCACATATGAGAGCCAGCGCTAGGTATGAGCTGGGCAGGGAAGAACAATTAATCAGTAGGGGTAGGCCAGGGCATCTACCCATGCAGGCAAGGGTCAGGGCTAGGGGTAGGTTGTGAGAGACCCAAAGAACTAATGTCACGGGTCTCCTCAGACCAGGCTGCAGCACCCACTGGTGTACAATCAGGTTGAGGCTGGGCCTGTCAGGTGGGCCTAGTAAGCTGATGATGCAGGGATCCATGGATTGGGCCATGCATGCTCCTGCGCACATGCGAGTCAGGTTGGGAGACAAGTCTGACTCAGAGGACAAGAGAGTGGGTGCCCTGGCCTCCCGAGACCAGGCTGCAGCACCCACCAGCAACACGCGAGAGCCAAGGCAGGGTGCAACCTGGGGGAGGCCTAAAACCCTAGTGTACAGGGGCTCCCTGGGCCAGAATGCAGCACCTGTTGTTGGGGTGGGAGGGCGGGGACCCAACGGCTTCTGGTGTCGGCAAGCAGCCCGTGCCATCACCTCATGCTGGCCCCACACGCCAAGATCTCTGATCTCAGGGATCAGAAGCTGAGGGAACACAACTGGCCCCAGCGCACAGGTTGCATGATTAGGCCACCTTATTCTGCCATCTCCTTTGCAAAGGAGCAAAGAGCCTCTCAGAGAAAAGATGGAGATGTGGCGGACACAGCCACTGGCACTGAAGAGAGACTCTCCAGCCCGTGAGAGGGATCCGTGAGATGAGAAATTCCTACCATTCCGTCAGTGCTAACTCAAAAACAGAAGCCATCTCTGACCGCTAAAGAGATGAAAAACTCAGAGACAGGCAGTATTCTCTAGTCACAATGAGGCTCCGTCTACTGGCTCCATCCTCTTGGAATTCACAATCAAGATGAAGAGGCTCCTAAGAAAACCCCTACCAAGCATCCATATGAACACAGAATAGTCATGACTAGGCTCTGCCATGGGCAGGTGGGATGAAGCAGATCTGGATTTAAAAAAATGAGTAGTGGGAAACTGGGTGCAATTCATTAAGTACAACAAAAATTTGTATAATATAAAATGTCAACAGGGCAAGATGTGTGGGCTATACGGGAACCCTGTAATATTTCATAATTTTTGTTTTGTGTACTTCAAATGTACAAATAACGCATAAACTCATTAAAAAAAATCTTTAAATAGGTCGGTTTAACAAAAAAAAAAAGTGCCTGAGTTTGAATGTTGGCACTGGGAGGCAGTGGTGATGGTTCAAATCACTAATTTCCTGTCTGTCATGTGGGAGACCAGGACTGCATTCTAGTCTCCAGGCTCTGGTTTGGCCCAGCCACTGCAGGTGTTTGAAAGAATGAATAAGCAAGGGCCCGGCGGCGTGGCCTAGCGGCTAAAGTCCTCACCTTGAACGCCCCGGGATCCCATATGGGTGCCGGTTCTAATCCCGGCACCTCCACTTCCCATCCAGCTCCCTGCTTGTGGCCTGGGAAAGCAGTCGAGGACGGCCCAAAGCTTTGGGACCCTGCACCCGTGTGGGAGACCCGGAAGAATTCCTGGCTCAGCACCATTGCGGCTCACTTGGGGAGTGGATCATCGGATGGAAGATCTTCCTCTCTGTCTCTCCTCCTTGCCGTATGTCTGACTTTGTAATAAACTAAATAAATCTTAAAAAAAAAAAAAATGAATAAGCAAGATGGGATCACTACGAGTGTTACTGACGGTGAGTCTTGAGCTTGTATCTGTGTATGTTACATGTTTCTCAAAATAAATCATAATAAAACTATGTATTTTCTAAGATTAAGACAGAGGTGGGCATTTAGCACAGCTGTTAAGTGATCACCTGCATTGACCTCATTCTACAGTAGGATGTCTGGTTTAAACCCCAGATGCTCCTCTTCCAAGCCAGCTTCCTGTTAATATTTACCCTGGGAAGCAGGCAATGGTTGACATACTTGGGTCCCTGCAATCCACGAAGGAGGCCTGAGTTTCAGGTTCCTGGCTTTGATCTGGTTCAGTCTAGCTGTTACAGAAATTTAGATAATAAACCAGAAGATGGAAGCTCATTCTCACATGCTCTCTCTACCTTTCAAATAGAAAAGTTAAAATAAAATGTAACAACAAGACAATAGGGCTCTGTGTGCTAGCCTAGTGGCTAAAGTCCTCGCCTTGCACGAACTGGGATCCCATATGGGCACTAGTTCTAATCCCAGCAGCCCTGCTTCCCATCCAGCTCCCTGCTTCTGGCCTTGGAAAGCAGTCAATGATGGCCCAAGACTTCGGGACCCTGCACCCAAGTGGGAGACCTGGAAGAGGCTCCAGCCTCCTGGCTTCAGATCAGCTCAGCTCCAGCCATTGCGGCCACTTGAGGAGTTAATCAGCAGATGGAAGATCTTTCTCTCTGTCTCCTCCTCTGTTTATCTGACTTTACAATAAAATAAAAGAAGTCTTTAAAAAAAAAGATAATAATCCATTAAGTGAAGCAAAACAGAACATACACATACGTACATATATATTTGCTCCTTCTGCCACAAACTCTTTAAGTCAACCACATTAATTTGAACTAAAAGTTTGACAGAATTACAAACTCTTCAGAAAAAAACTGTCCAATGGGGTTCTTTGTTTTGCTTTGCTTTTTTATTAGTTATTTGCATTGACAGGGCAGATTTACAGTGAGAAGGAGAGACAGAGATTTTCCATCCACTGGTTCACTCCCCAAGTGGCTGCAACGGCCACAGCCGAGCCCATCCAAGCCAGGAGCCAGGAGCTTCTTCCGGGTCTCCCAGGCAAGTGCAGGGTCCCAGGCTTCTGGATGTCCTCCACAGCTTTCCCAGGCCACAAGCAGGGAGCTGGATGGGAAGTGGAGCAGCTGGGATTCAAACCAGTGTCCATATGGGATCTTGACACTTGGGAGGTCAAGCATTAGCCAGTTAAGTATTGTGCTGGGCCCAAATTTTTAGTTTTCAAATGGCTTGGACTATAAAAATCTTAAGCAACTGAAAATTTTTCTCTAAAATTCTGTTCACTTAGCATTAACAGATTTCACTAATCTAGTATTATCACGTACTTTCTGAAAAATAAAGCTATCAGATAACAGTACATATTAAAGCGCAGGATTCTTAAATTTCAATGGATAATATTTTTTTAAAGTGCATTACATATCTATTGTAAAGAGATGTAATAAAATACTGAATATCAAAAAAAATAAAAAAGAAAATACTGAATATCATTTAATTTATTCAGTGGTAATCAAATGCATTACTTTATTGTGCTCAGTATTATTCAAGTAAACACATTTCTTATCTCTGCACTAGGTGATCAAAGAATACTTTACTTTGGTTGTTTATTAAGTATGATTTATTTGAAGAGAAAATTTGCATGCTTTGTCTTTTAACAAATTTGTCTGGTGAGGGTTATTGGAGGTCACCCCAATTAGGCTGCAATATCCACTGGTATGCGTGAGGACTAGGTCTGTGGCAGGCTGGCTGGGCTAGGCCACAGCACCCATCGGCTGGTGTGAGATACAGGGATGAGGTGGAATTGACCAGTCAGCTGTACAAATGACAGACCAAACCTGACCCCACAATGGCTGCTGTATACAAGAGTCAACTCTGAGGTCACCCCAGATGAGGATTCTTGGGGGTTTCCTTGACTAGACTGCTGGATTCAAATGCCTGCCACAGGGGAAAAAACACAATGTGTGTTCCGACTTTGGAGTGCATGTATCAGGACTAGGCCACCTCAGTTACTGATGCCCTAGCAGTGGACAACATGCCCAGACGCATGTGGGGGACATGACAGCCAGTTCAGCCAGGCCAGCAGGGAACATCAATCACCTCATCAGAGGATGGAAAGCAGAACAGGTTGGACAACTCCTGGTCAGTCATTCCTGCATGTTCCTGAGTTTGTGGATGCACTATGGTGGACCTGGTCAGCCATAGTGGTCCTCGCAAAGATTTCTCAACCCTGGAACACCAAAACCAACAACTTCTCAGAACTATCAAAACCATTCAGTTAACACCCTCAGAACATGATTCCCCACATAGGGTCTCTAGGATGCTATTAATGACAGTCCCCAGCCCCAGTTGCTGACGTAGTTTCATAAGTATTTAAACATTTATATTTTAATTGATGTTAATATGAGCATATTTTTCTCCTGTAATCAAACAGGATGAATCACACCATTACATCCCCCTACACTGGCCATACAGAATTAAAACTAACTCTGGGATGCTGTTTTACATTCAATTTGTAGGTAACATACGGTGATAACACATTAAATTTGGAGACCACTAACTGGAGAGAGCAGAAGGGACACTAACTCATTTAGGTATGCCTTCGGTTTTCATCACCCTCTCCCTCTAAAGCTTTGACTCATCACTTTTTTTTACTTTTCTAACTGGAATAAAATGTGGTTTTTACATTTTCCCTCTTGTTTTTAAAGTCTTTGGTCAAATCCTATAAGGTTAGATATGCGATTATATATTTTCTGGAGTTTCTAATAGCAATATCGACTGCTTCTTAAAAAAAAAAAAAGATTTGTTTATTTTTACTGCAAAGCCAGAAATACAGAGAGGAGTAAAGACAGAGAGGAAGATCTTCCATCCTCTGGATCACTCCCCAGGCAGCCGCAAAAGCCAGAGCTGAGCCAAGCCAGGAGCCAGGAGCCAGGAGCTTCTTCCGGGTCTCCCATGCGAGTGCAGGGTCCCAAGGCTTTGGGCCATCCTTGATTGCTTTCCCAGGCCACAGGTAGGGAGTTGGGTGGGAAGCGGGGTGGCCTGGATTAGAACCGGCGCCCATGTGGGATCCTGGGGCGCATTCAAGGCGAGGACTTCAGCTGCTAGGCCACGGAGCCGGGCCCCTGCTTCTTTCATACAAAAGTGTTTATAGACTAATGCTTTTTAGGTGATGCCTTATTTTTCCCCGTCATCTACTGTATGAATCAAATTTTCTCCATTCCTCTTTCTCTGTCAAATTAGAAATTACAAGGGTTAGTATTACGTTTTTAAAAGCATGTCCTAATTTAAAGGAATACATTAATAAAGTCATATTAGTAAATCCTGTCTCCTTCAATAATCAAGAACTGGGGTTAATTTTTTTTTCTGTACTTCCCAACAAATTCAAGCTACTTCTTAATATCTGTAGTAAAGTTTACATGCATAATCACAATTACTCAGTTAACTTTAGATTTTACTTAGTGTCACTGCCTAAATCTAGTTTCTACACCTGTTCTTCCCTAAGCCCTTGACTGGCCTTTTTCTATTTTCATTGTCAGAGAGGATTTAGTCTGACGCCAACCCGCTTCATTCCCTTCTAAAGGAACTTTGTCTTGCAGGGTTTTTCTTTAACCAAAATACCCAGGAAATTCACGGGACGCATGCAGGTTTGGGGCTTGTTTATTCCTGTGTAACATGTCTGTGATCCCCTCTGCGCTCAGGATCCAAGATGGGCCCAGCCAAGAGAAGCCTCTCTGGTTACTGTGTCACTTCCCTCTCGTCTGCTTTCTCCAGGAACTGTCACATGGATTTCCATCTTCATATGTTCTAAGTGATGGCTCATGATATCCACCTCATACTTTTTCCCCTGAGTTCTGAGAGACTTTTCCTATGCTAGTCTGGTACTGTGCACTATCTACTCTGCTACTTGGTCCTAACTTTTTGGCTTGTTTTTCATATGTTGTTTCTCAAATAAGGTATTATAACTTTAAGAACTCTTCTGGGACCTGGTGCAGTAGCCTTGCAGCTGAAGTCCTCACCTTGCATGCATCAGGATCCCATATGGGTGCAGGTTCATATCCCAGGAGCTCCACTTCCCTTCCAGCTCACTGTCTATGGCCTGGGAAAGCAGTCGAGGACCACCCAAAGTCTTGGGACCCTGCACCCGCATGGGAGACCAGGAAGAAGCTCCTGGCTCCTGGCTCCTGGCTCCCGGCTTCAGCTCAGCTCAGCTGTGGCCTTTGGGGCCACTTGGGGAGTGAACCAGAGGATGGAAGATCTTCCTCTCTGTCTCTTCTCTCTGTAACTCTGACTTTATAATAAAAATAAATAAATATTAAACAACAACAACAAAAAAAAGAATTCTTCTTGTCCTCTGTTTGAGTAACCCGATTTTCTCATTTTGGGAAGCTACATAACCATTTCCTCTGTTTTTTTGTTTTTTGCTTTTTATCTTAAGACAGAGATGGAGAGAGGCAACTCTCTCCTGCTGGTTCACTTGCCCAATGCCCACAATGACAGAGGCTGGGCCAGGGTGAACCCCAGGGCCATGAACTCCATGAAGGTATCCTTGGTGGCAGCATCGACCCAAGCACTGCATGGCTTCCAGAGCACATACAGCAGGAAGCGGGAATCAGAGGCTGGACTCCAACTGAGGACGAGATGCAGGCATCCCAGGGAGTATCTTAAGTGCTGTGCCAAACACCAGCACCTTAACTCTTAGGCTGAACAGCCTCTATTTCTTATACTATTTCACATTCTCTAAACTACCCAGTTTAATTTCCTGGTGATTAGTTTTTCTTGTCTAACATTTGTTTCATCTTTGTAAAGTGCATAAACACACATCAGGTCTGTAACCAAACTGCACTGATGCTTACACTGCTACATCATCAAAATCCCCAAAGTCTCAAACACATGAATGAGACCTTCCCAAGCATCAAGTAATCTTCTACGACTTTTTTAGTAGCATTTCACATTATTTCAGTAAGAAAATTAGGACACCACAATAGCTACCACTTAGTTTCTAGTGAAAAGGATTACAGGCCCTGAATACTGGGGAAATGGGGCCCAGCGCAATGCCTGAATTGGCTAAATCCTCGCCTGGTAAGCACTGGGCTCGCCTATGGCTTTGGGTCCCCTAGGCTTAGGCTCCACTTTCCTTGCAGCTTCCTGCTCTGGCCTTGGGAGAGCAGTGGAGGATAGTCGAAAGCCTTGGGACCCTGCACCCACGTGGGAGACCCAGGAGAAGCTCCTGGCTTCAGACTGGCTCAACTCCAGCAGTACTGACCACTTGGGGAGTAACCCAGCAGATGAACATCTCTGTCTCTCCTCTCGGTCAAACTGCCTTTCCAATAAAAATAACTAAAATCTTTAAAATAAGAAATACTGGGGTTATGTAGATTGTCCAAGTTTCCTATCACCTTCCTCAATGTCCTTTTTTACTGCTAACTGTACCATTTTGTCTAACAACTTCTCTTTTCTTAAAAAAAAAAAAAAAAAATCAGACTTCAGAATTCTCCTTTAGACAAGCACGGCGCCTGTCCAGTAAGCACAAGCACAGCATGATCACATGTGAAGGCAACCCAGAATGAGGATTTATTTTTGCCTCAGGGAGAAGAGCAAAGTGTATGAACAGACCAAAAGAATGAGCAGCTGATCGGGTAGCGGTTCCCATCCCCGGGCACTGGGGTGATGGGAGGCTGATACGGCTCCCCCCACTTATCTCCTCCCTTCCCCCAGGGACAAGAAGAAACAATGATCACACCCACTTTACCCTAATTGTTGATCCTTCCCACCCTGATCAACTACGTAAACATCATCCAAAATAAAATTTCCTTAAAAAAAAAAAAATGAGCAGCTGTATGCCACATAAGCAAGTGGGGAAAGAATGTGTCAAACACAAAAAACAGCTCGTGTCACAAAAAGTAAATAATAAATAGCTGATGTGCTGCAAGAAGTACAAGCAACATAGACTTGTGGCTCAAAAGAGAAATACAAGAAATGAAGATAAACAGGCAGAGAATGAACAGATTATTCAGGCAATTATTCATGTGTCAATTACCCAATAGGTACAGAAGAATTCTATAAATTATGGGAGAGCATATATTACTCAACAGCCTAATAAAAGTAGAAAGTTATTGAGGAAAAAGATTAGTAAGACAAGGATAGCTGACTTTAAATCTATTCAACACAGTATGGAATGTTCTAGGCACAGCACTAAAGGGGAGACGACATCTTCATTGAAAGGAAGGTGTCAATCTTTCTGTACTTGCAAACGATACAATTTATAGAAACCTCCAAGGAACGCACCAAAAAACTGCTGGAACTAATAAACTCAGCAAGGCTGCAAAATATAAAATCAACACGCAAAAATCGGCGTACTTCTAGTGCAGTAAGCAATGAACAATCAAAAAAAGAATTAAAAAAAGCTATTTATGATAGCATCAAGATGAATAAAATACTTGGTAATAAAATTAAGAGATGGAGGACCTCTACACTCAAAGAGTATAAAACACTCCTTAAAGAAATTAAAGATAACCTAAATAAACGGAAAGATAACCCATGTCATACTGTTAAGATGGCAGTACTATGTAAAGTAATATACCAATGTACCCTGCCAAAATTCCAATAGCAAACGTTGCCAAAATGGAAAGATTCTTTCAAAGAGTCTTATGGAATTTCAAGAAATCCTAAGCAATATACTTGGAGGACTTTTACTTCCCAGTTTCCCTGTTTCAAAGCTCACCATAAAGTTTACGAGATGAAAATCACGCTGCAATGGCAAGGACAGACATATAAATCAACGGGATGAATGGCCCAGAGATAAACTCACACCTCCAGAGAAAAGTGGTTTTCAGCAAGCGAGCCAAGAGCACCCTCCTGGCAAAGGGCAGTCTTTCCAACAAATTGTATTAGGAAAACTGGATATATAAAGAATGAAACTAGACCCTTAATCTATATCTCACATAGAAATTAAAAAAAAAAAAAAACAGATGTAAGTCAGGAGCTAAAACTACAAAACTTAGAAGAAAACAAAGCAAGTGAAAATTTACATGAGGTTGGAATCAGCACTGGTTTCTTGTCTATTGTACCAAAAGCACAGGTACATGGGCCCGGCGGCGTGGCCTAGCGGCTAAAGTCCTCGCCTTGAACGCCCCGGGATCCCATATGGGTGCCAGTTCTAATCCCGGCAGCTCCACTTCCCATCCAGCTCCCTGCTTGTGGCCTGGGAAGGCAGTCGAGGACGGCCCAATGCTTTGGGACCCTGCACCCACGTGGGAGACCCGGAAGAGGTTCCAGGTTCCCGGCATCGGATTGGCGCGCACCGGCCCGTTGTGGCTCACGTGGGGAGTGAAGCATCGGACGGAAGATCTTCCTCTCTGTCTCTCCTCCTCTCTGTATATCTGACATTGTAATAAAATAAATAAATCTTTAAAAAAAAAAAAAAAAGCACAGGCACAAAAGAGAAAAAAATTATACTTAAATTAAATGTATTATTTCAAATAACACCATTAGACAGGAAAGAAAGAAAGAAAGAAAGAAAGAAAGAAAGAAAGAAAGAAAGAACGAACTCACTCACTCACTCACTCACTCACTCACAGAACAGGAAAAAATACCTGCAAATCACAGACCTGATGAGGGACTCATAATCTAAGGAACTGCCACCCAACACAGCAAGACAACTTGAAAATGAGCAAAGGAATAAACATTTCTCCCAAGATATACAAGTGGCCAGTAAGTACATTAAAAATACACTCAACATCCATAGTCACTAGGAAAACACAAATCTAAGCCACAACAAGACACCACTCACACTTACTAGCTTGTCTGTTACAAAACAAAACAAAAAGGGGGGGGGGGAGGAATTAATGAGAATAGGGAAGAATGTAAACTGACGGTAAGAAGGTAAAACGGGGGCAGGTGACACAGCCACCCACATCACCAACTTCCTGTGCGAGTGCCAGTTTGTCTCCCGGCTGCTCCACTTCTAACCCAGCTCCCTGCCAACTGCCTGGGAAAGCAGTGGAAGAAGGTCGGGATGCTTGGGCCTCTGCCACTAGCGTGCAGGATGAACATGAAATTTCTGGATTTGGCTTTGGCTCAGCCTTGACAGTTATGGTCAACTGGGGGGGAAGGGCGGTAGGGGGAGCCAGCACATGGGAGACTTCTCTGTCTCTTCCTCTTGCTCTGTTAACTCTCAAATACATAAATAAATCTAAAAAAAAAAAAAAAAAAAAGTAAAAGATACAGCCGCTGCAGACAAGTTAAATAGTGCCTCCAAAAAAATCAAAACAAAGAATTAAATAATCTAGCAATTCTACTTGTAGGACTGTACCTACAGATGTGAAAACACACTCAATTGGATCCTTGCATGTCAATGCTCATAGCGGCATTTTTCAGACAGTCAAAAGGTAAAAACAACCAAAATTCCTTCAACAAACAGATCAACAGAATACCCACATCCAGACTGTGGAATATTCTGCTACAATAAAAGAAAATGTGGTTCTGATGCAGGTTATAACACAGACGAACCTTGAAAATATTATGTGAAATGAAAGAGGTCGCGGTTCCATTTACACACGGTGAACAGGCGAACTCACAGATGTGGAAAGCAGAAGTGGCTGGCGGGAGGAGAGGATGGGAAGTGACTGCCTCGCGGCTACAGAGCTTCTGCCTGGAGCTATGGACCACTCTGGAAACAGCTGTGGTGGTGCACAAGAATGCTAATGGGAGCAATGACATTTAAAATATACAAGTACCTAAAAATGGCTAAAATGGCAAGTTGTTACATATTGAATTATGTCTTACTCCTTACACTGCGATAAAATCCTGGTTTACCAATGATCTGAACATGAAAGAAAGAAAAAAATGTATAAAATTGTGTAAGAAAATACTGGAGAGAGGGCCTGGCACCGTGGCCTAGTGGTTAAAGTCCTCGCCTTGAACGCCCCGGGATCCCATATGGCCGCCGGTTCTAATCCCGGCGGCCCTGCTTCCCATCCAGCTCCCTGCTTGTGGCCTGGGAAAGCAGTCGAGGACGGCCCAATGTTTTGGGGCCCTCCACCTGCGTGGGAGACCTGGAGGAAGTTCCTGGCTCCTGGCTTCAGCTCAGCGCAGCACCGGCTGTTGTGGCTGCCTGGGGAGTGAATCACTGGACAGAAGATCTTCCTCTCTGCATATCTGACTTTGTAATAAAAATAAATAAATCTTTTAAGAAATATATATTGGAGAGGTTTTTTGTTTTTTTGCTTTTTTTGTTGTTGTACCCTCCCCTACCTCCCCAGAATGGGAAGATCTTTTGAGGCTATAGCACAAGAACCTGAAAAAGAGAAGCTCAATAAGTGTCAGAAAAATTTAAATTTTGCAGGGCCAGTGTGGTTGTGTATCCGCTTAAACCACCACCTGCAAGGCCAGCATCCCACAGGGCGTGGGTTCGAGCTCCAGCTGCTCCACTCCAGTCCAGGTCCCTGCTAATGCAAATCTGCAGCCGGCTGAGTGGCCCACATCCCAGGGCTCCTGCACCCCTGCTGGGGGGCCCAGCTGAAGCTCCCAGCTCCAGCCTGCCACGGCCTTTGTGCCCATTCAGGAAGTGAACCAGCAGATAAAAGCTCTGTGTAACTTTGCCTTTCAAATAAATTAAATCCTTCTTAAAATTTTTAAATTTTTGACATCAGAAACACTACAAACCAAGTTCAAAAGTAAACATTTGCAATAAGAATTCTTACACGCTTTAAGAGGCAATACAAAAAACTAAAGTAACTGCAGACTATTTCTCAAAAGGGGGCTGGAGCTCACCCTGGCAGCCGACACCAGTCAAGGTGCCTGTACCAAGCACTGAAATGCCTGGGTGGCGTGTCACCTCCTGGTACTGTGCACACTGGGAAGCAACGTCCCCTTAGCTCAGTCCCAACCGTAACAGGCCTCTGGAGGGTGAACCCAGGATAGAAGCATGTGCGTGCGTACTGTTTGCCTCACTGCCTCTCAAAATACACACAGGAAATTCAAGGTACGAATGCAGGTATTTGTTTCATGACGGCAGGACAGACATGGCAGGAGAAAAACAGGCAGGCAGGCAAACTGGCTAGTTCACACAGGCTACAAATGCGGGAAAAGAGAAGGGGACCTAATTTTTCCCTACGCAACCTTCCTTCTATTTAATTTTTACTGTTTCATATAATCCTAACCAAATGATTTACGTATTAAAATACAGCTTCTGAAATTAAGTCCTAGATTCCTGCCTGGATCTGCTATTCAACTAGACTTTTCTTGAAAAACTTTTCTCAAGTTGCGACTACCTGTAAGATAATCCACGGAGGACATGCCTAACACACAGCAACAGCAAGATGAGCTGCTCTGGGCCCAGCGGCGTGGCCTAGCGGCTGAAGTCCTCACCTTGAACGCCCCGGGATCCCAGATGAGCACCGGTTCTAATCCCGGCACCTCCACTTCCCATCCAGCTCCCTGCTTATGGCCTGGAAAAGCAGTCGAGGACGGGCCAAAGCTTTGGGAGCCTGCACCCGCGTGGAAGACCCGGAAGAGGTTCCTGGTTCCCGGCTTCGGATTGGCACAGCACCAGCCGTTGCGCTCACTTGGGGAGTGAATCATCGGACGGAAGATCTTCGTCTCTGTCTCTCCTCCTCTGTGTATATCTCACTTTCTAATAAAAATAAATAAATCTTTTTTTTAAAAAAAAAGATGAGCTTCTCTAAGACCTCCTTCCCTAAAGGTGAGAGCCTTTCAAAGAAGGTGTGACACAGGGACAGGCGTGTTAAGGGCCACAAACAAGCCTGAACATACAGAAATCATGGGCTTCCCAAGCACAAAATATACTTGCCACTTCAGTGCTCCTTAGGCAGCACAGTGGCTCACAGGCTCATCCTCCAGCTTGCAGCGCCAGCATCTCTTATGGGCTGCAGGTGGTGTCCCAGCTGCTGGACTTGCCCGCTAGTTCCCTGCTTGCACCCACTTAGGAGACCCGGAGGGAGCCCCTGGCTCCTGGCCCCCAGTCAGTTCAGCTCCAGAAGATACTGCTCTCTCTTTCTGTAAATCCACCTTTCCAATAAAAATAAATAAATCTTTTAAAAAGCAGTATCTTTTTATAAGCAATATGCACATTTGATTAATAAAAAGAAAATAAATAATTCCATCATATAATTTAGGATTCACTTAGGAACCTAAAGTATGAAGAAACTTAGCCGCATTCTCCCTTTAGGATTATCTTAAAGCTCTAATTTTTTTCTCATAAAATCAATAGATTACACTTTTCTGATTTCCTAAATTCTTATTTGCTACTCCAATACAAGAACATAAAATTTTCTGTATGCTACATACAGAACAAAGTGAGGTACTGCATACTGCAACAGTATTTGATTACCACACCTGCGCAATGATATTTAAGCTACAGTGATAGTTTTTTTTTCCTAAATTTTTTGAAAGATCCAAACGCAAGTTTATGTTTAAAATGTAGCTTCACTTGTTAAAATACAAATCCAGCCTGTAGCCGGGCTGTGTGCCTGCCTAGGGGAGGAGTGCCCATGGGTGGGCCTTTAGGACAACTGCCTGGAGGCTTTTCTAACCAGCACAGGTACGCACAGCTAAGCACACTGGCTCCTTGGGGGGAAAAAGACACTCAGCGGCTTCCAGGACCACCCAATCGTGGAAGTTATTGGTATTATTATTATGTTTTGACCCGCACAGGTGCCTGTAGCCAGGCCACGTGGCTCGCTGCTGAGGGAACCTGGTGGGGCCCAGCCAAAGGCACTGGGTGAAGCCCCTCAGACCGCCCTGCAGAGCACCCTCACAGTTTAAAGGGTCTTGATTTACAGGGCGACAATGGGATTGCACAGGTGGTAGTGAGAGACGACCTGTGGTTTTTATGCCCAGCTTAGGAATTACAGCTGAGGGACTTCCACGGGCAAGTCCATAACGTGTGTGTAAGTAGGGGACTGACAGCAAATTGGCTTGGAGGGAGAACAAGAACACATTTGGTGCTGTAGCAACAGGAGAACAGAACTGGACAACTACCCCAAATAAACAAGGACAGCACAAAATCTAGGTGAATGGAGCCAATGGACATTGGAAGGGTGGTATCATCCTCAGATTGGTGAAACTGGTGGCATTCCAGAACTATCCAAACCACTTGGACAGAACCCTTGGAATATGCACACACAGAGACTCTGGGTTGATGTGAGGTGACGGTTCCCCATCCCTGGGTTCTGGGACATGTGGAAACTCATGAGTGGTTCCCCCTTTGTCTCTCCCCTTCCCCAGAAACAAGAACAAGAAATAGCAAATTTGAAAACAATGAATACACCCAATTTTCCCTAAACCTCAATCCATCCCACCTGATCTACCATGTAATCATTAAAATAAAATTTATCTTAAATATATACATATATATGTGTATGTATATATATGAATCCAATCAGAAGCAACTCCCACTGTCAAGGAGAAACTATAATTTTCTAACTTTGCCCCCTGTTCCTTTAGTAGGGACAGAGGGCACAAAGTGTGGAAGCCATTTAGTCTTACTTCAATCCACTAAAAGAATTCCTGGAAGCAGTGTAAAATAAACTAAAAGGAATTGATAGCTTTCAGAGTACAAATGTTCAAATAAAGAGAAAGGAGAAAAAACATACAGTATGATGTGTTCTCAGAGGAATGAAAGTAGTTTCAAATAAGCTTATAAATGATCAGTGTCATGAACCAAGTGGAACTTACAGAACAAAGGCACCTTAAATTGGATATACAGGAATTCAAAAGGAATCAGAAGAATACATTGAAAAAAAAACATGAACCAGTGATAATACTGCAATGAAAAATGACACCAGAGCATTCCGTTTCTTGACCAGGACTCCTTACCCTGAGAATCACCAACTACAATGTCTTTTTTTCCGGGGGTGGTGGGGAGGGGTCTTGAGAGTTCACAGAAATTCTATGCTAAATTTACCACACACGTAGATATATACACATTTCATCTTAAAGATGTCAAAAGCCATCCATGATATTTAAAAGTATTTTAGTGCCGCAAAACAACTTTTTCAGCCATTTTTACTTCTGTATAGTATATCAGAAGACGTTAGGGGCCAGTGTCCTGCTGTGGTGGGTCTAATCGCCTCCCCTTAACACTGGTATCCCATACAGGCACCAGTTCCTATCCTAGCTGTTCCATTTCTGACCAATTCCCTGCTAATGGCCTGGGAAAAGAAAGGGAGGTGTACCAAATGCGTGGACTTCTGCCACCTATGTGGGAAAGTCAGATGAAGCCCCTAGCTCCTGGCCTCAGGGTGGCCCAAGGCTGGCCACTGCAAACAACTGCGGGCGGACCAGCATTAGAAAAATGCTTCTCACTTTGTCTCTCATCTCTCTACAACCCTTTCAAAATACACAGAATCTTTAAAATAAATGTTAAAATATCATACCTTTAAAAACATTACACTCATAACTTTTTTTTGAAGATTTATTTGACTGACCCAGCTGCGTGACCCAGTGGCTAAAGTCCTTGGCCTTGCATACGTCCAGGATCCCATATGGACGACAGTTCTAATCCCAGCGGCCCTGGCTCACATTCAGCTCCCTGCTTGTGGCCTGGGAAAGCAATCGATGATGGCCGAAAGCCTTGGGACCCTGCACCCGTGTGGGGAGCTGGAAGAGGCTTCAGGCTCCTGGCTTCAGATCGGCTTAGCTCTGGCCATTGCAGCCACGTGAGGAGTGAACCATCAGAAGGAAGATCTTCCTCTCTGTCTCTCCTCCTCTCTGTATAGCTCACTTTCTAATAAAAATAAAAACAATTCTTTAAAAAAAAATTTATTTGAAAGGCAAAGTTCAAGAGAGAGACAGAGAGACAGAGAGAGAGAGACAGAGAGACAGAGATCTTCCAAATGTATGCTATGGCCAGTGCTGGGTTGATCCAAAGTCAGGGGCTAGCAGCTTTTCCCTGTCTCTTGTGTGGGTGCAAGTGCCCAAGGTTTCGGGCCATCCTCTGTTGCTTTTCCAGACACATTAGCAGGAAGCTGGACTAGAAGTAAAGCCTGCGATGGTGTGGAATGTCAATGTCACCACCTGCTCCACCAGAACAGCAGCCCTGTTCTGGTTAAATTCTTAACAGAAATTATCTTCTACCTTGCAGAGCTGTTGTCTAAAGTAAGTGCTAAGAATAAGTGTGCACACAGCGTTGCAGCGAAGTGGGTAAGGCCAGCAGCACCGTTTTGAGTCCCAGCTGCTCCACTTCTGATCCAGTGCCCTGCCAATGTGCCTGAGAAAGCAGCAGAAGATGGCCCAAGTCCTTGAGCCCCAGAACCCACAGAAAAGATCTAGAAGAAACTCTAAGACCCGGTTTACAGCCTGGCCCAGCCACAGCCATTGTGACCATCTGAGAAGTGAACCAGCAGAAGGAAGATCTCTGTCTCTCTTTCTCTGTTTCTGTCATTCAAATAAATAAATCTTAAAAAAAAAAATTTAAAATAAATAGAAAGGGCCAGCCTTTGTGGCATCACAGGTTAGTTTGCTGCCTAGGACACTGGGGTCACATCCAGCTCCCTGCTAGTACACCTGGGAAGGCAGCAAGAACGGCTCACATGCTTGGACCCTGACACTCACTTGGGAGACCCGGGTGGAATTCTAGCTCCTGGCTTCAACCTCACTCAGCCCTAGTTGCACAGAGAATGGAAGGTCAATCGATCTCTCTCCAACCCCTTCAAATAAAATAAATAAATCTTAAAAAAAATGAAAGAAAAAATTCAGTATTCTGCTCAGGAGTTAGAATATATTCTTAAATGTTAGCCTGCTGAACTGTAGCTCTTCCTCAGTCATCAGCTGCTGTGTCTTCATATTTACAAGCTACACTGATTATAATCTATATGCTAATTTATTAGTTTGAATATTACTTAAATATTCTGACTCCAATAATCTTCCAAAAATAATAATTTTAATGGAACACACAGTGGATCAAAAACGAAAGGAGGTATGTAGAAAATCTAGATTAAGAACTCCCAAAGTAAACAAATCACACACTCACATATATATATGTATACATGCACATGAACATGCTTGAGAAATGGAAAATACACTTACATGAACTGTAATTTGGTTTGCCTAACTCTACCCGCCTATATCTCTGGTTTAGCTGGGCTATTCTGAGGGCCAAAAGAAGAAAATAAGGACAGTGAACAAAACAACAACCGCAGAGCCAGAGGCAGGATTCACCTGGAGCGTCATGACCCAGAAGAGCTTTGAAGATTCTAACGGGCCAGGGCTGTGGCATGTGGCGTGGGCAGCCTACATGGGCACTAGTGCAAGTCTCAGCTGCTCCACTTCCATTTCAACACCTGGGAAGGCAGTGGAAGATGGCCCAAGTGCTTGGTCCGCTGCACTCCCACGGCAGACCCAGAAGAAACCACTTGCTCCTGGCTTCTCACCAGGCAGCTCCACACTGTGGCCACTTGTGGAGTAAACTGGAGTTCAGATTCAGAGGTTCACAAACCCCTCCCAACCCCTACCCATGGATCCTAGAAGCTGTTTTAAAGGCCTCAAGTCCCCAAATGATCTTACCTATTCTAACACATTCTATTCCTTCTTCACAGTTAAAATTGATTCCCTCCGTTAAGACTTATCTCAAGTGGATCACAGAAAGAAACTATGTCACGTTAGTAAATTAGGGCACTGCTGAAATGAGAACCAGAGAACTGGACTAGGTCACAGCTAGTGGACACTGGAACACTATATAAGCCAAGAGCATGCCTCGGACTAGCGTCAGCTGTAAATGAGGAGTTTGAAGGGGCTGACCATGGAAAACAGAAGCAGGGTTTAGCAAACTGGGCACACACATGGTTCAGGCCCAATCAGAAGATGAGAAACAAAGAAAAATGGGGCCACCCTCAAGGTGTCAGTGAGTTATGACACAATTTGATACCAGATGGAATAAAAAGCATATTAACTTCACTAAGGTTGACTAGAGAGTCTAGCCTGGAAGATGTATACCAGATCCCTATGCCACCACATAAACTAGTCAGTAGTAAGGTTGGGCGGCCCGTAGGCAAGGGAAGCGGGTCAGTAAGATTTGGTTTCGTTTGCTTGTTTGTTTGATGTGTTTATTTGAAAGGCAGAGTTACAGACAAAGACAGGCAGAGAGCTTCCTTCTGCTGGCTCACTCCCCAGATGGCTTCAATGGCCAAACCCTGGAACTTCACTCAGGGATCCCACATGAGTGGCAGGGGTACAAGCACCCAGGGTATCTCTCACTTTCTTCCCAGACATATGAGCAGGGAGCTGGATCAAAAACAGAGCAACAAGACTCAAACCAGCACCCACATGGGCTGCCTGCATCACACTGGCAGCTTAACCCACTACGTCACAACAGCAGTGCTGAGTAAAATAACTTTGATTCGCATGTAAAACTGGTACCCCACCACAACTACAGTTGAGCATCTCTTATCCAGAATGCATTTTGGACCATATACATTTCAGATTTTGGATTTTTCTTTAGACTTTTGCATACAGAACTCAAATTTAAACATAAAAATATTTACAGTTCATAAATACAGTGATTTTTGTACAACACCTTTAGAGTGCCTGCATTTGGACTGCCACCCATGTTAAGAGGTGAGGTAAGGAATTTTCTACCATTGTATCACGTCAGTGCTTAAAAAGTTTGATTCTGGGGCATTTTGGATTTTCAGATTAAGCATACTTAACCATAAAAAAGAGTGTCCTTGGGCCCGGTGGCGTGGCCTAGCGGCTAAAGTCCTCGCCTTGAAAGCCCCGGGATCCCATATGGGCGCCGGTTCTAGTCCTGGCAGCTCCACTTCCCATCCAGCTCCCTGCTTGTGGCCTGGGAAAGCAGTTGAAGACGGCCCAAAGATTTGGGACCCTGCACCCGCGTGGGAAACCAGGAAGAGGTTCCAGGTTCCAGGCTTCGGATTGGCGCGCATCGGCACATTGCGGCTCACTTGGGGAGTGAATCATTGGACAGAAGAACTTCCTCTCTGTCTCTCCTCCTCTGTGTATATCTGGCTGTAATAAAATGAATAAATCTTTAAAAAAAAAGAGTGCCCTTGATATCTGACCTCTAAAAATCAACTGAAAAATTACAAAATTTGCTGATTTAGGCCTATAAGCCCCAGGGATGAGGGGGTCTGGTGGGGCCTGGGCCACCTGGCCTGGGTCCTCGGCCCACCTGCACAGGGTCCATAAGACCCAGGCCAGAGGTCTGACAAGGCCCAGACTGCAGAGCCCGTGTCCTCTGGCCCACTTGCAAGAACTCATCCTCCTCAGTGGAAAAGACGGAGCAGTGGACAGCAGGCCCAGATGCACATGGAGGATATGGCAGCCCACTGGGGCCTGCAGAGGACATCTGGTGCCAGAGGAAGAACAGAGCAAATTGGACAACCACCCCAGGCAAACGATGACAGCACAAATCTGGGTGAATGGAGACGGACACTGGACTGGCGAGATGGACAGCATTTGAGAACTCTCAAAAGCACCTGGGCAGAACCCTCAGCACATGCGCCATACTGGGACCCTGGGTTGATACTGGGTGGCCGTTCCCCAGCCCTGGGTGTTGGGCTGGTTGGGAGGCTGGGTGTGGCTTCTCCCCTCCTCTCTCCCCTTCCCCCAGAAACAGGAAGAAGAAAAAATACAAACCTTGGAACTAATGATCACACCCACTTCTCCCTACCCCTCAAACCTTCCCACCCTGATCAACTATGAAAACATCATTAAAAATTAAAATAAAGAATTAAAAAACTGCTAACAATAATTAAGCTGCAAATGTCTAAGAAAAATAATCAATTAGGAAGTCCATGGTTCATAAACCTTAACAAATCAAAATTCTTCCTGAACCACCACTTACTAGAAACAACCCCATGACTTGACCTGAGCCATTTCCTTAGTTTTCTTCCTTTCCCCGAAAAGCTTACAAAACTCCATCCCTTTTCCTTTCCTCTGCCCGATTCGGTCAGCAGTCAGTGGTGACTGAAGGAGAGGCAGAAACGCATCAGAAACACTGCTCAAAAAGCCAGACTTGACTTCAGACTATGGTCACGTAAACACTGTGAATCCAACCAAATTTTCCAGAAACCTAACTTCTGCCAATTAACACCCTTTCAAGGCCAATTCCTGCAGACGGGCTCTTGATCCTACGGGCTATTGATTTCTGGCTCTAAAACTCATTCCTTCTATGTATTTCTCCAGCCTCTACCTTCTCTTTTGTGGCTCACCCTCACAATCACATAAACGTATCAAGTTGCACTTTTCTTTTGAGGAAGTCATTCATTCAACAAACACTTCCGGAGTGCTTAGCAACTGCTCGATCCTAGGCGCAGTCCAGGCAAGCATCGGCCTGGCCTTCCTGAAGCCCCGATGAGGCAGACGAGATAAACTGGGACTTTCAGAGTCTGCTAGACGGCAACCCCACAACTTACTCCTAAGAAATCTGTTAGCTGAAATCATGTTATAAAAACAACTGCTTTCGGAAGAGATCAAAGGAGTCAGGGGCCAGTTGTAGATTCAAAATAGTAAGTGTATTCTTGCAAGGATTCCAATTAGGCATACATAAAGCAGAAGTCTTACACCACTAAACTCTTAGCTGTATGCAGTTTTTGCTCAACAGCAACCCTTTTCTTGCCCTAGGCCTAGCAGTATTACCAAAAAGCAGCACACCTCTTCACAGACATTACCCACTGCTGAGGTAACAGAGCAGAAAGCCCATTTAATCGTGCTTTCCGACTCGAGCAGTGATCCTTTCAATAGCGGTTTTCTTAATGCAATTTGTGTTCCTGAAATAATCTGCTGCTGAATCATGGCCAATTCCCCCCATGAGAGGGGAAGTCATGGAAATGCTGTAAACTTAATGGGGTTCAGACCCAGCACTGCACTGTTGGGAAGGCCCTCCCCACTCCACCCCAAAAGAAGTGAGACTTCAAGAGTGAGTAGAAGGTCAACCCATCTGGACAGTAAGTAGCTGGACTCTATGTTTGGTATATGTTTGCAAGGAAAGAATCTTGATTGAATTTGAACTGTAATACTGCACCAAGGTGGAGGAATCCACCAGGGGGGAGGGGCGTGGGGAGGGGTGGGGAGATTCCCAGAGCCTATGAAACTGTCACATAATGCATAATAATTAATAAAAAATAAATAAATAAAGCGCAGAAATCCCAAGATGGGAAAAAAAAAAAAAAAGAGTGAGTAGAAGGTAATTAAGCTGAGGGGAACGAAAGAGGGGAAAATACACAAACCAAAACACACACACACCCCTACACACCTACCTGCCTACCTATAAAGGCCCTAAGGGCAGACTAGGCAGGCCCATTTCCATCAGGTGGAACACACAGCAAAGGGGAAGCAGGCGGCCGCTGACACCCGTGGGCCTCGTCAGCCACCAGATGTAGATTACCTACTTCTCCACTCCTCCGCCTTCCAGTCGGGCCTCTGGTAGAGTGTGCCACGCTGGCTTGCTGGTACTCCACCCCACCCGTCTGCTCCACTCCAAGCATCCCCCTTCTGGAATCCATTGAAACGGCTCTCTTGAAGGCTGACTTCCTGGTTGTTCCAGTCAACAGTCATTTCAGTCTTGCCATGATTTGTCCTCTGTGCGTGCAGCACCTGGCCCTGCTGCCCACACCCCCTACCGTGACCATCCCTTCGCTCCCCGTCCCCATGGCTATTCCTCTCTGATCTTGGAAGCTCCTCCTCTCTACCCATCCTCTTAAACGTTGCTGACTCCGCCATTTCCAAATCCCCTGGTGTCTTCCCTGAAGCAAGCACCTTATTCAGGTCTAAGACCTCAAAATGTCAACAGCCTTCTCATGATTTCCACAATTATATTTAACACCTCAGGCCTCTGTCTCTCTTGAACTCCAAGTGTATATTCAACTCTCTCCATTTCAGTGTGTTACAAGTAGCCCAAACTGAACTGCAGAGCTTCAAAACCGAGAGCATCTACTTCTGGAACATTCTGCATCTATACTTCCCTCCCACCCCACCTACCTCAGGAGTGTGTCACTTCTCACAGTGTTCGCCCACAGATGACCTCCCTGTCTAAGCACAGCCCCATGCGAACCGCCAGAACAATCCTGCTAAGTCAGTGAGACCACAGCACTTCCAGGCCTGGAAAGCCTCAAGCAGTCTCTAGTCACTATTCCAGTTCCTTAGTCCATTCGGCCTTATCATCCAGCTCCCCAACTTCACAGCAGACAGGAAGAGGGGCCATTCTGCTGGTAGCTCTCAGGATTCTGAACTGTGCCCTGTGCACACAAACGTTCCCACCCTTTCAGTTCTCTTGGCCAGGCCAAGCTCTCCTTGAAGAGATGGGCAAAGCCCCTGCTTCCTCCAGAATCTTCAGCAGAAGCCATGGGCACCCCTCTGCAGAAACACAAGAGTTCCAGGTAGCTACTCCTAAGCACACACTGTTTTACACAAGCTTTTCACTGATCAAAACTTCATTTCCTTGTGTGCATACTACTCCCTACTAGGTCGAATCTGAGCCAGGACAACACCTTCAGTTAGGAACCCTCAGAGCCAAAAAATGGCATATGTCAGATACGTTATGAGAACAAATGAAAACCTGGAATTGTGGGTCGGTGCTCTGGCGTAGTATGCTAAGCCTCCACCTGCAACATCACATTCCCATACAGCTCCCTGCTGACAGCCTAGGTCTCTGAGCCCCTGAGCCCACGTGGAGACCCAAAAGTTGCTACCCTGGCTTCCGACTGACACATTTCCAGTCATCTGCGGAATGAACCAGTAGTTCTGTGTCTGTCTCTTTCTAACTCTGCCTTTGAAATAAAAATTAGTAAGTTTTTAAAAACGAATTTTGAATGAGGTCCTTCTGGGAACAGAGTCCTAGAATGTGAGACCAGCAGTCCGTCAAGGGCATTCTCAAAGCAAGGCCCGAAGCCGGAGCAAGAGCTGCCGTGGCACAGGTAGGCAGGAGGCACCTGCGGGCCACAGAGAGGCCTGAGAGCTGCAAGAAAACAGCAAGCACCAACTCTTCCCCACCTGCTTTCCAAACTGTACCGCCAGTGCGTCCGTCTCACAGGAACCAGCACCTTGTGCTTTCACAAAGCAACAATACAGCAGGAAGCAACCAAGTAAACCACAGGGCTCCTGGGTGTGAGGCCACAGGGTGGGTTCCTCAGCTCCCTGAAACTCGATGCTAAATGCTCAAGGATCCAAGTGTGGGCACCTCTCTGGCAAGAAGAATCATAATTTTCCTTGAATTCTACAGGATATCACCAACAAACCCTACTGACCAAAACGTTAACCTGATCTCAGCTGCGTGCACCTTTCTCACATCTGTTTTTACATGTATCAGTGGTACTGTGAGCAGCTACGGTCACTGTTAGAGCAAACGTACCCAGAGAAGATGCAGCTGGCACTCTCTCACACGGAATCCACCACAACATGGCATTCTCACACACAATCTACTAGAACATGGCACTCTCTCACACGGAATCCACCAGAACACGGCATTCCCTTACACGGAATCTACTAGAACATGGCACTCTCTCCCATGGAATCTACCAGAACACGGCACTCTCTCAGAATCCTATCAGAACACAGCACTCTCTCACACAGAATCTACTAGAACATGGCACTCTCTCACACGGAATCTACCAGAACACGGCACTCTCTCAGAATCCTACCAGAACACAGCACTCTCTCACACAGAATCTACTAGAACATGGCACTCTCTCACACGGAATCTACCAGAACATGGCATTCTCTCAAATGGAATTCTACCAGAACATGGCACTCTCTCACACGGAATCCACCAGAACACAGAACTCTCCCAGAATCCTGGTAGAACATGACACTCTCTCACACGCACTCTCCTGCTCAAGAGAAAAACACTACATTCCAACATTAACTACAGGAGACATTTTATTGTTATCTACTTAAATAAAATGGGATGGGCCTGGCACAGCAGCCTAGTGGCTAAAGTCCTCGCTTTCACGTTCCCAGGATCCTGTCCCAACAGCCCCGCTTCCCATCCAGCTCCCTGCTTGTGGTCTGGGAAAGCAGTCGAGGACGGCCGAAAGCCTTGGGACCCTTCACCCACGTGGGAGACCTGGAAGAGGCTCCTGGCTGCGGACTGGTGCAGCTCCAACCGTTGCGGCCACTTGGGTAGTGATCAGTGAATGCAAGATCTTTCTGCCTCTTTTCTGTAAATCTGACTTTCCAATCAAACAAATAAATCTTTTAAAAAAAAGGGGGGGGGGGCCAGGATCATCCCAACTCACAGGAAAGCTTTCTTTTCTCCTACTCTCTGCAGTATCAAAGTGGCATTTAACGAACCCATTTCATCTCACTAATATGCTCATGATTAGACAGTAGGGAATAAGCAGCTGCAGCCCCTTAAAGCAGATTAATAAGTCCTCTAAACTAAAATGTTAAAAAAAAAAAAAAAAGCTGGTCAGAGAGTTCATGCTACAGAATCAGTTCATCTGCGGTTAAAAGATCATGCCGAAGGGACAGGCAAGCGGGCACCGGACACAATGACACCTGCCAGGGTGATTGGTTCAATGTTTTAACTTGACTGGTACTTGCACGAGTGTGAAGGTTGTTGCTACTCATAGGTAAAACCCTGTGACTTATTACATTAGAAAACATGCCTTGGTAACCAAAAAAAAAAAAAAGTTAAAAACAATACTCTTGTCACCGAAGCCTCCCTCCCTTCCGGGAAGGTGACCCACACCCCACACTTTGGGCCCCTGACAGCCTGTGAGGACCTGAAGGCTGGGTGTGCCCCAGATGGGAGGCTAGGGCAGGCCAGCTCAGACAGGTCCCGCGGACACCAGCCTGAGCCCGCGACAAGGTGTCCACGCACGCACGGGGCGCTGGGGCCACCTCCACGCTGCAGCCGGAGCTGCGACCCGGCACCCATCTCACTTCTCTCACTTCTCCGCCACGCAGGTCTCCCGGGAACCCGCACCCAGGTCCCCCTCTCCCGGGGACCCGCCACCAGGCCCCCTCTCCCGGGGACCCGCACCCAGGCACCCCTCTCCCGGGGACCCGCACCCAGGCACCCCTCTCCCAGGGACCCGCCACCAGGCCCCCTCTCCCGGGGACCCGCACCCCAAGTCTCGTCTCCCGGGGACCCGCACCCAGGCCCCTCTCCCGGGGACCCGCCACCAGGCCCCCTCTCCCGGGGACCCGCACCCCAAGTCTCGTCTCCCGGGGACCCGCACCCAGGCCCCTCTCCCGGGGACCCACACCCAGGTCCCCTCACACCGGCTCCCCGCCGGCCTCCCCACGCCCGGCAGCGTCACGCTAGGACGCCACCCGCTCCCGCCACCAGGCGCCGCTGCGATGCCGCCTTCCAGAACGACCTCCGCGCTTGCGCCCACGACCAGACCGCGGCTCTAAATCTTTTTTTTTTTCCAAAAGGGGCAAGCAAGCGGTCGGCGCAGGCGCGCCCCTGACGCGGCCCGCGCTCCGCCACTTCCGCCCTGAGCGGGAGGCGGGGGAGGCAGGCGGGAGTCGGCGGGCGCGAGCCCAGGTCCTCGGAGGACGCCGGCCGCCGCGCGGTCCCGCAACTCACCAAGTACAGCGGCTGCCAGCGACACTGGGCATCCAACTCCTCGAACTCCCGCTCGATGGTGGCGGACATGGCGGCGGGCGCGAGCGGAGCCTCCGCCGGCCGAGAGGCTCGGGCCCCGCACGATCCGGGCAGCGCGCTGCCGGCGCCGCGCATGCGCGCGCCGCGCCCCGCCCCGCCCCCCGCGCCGGCCCGGCCGCCCGGCCTAGGGAAAGTACCTGAGGCGTCGGACGTCAGCGCGCCGGCCCTGCGCGCGCGCGGGGTCGCCGGGTTGCGGGGCGGGGCCCAGGTGCGAGGGGGCGGGGCCAAGGGCACGGGGCGGGGCCAGAGGGAAGGGCGGCCGAGTGGGGGACGCGCTCTACCTCACGTGTCCCACTTCTCTTTTTAAGTTTTGGACCCCTTTTTTTTTTTTTTTTTTTTTTTTTAGCACACCGTCTTCACTTTAAACATCTAGGCCAGTTTATCGGCTTGTGGCCAAATTTAGGAACACATTTTTCAGTGCTGATGTCCTGTGCGAATAGCTCACCGTCCTCTTCCTGAGAAACGACAGGAGTTAAGTTTGTGCCACCCACTGTTGAAATTTCATGTTGGCTAACCAAATGAACTTCATTCAGTTCTTCAGCCACATTCCCAGGCCCGTTCGCAGGGAGCTGCGTCGAAGTGGAGCAGCTGGGACGCGAACCGGTGACCGTATGGGATGCTGGCGGCAGCTTTAATGTCTAAGCCACAGTCCCACTCCGGGGATGGAAATACTTCTTGGAAGCTGAATAAAGAGAAACAGAAGACTGAAGGAGCTAGAGGAAAAAAAAAATACCAAAAAATTAAAGAATCAGCAAGATTTTTCCACAGATACTGTATTTTAAGGTTGCATGAAAGCTTCCTGGAAGGAGCGCCATGAAATTCCGTCATGGAGACTGGCTAGATGAGAGGAATGGTAATCTCCCAGGACATCCTGGCATCCGTCGTCCCTAGGACTGTTCTGTGCCACCAAGGAGAAGCCATTTGCCTTAACACCACAGTTGGCACTGTGGGGTGTTACCTGACAGGTGGCGTGTCTGCTGTGGAAGCCATGGGTTTTTGTCACCCCGTTTTCACCAACCTGAGGGACTCACTTGTCAGCCCTCCCTAGTGGCGGGAGCTCTACTTGCTCCTTGCTTCTCTGGTCCTTTTTTTCTCTAAGATTTCTTTACTGAGGCGAGTGTGGTGACGCGGCTTGTTAAGCTGCGGCAGGGGATGCGTGGGTCGGAATTGCTGCTGTGAGTCCCCCCATACCTCAGTGGAACATCCTGATCATGTGCCTGGGGCGGGGGCAAGCATTGAGGCTATGGTGCAAGCATTGAGGCCCTGCCATCTACATACAAGACCAAGGAGGAGTTCCTGGCTCCTGGCTTTGGCCTGGGCCAGTCCCAGTTATAAATGGTGACAAAGCAAGTGAGGTCTGTTTTCTGGATCTCCTCCTAAACAGCTGCAACATGAGCATGCATCGGGTCTTTACCAGCTGACAGGTGTCTTGCGTTGTGGGCGAGGGGAGCGAAGATGACTCACTGCAGGATGCAGGGCTCCCACCTCAATCCCAGAGTACCTCTGGAGGCCCCGTGGAGCCCAGCAGCCACTGGTCCCCGGTGTTGTCTTAGGCAGCCAGTTCACGGTCACATGCTTGGAAGCCACTCTCAGCCGCTGTGTGGTCCCTCCTGCCCACCTGTGACGCTCACCTATCATCCCCTGGAACCTGAGAGGGGGAGGTATTGCATTGCTGTGTAACCACTCCCCTCACAAACCCCAATAAAGGCCCTGATAGGGAGGGGCTCGCTCTCTTGGTCACGTGCTTCCATCGCTCTGGCACTCTGACTCTAGGTCTCCCCAGTACCTGCTTGCTCTCTGGCTTCGCGTGGACAGACTCTGAGGACAGGTGGCCCCTGAGCACGGCCCCTGTGTGTCTGTATTCCTCACCCTCTGTTCACTGCTTAAATGGGACACTAAAGATGTTAATGCTAAGATGCTTTGGGTTTATTTTCAAGATTTTCAGGAGAGGTGAGGCCTAGCAGTAACGGAATGTGGGCAGAGAAGGCAGGGAAATGCGAATGTCTGTAGCCTTGTAAGTCTGTCCTGGCTGTTCGCTGTGTGTCTCTTAGATTCATATCGCTGGGGAAGCTGGGACACAGGTCTTCAGTGTAACAGACGGACATCAGGATAGTGACCATCTGTTCCTCTTGGGGTCTCAGTTCCGACTGGCTTGCCACATGGACTTGTCATTTGCTGCTGGCTGTAGGACTCCAGCTGCAACATTTCCAACCCAGCTCCCCAGCGACGCAGCAGGAGGGCAACAGAAGTTGGCCCAGGTGGGTTCCTATGCCCACATGGGGGATCCAGAGGAAGTTCCTGACTCCTGGCTTAAGACTGGCTCAGTTCTAGCATTGTTGCCTTTGAACCAGCAGAGGCAAGATCTCTCTGTCTCTCCCTCTCCATAACTTTTTTTTTTCAAATAAAAATAAATCTTTTTTTTTAAGATTTTTTTTTATTATTATTATTATTAGAAAGCCGGATATACAGAGAGGACGAGAGACAGAGAGGAAGATCTTCCGTCTGATGTTTCACTCCCCAAGTGAGCCGCAACAGGCCGGTGCTGCGCCAATCCGATGCCGGGAACCAGGAACCTCTTCCGGGTCTCCCACGCGGGTGCAGGGTCCCAAAGCCTTGGGCCGTCCTCTCCTGCTTTCCCAGGCCACAGGCAGGGAGCTGGATGGGAAGTGGAGCTGCCGGGATTAGAACCGGCGCCCATATGGGATCCCGGGGCTTTAAAGGCGAGGACTTTAGCCGCTAGGCCACGCCGCCGGGCCCAAATAAAAATAAATCTTAACGTAAAAAGAAGAAAACCTTAAGAGGGAGCACAGCTGTGCAGACATCTTGGTTCTGGTCTTCTGCCCCTAGACCTGTAAGAGCGTAAACTGCTATTGTCCTAAGCTACCACGTTGGTTGCGACTGGTTAAGGTGGCCAACTGTACCAAGATTTCCAGCAAGTTCCACTAGTGTAGCACCACATGGACAGGCCTTCTTCAGGAAGGTCTGGGTCTCAGCCCAGCTGTAGTGTGGGCATAAAGAAGGAGGATTTGCCCTCCCCTGAACACTGCATTCCAGCCAGATGGACAGTGGCTGTCCTTACACCCCAACTCCTGTGGTAGCCTCCAGGGTCCTCTTCTTACTAGTAAATTGCTGCCAACTCCAGCATGCTCCAATTATTAATTTAAACCATGTTGGGCCAGATGTTTGGTGCAGTGTTGAGCCACTGCTCGGATGCTCCCATCCCATGCATCTATCTAGGTTTGAATCCAGACCCTCCTCCCTATCCTAGCTTCCCGTAATGCACGCCTTGGGAGAACAGTGATGGCTTCAACAGTTGGGTCTCCGCTGCCTATTATGGGAGGCTGCCGTTGAGTTCCAGGATCGTAGCTTTGGCCCAGCCCGGTCCCGGATTGCTGTGGGTGTGGGATCTGGAAATACCCTCTCTCTCTCTCTCTCTCCTCCCAAATGAATCAGGAAAAGAAGGAAAATGGCAGCAACCCTGGAAAGACAGCAGAGCATGAGCAAAAAATACTCGTTTGGTTCCTTAAACTCTTATCCAGTGCTAAGAGCCACGCAGACAAAGCAAGCTCTTTGGGTGAAGCAGGGGCAGGCGGAAAGAAAAGAGCTCCAAGGTCAGTGCCTGCTGTCTTCCCACATGAATCCTGGCAGCAGCAAGGTAACAGGGCACAACTCGGGTGATCAGAGCAAACCTCCTGTCCTGCGAGTAGCACATAGACATGGCTTGGCCTGTGCTATGCGTGTTCTGGTGCAGCAGACCCCTGCCAGAAAGTTCTCAGTGGTGTCTCTGTCAAAGCACCCCAACCAAGCCTACAAAGTGCTGGAGACAGTGGGGCCTTCGCAACAGGGGCTGTCCAAGTTTGACATCCACCTGGGAACTCCCTCTGAAACCTGCGCAAGCAAAGACCAAGCAGAAGACCACCTCTATGGCAGGAAACAGCAACTGAGGAGCACCTAGGACAGCCTGCCTTCATGAAATGGAGGGAACGCCTAGGACTGCTAGGCAATCAGTTCTTTTTTTTTTTTAAGATTTGTTTATTTTTTATTATTGGAAACTCAGATATACAAGGGAGAAGCAGAGACAGAGAGCAAGATCTTCCGGCCGATGGTTCACTCCCCAAGTGGCCACAATGACTGGAGCTCAGCCAATTTGAAGCCAGGAGCTTCTTCTTGGTCTCCCACACAGGTGCAGGATCCCAAGGCTTTGGGCCATCCTCAACTGCTTTCCCAGACCACAAGCAAGCAGCTGGATGGGAAGTGGAGCAGCCAGGATAAGAACCAGCACCCATATGGGATCCTAGGAGCACATGAGGTGAGGACTTTAGCCACTAGGCTACCACGCCAGGCCCCACAATAGATCTTGGCACCCTTTCCACCTCTCTGTGGCCTGTTGTGTGCCCAACAACAAAATGGGTTTCCTTGGGGAGATAGACTCACCTGCCGGCAGCAGTGAACACCACAGGCCAGCCAAGCTAAGCCCAGATTTTCTGCAAGCACACTGCCCTGGAAACCTGTGTCTGTGCTTTGGAACTGGTGCCAAGTGTCTTGACAGAAGATGATTTCCTGAGCTAACCTGCAGAAACTGGAAGAGACAGACCAGGGAAGTACAGAAGATCACGGCCATCTCCCATCACTGTCCAGTTTCAAGACGGAGTTCGGTTGTTTTCCATGTTGCCCTCTACTGCCTCTCAGGGAGTCCAGCTTCATCACAACTCCCTTCCTGGGGGTTAATATCACCTGTGTGCATAGCTCCCCCAAGTCGCCTGCAGCAGGGGTCACCTGGGAAGTCCTGGGGCCTCGTTTGGAAAAGACCTGAAACACAATTAGGACAACAAAAACAAAAGCAAGTGTCCAGTCACCCATTCTGGGCAACATGTCCCAGTTCCCCAGGACACGCTGACAGGCTGTCAGGCTGATCTGACGCTGAGTGGATCTGTGACTTCAGGATGCTAGTCTACACCTGGCTTAGTCCTTTTCTCCAGCTTTGGATCTCAGAAGGACCCCATGCCAAGAAAACAAGCACATAGTCAAAGCTTAGTGCCTTCTCCACCGGGATCTGTATTTCTTAGGTAAGAAGTTCTACTGGAATCTCCAGGGTCCCATGTCCCTAGTCTCCTCCCATTCAGGTCCTGGGGAAGATCACAGCTTACTGAGGTCATTTTTCCCTTCAAGCTAACTGGGTGCTTCCCATTAAGAACAGAATGGCAGATTGGGTTGCTTGCCACACTATGCGTGGCTCCACGAAAGGCCCACCATGTTTCCACTGAATTTTGTGGTGCCATTTCCTGGTTTCTCTGCTGAGCAGTCACTTGTTTTAAAGCCCAGGCTGGCACCATGGCTGGGCTTCCACACATCGTATCAGCATCCCATGTGGTTGCTGCTTTGAGTCCCAGCTGCTCCACTTCTGATGCTGCTCCCTGCTGATGGCCTGGGACAGCAGCAGAGGACGGCTCAGATCACTGGGCTACTGTACCCATGTGGGAAGCCTGGAAGAAGCGCCTGGCTCCTGGCTCAGGACTGGTCCAGCTCTGCTGTTGTGTCTAGATTTGAGGAGGGAACTAGCAGATGAAAGATCTCTGCTCCTTCTTTCTGTAGCTCTGCTTTTCCGATAAAAATAAATAAATCCTTATGGGAAAAAAAATACAGATCTGGAAGGAGTGAGGCATTTGAATACATTTGGAACATGAATGAAATTGTGGTACTTGGTTTAGGCCCCAGGTTGATAACTAAATAGGAGCTTTTCATTCTATATTTTGGCTTGCTCTTTGTCTTGTTGTAGGAGGTCAGTCACGGGATTTCTGGAAATATTAATTCTGACAATAATGTTCCTGCTTATGTTGCTTTTTTTTTTTTAATCAGTGTCTACCCCTGACTGGACCGTTCTTTTGTTCCACGCCGTGTTAGCTGGCCTTCAAAGCAGGAAGCAAGGATATGCTGGGTCTAGGTTAAACGTAAAATCACACCGTGTTCCCCAATTCTTTAAGGTCAGTTTTGCTATGGTTTGGCTCTTGAGGCCCTAGAACATAGCTGTGAAATTGAGTTGGATGCCTTAAAATTGTGCCAGGCTATGAGGTCATCAATTAGGTTGGTTGATTTCAGAGAGCACCTGCCAGGGGTAGGCATTATAGATATTATTCTTGCACTACAAAGCATTGTTAAATAAGATTGCAACTCCAACATAATGTATCACAAAGTCATGGAAAAACAGGTGTGTGTATGGGAGTGTGGGATTTGTTTGCCAGGTCTGTTTTTTTTTTTTTTTTTTTTTTAAGATTTATTATTATTGGAAAGCTGGATATACAGAGAGGAGGAAAGACAGAGAGGAAGATCTTCCATCCGATGTTTCATTCCCCAAGTGAGCCGCAACGGGCCGGTGCGCGCCAATCCGATGCCGGGAACCTGGAACCTCTTCGGGTCTCCCATGCGGGTGCAGGGTCCCAAATTTTTGGGCCGTCCTCCACTGCTTTCCCAGGCCACAAGCAGGGAACTGGATGGGAAGTGGAGCTCCCGGGATTAGAACCGGCGACCATATGGGATCCCGGGGCATTCAAGGTGAGGACTTTAGCCACTAGGCCACACCGCCGGGTCTGTCTTATACTAAGTATGGGAATAGTGTTTTCATGCTTGCCTGGAAAATGGAATGTGTGTCCTTTAGCCTTTCTGCCTCACACAGTTGCTAAAAGCACTAAGCAAAATAGTAATCTGAACTTACAGGCTACATAATTAGAACAGATTATCATTAAGAAGAAGGAGCAGGAAGAATGACATACCACACAGTAGGTTTACAACAGACACATTCAATAACAATCAGGCCCACTGGACTAATGGTTGGCACGGCAGGATTGGCTGGGATGTTTGCACCCCTATCAAAGGGCCTGGCTTTGGTCTAGGCAACTCTGACTCAGCCTCTTGCTAGTGTGCACCCTGGGAGGCAACAGAATGGTTCAAGTACTTGGGTCCAAGCTTGCTACCCATATAGAAGATCCGGAGTGAGTTTCAGGGCCTTGGCCTTGACCCAGTCATACCCCGCTAATGGAGGTATTGGGGGCATTTAGGAAATAAACCAGCAAGTAGAAGATATCTCTCTGTATGTGTGCATGTGCAAATGTGTGTCTACTTTTTAAATAAAAATGTAATAAAAATTTTTAAATAATATATGCTAATGAAGTAGGAAAAGCTCAATTAAAAAATTGTCAGTAGATTTAATAGGTAATTTATGAAGAGAATATCCAAATGGGCGGTCAACACATCGGTGACTAGGAAATGAAAAAGAACAGGAAGTGGGCTCAACGGCGTGGCCTGGTGGCTAAGGTCCTCGCCTTGATCCCCTATGGCTGCTGGTTCTAATCCCGACGGCTCCACTTCCTCTCTGTCTCTCCTCCTCTCAGTGTATCTGACTTTGTAATAAAAATAAAATAAAATCTTTAAAAAAAAAAAAAAGAACAGGAAGTAACACTCTACCCTCCAGAAAGGCAAAAGCATGCAACAACTGCAGTTCTGACCCCCGAGGATAAGGAGGATGTGAGGGACTAGAAAGTACGCCTGTGCAGAATCAGCCCAGAGGACAAAGGGTGAAATAAAAACAAACAAAATCTTTCAGAAGGACTTGATACAATGGCGCAATGGCTAAACCCTCACCTTGCAAGCAGCGGGATCCCATATGAACTCTGGTCCGTGTCCTGTCTAGATCCCTGCTTATGGCCTGGAAAAGCAATAGAGGATTGCCCAAGACCTTGGGACCTCTTCTTTTGGAAGAGGTAGCCAGCATGCACAATATATAAGCTGCCACATGTCACATTGAAATCTCATGAGTGTCAGGTCAAGTCTCATTTGCTAAATTTCCCACCCGACTCCCTTCCAACGTGCCTGGTAGTAAAAGTTGACACAAGTACTTGGGCCCCTGCTGCCCACATGGGAGACCCAGATGGAATTTTGTAGCCATTTGGGTAACGAACCAGCAAATGGAATATCTCTCTCTCCCTTTCAAACAAATAGATCTTTATTTAATATAAATAAAGATTTGTTTATTCTTATTGCAAAGTCAGATATACAGAGAGGAAGATCTTCCATGTGATGATTCACTCTCTAAGTGACCGCAATGGCCGAAGCCAGGAGCCAGGAAATTTCTCTGGGTCTGCCAGACTGGTGCAGGCTCCCAAGTCCTTGGGCCGTCCTCAACTGCTTTCCCAGGCCACAAGCAAGGAGCTGGATGGGAAGCAACTCACTGGGATTAGAACTGGCAGCCGTATGGGATCCTGGCATGTTCGAGACGAGGACTTTAGCAGCTAGGCCACTGTGCTGGGCCCTAAATAAATTAAAAAAATATATATATATATATATATATACATATATATATATATATATATTTTAAATGCTATCACGCCGGGCCATATGTGGCCCGGCGTGATAGCATAGTGGTTAAAGTCCTTGCCTTGAGCACGCTGGGATCCCATGTGGGCACCAGTTCTGATCCTGGCAGCCCTGCTTCCCATCCAGCTCCCTGCCTGTGGTCTGGGAATGCAGTCAAGGATGGCCCAAACTTAGGGACCCTGCACCCAAGTGGGAGACCTGAAGGAGGCTCCTTTCTTTGGATTGGCTCAGCTGCAGCTGTTGTGGCAACTTGGGGAATGAACCATTGGATGGAGGACCTTCCTCTCTGTCTCTCCTCCTGTCTATATATGTATGCCTTTCCAGTAAAAATAAATCTTAAAAAATGTATTTATGGGCCCGGCGCCGTGGCCTAGCGGCTAAAGTCCTCGCCTTCAACGCGCCCCGGGATCCCATATGGGTGCCGGTTCTAATCCCAGCAGCTCCACTTCCCATCCAGCTCCCTGCTTGTGGCCTGGGAAGGCAGTCAAGGACGGCCCAATGCATTGGGACCCTGCACCCGTGTGGGAGACCCAGATGTTCCAGGTTCCCGGCTTCGGATTGGCGCATATCGGCCCGTTGCGGCTCACTTGGGGAGTGAAACATCGGGCCGAAGATCTCCCTCTCTGTCTCTCCTCCTCTCTGTATACCCGGCTTTCCAATAATAATAAAATCCTTTAAAAAATATTTATTTATTTGTATTGGAAAGTCAGATTTGCAGAGAGAAGGAGAGACAGAGAGAGATCTTCTATCCACTGGTTCACTCTCTAAGTGGCCCCACGGACTAGTGCTGAACAAGTCCAAAGCCAGGAGCCTGGAGTTTCCTTCAGGTCTCCCACATGGGTGCCAGGGCACATCTTCCATTGCCTTCCCGGGCTTCCCGGGCTCCTTAACAGCAAGCTGGATTAGCAGCAGAGCAGACAGAACTCAAAATGGCACCATTTGAGATGCTGGCCCCATAGGTGGCAGCTTTACTTACTATGCCACAGCACTGATCCCCAAAACTTTATCTTTAAAACTTGTTTCTGGGGCCATCACTAGAGCTCATTAGGCTAATCCTCCACCCTGTGGCACCAGCATCCCATATGGGGGCTGATTCATGTCTCAGCTGTTCCACGTCCGTCTGACCCGGTTCTCTGCTTATGACCTGGGACTGCAGTGGAAGACAGCACAAAGCCTTGGGACTCTGCACCCTCCTGGGAGACCCGGAAGAAGCTGCTAGCTCTCAGCTTCAGGTTGGCTCACCAGTAGTTGCTGCGTCCATTTGGAGAGTGAACTAACAGATGGAAGATCTTCTCTCTCTCTTATCCTCTCTATGAATCTGCCTTTCAAATAAAAATAAATATATGCTAAAAATATAAGTCTCTGTGTTTGTTATCCTACTTAAAGACATCACACGCATTCGTGCAGGCCACAAACCTGGAAGCCATCTTCCGTGTCTCTCTTGGAGCAGGTGTTGTGGGGCACTAGGTTAGGCTGCCACTGGGGAAGCCTGTATCCTTTACCGGAGTGTTTGATTTGTGGACTTGCCTGCAGCTTCCCACCCAGCTACCTGATAATGCAACTGGTCCAAGTGCTTGAGTCCCTGCTAGATGGAATTCTTTCCTCTGGCTTTGGCCTGGCCCGGCCCTGGCTCTTAGAAGCATTTGGGAAATAAATCATTGGATGGGAAATCTCATATTCTCTCTCTTTCAGATAAAAACATTTTCAAAAACTGTTCTTTATCTTGTATGTCTAATAAGTACTTTGTTCTGGTCTTTTAAGAAGTGTCTCCAGGGCCTGGCATGGTGGCCTAGTTCTTAAGGTCCTCTCCTTGCACGCCCGGGATCCCACATGGTCGCAGGTTCTAATCCCGGCAGCCACGCTTCCCATCCAGCTCCCTGCTTGTGGCCTGGGAAAGCAGCTGAGGACGGCCCAAAACTTTGGGACCCTGCACCCACGTGGGAGACCCGAAGAGGAGGCTGCTCGTTCCTGGCTTCAGATCAGTTCAGTTCCAGCCATTGAGGCCACTTGGGGAGTGAACCATCAGATGAAAAATCTTCTTGTCTCTCCTCCTCTCTGTATATCTGCCTTTCCAATAAAAATAAATAAATCTTTTTTAAAAAGAAAAAGGAAGTGTCTCCAGTGCATACTCTACTTTGTCTCCCACAAGCTGCTGCCTTCTTTCAGAATTCGGCATCTTCCTGCTGTGGTACTTAAGCAGTAGCCCAGCATATAGAGCAGAGGCACACTCAGTGTGATGCAAACAATGCCAGAACAAGTTTTTCATGAATTTCCCCAATTTTCCTAGTGGAAAATATGTAATATCTTGGGCCCGGTGTGGTAGCCTAGTAGCAAAGTCCTCACCTTGCATGCACTGGGATCCCATAAGGGCGCCGGTTCTTTTTTTCTTTTTTTTTTTTTTTTTAAAGATGTATTTATTTTATTACAATGTCAGATATACAGAGAGGAGAAGAGACAGAGAGGAAGATCTTCCGTCCAATGATTCACTCCCCAAGTGAGCAGCAATGGCCGGTGCGCGCCGATCCGAAGCCGGGAACCTGGAACCTCTTCCGGGTCTCCCACGTGGGTGGGACCCGGCGGCATGGCCTAGAGGCTAAAGTCCTCGCCTTGAACGCCCCGGGATCCCATATGGGCACCGGTTCTAATCCCGGCAGCTCCACTTCCCATCCAGCTCCCTGCTTGTGGCCTGGGAAAGCAGTTGATGATGGCCCAAAGCCTTGGGACCCTGCACCCTTGTTGGAGACTTAGAAGAGGCTGCAGGCTTCTGGCTTCTGATAGGCTCATCTCCGCCTGTTGTGGCTGCTTGGGGAAGGAATCAACGGACGGAAGATCTTCCTCTCTGTCTCTCCTCTCTGTATATCTGACTTTGCAATAAAAAGAAACAAAGAAATATTTTTTTTTAATCCTGTAATATCTTTTTTGGATATCTTCCTCTGTCCTTTTAAAACTTTATTTCTTTTGGATAAATACCCAGAAATGGGCAAAAAGGTATTATGGTTACCTCCACTTGAGTTTTCCTGGAGATAAACCCGGCAATGGAGATCTGAATACTTTATGTAGCAGGTAATCCAGCAAACACTAGGAAGCAAATGGATAGGGGAACTGGGCAAGACAGGAAACCAATAAAGGGTTCATTATCAAGTAGTTGCCATGTGGGTGGTTGGACCTCAGTCAATTAGCCCATGCAGAACCCTACCCTGCCGTTTTCCAAACCAAGGGCAAAGAGGCGGGGGTGGGGAGTAGCCCCTGCTCCTGCCAGTGTGGTTGGAAGCTTGTTTCTGGAGCTTATTAGCACTCTGCCCTGTGTGTAAGCTGAGCTCCCACGGCCAGGAAAAACAAACAAAAACTTCACAGAAAATAGCCTCTGATTATAGAGGTGAATGCCCAGGGTATGTGGGGGAGACATTTACAGTATTGGCTACAGATATTTTTATAGCTTTGAAATCCATTGCTAAATTGCTTTGTGAAAGAACAAAGCCATAAAATTGCTGTAAGTAGCAATTGTAAAACTATAGGAGTTTGCCCACATCCTTTTGAACTTTGGTAATTAGAGTATTCTGAACAAAGGAGTTGTCTGAACGTACTTCATTGTTTATATTTTTTCGACAACAGCCCCCACTCAGCTCCTACTATTTTATGCTTATATGCACATAGAGCTGCTTCTAAAGTGAAACAGTCTTATGTTCATATCAAAACACAAAAGGGTACATTTGACCTAGAGCTGAAAATGCCCCATCCCACATTGGAATGTCTGACTTCCTCCTGTTGTAGACCCTGGGAGGCACAAACCAAGTGACTGGTTGCCTGCCACCAACATGGGAGACCTGAACTGAATTATTTTCTCCTGGCTTTGGCCAAGCCAAGACCATTGGGGGGACTGAACTACCAGGAAGGAGCTCTCTCTCTAACTTGATCTTTCTCTTTCTCTGTGTTTTTTTGCCTTTCAAAAAAAAAAAAAAAATGCTTCAAATGCCTCTGTAGTGGCATAGTAGGCTAATTTTCTGCCTGTGATGCCCACATCCCATATTGCGCTGGTTTTAGTTCCAGCTGCTCCACTTCTGATGCAGCTCTCTGGTTGTGGACTGGAGGGAAAGGAGTGGACGATGGTCCAAGTCCTTGAAACCCTGCACCCACATTGGAGACCCAGATGAGGCTCCTGGCTCCTGGCTTCAGTCAGCTCAGGTCTAGCTACTGAGGTCATTCAAGGAGTAAATGAGAGGATGAAAGAGCCACCCCCCACCCTCTCTCTCTCTCTAACTCTGACTTTCAAGTAAAATATCTAAATCTTTTTAAAAAATTATGTATGTTTGTTTTTATTGGAAAATGGTGACAGATACCACAGCTAATTACATTCATTTCTGGGATATAGGATTAGGTGGGGTGAACAGGTGGGGGAAATGACACTTAAAAAAATATTTACGTTGGGCGTGGCATGATGGCTCCATGACTAAGTCCTCACCTTGCAAGCATCAGGATCCCATATGGCACAGGTACGTGTCCAACTGCTCCACTCTCACTCCAGCTCCCTACTTGTGGCTGGGAAAAGCAACAGAAGATGGTCCAAAGCCTTGAGACCCGTGTGGGAAATCCAAAAAAAGCTCCTGGGCTCTTATTGACTTACTTCCGGCTGTTGCTGCCATCTGGGGAGTGAACCAGTGGATGGAGGATCTTTTTGTTTCTCCTTCTCTCCATAAATCTGATCTGCATTTCCAATAAAAATCAATCAAATCTTTAAGAAAAAAATTAAAAATATGCATGATTGTATGTATTTGAAAGGCAGAGTCACAGAGAAACGGGGAGACAGGGAGAGAAATTTGTCTTAAACAGGTGGTAATGACCACAACAGGTTGGATGGAAACCAAGAGACAGGAACACCTTCTGGTAGTCAGCCAGGCTTTCTTTGTGCGTGACACTATCTTCAAAACAAAGAAACAATTTTAAAAGAAACAAACATTTTTAAAAAAAATAGTAAAAAAAAAAAAAAATCACGGGGCCTGGTGGCGTGGCTTAGCGCCTAAAGTCCTCGCCTTGAACGCCCAGGGATCCCATATGGGCGCCTGTTCTAATCCCAGCAGCTCCACTTCCCATCCAGCTCCCTGCTTGTGGCCTGGGAAAGCAGTTGAGGACGGCCCAATGCATTGGGACCCTGCACCCGCATGGGAGACCCAGAAGAGGTTCCTGGTTCCCGGCATCGGATTGGCACGCATCGGCCCGTTGCGGCTCACTTGGGGAGTGAATCATCGGACGGAAGATCTTCCTCTCTGTCTCTCCTCCTCTGTGTATATCTGGCTGTAATGAAAAAATGAATAAATCTTTAAAAAAAAAAAAAGAAAAATCATGGCCAGACACAAAACAAACAAGCAAATATTGAGTTGTTTTTATTCAAAGGCATATTTTACAGAGCGGAGGAGAAACAGTCTCCCATCTGCTGGCTTACTCCCTAAATGGTCGCAACAGCCAGAGCTGAGCTGAGCTGAAGCTGGGAGCTGCTTCCTGGTCTCCCAAGTGGGTCAGAGGCCCAAGGAACTGGGTCATCTTCTGCCGCTCTCCCAAGCCATAAGCAGAGAGCTGGATTGGAAGCAAAGTGGCAGGGACTAGAACCAGCTACAATATAGGCTGCTGCGCTAAAAGGCAGAAAATTAGCCTGTATCCCACAATACCATGCCTGAAAGAAACAAACAAAATTTTCCAAAGAAAATAATAAATTTGAACAATGTCTAACCTATAACAGGGAACGGTTGAATTTTTTTTAAAGATGTAGTCATCTTATTGAAAAGGCAGATGTACAGAGAGGACAAGAGATGATTCACTCCCCAAGTGGCCGTAACAGCCAGTGCTGCACCGATCTGAACCCAGGAGCCAGGAAATTCCCCCAGGTCTCCCATGCAGGTACAGGGTCCCAAGGCTTTGGGCCGTCCTCTACTGTTTTTCCCAGGCTACAAGCAGAGAGCTGGATGGGAAGTGGAACAGCCAGGATTAGAACTGGCGTCCATATGGGATCCTGGCGCGTTCAAGGCGAGGACCTTAACCATTATGCTATCGTGCCGGGCCCAATTGGTTGAATTTTAAAATCTCCTGTAAACCAATAAAACAAAGGTGATCACAATCATAGAAAATAAATAAGAGTCATGAACTAAAAAAAAAAAAATCACACTTTTGAATTAAATGTCCATGAGAAACTAAGGAAAAGTCCAGTTACACACACATTCACAATGGAGTACTTATTTACAACCTATTATACTGTTACATACCCAGGAAGTAGTAAGATGGCTGTACTTAGGCGTGGGAGTTTTGCAGGTGGGAAAGCTTCACCTGTTCCAGGCAAAGGTGCCTGCCTGGGTTTGAGGCCCAGTTCAGCTCTGTAGTTCAGTGTCAGCTTCCTGCGAATCCTCACCTTGGCAGGCAGGAGGTGATGGTCTAAGTATTTGGGTTCCTGCCACCCACGTGTTAAACCTGGACTGAGTTCTGGGCTCCTAGCTTTAGCCTGGCTTAGCCCTAACTTTTGCAGACATTTGAGCAACTAGCAGACAAAGAATCTCTGTCTCTCTCTGCCTTTCAAATAATAAAATAAAAAATTTAAGATATTTATTTTATATAGTCAAAGGGCAGAGCTACAGAGATGGGGTAGGGGAAGATCTGCTATCTCCTGGTTTACTCCCCAAATGACTGCATTGCCTGGGGCTGGTCCAGACCAGAACCAGGAGGCAGGATCTTCAGCTGGGTCTCCTCTGGGGCTTGGGGGCTACCCTCTCACATGCTCCAGCCATCTTCCACTGCTTTTCCAGATGTGCTAACAGGAAGCTAGATAGGAAATGGTGCAGCTGGGGCTTGAATTGGTGCCCTTATGGGATACAGGATAGCAGGTGACAGCTAACCCTGCTATGTCAGCCCCAAAACAACTATTTTTCAATTATAAAAGCTATAACCATATTTAGAGGAGTGGTTACAATAGGGGCTACTAGGGCCCGGTGCAATAGCATAGCGGCTAAAGTCCTCGCCTTGAGCATGCTTGGGATCCCATATGGACGCTGGTTCTAATCCCGGTGGCTCCACTTCCCATCCAGCTCCCTGCTTGTGGCCTGGGAAAGCAGTTGAGGACAGCCCAAAGCCTTGGGATCCTGCACCCACGTGGGAGATCCGAAGAGGTTTCTGGATCCCGGCTTCGGATAGGCTCAGCACCAGCCATTGTGGCTGCTTGGGGAGTGAATCATCAGATAGAAGATCTTCCTCTCTGAGTCTCCTCCTCTCTATATATCTGCCTTTCCAATAAAAATGTAAAGGAAGGAAGGAAGGAAGGAAGGAAGGAAGGAAGGAAGGCAGGAAGGAAGGGAATCAGGCAAGACTTGTCAAACAGCTGCTCATATGAGATACTGGCCACAATGCCAGCCCCAAAATATGTTTGTTAGCTAACCTTCTGAGGGTGTGGAAAATACATCCCTACAGAATACTGATATCCATGATTCTTCCATAATTTTCAGGCACACGTTGCTTGGAACAAAGTTGCCTTGAACAAAAGTCACTACTGGATGTCTTTTTATATCCCTGACTACATAATGATGGTGTAGTAAAAGGCTGAAACTTTATCATTTTAATGCATTCGAATTCTAGGATTTGGTGGCTGGAGTTGTGGTGTAACAGCTTAAGCCACCGCTTGCAGTGCTAGCACATCAGATGGGCACCAACTCAAACTCTGGCTGCTCCGCTTTTCGTCCTGCTTCGTGCCAGTTATCCGGGAAAGGCAGAATATGGTCCAAGCATGGGGCCCCTGTATTCACATGGGAGACCTCAAAGAAACTCTTGGCTCCTGGCTTCTGCCTGGTGTAGCCACAGCCATTGCGCTCATTTGGGGAGTAATCTGGCACATAAAAGATTGTCTCTCTCTGTGACTCTGTCTTTCAAATAAATAAGGCAAAATTTAAAAAAAAATTCTAAAGTTCTAGTTGAAATTTCAAAGCTCCATGAAATCAAATATAAACGAGGAAAAGGAAAAGCTAATTATTGGAAGTTCAGCTGAGTGAGTAAGGGTGTACTGGGCAGTGGGGATCTTGGGAACCGTGGCGCAGCTCTGGCAGAGCCTCCTGGCTGAGCTGCTGTTGACATCAGAGCCGTTGAACTGGGGAATTAAGCAGCTCAGCGTGCGGGAATCACTCCTGTGATATCATCTGTGTTAGGCTGCCAGTAACTGTTCTGAAAATACCCTGCACCGGAAAAGCTACGTCTGAATGAAAGTCAGTTTTCCAAAATGATTCTCCCCAACTCCTGCCCCCAAAACAGCTGAGCCGTATCAACCAGGGAGCAGCAGACAAGCAGGATTTGCAAAAAGACATTACTGGAAGTATTGTCTGCTTATGATGTCCTGTAAAAGCAGCTGTGAACTGGATATAGTGAGATGGTGTAAACTGTGGTTCCAGAACTTTCCATAGTCCTATTCTCTCCCTTTCCTGTCTCTCTCTTTTACTTTTTTTTTTTCCTTTCTGTCTTTCCTCCATGGAAGAAAATTAGAAGAACAAAACTGCTTACATAAAGTTTTTATTTGAAACCTGACACTAGAGTCTAAAAATCTAGGCTGGTCAAAGATTTAAAACTTTATCCCATCCAAAAAGCTATGAGCTGAAGAAGCAAGTATTGTTCATTTTCATAATGTAGGCAAATTTTCCCATCAACCTGCAAGGGATAAATATTAGTTTTTAAAATTCCAACAGCTCCTCAAAGTAATTCTTGAAACCACATATTTTTGTTCAAGAAACCATTTCTCTTGCTTTAAAAGATTCCCCAAAAACACTGTTGGGAACACCCAGAGAGCATTCTCACAAACCCAGATTCTGAATTCTTTGTTTAAAATAAGTCACTGCATATTTCCTGGAACTGTTATTTTTTCAAAAAAACAAAAAATTAGAAAACCATCCCTATCTATTTTGGCAAGCCCTATGAAAACATTAGCCTTCCTTGCCACAGCCCTGCTTTGCCACAAAAGTCAGCCTCAGAGCTCAGTAGAGGAAAGTAAAGGATCCAACAGTGTAAGAAGAAAATTTATAGCTAAAAAAAAAAATAAGCATTTAAAGTTATTTTTAGTTGATGAGAACGGTGTGTTCCCCTACTTCCCCTTCTTTAGTCTATAAGCTTTTGCCAACAATCTGGCTCAACAGAGTACCAAGGCAGCCCTGGTTGGAAGGCAGAAGGGTTTCCGTATGTGTTTCCTACTGGTGTTGGGCCCACCACCAATGATGGCAATATAAACAGCTCCCCAGACTTAGCAAATACACAGTGCAAGTCAGCATTCGGTTGTTGCTGTGGGTGACAGTTACATGTTGGCCTTTAGATCCAGGACCACACTTCAGAAACTGGCTTTGTCTTACCCTCCCAGTGTTGTCACAGTCTCCCACCAGGGCTAGGCCAACTAAGTGGGCATGCTAGGCCCAAACTGGGTCTCTCTGGGATATCAGTACCTATTTCCGTTTAGAACACACGGTGATCCCATGCTTCCCCCACTGAAGTACAGCTCCCCATCCTAAGAAGGTGACCAGGAAGAGTGGGACAGGGACAAGTGCTCGACTTGGGGCAGTTCCAGAGTCTCTGACTTCTAGGACTCCAGGAGGAGGGCAAGCTCGTTAGAATGCTTGCTGGTGACATTATTTCTTTCATAGAATCTGAAAAGATTGGGCCACTAATGATGCTAACATACTGGGGTTTTTTTTTTAAAGATTTATTTATTTTATTACAATGTCAGATATACAGAGAGGAGGAGAGACAGAGAACATCTTCCGTCCGATGATTCACTCCCCAAGTGAGCCGCAACGGGCCGGTGCTGCGCCGATCCGATGCCGGGAACCAGGAACCTCTTCTGGGTCTCCCACGTGGGTGCAGGGTCCCAATGCATTGGGCCGTCCTCGACTGCTTTTCCAGGCCACAAGCAGGGAGCTGGATGGGAAGTGGAGCTGCTGGGATTAGAACCGGCGCCCATATGGGATCCCGGGGCGTTCAAGGCAAGGACTTCAGCCGCCAGGCCACACCGCCGGGCCCAACATACTGGGTTTTATGAGTTTCAATCACTGTAGACAAGTTCAGGGCTCTGAGCCCATGTGTGTGAAACCATGTCTGTAGCCCACTCGGGTTGCATACTGCCTGTGGTCAACAGAGAGTGAAGGAAGAATATGTTGCAGCTGGATCTGTTACCTTACATTCCCATCCCTGGCACACAAAGTAGCCACCTCAGCCCATCTGTGGACCCCTGGCTGCCTCCTTTGGGGGTTTGCATAACTCATGCTAGCCAACATTAACAGGAACTGCAATTGTCCTCGTTTGCCTCCAGTCCCTGTCACCCTCTCTAATAAAACCTGGTCCCTCGGGATGACTTCCTGGCCTATTCCCACCCTGCTGGTGTCAGAGTGGAAAGCAGAGGTGGTGGGGTTAACACTGACCTGAGCGATAGCGGCCAAGAAGAGGTCCCAGAAGTTACTGGATCCGTGGGTGTCAGTTGTCCAGAACTTCTTTGTTTTCCATTAGAGAACAAGGAGTTGGTTTTCCTCCCAGTGGGAAACAAAATGCATTTAGGATGGGAAGCACAAGGCCTTCCCTGGGGCACAATTAGTTGTTCCTGTGTGGCCATATTCAAAGTCTTTCATGCCTGATGTTAAGAGATAGGAAATCCGAAATATAATCCACTCCCTGTAAGGCTCAGTCGAACCATATCCAGAAGTGAATTTTTGTGAGGACTGGCTAGCATCACGGTACAGCTGATTTGTCTGGCAGGGAAATATTGACTTGGCCACTGATCCCTGAAGGTTCTGAGGCCACAGTCACTTAGCTTTTTATTGGGCTGTACTGGTCCAGTCACCATTGCTTGGACACAGAAGCACACAACAATGTCTCAGAAAATTCCCCCCGGGGTTTCACACAATCCTGGCTGCTGCATTTTGTTAATTCAATTCCAGCTGCTTGTGGTAACCAAGGTCAATGATCTCTACCAAATTAATGGTTGGCTTCCATGCTGCAACTCCACTGGCATGAGGAACTTAGAGTGGCAGGTGACAGTTGAACGCTTACATATGGAGGAGCTATTATTTTGCTCCTGATGGAAACATTGTCTACCATGAGGAGTCAATATTTCTCATCAAGCATGGCCAGTGAGTCTATGTTTGGACAGATCATTGGAAATGGCAGGGTTTTAGCTTCCTGCCTTCTCGCTGCAGGAGACATGGCCCCAGGTATCAGACAGTGCTTCAACAAACATACCAAGTCATAGAGGACAAAGTTTCCATCTGTAGGGTTTCCTCCTCAAAGTGATGCCTTAAGAAATACTTTACTAGGGCATCCTATGGTATTATATGAAGTATATGGGAAGAACAGCGGATTTCAGGACTACTTGGAGGTCACAAACCTTCCTTTGCCAGAGCTTGGGTCCCTAGGTCTGAAGTAACGCCGTAAAGAAAATCTGTCGACAGATAAGGCATTACCATCTACTGCGGACTAGAGAAAGTGCAGTGAAATCAAGGTGCCATTAGTTCCTGGCCAGTGTGAACTCCTGAAGAACGACGTTATGAACCGTAGCCAGTCTGGAGCAGAGCGAGTTTAAATTCCTCCAGAAGGGCGCTAGGAGCAGTTAACATGGGAATGAATAGACAGGAAATTCCCTAATCCGCAGGTTCACAGACCAAGGAAAGGAACCTGCTAGAGGAACAAACTGTGTATTAGGGGACTGTCGCTTGTTGTTGAAATGTAAATCTCTCAAGCCCTCCTCATGCCTGCATGACAACCTCTTAAAAGTCTGATACTGGCATTAAACCTCAGCCATCTGACTACCACGACAGTCCACGTGTGTTATTATTGGCTCCACACACCAAGCCCATCACTGCAGGACAGCAAACCTGTGTTGCGTTGAAGATCAACACTGGTCTGTTTCTGCCAGACAAGACATTCAGCAGGGCAGAAGAAGGCCTTGGAGAGAAGCAGGCTGTGCATCAGGACTTGTCTCTGACCCACATTGTGAGTCCACTGAGCCAACCCTGGAGTGACCAAGACAAGATCTGCTGTGAGCGCCCTTTCTCTCATAGATGTTGCCTGGTACACAGTAATACGAGACAAATATCTCTAGCTGTTGGGTTCCTACCCTAACGTTCCCTGTCTCTGATCTTTGCATCTTACATTTTCAAGAGGCTGATAAACTCGTTAGTGACCAGCCAACTTATTCTCCACAGTGCCAGGTTCAGTCCCCATTGTCCCAAAGGCATGCCCAAACAGGATCCTTGCAGGTTTACCCACCAGGAGAATTCCCCTTCACATTGAAGATTACCTGCAAAGGAGGCTGTGTCTGCAGTAGTCCATTAGCAGGTGACACAACATACCTTACAGGCCTCCCTGTGAGTCAAACTCAAGTTTCTCCCTACTCCAGGATAAGTCAGAGGGAATTCTGGGTGAGGCCAAAAATGAGAAGAAGGAGGAGGCATTGCCACGAGAATTGAAGACACTTGTGTATACAACTGCCTATAGTGTATTTTCCTTCGGGATCTCTCAAGTCTGACCTTAAATGTGTCTGTTCTGAATTCCTAGGATGTGACATAGCTCTGTTATTCTGCTTCAGTAGCTCCTGGAATGTTCGTCTCATGGCAGGCAGTTAGTACGAATTCCATTTCAAATGCCCAGTCTTTACAAGAGCACAGTAGCCTGCTAGGACTTATTTTCAAAAATAGAACCTGGACCCGGTTCTGTGGCCTAGCGGCTAAAGTCCTCACCTCAAACGCCCCAGGATCCCACATGGGCGCCGGTTCTAATCCCGGCAGCTCCACTTCCCATCCAGCTCCCTGCTTGTGGCCTGGGAAAGCAGTCGAGGACGGCCCAAGGCTTTGGGACCCTGCACCCACGTGGGAGACCTGGAAGAGGTTCCTGGTTCCCGGCACTGGATCGGCGCGCACCGGCCCGTTGCGGCTCACTTGGGGAGTGAATCATCGGATGGAAGATCTTCCTCTCTGTCTCTCCTCCTCTGTGTATATCTGGCTTTCCAATAACAATAAAAATCTTTAAACAAAAAAAAAAAAAAGAAAAGATAGAACCTCAAGTGTCTGTACCACAGCTCCTCTGGTGGTATCTGTCAGTCGCCAGCTCTCCTCAAAAGTAATCATAGCTATTGCTGGCACAAACAGAGCTTCTGAATTCTGTGACCCAAAAGCCACCACCCAGATTGGGTACAAAACCCCACCTTGTTCTGAGCTCCACTCAAAACTGTAAATTGTTTTACAGTATAATAAATGAGTTCAACTTGAATCTCTCTCTTTTTTTAAGATTTATTTATTTTTATTACAAAGTCAGATATACAGAGAGGAGGAGAGACAGAGAGGAAGATCTTCCGTCCAATGATTCACTCCCCAAGTGAGCGCAACGGGCCGGTACTGTGATGCTCTGATGTTTTCCCAAGGGCATTAGCAGGGAGTAAGATAGAAAGTGGAACAGGGAAGTTGGACCTGGTACTTCTGTGGGATGCAAGAGTGATCCTGAAATATGCCTTTTTAATTTTGTCAGGGCTTGATATGTAAGATAATTTCAGGTATTTTTGATTCATCTTCTAAAGTGTTTCCTTCACTGAGCTTTTTCTTTTTTAAGATTTACATGTTTGGGCCTGGCGCGATAGCGCAGTGGTTAAAGTCCTCGCTTTACATGCCCCGGGATCGCATATGGGCACCGATTCTAATTCCGGTGGCCCCACTTCCCATCCATCTTCCTGCTTGAGGCCTGGGAAAGCAGTTGAGGACAGCCCAAGGCCTTGGGACCCTGCACCCACGTGGGAGACCCAGAAGAGCTCTTGGCGCCTGGCTTCAGGTTGGCTCAGCTGCAGCCGTTGCACTCACTTGGGGAATGAACCATCCAATGGAGGATCGTCCTCTCTGTCCTCCTCTCTGTATATCTGCCCTTGTTACGGGGTGCAGCCTGTGATAGCCAGCACCCATTGACAGTGGGCAAATGAAATTTGTCTGTGTCTCCCAACCTCTGTCCTGAAGGTGGGTCCTAACAGCAATGGAATGTTAATTGCATCCTCAACCACTTCCCCCACATCCTAAATGAGCCAGGTTATTGGAAGTCCAATTAGTCTAGGTATTTTTAGCTACCAGCCCAGTTCCTGTTCCTGTCCATCCTAACGAGCACTAATCAACTCCTTGGCCCATAACACTTAGGTATTCACTCCTGCCCACCTGTGACTCACCTATCAACTGAGAGGGGACAGTATTGTGTTATGTGTAACCACTCCCCTCACAAGCCCCTTTAAAAGGCCCATGAAGCAGTGGCTCTCACTGTTTCTGGCCAGGTGCTTCCATTACGCTAGCACCTCAACTCTTGGCTGACCCAGGACAGGTAATCCCCTGAGCATGGTCCCTGTGTACTGCTTAGATGAGGCAATGGTTATAATAATGTTGTTTCTGGTCTGTGTACTATCTGGAGTTCCAAGAGGGGTGAGGCCTAGCAGTAGTAGAATGTGGGCAGAGAAGCCAGGGAAAGGTGAATGTCTACAGCTTTGTAAGTGTGTCCAGGTTCTTTTTTTTCTTTTAATATTTATTTTTATTACAAAGTCAGATATGCAGAGAGGAGAGACAGAGAGGAAGATCGTCCCTCCGATGATTCACTCCCCAAGTGAGCCGCAACGGGTCAGTGCGCGCCGATTCGAAGCCAGGAACGAGGAACCTCTTCCAGGTCTCCCACGCGGGTGCAGGGTCCCAAAGCTTTGGGCCCATCTGGGATCCCGGGGCTTTCAAGGCGAGGACTTTAGCCGCTAGGCCACACCGCCGGGCCCCCTTTACTTTTTTTTTAAAGACCAATTTATTTTTATTGTAAACTCAGATATACAGAGAGGAGGATCTTCCATCCAATGATTCACTCCCCAAGTGACCACAACGGGCCGGTGCTATGCTGATCCAAAGCCAGGAGCCAGGAACCTCCTCCACGTCTCCCAGGCGGGTGCAGTGTCCCAAGGCTTTGGGCCACCTCAACTGCTTTCCCAGGCCACAAGCAGAGAGCCTGATGGGAAGCAGGGTCACCGGGATTAGAACCGGTGACCACATGGGATCCTGGCGCGTGCAAGGTGAGGACTTTTACCACTACACTAATTGCTGGGCCCTGCTCCTTTACTTTCAAAATGTGGGATGGGCGGAGATTAAGCCAAATGGTTTGTATTTGTGTTGGGGGAGGGACCCTTACAGCTTCTAATTGAGTGTTCTAGCACTCGCTGTCACCTGAAGCTTAGCCAGCTTCTCCCTCTGTAAGTCTCTTCATATTCAGCATGCTTATTTCTCTTGCTCACACACCAGCTAACTGCCCACCTTCAAATATGAGTTTTGATGCCAGGAAAAACTGACCACCAGGAAAGGCCTCTCAAAGGTGCCTGAGGCTCACCGTTCACTCACAGAGAAGGATTTGATTCATGTTTTCCTCACTGTTGCTATAAGGAGGATTTTTCATGTTCTGCCACATTCCCGTAGAAAGTAGACTTGGCAGTGTCTTGAGTTCCTTCTCTCCGTCCTGCAGGAATCTGGCAGCCACCTCCGTAGTCTGCGACCCTATGTCTCTCACGCAGCAAGTGTCGTTTGCCTGGGGGCACTGAGTTAGCCTGTGCTAACTCACCTTCTGTTTGCACTCTGGCTCATCTGTTGGAGAGAAGCTGGGATGCCCACTTAGATGAAAGTCAGTCTTCTCTTCCTAAAGCCAGCTCCCAGCTGGACTACCATCCAAATTCCTTCTCCCAGCCCACATCATCTGGCCCTGTCTCCACCTCTAATCGCGTCTCGTACCACCCGCCTGTCACAGTTTGAACTTCTGCTTCCCTGGGTCTCTTACTTTCCCATCACACGCCAAGCTTTTCCATTTTGCTCCTCACTTACTGATCTTTTCTTTCAGTTACTTGCCAGGAAGTTTCTCCCAAATCATCACAAGCTTTTTACTCTCACAACCACGCCCACTCCCTTTCTCTCTGTACTGCCTGCTAGCAAAATCATCTACAAACATGTTTCCTGAGAATTCCCTTGCCTCTTGGGTTCTGGTTAGCTTCAACCAGTGGAGACACTAGAAAAAGATCAGCCTTGGGGGAGGGGAGGAAGCCTGGCATTCCCCTCACCTTTCTGTTTCAGGAAGTGTCTTCAATTGATTGCATCTCCCCTGTGGTTCCAGCTCTTGCCAGGCAGCCCCTGGCATGGGCTACCATAGAAGAATGCCTCCTTTGTCTCTCTTGTGGTAAGGACTGGTTTCCTTCCTGCTTGTCTCTGGGATGCTGGGCCACACCCTGTTCGTCGGTACGACTCTTCCAATACCCATATTAAGTTGCATCCATTTGAGTTCCAGGCATCAGTGGGTATTTTTTTCCAGCTGAAATGTGGCCCGTGCCCTTGGCTAAATGTCATCACTCGGTTCTGAGCCGGGAGATGGTCTCTTCAGAAGAATCTCTTCTGACCACTCTGCAGTAGCCTCCTGACATGCCTCCTCACCCAGCTTCTCCGGTGGGGTCCGTCTTTCCGCCCAGGGGATCCAGCTTCTCAGACTGTAACAAATGCCTGGGGCTTTCTCCTCCTGCTGAAACAAGTTTTTTGAACAGTCTCACACCCCAATGGATATTTGTGAAATAAATTCATCGTTTCCTACTACCTATGTGATTTAAAACTCATTTTAAAATTTTGGTTCATCTAGTATGTGTTTATTACTTTTATTTCATTTCTTTTTTTTTTTTTTTTTGGAACATCTACTCATTTTTATTACAAGTCAGATATACGGAGAGGAGGAGAGACAGAGAGGAAGATCCTCCGTCCGATGATTCACTCCCCAAGTGACCGAAACAGCTGGTGCTGTACCGATCTAAAGCCAGGAGCCAGGAACCTCCTCCATGTCTCCTGTGTAGGCACAGGGTCCCAAGGCCTTGGGCCGTCCTTGACTGCTTTCCCAGGGCACAGGCAGGGAGCTAGATGGGAAGTGCAGCCGCTGGGACTAGAACTGGCGCCCATATGGGATCCCGGGGCTTTCAAGGCGAGGACTTTAGGCGCTAGGCCACCACGCAGGGGCCCTATTTTTTTTTTTTTTTTTCAAAGATACACACAGAACTCTTGCATCACTGGTTCACTTTTCTAGAGCATCTCGAAACAGCCAGAGCTGGACCAGCCTGCAGCCAGAGCCAGAAGCCCGGAATTCTATCCGGATTTCCCATTTAGTTGGCAGGGATCCAGTTCCTTGAGCCATCACCTGCCCCGTCCCTGCTTAGCACTGGCAAGAAGCTGGAATTGTGAAGGGAACAGAACTTGAGGCCAGGCACTATGGTAATGGGATCCGGTGTCTCAACCACTCTCAAATGCCCACCCCTGCTCCATTTCTAGAACTTGTTAATAACAGAAGGCTATCATCAGGGTTTGATACTGCAAGACACCAAGAAGGGAGAAGGTCCGACATGCGGTGAATTTCTGTAGTGCTGTATACTTAAAACTCTGGCTTCAGAGCAGGAGTCTTCCTCTCATGTAGTTTTGCTAGCTTGAGAAGGAGGCAAGATGTCTGATGGTGGCTTCCGGTTCCGTGAGCCTGAAAGGTCTTACCTGGTTCGCCGGAAGCTTGGCTTTCTCAGTGTGGTAAGAAACAAACAAAACCACCTCCCAGAAGTGTGCGGACCGCTGTGAGGACCACTCTCGAAGGCGTCTGCCCTTAAGTGCTATTTTAAGCTGTGCTAAGGCTTTTTTTTTTTTCAAGTGGCTCACGAACTTCATCCTTCTTCTTGATGCTTTCCATTTTGTCAGCTACACTTGCCTCGCTAAGCCTGTCAGCATTGTCCATGCCATGGTTACTCAATTCTCCGGAAGTGGCCAGCAGCAGGCAGGAATGGTGACAACATTGGGAGGTGGTGCCAATGCTGCGACATAAAGCTTTCGGAATTCTGTCTTACTCTGCGGGAAGTGTATTATTTTCTTTCTTGGTTATAGTGAAATATCTAACACCCATTTCTCAAAGCGTGTATGTAACCAAAGAAAGATCCTTTGTTTCTCCCTTTAGCTTGATAATTAGGAGCCTTTTTTCTCTAAAAAAAAAACTCTATCCCAAGGATTATCCCTTATGATTTCCGCACATGTTTAATAGGCTCGACTTACAGTTGATCTCAAAGTGAGACAGACTTCAGCACTCATGTATGTCCTATGGCTTTATGAGGCAACAAATGCGATGTTACTGAATTCTGGCACGTATTCTGTTGGCTCGAAAGCCTGAATTTAGTCAATGGTCCTTGCAAACCACTTCGGTTGAGAATTAACTGATAATGCTTCAGTTTGATATTTATACTAGCCTTAGCTAGTAAGATTAATTAAATTTGACTATAAATTCAAGAGCACTCTTTGGAAATTCACACATGCACAACTACTTATGTAAGGTGCAATGAACTGTACACTGTCAAATTACTACACTGGAGATTCCTGGATATATTGAGGGCTTTTAATAAAAGCTCCTGAGATCACTGAGCCCCTTTCGTAATTAAAGGGGTATTGTGTTCCTCGTGCCCAGTTGCCAGCTTTGTGCCAACCTAAAATGCTAACAAGAATCGTCCAGAAAACTTTCCTGGCTAAACCACAAACCATGCTGTGAAAGTACAAAACAGTGAGGTCAAAAGTCAAACAAAAACAAACAAAACAGACCTAAGGCTCTGCAAGCCAGGAGAAGCCACAGGCCTTAGACAAACAAGCTCTCCCCTGCACCCCCCGGGGGGGCTCTGCAGCCGACTTGGGAGTGCCTGAGAAGGAAGGTGCCTGGCCAGTTCGGGTCTAATCCCTGTCACCTCACTGCTCTGGGCAGCACGACAGAGCGCACTGGGAAAGATGGAGCATGCGTGTCAGGGTGAGAGACACTGCAGCAGCCAGGTCACCTGTTGTCATCAACGGCCTCGACACTGTCAAGGAGCATGCCTGAAGGAACTGTGCACTTACCTGATTTTGTTCAAGTCACACTAGCAAGGTTGAAAAGCGCTAATGTCTTCCAAGCAGGTGGCAATGATCAAGAGAGAAAAAATAGAAGCTCGATTTGTGCCATCCATCTGCCTGTTTCAGGAAGATCTGTTAGATATTTTATAAATGAAATAGACAAGTATTTACCAAAAAGGCTTTATAAGTGCATGAAATTCTGTGTTATTTTATTTTTATTGGAAAGACATATGCAGAGAGAAGGATCTTTTGTCTGCTGGTTCACTCCCTGATAGGAACAGTTTGGTCGTAAGTGTCTATTTACTTCCATCTGCATCTATACTGTTCCATCAATACATACTTAATATGGATGTAGATAAAAATGAGTCTATGGGAGATATGGGAAGTAACATTATTAATAATCCCAATTATATCCTTAACATTATTACACTTTTGGGTCCGGCGGCGTGGCCTAGCGGCTAAAGTATATCTGGCTTTCCAAAAATAGTAAATCTTAAAAAAAAAAAAACCCCAACATACATACTATATCCATTATCAAGTCACAGCATATTTTACATGAAAGGTCTATTCTTATAGCTGCTTCTGGGTCATCAATTTCAGACAAAAGTGTAATAATATATATTTTTAAAGATTTATTTATTTTATTACAAAGTCAGATATACAGAGAGGAGGAGAGACAGAGAGGAAGATCTTCCATCCGATGTTTCACTCCCCAAGTGAGCCGCAACGGGCCCGTGCGCGCCGATCCGATGCCGGGAACCAGGAACCTCTTCTGGGTCTCCCATGTGAGTGCAGGGTCCAAGGCTTTGGGCCGTCCTCGACTGTTCTCCCAGGCCATAAGCAGGGAGCTGGATGGGAAGCGGGACTGCTGGGATTAGAACCGGTGCCCAAACGGGATCCTAGAACATTCAAGGTGAGGACTTTAACCTCTAGGCTACCATACCAGGACCACACACTTTTGCTTTTAATTATTTGTTTTCCGAAGTCAATATATTTTTCAAGGAAATGCAGTTTGTCATACAATTCAGCATAATATGCAAAGAGTCATAACTTAATAAATTCTGTGAGTCAGCACCATATGTGGTGGGTAAAGCTGCTGCATGAGGCACTGATATTCCATACGGGTGCCAGTGTGATTCCCAGCTGCCCCACTTCCCATCCAGCTCCCTGCTATTGCAACAAGGAAAGCAGATGATTATGGGCAAATCTTGGGCTCCTATGCCCAAGTGGGAGATCCAGAAGAAGCTCCTGCCTCCTGGCTTTGGACCAGCCCAGCTCCAGCAAGTTCAGCCATTTGGAGAGTGACCCAGCAGATGGAAGCACTCTCTCTCTTTCTCTCTGTTTTTCCCTGACTCTCTCTGTAACTCTGCCTTTCTTTGTTTTTATTATTGTTATTATTATTATTATTATTGGAAAGGTGGATATACAGAGAGGAGGAGAGACACAGAGGAAGATCTTCTGTCCGATGATTCACTCCCCAAGCGGCCACAACGGCTGGAGCTGAGCCAATCCAAAGCCAGGAGCCTCTTCTGGGTCTCCCACATGGGTGCAGGGTCCCAAAGCTTTGGGCTGTCCTCGCCTGCTTTCCCAGGCCACAGGCAGGGAGCAGGATGGGAAGCAGGGCCTCTGGGATTAGAACCAGTGTCCATATGGGATTCCGGCGCATGCAAAGCGAGGACCTTAACCATTACGCCATTGCGCCGGGCCCAACTCTGGCTTTCAATTAGATGTATTTTCCTTGGAGTAAGTGTCTGGCCCATGAGTCAGGGCATCTCATGGGAGCACCTGGTTTAGTCTCCGACTCCAGCTTCCTGCCAGTGTCGACCCAGGGAGGCAGCAGTGATCATCAAGTAATCCCATGTGGAGGCATAGAGCTTAGCTCCCACTGGCTTCAGTCCCGACCATTATATATGCTTAGTGACCGAACCAATATGCAGACACTGTCTCTGTCTTCCTCTCTCCTTTTCTCCCTGCTTGCCTCTCACTTTGCCTTTCAAATAAATAAAAAGCAAATAAATTCCTCTGAAGTGAAAAATAGTTTGTCAATAAGCTTAGTAAAGAAGTATTTATACTGGGGCCAGCATCACAGCTTAGTGAACTCAGTGTACACCTGCAGTGCTGATATTTCGTAGGGGCACCCATTAGGTTCAAGTCCCAGCTGCTCCATTTCTGATCCAGCTCCCTACTAATGCACCTGGAAAGGCAGTAGAGGGATGGCCCAAGTGCTTGGGCCCCTGCACCCACTGGGGAGACAAGGGGGACGTTCCTGGCTTCTGGCTTTGGCCTGGCCCAGCCTTAGCCACCGCACTGCAACTCTCTGAGGAGTTAATCAGCAGGTAAAAGGTCTCTCTCTCTCTAACTTTGCCTCTCAAATAATTAAAATTCAAAAAAGAATCAAGTATTTAATGATAAGGAAAAATCTCATATGAGGTGAATTTTTAAAAAAAATTTTATTCATGGGCCCTGCACAGTAGCCTAGTGGCTAAAGACCTTGCTTTGGATGCATCAGGATCCCATATGGGCACCGGTTCTAATCCCAGAAGCTCCACTTCCCATCCAGCTCCCTGCCTGCGGCCTGGGAAAGCAGTCTGGGAAAGATCTTTCTCTCTGTCTCTCCTCCTCTCTGTATATCTGCCTTTCTAATAAAAAAAAAATGTTTTAAAAATTCTATTATTATTTATAGTAGCAACACATTATAACTTAAATATCAATATGCCTGACATTCACATGTGGATTGAATGTTTGAGTGAATGGATGTTATAGTTTCTATTGCCTCCAACACTGTCTTGCTTCCCACTCATTTCCCATGTCCTGTCTTCCAGTCCCCGGTTTTCCCCTGAGCCTTGATATAGCTCTCTGATCAATTTTGCCGCTGCTTAAGATTGCAGCCCCCCCCAAAACTGCTAAAACACATTAAATACGAGAAAATCAAAAATCACTTTGTATTGTATTCCTTTCTAGGGAACATGGTATCATATTTTAATTGCAGTATACTTATAATGTTCCGTGTAAGTTTCTGACTTGGTTTGGCCATTGGCAGATGCACTAAAATCTCACTCGAGTCCCTAAGAGTTTAGTAATACAGTAGCTCATTGCCTGACCCAGATATCAGAATGGCACACCCACACTTAGGAGGATGACCAAGAGATGCCCACATGTCCACAGAATGAACAAAGGTACATCCAGTGGGGGCAGGGTTAGGCTGTAGTGGCTAAAGTGCTGCTTGCAAAGCTTGGATCACACAGTAAAGTATCTGACTTGGATTTTCATCTTGCTTCTTGATTCCAGCTTCCTGTTCAGCGTACTCCGGTAGGCAGCAGGGTGGCTCAGGTACCAGGGTCCCCTGCCACCTGTATGGGAGAGGTCCCGACTCCTGGCTTCAGCCTTGCCCAGCCAAGGCTGTTGCAAGGATTTGGGGAGTGAATCAGCAGATGGTTAGATCTTCATCTGTCTGCCTCTGTTTTTCTTTCTCTGTGCCTCTCAAATAAATAAATAAACAAATAATGAAAAAGTTGTTTTTTTTTTAAAGATTTTATTATCATTGGAAAGCCGGATATACAGAGAGGAGGAGAGACAGAGAGGAAGATCTTCCATCCGATGTTTCACTCCCCAAGTGAGCCACAACGGGCCGGTGCACGCCGATCCGATGCCGGGAACCTGGAACCTCTTCCGGGTCTCCCACACGGGTGCAGGGTCCCAAAGCTTTGGGCCGTCCTCGACTGCTTTCCCAGGCCACAGGCAGGGAACTGGATGGGAAGTGGAGCTGCCGGGATTAGAACCGGCGCCCATATGGGATCCCAGTGCGTTGAAGGCGAGGACTTTAGCCGCTAGGCCACGCCGCCGGGCCCTAATGAAAAAGTTTAAAAAAAAAAAAAACAGGTAAGAGATACACCCAATCCAAATTAAAGATATGTGTTTGTCTTAGCTTGGAAGCCCAGGAGGCAGAGCCTGAGGTGCAGGGTGTTCTGGTGTTCTGGTCTTTCAGGAAGCAGTCATAGGGCACAGGAGGAGGGGACCAAGGAGAACTCCAAAGGGAAGGGAGAGGTGCCCGTGTGAGACACGGAATAAGCACCATGATGGATGAATCAGAAACATTGATGTAGGCTGAGGTTTATTTTTGAATGTGATTTCATCATTGCTGCAGGCCACTCAATGAATATTGAGTTGTGATTCGCAAGTTCTGTGAGTTGCCTGGAAAGCATCCATCACGGGCCGGTACGGCCACTGGAAGGCAGCTATTGGAGCTGTGCTGAAGTCTGCACTGCGTCGTCCTCCAGCGTCATCAGAGAGAAATGACTGCCTGGTAATTCCTTGCGAAGGCGCGGACTGCAAGAGGACTTTACAAGGAGCCGAGTCAGCACGTGCGTTCATCAAAGTTAGAACTTAGTGTGTATTTTTTCACGCAACTTTCTAAGAATTAAAATATGTTCCACTAGGAAAAAAATACTGGGCATTTATTCTTGTTGGAGTTCTAATGTATAATCCTGAAATCAATCATCTAATTTGAATTTACTTGCTCTTCTTACCATCATCTCAATCGTTATTACATGAAAGCCTCTGAGACACTTCTCTTCATCTCTAAGTGGAAGTGCCCATTCAATTTGTTTTAAAACATTCTGCAAAGCAACATCACTTTCGGAAAACACTTAATAATTGCCTGGCAAATTATCCTCTCGGGGCTCAGAGCTATTCTTGCTGTACCGAGGAGGAATCTGTTTGATGTACGGAAACCTCAGGGACTAGATGAGCAACCAAAGGGGGGAAAAAAAATTCAGGCTTCTACCTCTCTCATGCAAAACTTACACCTTAAAATAGATGAGCTTACCTATCTTAATGTTCCTGCCTCTCTATCTGCAAATTGCTAGGTCTGCTCGTCCATCTCTCTTGCACCCCCCGGGGCTGAAGGTGCCCCTTGTGTGCCACAGGGACATGGACAAGCTCAGGGACCCATAGAGTACCCCGCTGCAGGAAGCCTGAGGAGTTACCATCTACAGGACTCAGCACAGCCTTTCCTCATGCACCTGCAGTCACAAAACCTTCTGCACCCCAATCCTAGGAGAGAAATTCAAAAGATGTCAGAGTACCACTGGACTGGCGTGTCCCCGCTAATTGCTAGCCCTGCTCACATCCCTGAACTCTGCATCCACCCTGGCTCGTTGTTGGCGTTGCCAGGCACCAAACAGCAGCCAGAACACTCCAGATAGCGAGGCCTCATGCAAGAAATGAAGAATCTGCGCTCTGATCTGGATAAAAGGCAGAGTCGATGGGCATCAAAAAAGACAAGGAAAAGAGAAAGGTGCCAGAGAAAGTAGAAAAACAGCTGGTCAGGCAGACACACACTTCAATGCCACATGCTGGTGTGGTAGACCTTCAGGGTCTTCTCACATCTGTACTGGTTCCTGCCAGACAGCTGCAGTTGGCAGGCAGTGAAAGGGCTGCTGTTTAGCATCTTGCACCTGCAGGCACAGTAGCTAAGAACAGGCAATAGTGGGCAAGGCGGGGCAGCTTGTTCTGAAGGTCAAAGGGCATGCTTCTGGTGCCTGACCTCACCCTTTTCTGCTGCAGGGGGCTTTTCATCAACAGCTGTATGCCATAGGGAGGATTTGGGAAGCCAGAGGGGAGGATGCCCTCGGTAGGGTCTCAGGGTATCAACATGTTTCTGTGCCCTGAAGCCCATTGCACCCGGTTTGCATGTTGTGGTTACTCACTCCCTGCTGTCACCCCAACACTTCTATGTGCTGATATGTCTTTTTTTAAAAAAGATTTATCTATTTTATTGCAAAGTCAGATATACGGAGAGGAGGAGAGACAGAGAGGAAGATCTTCCGTCCGATGATTCACTCCCCAAGTGAGCGCAATGGCCGGTGCTGCACCAATCAGATACCAGGAACCAAAAACCTCCTCCAGGTCTCCCACACGGGTGCCGGGTACCAAAGCATTGGGCCGTCCTCCACTGCTTTCCCAAGGCCACAAACAGGGAGCTGGATGGGTAGTGGAGCTGCCGGGATTAGAACCTGCACCCATATGGGATCCCAGGGCATTCAAGGCGAGGACTTTAGCCGCTAGGCCATGCCGCTGGGCCTGTGCTGATAAGTCTTAAGATAGATTGCAGAATAAGTGCCCTCCTCCCAAGCTAAAGAAACTGCCTCGGCCACATTACACCTTCTCTCCTACTGTGACAATGAGGCTCACTGACTCTGATCATCCACCTGCCCCTTATGAAGAATCTTCGGGGATAAGAAACAAGATCTACATCTCTCTAGACCTGTGCTTGGAAATCTGCAATCCAGCAAGCCACCTCGGGGTAGTCACTGATGTGCATGGCAGTTTGAGAAGCCCTGATGTGGTGGGTGAGGCACAGGACTCAGAGCTGGTAAACTTGACTTCTGTGCCAGCTCTAAGTTTCATTGACCACGTGGCCTCTCAGTCACAGCTCTTTTTTTTTTTTTTTTTAAGATTTCTTAATTTAGCTGTTTAAAAGGCATAGAATGTGTGGAGGGGCTAGAACGGAGGGGAGAGAGGAAGACAGGACATAGATAGACACTTATTTCATTTCCCAAATGCCTGCAACAGCCAGACCTGGATCAGAACAAAGCCAGGAGCCAGGTGTTTCATCTGCGTCACCCACGTGGGTATAATACAAGCACTTAGGGTGTTAAATACTGCTTTCCCAGGGTAATCATTAGCAGGGAACTGGGCCAAAAATCTGAAAGCAGTAGCATGACATAGCTAGTATGGACACTGGTTCGAGTCCTGGCTGCTTCACTTCCAATGCAGCTCTCTGTTAATGGTCTGGGAAAGCAGCAAAGGGTGGCCCAAGTAGCATCATTGGGATGCTGCTCTTATGTGGAAGAAGTTCCTGGCTCACTGGCCGGTGCACATAAGAGTCAACCCCGTATTCAACCCAGACAGTGTATCTTGGGGACTCCCTGACTAGACTCATGGACTCAGACCCTAGAGACAGGGAAATCACAATACATGTGATCTGACCCTAGAGTGCATATTTCAGGACTGGGCCTCCTCCGGTGCTCAGGCCTCTGCAGGGGACAGCATGTCCAGATGCACCCAGGGGACATGACAGTCAGCTCATCTAGGCCAGCAGGGGATATCAACTGCCTCCTCAGAGAACAGAAAGCAGAACAGGTTGCACATTGTTCTGCCTGCTCTTTGCAACCTGTTTCTGGGTCTGTGGGTGCACTGAGGTGGACCTGGTCAGCCAATAGACCTTGGCAGGATTGTATCAGCTCTGGAGCAATGAAACCAACAACTTCCCACAACTGTCAAAGCCACTCAAGCAATGCCTCAGAGCTCTCTTCCCCATATTGACGTGTCTAGCGTGTCATCAAATGACTGGACCCCATCCCCGGGTGCTGATGTAGTTTGACAGCAAGAGGTGGATCTTCTCCTTCTGCCTCTGCAGATGCGGAGAAAAAAATTTAAAATATGTGTCTCAGCCACTTTCTTCCACACCACCCTAACTGAAGACCCACATGGGCATGCATACCTCTCAACTATGTAAACAAAGCTAAACAAACAAGCAACAGAAAACTAAGTTCATTTTTGTGCATAAGCTTTTTTCCTAATTCATATTATCCATGAATGGCCAATAAGCAGAAGAAGCAATAACAGCATCATTGGTCATCGAAAGGTTCAAAGTCAGACAACAATGAGATGCTTTTTCACATCATTTGGTAGGCTGATATCAGAGTGATAACAGCAACCCTGGCCAAGATGTGGACCAACTGAAACCCCCAGTGATGTATACGTTGAGAGCTTAAAACACACAGGATGACCACACCAGAGAACTGGGGCAAATTTGCATGGTGGAACACGGACCTTCAACGTAAGAGTTTCACCCCCCTCAACAGGTCCCCAAAGAAGCCTTCTCCAAGAATACTTCAAGCAAGTCATTCCAGCTCCCCAGTGTGACCAAGAAACATCTCCCCAGGTCTGGGGCAGATAACCAACATTTCTCACGTACACACAGGCCCCAGTCAGTCACAGACAGCTCATCCACTCACTCTCATGTTTGGACTCTGGGCTATAGTGTCTGAAATATGCACTCAGTGTAGTTTTCCAGCAGGCTGCTTGCAGACCCTCTGCAGCACGGTGGTCTCAGGGTAGCCAGACTTCTTCCACAGCAGCTCAGGTTCAACAGCAAGTGTCCCAGACAACTTCAGCTCTGGGCAGCTGCCCCAACTTTTTGTGTGCTTGCTTGCGTGGTTGTGTATGTGACAGCCTTAGAAGTCACAGTGTCACGTTGTCTGCTAGGGTTGCTGGGGCAAAAACACACAGACGAGGCTCCAGCTGTACTGTTTGCTTTTCCACAGTTCTGAAGGCTCAAAGGCCAGGCTAGACCCAGGTGCCAGGAGGGCTGGTTCTGGTGGGGTGCTTCTTGCTCTATGACTGAGCTGCGCACAGGAGACTCCTGATGGCTCCTCCTTCTCCTTCTTCCCATTTTTTCTTCATTTATTTATTTTTTTTTTTTACAATTTATTTGTTTTTGTTGGAAAGACAGATTTACATAGACAAGGAGAAACAGAAAGATATTCCATTTGCTGGCTCACTCCTCAAGTGGCCAGAAATGATAGGAGCTGAGTTGAGCTGAAGCCAGGGGCCAGGAGCCAGGAGCCTCTTCCAGGTCTCCCATGTGGGTGCAGCGTCCCAAGGATCTGGGCCGTCCTCCACAGATTTCCCAGGCCACAAGCAGGGAGCTGGATGGGAAGTAGAGATGCCAGGGCCAGAACCGGCGCCCATATGGGATCCCGCGTGTGCAATACGAGGACGTTCACCACTAGGCAACTGCACAGAACATCCCCCCCCCAAAAGATTTATTTTAAAAGGTTTGTATCGGGCCCGGCGGCGTGGTCTAGCGGCTTAAGTCCTCGCCTTCAAAGCCCCGGGATCCCATATGGGTGCCGGTTCTAATCCCAGCAGCTCCACTTCCCATCCAGCTCCCTGCTTGTGGCCTGGGAAAGCAGTTGAGGATGGCCCAATGCTTTGGGACCCTGCACCCGCGCGGGAGACCCGGAAGAGGTTCCAGGTTCCCGGCATCGGATCGGCGCGCATCGGCCCGTTGTGGCTCACTTGGGGAGTGAATCATCGGACGGAAGATCTTCCTCTCTGTCTCTCTTCCTCTGTGTATATCTGGCTGTAATAAAATGAATAAATCTTTAAAAAAAAATTAAAAAAAAAAAAGGTTTGTATAATTATTTGAAAGACAGTAACAGAGGAATATATATAGGGAAAGAGATTTTCCAGCAACCGGTTCACTCCTCATGTGGCTGCCACGACTTACCTGGCTCAGGGCAAAGCCAGGAACCTGGAACTCCAGTAGGGTCTCAGACATAGATAACGGGGACTCATGCGTTTGGGATATCATCGGCTGCCTCCCTGTGTGAATTAGCACGAAGCTGGATCAGAAGCAGAGGTAAGACTTGATCCCAGGCAGTCCAACATGGGATACTGCTGTCCCAAGCAACAGCTTAACTGTAACGCAACTCTCGCCATACTTCTTCTTCTTACAAGGATACCAAATCCCACTGTTATGACTCCTTTTAACCTTCATCACAGCCCTAAAGGGCTACTCTCCAAATGCAGAGATGTGGACAGTTAGCACGCCAACACTTGAATTTGGGGAATAACATTCACGGTTACTGATGCTGTTTGCCCTATTCCGTACCAGTTGGGCTAATCGCCACCACGACCACTGTTAGTGGGAAAGGGCACAGAGCCAGTTCTGATAAGAGGGTGTCAAGCATTAAAATCACTACACAGTCAGGGCCTAGCGTGATGGCCTAGCGGCTAAAGTACTCATCTTGCACACGCTGGGGTCCCATATGGGTGTCGGTTGTAATCTTGGTGGCTCCATTTGCCATCCAACTCCTTGTTAATGGCCTGAGAAAGCAGTTGAGGATGGCCCAAAGCCTTGAGATCCTGCACTCATATGGGAGACCCGGAGGAGGCTCCTGTCTCCTGGCTTCGGATTGGCTCAGCTCTGGCCATTGCAGCTACTTGGGGAGTAAATGAGCTATACTATACAGTCTTATTCATAATGTCCCAGACTGTGGACAATCTAAAACTCCATCAGCATCAGATGGACAAGTCAGTTGTGACACTGTTATGTAAACGAATGCTGATCCATAATGAAAAGGGATGTATTTATTTATCCACAGAGATGAATCTCAAAAAGACTTTTTTTGAGCAAAAAGGACCAGACTCACAAAACGAATCAACAAGCAAACCACTGATGTGAGGTCTGAGAACAGATAAGCGTCAACCACTTGTTACCCTGCAAAGAAGCATCACATGCTTTCTGTTGTGATGGGAATGGTCCCAACCTTGTTCTGGATGGCTACTATTACACCTTTTGGAACTCAACGCATGTTATCGTCATGTGGATTACATCTCTATTTACCAAACAACAAAACAAAACAGATCTTATCCCTGTTCCCAGAGATTCTTTTCTTTAAAAAAAAATCTAAAATGTTATTGTTGGAGCTTGTATTGTGGCATAATTGGGTAACACGTAAAAACACTACTTCTAATGTTGGCATCCCATATGGACCCCTGTTTGTGTCCCGTTTGCTCAACTTCTCATCCAGCTCCCTGCTAATGGTCTGGGAAAAGCAGCAGAAGACACAAGTGTTTGGACTTTTGCCATCCACGTGGGAAAGCTGGGTCAAGTTTTTGGCTCCTGACTTTGGCCTGGTCCACCCCCACCCCCACCGTTGTGGCCATTTGGGGTGTGAACAAGTAGGTGGGAGAGCTCTGTCTTTTCCTTTCTCCCTTTAACTCTTTCAAATAAATAAATACAGCCTTTTAAAACATTTATTTTCATTTTGTTTGATTAGCAGAAAGGCAGAAAGAAACAGGTAGGGAGAGACAGAGAGATCTTCCATCTGTTAGTTCACTCCCTGAAACAGCCGAAACAGCGAGTCCTAGGCCGTGCCCAAGAGAAGCACCAGGAACCCCAGTGGGGTCTGGCATGTGAACGGCGGGCGACCAAGGTCATCTGTTACCTTCTGGGAGTTATGTGAGGGGGAAGGTGCAGATGGGAGTAAAGCTAGAACCCGAAGCAGGCTCTCTGATGTGGTCTGAGCACCCCACGCAGTACGTAAGCCACTACTCTAAACATCCGCCTTCCTCAGGCATTCTGAATCGATTCATCCAGGCCAAATCCTGGGCAGGAGAGAAACCTCACAGGTGTCTGCAGGATTTCAATGACAATCACATCTCTAGGCCCAGTGTAATCACTCAAGTGGCTAATCCTTCCCCGGCAGGTGCCAGGATCCCACATGGACGCTGCTTTGTGTCCATTTCCAATCTAGTCCCTGCCCGTGGCCTGGAAATGAAGAGGAAGTCCCAAAGGCTTGGGAGCCTGCACCCGCGTGGGAGACCCAGAAGAAGCTCCTGGATCCTGGCTTTGGATCAGCTCACTTTGGTCATTGTGACCACTTGTGGAGTGAACCAGTAGATATACAATCTTTCTGTAAATTTGTTTTTCCAATATAAATGAATAAGCCTTTTTGAGGGGTGGGGGGGGCCAGGCACAGTAGCCTAGCGGCTGAAGTCCTCGCTTTGCATGCCCCCAGGATCCCCTAGGGGCACCGGTTCTAATCCCGGTGGCCCCACTTCCCATCCAGCTCCCTGCTTGTGGCCTGGGAAAGCAGTCGAGGACGGCCCAAAGCCTTGGGGCCCTGCACCTGTGTGGGAGACTCCACTCTGGAGAGGCTTCTGGCTTCAGATTGGCGCGTTCTGGCCATTGCGGCCACTTGGGAAGTGAATCAATGGATGAAGCTCCTCCTCTCTGTCTCTCTCTGCTCTCTGTAAATCTGTATATATATCTGACTTTCCAAAAAACAAACAAACAAACAAACAAACAAACAAAAAACAGCCCAGAGACTGGTTCCAGGTCTGCAGGAAGAGGTGGGCCTCTACAACAGCCTTCTTTCGAAGCCAGTCCTTGGTGTGTCACAAGTCACCAGCACTGAGCATAACACAACTCAGTCTTAACTCTCTCACTTTCTGCAGACACGAATCTCTAAAGGAACTAAGACCGAGGTGTTGAGAGGGCTGTATGCCCCAGGAGGCTCCAGGAGGAGACCGCTCCTGGCTGAGTCCATCCTGGCTGCTGTAACCAAGGACTGTGAACGGGGTGACCTGCAAGCAACAGACTCAACTGTGATGGTTCTGGAATGAACAAGGTGAAATGGTGTTGTCCACTGAGAGCTTATGTTCACTCTGTCATGGTGGAGGTGATGGAGCTAGCCTCCTGCAGGGGGTCTCTGCAAGCCAGGTTCCCATCCTAATCATGTGGCTCCTGCCACAGGACTGAATCACCTCCCAGAGCCCAGAGTCCACATCCTGCTACATTCAACTTGGGGGCTAGAATGGAACACATGGATTTGGAGGGAGACAAGTATTCAAGCCATAGCACGCTCTAGTTTCTAATAGCTCTTAAAGGCTGTCCATGTCACTTCAATTTCTGCTTAATCTGCTGTTCTGACTCCAATCCTCGTACACTCCCCCATTTAAGGTCAGTTGTTACATGGGCCCCCACCCAGCACCTCCAGTTTTCCCGGTAATCACACCCGTGCACAGTTCCTTCCCCATGTAAGGCAATGTGTGCACAGGTTCCCAGGATTAGGATGTGGACATATCGGTATGTCTCTGTTTTTCCACCTCTCATACTGTGCCGTTCAAAAGGCATGTTTGGGGCCCAGCGGAATGGTTTAGCGGCTAAAGTCCTCGCCTTGAACACGCCCTGGGATCCCATATGGGCACCGGTTCGTATCCCGGCAGCTCCACTTCCCATCCAGCTCCCTGCTTGTGGCCTGGGAAAGCAGTCGAGGATGGCCCAAAGCTTTGGGACCCTGCACCCGTGTAGGAGACCTGGAGGAAGTTCCTGGCTCCTGGCTTTGGATCGGCACAGCTCCGGCTGTTGCGCTCACTTGGGGAGTGAATCATCGGATGGAAGATCTTTCTCTCTGTCTCTCCTCCTCTCTGTATATCTGACTTTGTAATAAAAATAAATAAATCTTTAAAAAATGCATGTTTAGATTATTAAGTAAATCATCACCTAGCATATTGGAGCCCAAAGGGCTTAGGAAATTTCCACAGCCATCTCAAGCTATTCAAACTGACCTACAAAATTTTTCCATGACTTCTTAGGTTATAACATTACGCATTAGCTGTCCCAAATAACCAGGCCCTTGGGTAGTGATCGCATTAACTGAAAACTCAATTTCCTTTATCCGCTCCCAGGACAACAAACCCCATTACCGTGTAAGAATTTGAGAAGAGCAAGAGCCCAAGGAGGTGCAGGTGCTAACCACCAGGCAGTAGGGACTACTTGTAAGGTGTGTACTCTCATCTCCACTTCCCATCAGGATTGGAAATGAGCACTAACAGAGCCACAGAGCCCCTGTGGTGGTGGGACCCATGGGTAAAGCCCCTGCGCTGTCCTGTCTGCAATCCCACTCCAACCTGCCCCGGCCCTTACATGTGCTCAGCAAGAACGCTTGGCCATTCTCACGGTTCCAGGTTCCTCCAGTGGAACATTCCTTGGGTTCCATTACATCTGCTGACAGTTGTCTCCCTGTATGTGAAAAAACGCTGCTGTCAGTTTCTGTACTAGGCCCACACAACAAAGATCGAGGCCCCAGCCTGGCACTTGGGTCTCCTGTCTTGTCCATGCAGCGCTCTCCACCTGGGCATTCACGACGTGAATCACGTACTCTGGCTGCCAACCACACGAGACCAAACCAAATCAAGCAGGGATGCTTCACTTCTTCTATGGTCGCTTAAGTAACAAAATCTTTCTACAGATGAGGCTCCTGGGTGCCATGGTTACCACATGGTGCAGTGGTTTGAGGATGCCCCATCCCCACTTGTCTGACTCTTATTCTTCCTCAAGCTCAGGGCAGCTTCCTGACCCTCAGAAAAACCTGTTCACTGCCAGGCCTCACTCTTTAGCCCCTCTGTTCTGTCATTTAATGGCCCGCTACAGTGGTTTGCCTGCAGTTCATGGCAAACTTCAGGAAGTCCAAATGTGTCACAGAAATCTTGATCTTAAAACCAGCCAGGACAGGGCCCGATGCGATGGCTCAGTGGTCAAGTCCTCGCCTTACATGTGCCAGGATCCAATGTGGGTGACGGGTCATGTCCCAGCTGCCCCACTTGCCATCCAGCTTTCTGTGTGTGGCCTGGGAAAGCAGTAGAAGATGGGACCCTATACCCACAATGGAGATCTAGGCTCCTGGCTTCAGCTCAGCTCAGCTCCGGCCACTGCAGCCATTTAGGGAGTGCTTGGGCTCCTGCCACACTTGATCTGGGTGGGAGCTCCTGGTTTCGGGCATCAGCCTGGTCCAAACCTACCTGTTCTAGTCATTTGGAGAGTGAAAGAACATCTTGCTCTCTTTCGGTTGCTCTATCTTTCAAATAAATACTTTAAAACAATAAAATAAAACCTGTGTTGGACAGGCTTTGACGCTGTGGTCCATCACTGCTCAGGATGTCAGTGTGCTTGGGGTTAAGCCCTCACTCTGATCTCCATTCTTGTTTCCGGCCACTTGCGAGGCAGCAAGTGATGGCTCAAGTAGCTGGATTCCTCCTGCTCACATCAGAGACCAGATGAGGTTCCTGACTCCTGCCTTCACCTGGCCCAGCCGGGCCTATTGAAGCTCCCTGGGGAGTCAAACAGTAAATGGAACATTTCTCTGTGTCGGTCTTTATGTTTCTTTGCCTTCCAAGGAGAATAAATATATATATTTTAAAAAGTATACTTATATAGTAAACAACCTCAAAAGATAAACAGAATTTCTGCAATGGGAAGGGCAATTTGCTTCCACCCTGGGGTAATGGATGGCAACTCTACAAAGCAAAGAGGTCAGCAAGTCCCCAGGCACACAGAGGACCCAAAGTACCAGTCTCTAGCCCCATCATCTTGGGGATCTGGGACAGAAGGCAAAGAAATGTGGCTCCTCCGGCCCAAAGCTTTGGGATCCTGCCCCCGCGTGGGAGACCTGGAAGAGCTCCTGGTTCCCGGCTTCGGACTGGCTCAGCTCCAGCCATTGTGGCCGCTTGGGGAATGAAGCATCGGACGGAAGATCTTCTCTGTCTCTCCTCCTCTCTGCATATCCGCCTTTCCAATAAAAATGAATAAATATGTAAAAAAAAAAAGAGAGAGAGACAGAGAGAGAAATGCGGGTCCTCTAGCTACTGCTGTCGTTAGGAGTAATTCGCCAAGTATGAGAAGGCACTACTTGTTAGCTGGAAAGCCAGGTGAAGTCTCGGGCCCTTTCCATCACTGAATTCAGGGAAATTTTTGGCTGACTTCTGGGTCTTTCTCTTCCTCCTGTGTTCTGAGTGTTTCAAGTTTATTGAGGCAATGATCAGGTTCAGTCATGTAAAGACTTAATTTCCAGTTTTCCAGCTTCTAGCCACCGTCACAGGGAAGTCCTACATTCTTTGGGGGATGTTTTGGTGCCACCTACTGGTTTCAGTCTAATCAGGGACGCTAGATTCCCCCAGGTCTCTTCAACAGTCCTTTCAACTGGGGATGGACCAACAAAAAGTGGGGATGAATCATAAAAACAGAATACAAAGTCTAAGAAGCTAGATGAGGGAAAAAAATAACCTATTGCACAATTTTATCACAAAAACAAGTGAAACTACTTGTACCACGCAGGAGTTTCTGGAGAAGCTAAATAGAAATATACAGAAATGCATAAGATTTTTATTTGTTGGGGCCCAGCGGCGTGCCCTAGTGGCTAAAGGCCTCGCCTTGAACGCACTGGGATCCCATATGGGCGCCGGTTCTAATCCCGGGGGGCTCCACTTCCCATCCAGCTCCCTGCTTGTGGCCTGGGAAAGCAGTTGAGGACGGGCCAAAGCCTTGGGATCCTGCACCCACGTGGGAGACCCGGAGGAGGTTCCTGGCTCTTGGCTCCGATTGTTGCAGCACCGGCCGTTGTGGCTCACTTGGGGAGTGAATCATCGGATGGAAGATCTTCCCCTCTGTCTCTCTTCCTCTCTGTATATCTGACTTTGCAATAAAAAATAAATAAATCTTTAAAAAAAAAAAAGAAAAAGAGATTTTTGTTTGTTTCAGAGGAGAGAGAGAGAGAGAGAGAGGTGTTTGCTGGCTCTCTCTTCGAAATGCCAGGTCTCAGGCCAAAGCAGGATCTCATTCTAGATGTGCCACATGGGTGGTAGGAACCCAATCACTCGACCTGCTACCTCGCAGGTCTACATCAGCAGGAAGCTGGGGTCAGGAGCTGGAGCTGGGCATCAGACCCAGGTATTCGAGTATGGGACCTGGGTCCCTCAACTGGCATCTTCTGATGCATTTTTAAGGGATTTACACACAAGAAAGATCCGTGTGACGATGGAAGCTGGCGTGGGCCGTCTGGGGGGGTTAAAGATGCCAACAGGATTCCTGCACTACAGTCTTGAGGAACAATTCCTCCTTTCTCCTGGGAACCCTGTCTTCCCACTACTAGTTCGCTTATTTCATTTTTAATATTGCCTACATAGTTGAGAGGTATGCATGCCCATGTGGGTCTTCCGTTAGGGTGGTGAGGTTCCAGGTATGGAAGAAAGTGGGTGAGACACATATTTTAAATTTTTTTCTCCGCATCTGCAGAGGCAGAAGAAGAAGATCCACCTCTTGCTGTCAAACTACATCAGCACCCGGGGATGGGGTCCAGTCATTTGATGACACGCTAGACACGTCAATATGGGGAAGAGAGCTCTGAGGCATTGCTTGAGTGGCTCTGACAGTTGTGGGAAGTTGCTGGTTTCATTGCTCCAGAGCTGATACAATCCTGCCAAGGTCTATTGGCTGACCAGGTCCACCTCAGTGCACCCACAGACCCAGAAACAGGTTGCAAAGAGCAGGCAGAACAATGTGCAACCTGTTCTGCTTTCTGTTCTCTGAGGAGGCAGTTGATATCCCCTGCTGGCCTAGATGAGCTGACTGTCATGTTCCCCGGGTGCATCTGGACATGCTGTCCCCTGCAGAGGCCTGAGCACCGGAGGAGGCCCAGTCCTGAAATATGCACTCTAGGGTCAGATCACATGTATTGTGATTTTCCTGTCTCTAGGGTCTGAGTCCATGAGTCTAGTCAGGGAGTCCCCAAGATACATAGTTGACTCTTGTGTGCACCAGCCAGTGTATGGTCAGGTTTGGTCTGTCACCAGCACCAGTTAACACCCACAGACCTGGCCCTTACCAGCCTGACGTGCCCCTGATAAGCCCTGGTTCTTGTGCTTATCAGTGATAGATACAGCCTGGCAGGGGAGTGCCCACAGTTCCCCTGCTAGGCATGTTCCTAGCCCTAGCTCCTGTGCCTGCCAAGGGGTATTATGGTCCAACTCAGTCTTGGCCAGTTTGTATAGTCTTGCCAGCTGGTACTGCGTCATAGTCTAGCAGGCCCACATAAAAATAACTTCCCCAAGTCAAATTCTTGTCAAATTGGCCACCAGTATACCATATTTAATCTCTAAATAAAGATAATAACAAAATCAGGCTTCTCCCTAACCTGCAGCAGTCATACTGGACACAACAAATAACATACCAACCAGAAGAGAATTCAGGGTCCTTGGGAGAGGGGCAGGCACTGTCTCCCAGTTATGTCATTACCTTCAACGTCACTCTATGGGAGTGCCAGTTTGGGTCCCAGCTTCTTTGCTTCTGGTCTAGCTCTCTGCTAATATGCCTAGAAGGCAGTAAAAGATTCTCGAAGTATTTGGACCCCTCCTATTCACATGGAAGACCTGAATGGAGCTCATGGCCTTGGCTTAGCCCAACATTTGCTATTACAGCCATTTGGGGAATGAACCAGTGGATCTCCCTCTGTTTTGGCCTCTTTTTCTGCGTTACTGCCTTTCAGATAAACACAATTTTTCTTTTTAAGTCCTTGAGAGAGGATTACTCTTCTTGATAATCCATCATTTACATAGCAGGATGCAAAACCAATAAGCTACATGTTACATACATAAAATATGTCATATTATACGTGTGTAGGAAGAAACCTACATACAATGTGTGTGTCTGTAACCAAATAAGTCATGTTAATAGTTATAGTCCTCATTTCTGTAATGGTCTGGGAGTCACAGCTGGCTTGTAACTACCTTCTGCTATGATGCAGTCCAAACTACATTTGCCTTCATCCAGCACAGCAGCTCGTAGTATTGTTGCTTTATCTTGGTGGGGTGACCCAAACGTGTTTCCTGAAGGGCCTGGTTCATTAGTGGTCCTGTCTGAGTTGGTGTGTCGTGTTGAACCACTGACATTAATTGCAGGACACCGTAATGCTGGGAGATGTCCTAGGATCTTTGTTCTCAACATACTTATTCAATTGCATCCCTATTTCTCCTCGGAGGTCTGGATCAATTTCCTCAACAAGCAACCATTAAGTCACCTTCTTTGAGTTCAGCATGGTGGCCTAGCAGCTAAAGTCCTTCCTCTGCACACACCAGGATCCCATATGGGTGACGGTTCTAATCTGCCCTGCTTCCCATCTAGCTCCCTGCTTGTGGCCTGGGAATGCAGTCGAGGACGGTCCAAAGCCATGGGACCCTGCACTTGCGTTGGGAGACCCTGAAGAGGCTCCTGGCTCCTTGCTTCAGATCAGCTCAGCTCCAGCCGTTGAGGTTACTTAGGGGATGAATCATCAGACAGAAGATCTTCCTCTCTGTCTCTCCTCCTTTATATTCCTGACTTTGTAATAAAAACCAAGTACATCTTGAAAATAAAAAGCACCTTTTCCTTTTGCCTGTTGACTCAAATGCCTGAAGAACCCAAAAGTGGCTGGGTGGTGTGCCTTAGCTCCCAGTTCGACGGAATCACCGTGCCTTCTGGTGGAAGTTTTATTCCTAAGACTTCTGGATCAACAGAAGCGCAGAACAGAAAGCATCATGTAGCTAGTGGATCAGTACGGACCATCATAAGCAATGCCACTCCCCTTTCCACCCCTTGGCTCCAGACCTTTGCATCTGGCTGGGAGAAGTAGCTAAAGCCTCATGGAGAACTTGGCCCCTAGACTTTGCTGCTGCAACATCTGAGTCTTCAAAAGGTCACTGCTTGATTCTAGGAAAGCAGCTGCTTGGGAATGATGGCACATTGTCAGTAAATCCAAACATGGATCCAAAGCCACACTTCCTTTGCCCTGGCCAGCATCAGTGCTGTGTGGAAGACCATGACAGTGGATACGGTATTCTCTGAGTTCACGCACAGCACGTTGGGCAGAAGCACAGACTGTCTATTACAGGAGGGACAAGATATTCACCCTTGGGCCTGGCGGCGTGGCCTAGCGGCTAAAGTCCTCGCCTTGAACTCCCCGGGATCCCATATGGGTGCCGGTTCTAATCCCGGCAGCTCCACTTCCCATCCAGCTCCCTGCTTGTGGCCTGGGAAAGCAGTCGAGGACGGCCCAATGCATTGGGACCCTGCACCCGCGTGGGAGACCCAGAAGAGGTTCCAGGTTCCCGGCTTTGGATCAGAGCGCGCACCAGCCCGTTGCGGCTCACTTGGGGAGTGAATCATCGGACGGAAGATCTTCCTCTCTGTCTTTCCTCCTCTCTGTATATCTGACTTTGTAATAAATAAATAAAAATCTTTAAAAAAAAAAAAAAAAGATATTCACCCTACCACAATGGAAGCAGTGCTGTGTGATCAATTGTGCCATCTGCTGGCTGATGACCCTGGGGAACAGAGCTCCATCAAGGACTGCTGGCTACTGCTGACAGACAGGGCCCTCAGCAGTGGCAGCAGCCACGTCAGCTTCTGTGAGCAAACATCTGTGTTGCTGAGCCCATACGTAACCTCCATCCCTGCTACCAGGACTACTTAGTCATGGGCTCATGGGGCAAGGATAGGGGTGCCTGGCGGAACAGGCTGATCCACAGAAGGGGTTCTCCTGTCTACTCACCTATTAAAACCCTCCTCTTTTGAGGCCACCTGCTGGTGAAAATCAACAGGTGATGAACATATCTCCAAATATTTTTAAAAGATCTATTTATTTTTTTTAAAGATTTATTCATTTTATTACAGCCAGATATACACAGAGGAGGAGAGACAGAGAGGAAGATCTTCCGTCCGATGATTTACTCCCCAAGTGAGCTGCAACAGGCCGGTGTGTGCCGATCCTAAGCCGGGAACCTGGAACCTCCTCCAGGTCTCCCACGCTGGTGCAGGGTCCCAAAGCATTGGGCCGTCCTCGACTGCTTTCCCAGGCCACAAGCAGGGAGCTGGATGGGACTGGAACCGGCGCCCACATGGGATCCCGGTGCGTTCAAGGCGAGGACTTTAGCCGCTAGGCCACGCCGCCAGGCCCAAGATCTATTTATTTTTATTGAAGAGTCAGATCTAGAGAGAAGGAAAAGAGAGAGAAAAGAATCCTGTATCTGTTGGCTCACTCCCCAAGTGGCTGCAATGGTCAGTGCTGAGCTGATACAAAGCCAGGAGCCAGGAGCTTCCTCCAGGTCTCCCACGCAGGCACAAGGTCTCAAGGCTTTGGGCCATCTTCCACTACCTTCCCAGGCCACAAGCAGGGAGCTGGAAGGGAAGTGGAGCAGCCAGGATATGTACTGGCACCCATATGGGTTCCTGGTGCATGCAAGGTGAGGACTTTAGCCACTCAGTAGGCTTTCACGCCAGACCCTATCTCAACATTTCTTACCTATCAGAGAATTTTATCTACATATTCCTTTCCCAACTCCTTCACCAGTTTTACAAAGTGTGCCTCCCACCTCCCTGACCATCAGGCATTCACTCACATAGGGGTGTAGTTACAAGCTCTTGCCAGTTCTATCCTAGTCGGGGTTGTTCCTGCTCTGAGGGGCACTCCTCATCATTGTCCCTGACGCAGCTTGAATGCCACATCTGGGTGGCACCTGCATGCCAGGCAAAGCCATCTGTATGCCAAGGCTGAGTTTTATCTTTCTCAGTTAGCTGGATATAGAGGTAAGAAGTAGGGCTGAAACAGAAACAATCCCCCTCAAACAGCACGTGTTAGGGTCACTCAGGTGGTGGGCTGGAATGACACACTCCAAGGAAGAATGTATCACCTCTAAGACCAAGAAGGCTCCAGAATCATCGTCCCTTTTTGTGTTTGTTGGAGGAGCCATGCGCAATAATTCTTCATTTTATTTAAAATTATCGTTTTTATAAAACAAGTGTGGGTGGGTCTCAGGACGGGTCGTCTCATGCCTGGATCCCAGATGCCAGCCACAACGTGCACGTGGTGAGCTGTCCCTGGGCCTGCCTGGGCTCCGGGGGCTGCTCCCTGCGGGATGAGTACACCGAGGGGGGAAGTCTCTGTGACTGGGCAGGTCCGGGGCCCACCTGCCACCCTCATTGGGTGGTAAATGGGATTGGGGAGGGGCACGACCTTGGGCCTGGGAGTTTAAACTTCCAGCAGCCTCCTGGCTCCTGGTGGGTCTCAGGATGGGGCTTCTCATGCCTGGATCCCAGAAGCCACCCTCCACGTGCACATGGTGAGCTGTCCCCGGGCAGCCAGTGCACCATTTGGTGCCAGGCTCCACCTGCTGGCTGCCCAGCAGGGCAGCTCTGGGGTTTTGGTTCTTTGAATAGTTGCTTAGGTAGCTCCAGGTTGAACCCACTGTGCTTCTGGGAAGTGAATCAATCCTAAAGATTCCCAACGACAACAACTCCTCCTTTGAAGAACTTGTAATCACTGAACGATGCTGACCACCAAACACCAGTCCATGCAAAAGCTTAGGCTTGGGGCTTGTCCAGCAGAATCATATCCTATTACCTGACATGATGATGGATCAGGAGAAGGGTCACATTATGCAGGGCCATTACATTACCTAGCACTCGAGAACCATATCTAGGGGTAGATTCTGTGGGTGATCCTGTGGAAGTTCTAGCCCCACTGGTTAGCTCGAGGGTTGCGGTGGTGATGGACTAAGCTAGGTGTGACCAAGGAACCTGCCATCAATCACAGGTAAAGGAACCCACAACAGTCTGGACTGGTCAAGGCAGCAGCACCCAAATGTGCAGCCTGAATAGGGTGTGGGGTAGGCCGGGCTGCAACTTTCATACAAGGTCAAATGGAAGGTCAGACTTCATCAGAACCTGGCCTAAAACCCAATGGTATGTATGAGAACTGGGTCTGGGAGTGGATTAAGTGGAAGAACTTGGGAAACACTCCTGGCGAGTCATAGCTCCCGCTGGTGAACATGTGGTCCAGACCTGGGGGTCAGACAAGCTGGGCATAGTAGCTCCAACAGCTGGGAAATGTGTCAATTGGTAATGGAACAGGGTGGACCGGGCAGGACTGAGCAAACCTTAGCCCACAAGTGAAACTAGAAACCAGGATGGAGCACAGGTCATGCCGAGCTAGGCTCTTGCACCTACTGGTCTGCATGAGCCAGAGATGCTAAGCCACAGTGTCTAAGGCAGAGGTCAGGACAGGTGAGAGGCTGAGCCAAGCTGAGTCAGAGCAACCACTGGCATGCGTGTGATCTATGGCTGGGAACAGGCCCGGTTGGGAAGCTAGGGGGACAACCCTAGCTGGGTGGAGGTTCCCACCAAGGGGTGCGTAGGCTGGAATGGGGGCTGCGTTCTGATCAGGACACGGTTGTAGTCTCCCTTGGCACAAGTATGGACTATGGGATTGGATGCACCAAGCCGGGCCAGACTCCAAAACCCTCTGGTGTCCTGGAGGGCCAGGGTAGATGTGGGATGGACTAGGCAAGGTCTCAACCCCTACTGAGCCATGTGTGAGCTGTATGTGGGTATGGACGAGCCATGGCTGGGCTGAAACATCCAACAACAAGGACCAGTTTAGGTTGAAGGCCAGTCAGGAAAAGCCACTGTTCCTGCTAGGACAGGAGGTGAACTGAGTAGGGTTGGCTCATGGACCCCCTGGTATGCGTGAAATCAGGCATTGGGAGGGGTTCTGATGGAGGAGCCTGGGCAACTCCTCTGGCAGGACACAGACCCTGCAGGTAAGCGCAAAAAGCATGAAAGGAAACAGCCCAGAACAGGCCATGGAAAGTTACCCACTGGCATACATTTGGCATGGGTCAGGGGAAGACCAGGGTGAATGAGTTCACATCATCCAGCGTGGGTCGGGTCAGGTTCGGTCACAACAAAAACTAGTGCACAATGTGGAATTCCAAGGTGAGGGTGCCTGTACCGGATGTGACCGCAGCACGCAATCAGCATGCATGAGAACCAGGAAGGGAGGGGGCAGAGCTGGCAGGGGAATAAGGGGTGGTTCCCTTGCTGGACAGCTACTCCCACTGGAGAGCATGAGCTGGGATGGGGGCAGATCAGACAAGGCAGGGCTACAACACCTGTGTGCCTCATGTGGACTAGATCAGGGAAAAGCCAGGCTGGGCTGATTATTGGCTGATTATTCCTACTGGTGCAAACAAAATTAGAGTGAGTGAGGGTTGTTTGGGCTTAGTCACAGCTTCAGCTGGCAGAAGCTGGCACTGGGGTCTAATTCTGTCAAGTCAAACCACAGAACTACCTGGAGAGTGCATAATCTGGGAGTGAGAGAGACCTGGGAGGGAAATAGTGGGCTCCTCCCTCTTGGGTCACTTCTTGGGTCACTATTCCCACAGGAGGGCATGAAAACTAGGACAAGGGTTGGGGTGGCTAGACAGATAGCCAACAGCATCTGTGTGGGCTGCATAGTGGATCTGGTTAGATGGAACTAAGCTTTAATACCCATTGACAAGTACTAGAGCCAAATGGAATGTGGGACAGACTGGACTACTGCTACACATACTGGCAAACCAGGGTAGGGGGTGGGCCTGATGGGGGTTGTTGTGGGTCGTTCCAACTAGGCTGTAGCTCCCACTGGTTTATGCGAGGGCCGAGTATGTGCTGGGCAGAACCAGGCTGGACTGCAACACCCATTGGTTCCAGTGCAACTCGGGACTGAAAACAGAACCAACCCAGCAATTGCAACCACCAGCTGATCGGGGCAATGGACTTTGCCGGGCCCTGTACTTGCTAGTACATACAAGAATCTGGTCTGAGAACACCTCAGACAAAGTTTCTTTGGAGATCTCCCCAATCGAAATGCCAGACTCAGAACCCTAACCAAGAAAAGACAGAAGACAGAACAGGTCAATCAACCACCTCAGCTATATGTTGGCAGCGAAATACTGGACAAATGGAGACTCTATGATGGACTATGTCAATCAGTGGATTCTTCAATGACCTCATCGTGTTTGGAGTGGTGAGACTGGCAGCAACTCATAACTGGTGAACTATCAAAACCACTTGAGCAGGAACCTCGGAGCATGCCCTACATCCGGGACTTGGGGTAGGTGGGAAACTGGGTGGGCCATCTCCCTTAATAACCCCCTTTAAACATGAGGGAAACAATATGGAAATAATAGTCTTACCCACTTCCCTATAGCCCTTGAACCTTTTTACCCTATGTAAAGTTTGTTTAAAAAAAAAAAACTTTATGATAAAAAAAAATTATTTTGGTAATTCTGACATTCAAAAGTTAATGAAAAGTCTTCAAAAGTTAATGAAAGATGCAAAAAAAGAAAAAAGAAAAAAATAAATAAAGCAAGTGTGAATTTTCCGTTCTAAATGCTGTTTATTTAAGGAGGGGAGAGACAGGAGAGAAGTCCTCTGTGCCGGGTCACCATGGTCCTCAGTGAGTACCATACTCCAGCGCCAGGAGCTCAATCCGGGCCTCTAGCACGGAAGGCAGAAACTCAATCCCTTGAGCTATCAGAGTGTTGTCCAGCTGGAAGCTAGAATTTAGAGCAGAGCTGAGTACTGAGCCCAGGCATTCTAGGTGGCAGCTGGCTTCTAGGCCAAATGCCTGCACCCACAAGGGATTTATAGACATGTCCCATATTCCTAACATTCTAGCGATTTCAGTAATGTAAGTGGTTCCTCTATTTTAGTTGAACTTATTTCCTGTTCTCTTTTTTTAAAAAAAAAGATTTATTAATTTTTATTACAAAATCAGATATACAGAGAGGAAGATCTTCCATCTGAAGATTCACTCCCCAAGTAACTGCAACAGCTGGTGCTGCAACAATCCGGAGCCAGGAGCCAGGAACTTCCTCCAGGTCTCCCACACAGGTACAGGGTCCCAAGGCTTTGGGCCGTCCTTAACTGCTTTCCCAGGCTACAAGCAGGGAGCTAGATGGGAAGTGCAGCTGCTGGGATTAGAACCAGAGCCCATATGGGATTCTGGAGCGTTCTAGGCAAGAGCTTTAGCCACTAGGCCACCATGCTGGGCCCTCTTGTCCTCTTCTATGTAAACGTCTTACACGGATCACTGCTTCCTACTCCCTGGGTCCAATCACCCCAGTCTTCAATGGGACAGGCCAGTGTGATATCTTACAGAATGAGACTTCAGAAAGAGTCCTCTATAATGATGAACTGACATAAATACCTTGGTTAGATGTTTTTTAAACATTTATTTTGTTTGAAAGACAGATTTTTCCAGACAGAGAAGAGGAGACACAGAGAGATCTTCCATCCATTGGTTCACTTCCCGAATGGCAACAACACTCAGAATTGAGCCGATCTGAAGCCATGAGCCTGGAACTTCTTCCAGGTCTCCCACATGGGTGCAGGGGCCTAAGGACCTGGGCAGTCCTCTGCCACTTTCCAAGGCCACAAGCAGGGAGCAGGATGGGAAGCGTATCAACTGGGACATAAGCTGGCACCCATATGGGATGTCAGTGTTTGCAGGCAGAGAATTAACTTGCTGCAACACTGCGTTGGCCCCTTGAAATGATTTTTAAAGCAGAGCCCAGTGTGGTGGTCTAGTGGATAAAGTCCTAGCTTTCAACGCTTTGGATCCTATATGGGCGCCGGTTCTAATCCCGGCAGCTCCACTTCCCATCCAGCTCCCTGCTTGTGGCCTGGGAAAGCAGTTGAGGACGGCCCAAGGCCTTAGGACCCTGCACCCGTGTGGGAGACCGAGAAGCAGCTTCTGGCTCTTGGCTTTGGATTGGCTCAGCTCCAGGCATTGTGGCCATTTGGGGAATGAACCAGCAGACAAGAGATATTTCTCTGTGTCTCTCCTCCTCTCTGTATATCTGCTTTTCCAATAAAAATTTAAAAATCTTGAAAAGAAAAAGCTAGACTTTATCTGTAAGATCTAGAAGACAAAGATGTCCTTTCCAGCCCTTTCATTCAACACAGTATAGGGAGTCTTTGACAGAGAAAATTAGGCGCAAACAAAAGGCATCCAATTAGGAAAGGAGGAATTCAAATTGTGAATGTTTGTAGATGACATGATCTTATCTAACAAAATTCCAAAGACTTCACCAGAAACAGTATCAGGCAGCTGACATTGTAGGCAAAGAAGTAATACCACCCCGTTGGGACATTGGCAATGCATGTGGGGGTGCTGGCTGTAGTCCCTGGTGGCTCAGCTCCTGATGTAGCTCCTTGCTGACATACCTGAAAAGCAGGGGATGGCTAGCACGCCTGCGCCCTTGCCACCCATGAGGGAGACCAGGACGGACATCCGGGCTCCTGGTTTTAGCTTGGAACAGCCCTGGCCATTTTGGTAATTTGAAGAATGAACCAATGGAGGGACCATTGATCCCTCTATCTCTTGGTCACTCTGTTTATCAAACAGAGAAATCAACATTTCAAAAAACATTTGAATAAATGAATTCAGGAAAATTGTAAGATATAAAGTCAACATATAACTATTGTTCCATATCAGTAGTGAATTATCTAAAAAAATAAATCAAGAAAGCAATCCTTGCTAAAATAGTTACAAAAATAAGTAAAGGGGCCCAGTGCGATAGCATAGTGGTTAAAGTCCTCGTCTTAAAAGTGCCAGGATCCCATATGGGTGTCAATTCTAATCCCAGCATCCCCACTTCCCATCCAACTCCCTGCTTGTGCCCTGGAAAAGCAGTCGAGGACGGCCCAAAGCCTTGGAACCCTGCACCCATATGGGAGACCTGGAAGAGCTCCTGGCTCCTGGTTTTGGAATGGCTCAGCTGTAGCCACTGCAGCTGCTTGGGGAGTGAATCATCAAATGGAAGATTTTCCTGTCTCTCCTCCTCCTCTCTGTATATCTGCCTTTCCAATAAAAATAAATAAATCTTTAAAAAATAAGTAAAATATCTAGGAACAAATTTAACCTAACAGGTAAGAGCTGAACAATGATCACTGTAATACACTGCCTGAAGAAATAAGGGAGTACACAAAAAATGGAAAGGCATCCTACACGTTAATGGACTGACGAATAGCTGTTACAATACCCATCTTACTAGATCACAGGTTTTCCGTTGTAACACACTGTTCTGCTCTGTCATGTTGATAGCGTCGCTGGGGGTAAGCCTAAATAACTACACATGAGAACTCTACTTTTTGCTCAGCTTCACTGTGAATTTTAAAATACCGTAAAACATAGACTTTTTCAACGCCAGTTATAATCTATTAAATACTGCATTGTGGGCCTTGCGCGGTGGCCTAGCGGCTAAAGTCCTCACCTTGAACGCGCCAGGATCTCATGTGGGCGCCGGTTCTAATCCCGGCAGCTCCACTTCCCATCCAGCTCCCTGCTTGTGGCCTGGGAAAGCAGTCGAGGACGGCCCAAAGCCTTGGGACCCTGCACCCGCGTGGGAGACCCGGAAGAGGTTCCTGGGTCCCGGCATCGGATCGGTGCAGCACCGGCCCGTTGCGGCTCACTTGGGGAGTGAGACATCAGATGGAAGATCTTCCTGTCTCTCCTCCTCTGTATATCTGACTTTGTAATAAAAATAATAAATAAATCTTTAAAAAAAAAATACTGCATTGCGTCTGATAACGCCTTCGCAAACGACCCATCTTTTCACTGTCCTTTTGTAATTTTTAGAATATTTAAATAAAACTGGATCTTCTTGGACTCAAAAAAAGAAATACAGGCTGTTTGGGGTTGAAATAATATTACAGTTTAGAGGTACTGTTTTTTGGATTGACATAATTTCATTTTTTTAAAAGACTTACTTTGTTTTTATTACAAAGTCAGATATACAGAGGAGGAGAGACAGGAAGATCTTCCATCCGATGTCTCACTCCCCAAGTGAGCCGCAACGGCCGGTGCTGCCCCGATCCGATGCCGGGACCCAGGAACCTCTTCCGGGTCTCCCACGCAGGCACAGGGTCCCAAGGCTTTGGGCCGTCCTCGACTGCTTTCCCAGGACACAAGCAGGGAGCTGGATGGGAAGTGGAGCTGCCAGGATTAGAACCAGCGCCCACATGGGATCCCGGGACGTTCAAGGCGAGGACTTTAGCTGGTAGGCCACATGGCCGCCGGGCCCAACATCATTTCATTTTAAATTAAGGCAAACATGTGGTATTTAACCTTTGGGGATTGGCTCATTTCCCTCAACATAATGTTTTCCAGTTGTGCCCATTTGGTCACAAAGAACTGCATTTTTTTTTTTAATACCTGAGTAGTACTCCATGGAGTAAATGAACCATAAGCTTTCTTATCCAGTCTGCTGTTGATGGGCATTTTGGTTGCTTCCAAGTTTTTGCAATTAGATTTGGAGTCTCTTAAACCAGCAAATAAAGCCTCAATTTTAGCTTAAAACGAGGCAATAAAATTTCAGAAAAGGCAAGTCATTTTCCAAGCCTCTTGATGCAAGTCACCAGGAGACAAGTGGTACTTAACCTCTGAAAAACTTGGTTGGCTGGTAATCTTATCGTGACACACATTGTTGTCATTCCCGGCCAGGCTCCAACCTACACATGCCTATAGGGGATGAATATTTTCCCGTGTGTTTACTCATCCTTTCACTTATGGAATGCGTTCCCCTCCTAAACAAGATGCCTTCAGTTGTTTGTTTGAAGAGTGTTCTTTGGGCCTGGTTCGATGGCTCAATTGGCCAATCCTCCCCCTGCAAGTGCCAGCATCCCACATGATCACTGGTTCATTTCCGGCTGCTCCACTTCCCTGCTTATGACCTAGTAAAGCAGTGGAAGCTGGCCCAAAGCCTTGAGACCCCTCACACAAGTGAGAGACCTGGAAGACCCCCCCCCCCCCGCCCCCCGTCTCCTAGCTTCAGATCAGCTCTGTTCCAGCCACTGCGGCCATGTTGGAGTGAACCAGTGGAAGATCTCTTTGTAGATCCGCCCTTCCAGTAAAAAATACATCTTTTTTTTTTTTTTTTAAATAATGTTCCTTTACGTTTATGGCTTTGATTGAGTTGTGGAATGAGAATCCTTTGGCTTGGGTCTCACTCCCCAAGCCCTGGCTCTATTTTCTCCTTTGAGGACTCTGTTCCAACCACTCCACCGGTTTCTGTTGTCATTCTCCACCCCTCGACTTTACATTTCTACAAACACAACCTTCTCGTTTTCTGACATTTCCTTTGCGCTCCGCTTCTCTTCAAACGTTTGGAACCATGACTTCTGGAGGCTTTCTTTGAACCTCCTGGCTCCTGCCTCCATTTTAAACACTACGGAGCCTGGACGCGTGGGATTCCTCCCCTCAGCGACTCTCTGCACCTGCCCAAATCCACACGTGTCTGAAGACTGTGGTTCACACATAAACAATTTTTCAAGTTTCCTTAGTTTTCCCCACGGCTGCCAGCCCAGCACTGCTGTACTGAGGCGCGCGCGGGGAAGAGGGATGTCGCTCCGGGGCTTCGGCCGGCGCGCCCGCAGGGAACAGGGGTACCTCCCGACCCCTCAGCCCCGCCGCCCGCCCGCCGCGGAGCCGTCTGGGGATCGGAGCAGCCGGCCGTCGCCCCGGGGCTCCGCCGAGCAGGGAGCTGCCCGCCCCGGTCCATCAGCCCCGCCGCCCGCCGGGGAGCGGCCCGTTGGCGCAGACGCGCTGGCGGCTTCGCGGGGCATGACGGGCCGGGGGCGGGCCGACGCGTCTCTGCGCGTCTCTGCGCGTCCCTGCGCGACCGGCGGCGGCGGCGACGGGGTCCCGGCGGGCTGCGGGCCGCGCGCCGCAGCCTCTAGCGAGGCGGGAGGAGCACCCCGAGGCGGCGCGGGCGGGCGGCAGCCATGTTTGTGGCGCGCAGTATCGCGGCGGACCACAAGGACCTCATCCATGATGTCTCTTTCGACTTCCACGGCCGGCGGATGGCGACTTGCTCCAGCGACCAGAGCGTCAAGGTGCGCGCGGCTCCCTGGGCTCGGGGCCGAGCCTCGAAGGAGCGGGCGTGGAAGGGACGCTCGCCCGGTGCGGGCAGCAGCAGGCCTCCATCGCCGGCATCCTCCATCGCCGCCATCCCGGCGGCAGAGCCCCCGTCACGAGGCCCGGGTCACAAGGGGAGGTGGCGGGCGGGTCCCCGCGTCCGCCGCGGGATTGTGGGGTCGCGCCGGCGTGAGGCCGCGCGCTCGCTCCGCCTCCGCCCAGGCGTGCGGCGGCCGCGCTTCCGGGGTCGCCCCGACGGCTGCAGTTTTGGGGTGGCGCTGGGGTCGGGGTGCTCGGGGGTGGCCTCGGCCACACGCCGCCCGGGCCCACGGGGTGCCGTGGTTTCTCACGATCCTCCCAAGAAGCGCGCTCAACACTGTCTGGGAGGGTCGAGTGGTGCTTACGGGTTTCTGATAAGCAGGGGTTCCTTAATAGGATCGCGTTTGTCATTTAGGGATTTCAGAGGTGCGGGATGAATGGCTGTAGACTTGAAGATGAAAGCTGGAGTCTGGATTCTTTACATTCTTGAGAAGTCAAGAATACCTGAGAATTTGAGGGGTACTTTGTCCTTTTCGAATTCAGATTTGATAACTGATTATTAAAAAGCAGTGACTGTAAAAGAATAACCATACCGCTGACATTCGTAGAGGAATTAGTGTCAAGTTGAAAAGTATTCCTCCTTGGTCAACTACATAACCATTTTAAAGTTAAATGTAATGCTTATATTGTAAATTTTTTAAATTGACATTTACTTCTTTACTTGAAAGAGTGACAGAGAGGGAGAGAGAGGTCTTCCAACCGCTGGCTCACTCCCCAAGTGGCTGAGCCACCAGGGTCAGGCCAGGGGGGCCAGGAGCTGGAATTCCATGCTGGTCTCCCAAGCCTGGCACACTAGCCGGGAGCTGCATGGAAGTGGGGCAGTGTGTCTCTCCCGTGTCACCACTGCAGGTGGCAGCTTGCCCTGCCAGGCTGCAGTGCCAACCCCTGTTATAGCGCTTTTCGTAATGGTGCATGAAAACTACCCAGGAACCTATTCCTTTCTGTGAGTGGCCTGTTCTGTCTGGTATGCGTTTGCCTATTCTAGGTGTTGGGGTTATTTCACTTGGCATGACGCATAGCATATTTCAAAAATGTATTCTTTTTTGAAAGGCTAACAGTAAGTATTTTGTTGTAGGGGCTTCATTGCGTTTTGCTCAAATTTCATCCATCTGCTATTTTGGCTGTTACATGTAGGGCTGCTGCGAGCATTGATGTACAAATACCTGTTTGAGTCCCCACTTTTCTTTCTTTTTTTAAGTTTTATTATTGTTTTTAAGATTTATTTTTATTTTTATTACAAAGTCAGATACACAGAGAGGAGGAGAGACAGAGAGGAAGATCTTCCATCCGATGACTCACTCCCCCAAGTGACTGCAGCGGCCCGTGCTGTGCCGATCCGAAGCAAGGAGCCAGGAACCTCCTCCAGGTCTCACATGTGGGTGCAGGGTTCCCAAGGCTTTGGGCCGTCCTCGACTGCTTTCCCAGACCACAAGCAGGGAGCTGGATGGGAAGCAGAGCTGCCCATATGGGATCCTGGCGCGTTTAAGGCGAGGACTTTAGCCACTAGGCCACTGCGCTGGGCCCAAGTCCCCACTTTTCCATTGCCATCTGAGATAGCCATACAGTGGATGATATAAGCAGTCTAGATACATTGATTATGTATGTGTTGAATTTATACTCTGTGTGACAGCATCGGGCGAATCTTTTTTTATTGTGAGCTTCTCTCTGCTCTCTTTGTATTTACTTGTAAATGAATTTATGCATTGCATGTATTTATACATGTGTGGATGTGCACATACATTTATACACATACTGTCTACTATTTCATTTTATTATTTTCTTTAAGATTTATCTATTTTTATTGGAAAGGCAGGTGTACAGAGAGGAGAGACAGAGAGGAAGATTTTCCGTCCGGTGGTTCACTGCCCAAGAGGCTGCAACGGCTGGAGTTGAGCCAATCTGAAGCCAGGAGCCAGGAGCTTCTTCTGGGTCTCCCACACAGGTGCGGGGTCTCAAAACCCCGACTGTCCCGACTGCCCATCCAGGCCACAAGCAGGGAGCTGAATGGGAACGGCGCCACCAGGATTAGAACTGTTGCCCATATGGGATCCTTGTGTGCCCAAGGCAAGGACCTTAGCCATAAGGCTATCACGCTAGACCCCACATACTTTTCAAAACCTGTATATGTTGTAAAGTTTTCTACCTTTTTTTTTTTTTTAAAGATTTATTTATTTTTATTACAAAGTCAGATATACAGAGAGGAGAGACAGAGAGGAAGATCTTCTGTCCGATATGAGCCGCAACGGCTGGTGTACGCTGATCCGAAGCTGGAACCTGGAATCTCCTCCGGGTCTCCCACGCGGGTGCAGGGTCCCAGTGCATTGGGCCGTCCTCGACTGCTTTCCCAGGCCACAAACAAGCAGGGAGCTGGATGGGAAGTGGAGCTGCCGGGATTAGAACTGGCTGCCCATATGGGATCCCAGGGTGTTAAAGGCGAGGACTTTAGCCGCTAGGCCACGCCGCCGGGCCCTGCCCAGTTTTCTATCTTTTTTAAGCAAAAATTACAGGCTGATTTCTAAGGAATACCACTAATTCATAATATTTGTTAATTTTCACTATTCTTTTAGAATTTAAGTAATTGTAATGATCATACACACACCTGTTAATAGAACGTAGCCATCATGAATAACGAGACTTAACCATAGCTGTGATTTTCTTTGTTAGCTGAACTCGGGCACCTGGGTTTTTCAGTACTTTGTACGATGTCTGGGCACATTTGAAGCTCTCAATAAATGCTTTCAAGAATTTCAGTAGCTTATTTGGGAAGCAGAGAGAAAACAGGGAAAGACAGACACACAGTGGTAGAGCTGCTGTCTGGTTCTCACTCCATACCTGTATGTTGTCTGAGCTGGGCAGGCTGAAGCTGGGAGCCCTGTTTTGGTGTTCCCTGGGAGGCCAGGAGCCCGACTTGAGCTGTCATCACCCCTTGACAAGGTCTGCATTAGCAGGAGGCTGGAGTTCAGTTAGAGGCAAGAATGGAACCCATGTGATCTGGTGTGTGGGAAGCGATTGTCTTAGCCAGCGTCTTAATCATTGGGCCAAATACCTGCCCCTTACTAAAGGTTTATTGAGGGCATCACTGTGAATTAGTAGGTTGAAGTCTTGGCCTATAGTGCCGGCATTCTACATGGGTGCCTGTTTGAGTCCTGGCTGCTGCGTTTCTCATCTAGATCCCTGCCTGGGAAAGTAGTGGAGGACAGCCCAAATCCTTGGGCCCCTTCATCCGTGTAGGAGACCTTGAAGAAGCTCCAGGCTTTGGACCAGCCTAGTTCCAGCCCTTGCATCCGTTTGGGGAGTGAGCCAGTGGATGGAAGGTCTCTGTCTCTCCCTACCTCTCTCTGTAAATCTCTCTGTATCTCTGTTTCTCCTTTCTGTGTAAAGTTGCCTTTCCAATAAAAATAAAGCTTTAAAAATTGGATCAAAAGAGTTTTTGTTGTCTTCTGTGATTTTGTTCTTTATTTTGCTCATAAACCCAGTCAGTTGAATAAGAGTTTCTATCAAGTGATGGAAATGTTTTTTAATGTAAAATACCTGCCTTTTGTTTTCTTACAGGTCTGGGATAAAAGTGAAAGTGGGGAATGGCATTGCACTGCAAGCTGGAAGGTTAGTATTTGCCTATACAATGAGTTTTAAAAATATTTATTTGTTTTTATTGGAAAGACATGTACAGAGAGAGAGAAAGACAAACGTCTTTCATCTGCTGGTTCATTGCCCATGTGACCACAGTGGCCACAGCTGAGCCACTCCAAAGGCAGGAACCAGTAATTTCTTCTGGGCCTCCTAAACGGGTGCAGGGTCCCACTGCTTTCCCAGGCTACCAGGAGAGCTGGATGGAATGTGGAGCAGCTAGGACATGAACCAGTGCCCATACGGATTCCCAGCTCTTGAAGAGGGAAGATTAACCAATTGAGCCATTGTGCTGGGTGCTACAATTATGTGTTTGTGTGTGTATACACACACACGTACACTTATATATATATATATAATTTTTTAAAAAGATTTATTATTTTTTTTTTTTTTTGGTAAGTCAGATATACAGAGAGAAGAAGAGACAGAAAGATCTTCTGTCTGTTGACTCATTCCCCAAGCAGCCTCAGCGGCTGGAACTGAGCGAATCTGAAGCCAGGAGCCAGGGTCCTGAGGCCTTGGGCTGTCCTCTACTGCCTTCCCAGGCCATAAGTAGGGAGCTGGATGGGAAGCGGAGCAGCCATGATACAAACTGGCACCCATATGCGTTCTTGGCGCGTGCAAGGCGAGGGCTAAGCTACCATGCTGGAACCCTAACTGATATTTATAAACTAAAACTTCTGTTGTTTATTTGGTGATGTTCACCTTTGAGGAAATTATGAAATTTATGCTCTGAAAAAGTTCTAGAAAGATATTTTAGGTGTTTTTGTTTGTTTTCTTGGTACTAGGAAAGGAGGGACAGAGAGATCTTTCGATTGCTGGTTCACTTTCCAGGTGGAGGAAACAAGAAGATAGGAATATATTCCCAGGTCCCTGAGATGACTGGCCAGGGCCCAGATACTTGGGCCATCCCCTGCACTTTTCCCAGGCCGTGAGGAGGGAGCTGGATGGGAGTGGGGCAGCCAGAACCTGAAGCAGTGCTCATGTATGCTGCTGGCATTGCAGGTGGTGGTTTAAGGTGCTGGCCCTTATATTTCTTCTTAAAATAACAGATACGTTTCGGCAATTCTATTGCCTAAATAAATATTTTAGCATATTTTTTACATTTTTCCATTGCATATGTTTAAGATTTATGTATTTTTAAAGGCAAAGTGACTGAGAGGTGGAAATTTAAACACACACACACTTACACCCACACACTCACACCCTCTTGCCATTTGCTGGTTCACTCCCCAAATGGCTGCAACAACCAGGTTAGGGCCAGCCCAGAGCCAGGAAGTCTGTCTCCTAGCTGTTGGGCCCATTTGGGCTGTTTTCCATGGGCCTCTCAGGCATATCAGCAGGGAGCTGTTTGGGAAGCAGAGGCTAGGGTCTGACTTTTAGCATTGGAAATAGTTGACTTTATCCTATTGGGTTTTCTTCATTAGTACAAAGTTAGAAAAATCTGACTCCAGAAGGCCTCAATACTAAATATAAAATCTCTTCTCAAGGTTGAAAAATTTCAGAATTGAACTTTTATTTAAATGTTTGATGAACTTTTTCCCTCTTGCTGAAGTCAAAATACCTGTCTCTGTTTTCTCCAATAAAACCTCGTAGAATGCGAAATGTGAATAAGCTCAGTGCTTGGTTTGGAGTGGGGGTCGTGAGGAAGCGAAGCCCTAGGACACTGGTGACCTGTTTGTCGTCTTTTAAACTCTGCAGACACATAGCGGATCTGTGTGGCGTGTGACCTGGGCCCATCCTGAGTTTGGGCAGGTGTTGGCTTCCTGTTCTTTTGACCGAACAGCTGCTGTGTGGGAGGAAATAGTAGGAGAGTCAAATGATAAGCTTCGAGGACAGAGTCACTGGGTAAGCTGCTGGTTAGCATTCCTTCGGGGGAGGGGGGACGTGGAGGGGACCTGAGCATCAGTCCTCTCAATACAGTGCTGCCACTCCCCTCTGAATTTACCACTTGCCCTTTGCTGTCTCCCATGTTGGTCTTCTGCTTGAGAGAGAGAAGCAGACACAGCAGCAGAGAGATCTTCTGTGTGCTGGTTCAGTCCCAAGTGCCTGCAGCAGTTGGTTTGACCAGGTAGATGACAGGAACCCTGTTGACCATATAGGGAGTTTTTATAGACTGTTCTTTTCCATTGTTCTATTAAGACCTTCATGTCCATGCAGCTATTTTAATTACTGAACTTTGTGTTTTTATTTTTATTTTTTTAAAGATTTATATGTTTTTGTTGCAAAGTCAGATATACAGAGGAGAGGAGAGGCAGAAAGATCTTCCGTCCGCTGATTCACTCCCCAAGTAGCTGCAATGCCTGGAGCTGAGCCCATCCGAAGAGAGGAGCCCAGAGCTTCTTCCTGGTCTCCCACACGAGTGCAGGATCCCAAAACTTGGGGCCATCCTTGACTGCTTTCCCAGGCCGCAAGCAGGGAATTGGAGGGGAAGTGGGGGTGTCGGGACATGTATCAGCACCCATATGGGATGCCAGCGCGTTCAAGGTGAGGACTTTAGCCACTAGGCTACCGGGCCAGGCTTGACAGATCAAATTTTTACAGGCAGAAGGTGGGACAAAGAGAAAGATCTTCTGTCCATTGGTTCACTGCTCAAGTGGCTGCAATGGCTGGAGCTGAGGCTATCCATGGCCAGGAGCTTATGTGTTTCGCACGTGGGTGCAGGATCCCAAGGCTTTGGGCCATTGTCTCCTGTCTTTCCAGGCCATTAGCAGGGAGCTGGAAGGGTAATGGAATAGCCGGGACATGAACTGGTGTCCATGTGGGATCCCAGTGGTTGCAAGGTAAGAATTGAGTCATTGCACTGGGCCCAGTTTTGTGGTTTTGTAGCATGGGTGCTGTATATACTGTTCTTGCTGTTTCACAATGTTTTTTGACAGAAAGCGGTTAGTTGATTGGTTCTAGGGAGTCTCTAATAAGGCTAACAGCTTCATACAGCGAGGAAAAAAGGAAAAATTTAGATTTAGTAGGGATGTTCTGGTGGCATTTGTGTGATTCTCTGTCCTTTCCACTCTACTGTGCTTACGTTTTGTGTGTAATTAAATTGCTAACTTTATTTTTCCAGGTGAAGAGGACAACTCTGGTGGATAGCAGAACGTCTGTTACCGATGTGAAGTTCGCTCCCAAGCATATGGGTCTCATGTTAGCCACTTGTTCAGCGGACGGGATAGTGAGGATCTACGAGGCCCCGGATGTGATGAATCTCAGCCAGTGGTCCCTGCAGCATGAGATCTCGTGTAAGCTGAGCTGCAGCTGCATTTCCTGGAACCCTTCAAGGTAAGTTTTCGCTATCAAACCTCCGAAAATGTGATTCTTATAAAGCATGTTAGTTTTGCTGTTTTTAAGGCTTATGTGTTTGAAAGAGTTACAGAGAGGGAGAGACAGTGACAGATCTCCCGTCCGTTGGCTTACTCCCCCGGATGGCTGCAATGTCCAGTGCTGGGCAAGACTGAAGCCAGGAGCCAGGAAGGCTTTTTTCTAGTCTTCCCACATGTATGTAGAGGCCCAAGCACTTGAACTAGCTTCTGTTGCTTTTCCCAAGCTATTAGCAGTGAGTTGGATTGGAAGTGGAGCAGCCATGCCTCGAACTGGTGCCCATGTGGGATACTGGCATTGCTATACTTGCTGTACTATAACACTGGCCCTATTTCATTCTTTTTTGTGACTGTACTAACATATATTCTAATATGGTATAGTTGCTTCTTTTTAATCCATTTAAAAATTATTAGGATCATTTGGTGAAAAAAATTGAAATGATTCAGAAGAGTACAAAATGAAAGAAAAGTTCTGCTAGCCTTACCAAAAAGTGCTGTTAACAATTTTTTTTTTAAGATTCATTTTTTATTAACTTGAAAGGCAGAGAAGAGAGAGAATCTTCTATCTGCTCCCCAAATGACCGTAGTGGCTAGGCTTGTGTCAAGTTGGAGCCAGGAACCAGGAGCCAGGAGCCAGGAGCCTGGAGCTCCAAGCCCTGGCCAGGTCTCCCATGTGGGTGACGGGGCCCAAGTACTTGGACCATCTTCAGCTGCTTTTCATAGGTCATTAGCAGAGAGCTGGGTGGGAAGTGGAGCAGCTGGTACCTGAACCAATGCCCATATGGGGTGCCTGCTATGCCACAATGCTGTTTCCAGTGTTTCTGTAATGTTGTATTTTTCTACTCTGTCTCCAGATTATAATTTGTTCTCTAGGTGCACATTTTCTTTCTGTCATTGAATTGTGGGATGACTGACACTTTTAAGATTATTTATTTTTTTAAAGATTTATTTATTTTTATTGCAAAGTCAGATATACAGAGAGGAGGAGAGACAGAGAGGAAGATCTTCCGTCCGATGATTCACTCCCCAAGTGAGTGCAGCGGCTGGTGTTGAGCTGATCCGAATCTGGGATTATTATTTGATGTATTTATTTTCATTGGAAAGTCAGATATACAGAGAGGAAGATGTATTTATTTCCACTGGAAAGTCAGATATACAGAGAGGAAAAGAGAGATAGAAAGGAAGATCTTCTGTCTGTTGAATCACTCCCCAAGCAACTGCAGTGGCTGGAGCTGAGCCCATCCGAAGCCAGGAGCCAGGAACCAGGAGCCTCTCCCGGGTCTCCCACATGGGTGCAGAGTCCCAAGGCTTTGGGCCGTCCTCGACTGCTTTCCCAGGCCAGAAGCAGGGAGCTGGATGGGAAGTGGAGCCACCGGGATTAGAACCGGAGCCCATATGGGATCCCGGGGCATTTAAGGCGAGGACTTTAGCTGCTAGGCCACGCCGCCAGGCCCCAGACTGTGACTTTGAGCAGGTAGCTGCGTACCTTCTCTGAGTCACTTCACAATTGCACTGTGACTCGTTACATGTACTAATTGGAGTTTGGTGTTTCTGGAATTTTCTGCCCTGTGGTGACGATATGTAGTCTTTTTATTTATTTGTCTGTTTATTAAGATTTATTTACTTTACTTGAAAGAGTCACAGAGAGAGACACACACACAGAGAGATAGGGAGATCATTCATCCTCTCTGCACTCAAGTGCTGCAGTGGCCAGAGCTGGGCAGGTTTGAAGCTTGGAGCTAGGAGCTTGTTCTGAGTCTCCAACATGGTGCAGGGGACCAAGGTCTTGGGCCACCCTCTGCTGCTTTCCCAGGCTACTGGCTGGAGCTGGATTGAAGGCTGAGCCGCTGGGAGCTGAGCAGTGCCATGGGATGCCAGCACTAGAGGCTGGGGATTAGTTTGCTGTGTCACTGCCAGCCCCTGATAGGGACTGTATTTCCCCTTGCATTTTTCTTTCAGTCTGATTTCCTCCTGCTTCATGACTTGCTGAGGTTCCTCCAAGTCTCCTGGTTTCAGATGGCATCTCCTGATTCCTAGCATCCTCTGGGTGCTGTTCTTTCATCATCTGCAGGAGATGCAGGTGATCTCAGCTGCCCAGCTGTGTGGCTTTTCTCACTGCTCACTTGTGAATGTTTAGAAAGTGGCTTAAACATGAACACGAGCATTTTTTAGTTTGATTTAAAATGATACTGAAATTTGAGAATATGTGGCCATTGAATATGTCATTACTTTTGGTCCTTATTCAGGTTAATATTGTAAAATCAACATGTTTGTAGGATATTGAAAAAAGTAATTTGTGGGGCTGGCCCGTTGGCTCAATTGGCTAATCCTCCCCCTCTAAGCACAGGCATCCCATGTGGTGCTGGTTTGTGATTCCCATCCAGCTCCCTGCCTGTGGCCTGGGAAAGCAGTAGAGGCCTGCCCAAAGCCTTGGGACTCTGGAACTGCATGGGAGACCCACATGAAGCTCCGGGGTTTGCATCCATACAGTTCTGGCTATTGTGGTCATTTGGGGAGTGAACAGTGGATGGAAGACCCTTCTCTTTGTCTGTCCTTCTCTGTGAGATGTAGCAACTTCTGTGGTATTTATATCTGATTCAGTGGCCAATAATTATTATAGGTACCAGTTTTATTATGGTAGCTCTTTGCAATTTACATGGTGAATTTATTAGGTTACATTTAAATACCCAAAGCTTTAGTAATATAGAAGTGAAATTCTTTTTTCTCCAGCTACCATGCTTTGTTTTTAGCTGTGAGAGATCAGCACATCCTAATATTTTTTTTTGAAAGATTTATTTATTTTATTACAAAGTCAGATATACAGAGAGGAGGAGAGACAGAGAGGAAGATCTTCCGTCCGATGATTCACTCCCCAAGTGAGCCGCGAAGGCCAGTACACGCCAATCCGAAGCTGGGAACCAGGAGCCTTTTCCAGGTCTCCCACACAGGTGCAGGGTCCCAAAGCATTGGGTTGTCCTTGACTGCTTTCCCAGGCCACAAGCAGGGAACTGGATGGGAAGTGGAGGTGCCGGGATTAGAACCGGCGCCCATATGGGATCCCGGGGCGATCAAGGCGAGGACTTTAGCCGGTAGGCCACGCCGCCGGGCTCAGCACATCCTAATATTGATGTCAGAAGGAGGCAGGGGAGCCAGGTTCAGAGAGAAGCACAGTGACCTGGATGAGGGGGCAAAGGAGAACATGCCCGGGCAGTTAGGCATGGAGCAGGAAAGGGCCCCGAGTCCTGCACTGTGCAGGAAGCAGTCGGGGCTGCTCGTTGTCCACCCTGCATCTGGCGAGGAGCAGGACTCCTGGGCAGTGCCATGTGTGGTGTGGGCTTCTCTGCTTTTCTCCTCGCATCTCTGTTGTTTCAAAGCGCTTAACCTTTGTTTGTCATAAAATTCGTCCCACTAATTATATCTTCCTAAGGAAAATTGCTAAGACCTCCTAGAAATCCTTTCAAAAAGGTGCTGTTGAATGGTCAACATCTTGCCATTTGGGGAAAAGAGTTCAGTTTCTGAGCCAGAGGAAAAGGAGGTTACAAACAGTCTAGAACGGTGCTGCCTTCAGTTCCTGTGTGTAGAACCGGCATGGACTTGTAAGGGTGACTGTGTGAAGTGTTGGCGGCTCATATCATAGTAACAACATAGCAGCTATAAGTTGTCTCTCGGCTTCGGTCTTTAAATTGTCTCAATTGAAGTATCTCAGTTTTACCATTGTGAAAATGAATGTTCACTCTTTATTTCTAGCTCTCGTGCTCATTCTCCTATGATTGCTGTAGGAAGTGATGACAGTAGTCCAAACACAATGGCCAAAGTTCAGATTTTTGAATACAATGAAAACACCAGGTGAGTACTGCTCTTATTTTAATTGAGAATTATGTTTACTTTTTAAAATATTGTTTGTTTATTCAGTAATTGTGCATCATCTAATGTGCTGATTTGGTCTTCTCTCATCGGCCAAATTCTGTGCTAGGTTCTGATAGTACGTAGTGGACTAACAGAAGACAGGATAGTTGCTTTCTTGGTGTGTGGCATCTTTTAGGGAAGCCAAATAAAATAGTGACTTGTGTGAGCTCAGGGAGTCAGTATGTTGAGGAAGTTACACCTAAAGGACGCTCGTCTGGTTTTGGGGCCTGGCATGTTCGCCTGGAAGATACCTGTTGGACAAGTAGAAGTGAGCCAGAGAGGGCCAAAGCACTCCTAATGAGATTTGGAATTTCTGAGAAGCCTCCAGGTTCTGCCGGCCACATAGGGGAAAAGCAAGGATGTGACTGAGATTGTGAGTGAGTAGGGTTCAGAAGGATAAGCAGTACCCTGCAAGCTGTTTACAAAGAACTCAGTGTTGAGTGAAAGGTGGAGCGTCGAATACTGGAGACAGTAGTTTAGAACAGGGTGGTAGAAAGGTGAGATGGGGGCTTTTTCTTTTTTTTTTTTTTTTTTTAACATATATTTTTATTGCATTTCCTTTTTTTAAAAAAAATTAATTACATTTTTTTATGCACTGGGATTCCCCCCGCCCCTTCCCAATCCCTCCCCCCACGGAGGATTGCTCCATCCTGTTGGCTTTCCATAGTTCAAATTCAGTTGACATTCTTTCATTGGAGGGATTTTTTTTTTTTTTTTTTTTTTTTAAAGATTTTATTATTATTATTGGAAAGCCGGATATACAGAGAGGAGGAGAGACAGAGAGGAAGACCTTCCATCCGATGTTTCACTCCCCAAGTGAGCCGCAACGGGTCGGTGCGCGCCGATCCGAAGCCGGGAACCAGGAACCTCTTCCAGGTCTCCCACGTGGGTGCAGTGTCCCAATGCATTGGGCCGTCCTCAACTGCTTTCCCAGGCCACAAGCAGGGAGCTGGATGGGAAGTGGAGCTGCCGGGATTAGAACCGGCGCCCATATGGGATCCCAGAGCGTTGAAGGCGAGGACTTTAGCCGCTAGGCCATGCCGCCGGGCCCAATTGGAGAGATTTACCAAGCATAAAGTCCAGCATCTTATTGTCCTGGTAAGTTCAATGGCTTCTTGGTGAGACCATCTCTGATCTGAGGGTAGAGCCGGCAGAGTATCATCCCAATCAATTAAAAGCCCCAACATAATATTTCCAACCAATTACAACATTATGGCATTCATTGACATGGTATTGATTAACCAATATGTTAATAGGAAAATGCAGGTTCTCAACCACAACCTGTGACTTCTTCATAGACATTTCAATTTTGGTTTACATTCAACCGTGTTCTATACACCTTAAAATGGCTTAGATTGCTATTCAGCTGTCTCATGCCTATTATAATTTTAGTCGTTAGCAGTTTATAGCATTGAAGCATGATTTCGCTGAACCTGGCTGTTTTTCAGGTGGTCTAACTCTATAATTCTAACAGGATATATGTCAACTGTTTAGGTGAGCGTGTTTAGGAGGGGTGTGCAGAGAAATCTTCCATACCCCAGTGAGGGGTAATCTTTGTGTCCCACCCAGTGAGGTATAAGTGCATCCCCACTGACCGTTTCCTGTCTGTTTCTAAGCTTTCCTTGTTGTTCTCTATCCTAGTTTTGTTTGTTTGTTTGTTTGTTTTGAGGGGTTTCTGGAGCGCTCCTGATGGTTATTATGGGAGAGGGTGGGGACCCAAAGTTGGAAGCAGGCAAGGACCAGAGAAAGCTCCTCTCCCTAGTCCTGAAGGAAGTTTACTGTTCTTCTGTTTCTGCGGACCGCTCAGGGATCCTGGTTGTTGTTCCGATGACCTTGGATCCTGCAAGGCAGGATTTGGGCTTCTTCCATCCCATGTGGTAGATCCAAATGGGGGTGGGTGACCTCAGAGTTCTTGGTCTCCGAAGGCACTCCATTTCGAGATGGGGGCTTTTTCTGCCGCCTTTCTATGCATAGGCTTGTATGCTTCTGTTCTCTGTGTGTGTATAAACTTTATTCTGTTTTTATTTGAAAGACAGAAAGGTCTTCCATCCACTGGTTCATGCCCCAAATAGCCTTAATGGCAGAGCTGAGCCAATCTGAAGCCAGGAGCCAGGAATTTCTTGTGGGTGCAGGGGCCCAAGGCTTTGGGCCATCCTCCTGCTGTTTTCCCAGGTCACAAGCAGAGAGCTGGATTGGAAGTGGAGGAGCTAGGACTCGAGCTGGCACCGAAATAGGGTGCCGGTGCCAAAGGTGGAGGTTTCACCCAGAATGTCATGGTGCCAGGTCCTAAGTGCTTTTGTTCTGTCTGTGATATTCAATGGAAGAGACAGAAGAGCCTGTTCTATTTATAGATCTAGAAACTGAACTGTGGGATGCAATAGACTTTGGTTTTGTCACTTTGGATCACCGTTTAACAGCTTAATTCCTATTGTTACCCGTTTTACGTTTTTTTGATTACATTCAGATACTTATTAAATTGAATATCCTTTCTTAAAAAGTGGCAGTGGGAATGGAGAGAAGTAGACATTTGAGAATCAGAAGTATTATCAGTAGTATTGGGGAATTATTAGATATGGACTGTGAGGGAGAAGGAGAGGGGGTCAGGGTGATTGCCAGGATTCCAACTTACTGCAGTGGATGGGATGTAGAAAAAATGCTCAAAAGGAGTATTTTGGGTGGAGTGTGCCAGCATTTGCAAACGAAGTAATTGTGATCACACTGAGATGTAAGTATCTTATAAATCCTGGGAGCCAGAAGCATTGTATAGCTAGAAGAGAGCACCCAGCCAGGCGGACCAGGTCGGCTTCCCAGGAGCTGGGCGGAGCTCCCGGGACCTGGGGGAAGTAGGAAGCAGAAGGGAGAGATTTGTGTAATTCTCATAGCTTATGCAGTTCAGAATGCTACGCCTTCAGTTTCCAAACGATTTTTATGCTAACTAGCTTCTTAGGGTCTTGATTTCTTAGTGCCTCTAACTAAGCCAGCTAGCTGCTTAGATTTGTGATTTCTTAGTGACTCTATGTAGGGGTGCTGTCCAGTAGAACTTGCTGTGGTGATGGGCACGGGCGGTACCGGTGACATCCAAGGTGGCAGCCCTTAGCTACTGGCATCTGTGGGAACTTGACATGTGCCAAATGCAACTGAGAAACTGAAATTGTTAATTTTTATCAATAGCAATTTAAATTTAAATAGGCACAGGTGGCTACAGGCTATAATGCTGTTCTGGGAATCTACCTTATGTGTTCAGATGTCTGCACAGTTTTTTCTTTGTTTTTTGTTTTTCTGTTTTGGTTTAAACTGTTAGCCAGCTTCTGGAGGTTCCTGGAATTACTGGCTTGCGGCGTGTGGCAGCGACATTCCGGTGTCTTTTTCTGTGTTCACATGACCAATTTCTCTGTGTCTCTGCTTTCCTTTTTAAAGATTTATTTGTTTTTATTGGAAAATCAGATTTACAGAAAGAAATAGAGACAAAGATCTTCCATCTGCCGGTTCACTCCCAATATTGCCTCAAGGGCTGGAGCTGAGCCAATCTGAAGCCAGTAGCCAGGAGCTTCTTCCCAGTCTCCCAGATGAGTGCAGGATGCCAAGATTTTGGACCATCCTGTACTGTTCTCCCAGGCTAGAAGCAGGGAGCTGGATGGGAGGTGGAGCAGCACCCTGAGGGATCCCAGAGCTTGCAGTGGCAGGATCAACTGAGTGATCACGCTGGCCCCTCTCTGCTTTTCTTCTTCTGTCTTGTAAAAGGACACTGGACGTTGGTGGTCTCAGCCTGAGATCCCTAACTAGATCTGCAAAGACCTTTTTCTTACAAAAAAAAAAAAAAAAAGTGATTGTTCACTGAGAGGGTGGTAGAGTTGGACATATGTGTTTTGGGGCCATGATTCACTCCAGTATAGAGGTAGGTACTTGGTTATGAACAGACTGAAAAAAATTTGACATGAACTAGTGGGTTGATTTCTATGAACGTTTTTCCTGAAATTCTTGATGCAGATTGTTCTTTTCACAGGAAATATGCAAAAGCTGAAACTCTTGTGACAGTCACTGATCCTGTACATGATATTGCATTTGCTCCAAACTTGGGGAGATCTTTCCATATTCTGGCAATTGCAACCAAAGATGTGAGGATTTTTACATTAAAACCTGTGAGGTAATCTTTAGAAACAATGATGCTTATTTTTATTTGTGTAAAAAATAGTAGCGGTAACTATGACTGACGATTGAATTCTGTAATGAATGATTTGTGTATGGTATGGCTTTGAAGTGAGGAATTGAGTATGGAGAGATCCATACTTTGCTGTTTTATTTAGGATAATATTAAGCATGAATTACATCATCAGAATATACTTGGTACACTGTCAGTTCTTGGTACACTGTCAATTCTATTAAAAGTTTTATTTATTCAAAATGAAGATTGATAGAAAGAGGGAGAGACATTGCGATCTCACACCTGCTTGTTTACTAGCAAAGGCTAGTAAAGCCAGGACTGCGCTTGGGTAGCCAGGAGGCAAGAATCCTGAATTCCAGCTGGGTATGCCACATGGATGTCAGGCGAAATCCACTGCTTTTCCAGGCAGGGAGGGGAGCTGGATTGAAAGTAGAACAGCTGGACCTGGAACCACCATTACGTGCCAACATTATTAATTTTTATTTATTTTATTTACTTTTATTTGAAAGGGGGATTTTAAGAGAAAAGGAGAGACAAAGATCTTTCATTCACAGATTAACTCCCTAAGTGGTTCCCGCAGTCAGAGCTGAGCCAATCCAAAGCCAGGAGCCAGGAGCTTCTCTGGGTCTCCCACATGGATGCTGAGTCCCATGGCTTTGGGCTGTTCTCTGCTGCTTTCCCAGGCCACAAGCAGGCAGCTCAAAGGGAGGTGGAGTAGCCAGGATATGAATCAGTGTCCATAAGGAATCCCTGTGCATGCAAGGTGAGGATTTAGCTATTGAGTCATTATTCCAGGCCCCATGCCAACATTTTTTTTTTTCTTGATAATCTAGCATAGTTGATTAGGGTACAGAAAGGGTCAAGGGCTACAGCAAAGTGGGTAAGACCATTGTTTACACATTAATATCATCAGTTTTCCTCCCTGTATCTTGGATCCTGGGGAGAAACAAAGGGAGAAGCCCTACCCAGCCTCCCACCCATCCCAGGTCCCCGATGTGGGGCATGCTCCGAGGGTCCCGCTCAAGCAGTTTTGATAGTTCAACAGTTCTGAATTGCTGCCAGTCTCGCCGTTCCAAGCACGATGAAATCTATTCAGAATCCACTGCCATGCCAACATTTTAAGTGGTAGCCTAACCTGCTGTGTGTCACAGTGATTTTTGCTGTCATTTGTCTCATGAAAGAGTGAATATTCTTGGGCTCGGCAGCGTGGCCTAGTGGCTAAGGTCCTCGCCTTGATCCCATATGGCCGCTGGTTCTAATCCCGGCAGCTCCACTTCCTCTCTATCTCTCCTCCTCTCAGTATATCTGACTTTGTAATAAAAATAAAATAAATCTTTAAAAAAAAAAAAAAAAAGTGAATATTCTTTATCTGTTGAGATCACTCCAGGTCCAGGGAATCCAGTGGCAATAACATGAGCCAGCTCAAAGCCTAAGGAGGGGGAAATCCAGATGTGCTCTTTATTATAAAATCATGTGCTAAGTACACAGACTACATTTTTTACTTAAAAAGTATATATTATGTATGTTATATACATTCTAAGTCATATATATTCTAATATATCTATATATAGTGTGTACATATATACACATACACACACACACACACACACACACACAGTCTAGAATTTTCCTCAGAATTTCCATGAAAATTTTTTTTTACACTTGAACTTAGCCAAAAGGTTGAGAAGCGATCCATGAAAACTTTTTTATTGACAGGAAAGAACTTACTTCTTCTGGTGGGCCAACAAAATTTGAAATCCGTATAGTGGCTCAGTTTGATAACCACAATTCTCAAGTCTGGCGAGTGAGTTGGAACATAACAGGAACGGTGCTAGCCTCTTCGGGCGATGATGGCTGTGTACGATTGTGGAAAGGTACGGTTAAGGAAAAGAGTGATTGTTTGATATTTCTGCTTGCAATTAGAAAAAAAAAACAAGCTCTGAAACATTTCAGAAAAAGATTGTTTCGTAGCTTGTTTTTTTCAAAAATGTTTACAGTTACTTTCAAATTACTGTCCCATTAACTTTTATCACGTTGAGCATTTTGCCTAGTTCATAGAGCAGTTAAAGACTTCAAGTATCGGTACGGTACAAAACAACTTTTTCAGAAAAGTTTTTTTTTTTTTTTTTTAATGAATTATTTGTTTTGCTTATAAGAGGTACACACAGAGAGAGGGAAAGCTAGATCTTCCATCCACTGGTTTTTTTCCCAAATGTTTACAATGGCCAGAGCTGGGCTGATTTGAAGCTGGGAGCCAGGAGCTTCTACCAGAGCACAAGGTCTAAGGCTTTGGGCCATGCACTGCTGATTTCCCAGGCCATAAGCAGGGAGCTGGATCAGCAGTGGAGTGGCCAGGACTTGAACCATGTGGTATGCCAGTGTCACAGGTGGAGGACCAACATACTATGCCACCATGCCGGCCTCACAAAAGCAATCTAAAAAAAGTATTTGTTTTTATTCAAAAGGCAGAATTACAAGAGAGAGTAGCAGAGACAGCAAGAGAGATCCTCCATCTGGTTCAATCCTCCTGGCCACAACAGCTAAAGCTGGGCCAGTCCGAAACTAGGAGCCTGGAGCTTCTTCCCTGTCTCCCGTGTGGGAACAGGGGCCCGATACTTGGGCCACCATCTGCTGATTTCCCAGACACGTTAGCAGGGAGCTGGATCGCAAGTGGAGCAGCCAGGATTTGAACCAGTGCCGTTATGGTGTCGGCACCCTAGGCAGATGCTTAACTTACATGCCATGGTGCTAGCCCTCACTGATCAACTTCTAAAGCTAACTTGAATGAAAGGTGATAGAAGCACAGTCATCTTTTATTTTATTAAATAATTGATTTAAGCAATTAGTTCTTAATAAGAGAAAGTCTAGCATCTTCCGGTTTTCTTTCTACTACTTCGCAAATTTCGGTAACCTTGGGGCCCTGATGTAAGTTTGTTTTGTGTGCCAGGTGGAGGCAGAATTCGGCCTGGCCTGCTGACGCTGTGGTCTCTGACCATGGGGGGTTATCCACTGGACAAAGGTGTTTGTGATTTGTTCAGTGTGGTTATGAATGGGGTCCAGCCTTGCATTCGGAATTAAAGTTGTCATGGATCACTTACCTCGAGCAGTTACTGTTTCCCAAGTGCAGTTTGGCTAAGCTCGCAGACACCCCAGACTCAGTTTTAGGCTGTGACAGATACTGCTTTCCTGCTAATCCATCTGACCATTTCCGTTTCAGCTAATTATATGGACAATTGGAAGTGCACTGGTATTTTGAAAGGTAACGGGAGCCCAGTGAACGGGAGTTCTCAGCAGGGAAACGTAAATTCTTCCTTAGGTTCAAATATTCCAAATCTTCAAAACTCGTTAAATGGATCGTCTGCTGGCAGGTAGGCTGTTTTGTGAGGAAACTAGAAATTATCTTCTTTTAAAGTAATCCTAGTAGCTGTGTTTTTTTTTTTTTTTTTTTTTTCAGTTGCTTTTATTTTGACAATTTTTACATAGTTGATTAAGGCACAAAGGGTCAAGGGCTACAGGAAAGTGTGGTAAGACTATTATTTCCGCTTTTTTTTTTTTTCTGTATCTGGGGTAAAGGGAGAGATAAAAGGAGAAAACCACCCCAGCCTCCCCAAAATAATCCTAATAGCTGTTTGAAAGTTGTTTTATTTCATGAAGTTTAAGGTGGAATGAAGAAATTTCTAAATAGTTATGATACTAAGATTAAAAATTTACTCTTCATTTGATCTTTGCCAAAATGCGAAGAAGGGATAACATTTATTTGTCAGATCTGTATTGGCTGAACTAGTCATGTCCTTATCAGTTGATTGTGAGGTAATTAAAGTAAAATTTCTTGTAAAAGTCCGTGGACCAGCAGCTGAGATGTTTATAGATTTAAAATCTTATTTTGCTTCTACATTGCTGAGAAGGGGTAATGCGGTTTAATAGTGAGGCCTCCAGTCCACATGGGCACTGGTGTCCTTAGTGCTTGCTGTGTGAACAAACTAGACATAAAATGTTATGTAACACACATTCACAGAAACTTCGTACAAGAGAATGAGCTAGATGCTTTGGGTTCTGTATTTAAAGTTTTAATAGACATTATTAAGGGGAATGCTAAGATACAAGGTCTTGATTTTGAGGATGTTTAAGATATGTGAATTTCTGGTTTCTATGAGCATTTGTGGTCTAGTCAGCCATTTGCTTTCGTGTTCAAGTTTAAAACATGCATTTTTGAGGTGAACGTATTTGAATATGCCTTGGAATATATTTAGGAAATTTAACACAATTTTTTTTATCTTAAATAAGAAATAGTAAAATTTCTGAAACTACTTTTATCTTCTGTTTTTAGAAGGAAATAGTATTCTTTGAATTTGAGGTTTTTAAGTATTTGCATGAATATTATTTCACATTGCCATAGAAGATCTCAGATTATAAAGGTGGTTTCATGAAGCAGAGAACATTAGAGTTTATTAAAATTTTCCTTTGTTTTTGGTCACTGCTTGTACCGCACATTTTCTTTTATCCGTAGCTTTGGCGTTTCGATCTGTATTACTGTGAATAACCATCTGTGTTAGCTCTGTGATGCATTCCCCTTCTCCGTCTGTATTATGTCCTTTAACAGAAAGCACAGCTGAGTACAAGCTAACTGGAGTGACTTTGCTGTTTGGCTGCTTGTTGCATGCACACAGGAATGGGAAGAGAGCTCCTTTTCCCCTTACCCAGCGCCGTTTGACCTCTCCCGCGATACACCAGCAGCCTGCTCACTACTAAACAGTCCAAAAGGCCTTTACAGTGCAGTGGATAGCATTTCTTTTTGTACTAGTCCGTGTATTGACACTATTTGAAATTTTTCATATATGAATGGAGAGGTTTTTTTTTGTTGTTGTTGTTGTTGTTGAGAATTGCCACCAAAACAATTTTTTGAAATGTTCTTGAGACTAACTTGGTCCTAAAAATGAAAAGAATCGTTATTATCCTTCTAAGCGGTTGGGAGGAGGGAAAATACCATTTTACTCCCTTTGGAGAATATAGGCACGTTTCCTTTATTTTCTAAAACAGCTAAAATGATGAATTTTTATAATTTTAATTTGAAGATTAGATAAATATCTTTCATAAAGATTGTTTTGAGTGCTAATTTATTTACCTTGTGTAGAATTGCTTTATACATATTCAGTACAACTTTGTCATTTCTTTGAATTATTTAAAAAATATTAGTAGAAGAATAATAGTAAAATGAAAATAGCTTGACTGTACAGTTTGTAGCCAAGGGAAGCATCAAGTATTATTTGATTTAGAATTTTTGTAGTAAAAGGGAAACATCTTTGTAAGTTTCAACTCATGTTTGCTGAAGAAAGAAAAGTTTATAGTATGTGTTTGTGTATTTTTATGGTTTCATTCTGTGGCTTAATGTTTACTGCAGATGGAAATCTGGAAACATAAGAGAAGCAATTATAATTTTGCTGAAACTGTACATGCAAGTTAGCATTCCTTGTCTCAGGATTTTCCTTAATTTAGTTTCTCTTGCAATTAGTTCATGTCCTTTATCTAAAGCTCTGATGTTGCTAACAAAGCTAAAAATTCTTACGTTTGCTAAAATGCATAAATATTACGGGTAAGTCCTAAAATGGTAAAAGAATAATAAGGTATAATAATTCTTTGAACATTTTACTCGTCAGGAACTCTGCAGCAGTTCTAACGCTTTGAGGAGTAAATGTATTTGCTCATTGTATTTCTTGAGGAGTATGTCAGGTCTAGCCATGCCATGTGGAAGTGTGTCTCACTGTGTATCATGTCTGCCTGCTGTGACTACGGATGGAATATGGCTCAAAATAAAAAAGATCATTAGATTTGTAAATTTATGAAATAGTATCCAGTGTTTCTGAGAGAGCTGAACATGTATCAGATTAATGTCTTTCTTTTCAACATTCATAGTGATGATTTTTCTTCGACGTTTTAAGTTTAACAGAAAGTATGTCTTTCTTTCAGCTTTTCTCTCTTTGCGTGAGCAGTCTTGATCTGAGGCAGGCCTTGGTTTGTGCTGCATTCCGTTAGTTCGGCATGAATACACTAAAGCTTTTTTTTTTTTTTCCCCCCAGCATGTGGTTTCTCCTCTTTGGTTCTCTTTGTATTTACTGCTTTTCTCTTTCTGTTTTTTTTTTTTCTGTTTTGTTTTGGTGTTTTGTTCTTGTTTTCATTGTTTCAGGTGTTTCTTTGCCCCTGTGGATTCCCCACGGGCTGGATCGAGATGGTCCAGCTACGCCCAGCTCCTTCCTCCTCCTCCTCCTGTGGTAGAGCACGCTTGCGATGCTGACAGTGCCAGCCTCCAGTACCCTCACCCTCGCAGCCGATATCTTTCTCAGCCTCTTAATCCCTTACCCGAGAATGAAGGGGTTTAAAACACTGATTTAACATTTAAAGGCCTTATTCACACGCTTGTAAATGCTTCCACTCCTGGCTTTTATTTTTTTTTTTTTTTCATCTTTTAGAAGGTTTCTCTGTCTTGCATGTATTACAAGCTGACACGCAGCATTTGGAAGCTACACCTGTTTGTGCGTCTGCACCAAAGGCAGCTGTTCACTGGTGGCTCAGCTGGGATGATCCCACACGTGTACAAGGGACTGTGAAAGTTACACATAGTAGCTCACTTCAAAGTGCCTGTTTTGTACATTTTGAACTGTTACTGTTGTAGTCTTAAGGTTTTTTTATGCTTACCATACTGATCAATGTGATAGCATATCATTGTACCACCGTCTTTGCCTTTGAGACAAAATAAGAAATGTTTTTAATTTTACAGGCTCATGTTGTAACTGACTAGTGTGTAAAATAAATTATTCCTGTGTATGAAGCAGCAAAACATTAAATGGACTTTTTGGTGTTTTTATTCTTCCTTTTCTAAGGAAAATTACCTTTCATTACTTGGAATTAGTGTTTCAAGCTTTTGTAATTATTATTCACATAGGCATTTTAAATAAAATACATTTTAAAACCTGTGAATCTATTGCCTTTAAGAAATAGAATATACTTTATTTAAAGTAATTGGCTAGGCAAAGTCTCTTTTTACCATGTCACAAAAATAAGTCCAAAGAAAACTTAGGGAATGAGCACGTATAACATAAAAAGTTTGTGTGTAAATTGACATCTAGTAGTACAAATGACAGTAATTAGAGTAAAATAACCAATTCTATGGGGCTAGTGCATGGAGTTGTGGAAGATGAATGACTTCATGGGCATTGTGTCTGGTTATCTGGGATGCCCCCCTTGGTCTTGAAGCCTCTGTAAATTCTACTCATCGTGTCAACCGATGAGGAAATGAGGGAGTTCTAACCTTTATTTCCAGATGGCAAGCAAGGTTAGATACTGAGGAGTAAGGGTAACAACTAATATTCGCGGGGTAGTTCATGAGCTCAGTGGTGTAGATGTAGTTGTTTTTACACCCCTAGGACAAGCCTCTGGGCCAAATGACGTAATTATTTCCATTTTGCAGATGAGGAAAAGTGGAGTTAAAGCTACTTGTCCACTATTTACAGTTTTCTCATGTTTCTTTTGAAAGGAGAATTCAGTCGTCTTACAAGGAGTCCTTTCTGTGCTGGGAGCTGGAAGTGGTGTGTGAGGTGGTACCCAGGTGGAGGGAGGACTCCGCATTCGGGTCCAGGCAGTCCAGGCTTTTGTGTCCGAAGGCCCGTAGCTCTGTGTCACCAAAAGTCAGGTCAGGATGCAGGGCAGCTGGGGAGAGCTTTGGAGACCTGAGGACATTTCTAGAATGGGGAACACTGAGTTGTATACCTAGAAGGCAAGATGCCCAAGTCCTGTCAGTATGCTCAAGCAGCTCACCTCCACTGTGTGGCCACTGAGGTTAATGTGCTGTCTGAAAGGCTCATCAAGTAAGTTTTCAGCTCTAGAATGACGTATTTGGTTTGTTTTTTTCAAGATACAGGAAATCTTGAAATTTTCTGCACTCACATTTGCCCAAGTGAATGTGATCAAAGGCAGAAAAGGGTCAAATCCAAGTTTGGAGGCAAGGCATTGCTGAATTTGACAGCTGATGGCTGGTAAAACACGTTATAGTGGTGCCCTGGACCACGCTAAGCGACGTGGAATGAGTGAGGCGCTTTCAGCAACGATCAAGGAAAAGTGTGTGTGTAGGGCTGCACTCTTGTAGGCAGTGCGAAGGAACGCGTGGAAAAGTTATCCAGAAATCATAGCGATTTGCAGACAAGAGTGACGGCAAACAGTTCTCCACTAGGCTAAAATTGAGGTCTCCTAGGTACACTACTGTCTTCACATTAAGTTACGAAGGAGTTGAGCCTATCTGAGATTTTGGCAAAGGGAACTGCGCGAGAAAAAAATGTCGAGCGAGAGCTGTCAACAACTGTTTCGGGGCTATGTACAGCGGTTTAAAAAGAAAAAAGGCTGGTGCCAGGCAGGTGAAGTGAGTGGGCTGAGGAGAATGAGGGAAAGGAGGAAGCTAATTAGCGGAGGAAAAGTCAAGTTTTCCAAACCGAGGCGTGCCTCAGCCACTCATGGCACTTCCCATTATCTGATGCTGAGCAAGGGCTGCAAACTGTTCGCGACAGGTCCAAGCCTGTCCGGTGGTAGTTTCAGGAGCATTTCTCTTGCGTACGGTGGCTTTCGGTGCTGTAGGGTGCCCAACTCAAGGCGGAGAGCTAAGGGGGTATGGCCAACGCGCAGCTCTTGTGCAGAAGCGGGCCCGCGGTTTACCTCGCTTCAAATCCAGAGACGCCTCGTCCGGACCAATCGGCGGGCTCCTGCCCGCTACGTCCCTTCGCCGCCGTCCAATCCGAGCGCAGCTTAGAGTTCCCGCCCCTCGCCTCGTGCCGCGAACAGACGTAAACCCGAGCGGCGCGCCGTACGGCCGGGTCCGGCGGCCGCGGTGCGGGCCGTGGCGCACGCGCACTTGCATAGCGGCTGGTCGCGCCTGAGCTCTGCCGACATTCCCGCTCCTCTCGGCTTTCCCAGCTTGCGTAGGTGGCCGGATGAGGAAGGGGCACGCCTGGGCGCGGGGCGCGGGACTGCCTCTGGGCAGCGTTTCTGCTGTGGGTCGGGCGCGATAATGACGGTAGGTCCTGAAGCCGGGTGCGCAGGCGGGGGTCCTGGGGCCAGAGGCTGGGGGCGCAGTTGGAGGTTCAGGGGCCGGGGGCGCAGGCGGGGTCCTGAGGGTCGGGGGCTGAGGGTGCAAGCGGAGGTTCAGGGGCCGGGGGCGCAGGCGGGGGTCCGGGGCCGGAGGCCTGGGTGCAGGTGGGAGTTCAGGGGCCGGGGGCGCAGGCGGGGGTCCTGGGGCCAGAGGCTGGGGGCGCAGGCGGGGGTCCGGGGCCGGAGGCCTGGGTGCAGGTGGGAGTTCAGGGGCCAGGGGCTGGGGGCACAGGAGGAGGGCCGGGGGCCAGGGGCGCAGGCGGAGGTTCAGGGCGGGGTGCTGGGGGTGCAGGCGGGGCTCCTGGGGCCGGAGGCTGGGGGTGCAGGTGGGAGTTCAGGGGCCAGGGGGTGCAGGCGAGGGTCTTGGAGCCGGGGTCTCGTGTCTCCCTGCTGCACCTGCGCTTGTGTAGCTAGCCTGATCTAGGGTCTGTGAGGTTAGTGATGTTCCTGTGTGGCCAGGAGTCTTGCCGGGCATCGCGGGCTGGATTTCTGGGGTAGGAGGTTGTGTGGGAAATCACATCCTTCCTCCCCTCCCCTCCTCCCTTTCTTGGAAAGTTCTGTGTTGACCCTCGGTGTTTGCTTTTTTTTATGTTGAACAGTTTAATTCTGTTTCTGGGTTTTCTGTGTTGTGTGTGTGTTTGGCTGGAGCTGAGCCAGAGTAGCAATCTTGTTTACGTCTCACTGAGAAGCCTGCTTTGGGTTCCCTAGGTTGTGATTGTTACTCTTAAAGATTTATTCATGTTATTACAGCCAGATATACACAGAGGAGGAGAGACAGAGAGGAAGATCTTCCGTCCGATGATTCACTCCCCAAGTGAGCCGCAACGGGCCGATGCGCGCCGATCCGAAGCCGGGAACCAGGAACCTCTTCCGGGTCTCCCACGCGGGTGCAGTGCCCCAATGCATTGGGCCGTCCTCAACTGCTTTCCCAGGCCACAAGCAGGGAGCTGGATGGGAAGTGGAGCTGCTGGGATTAGAACCGGTGCCCATGTGGGATCCCGGGGCTTTCAGGGCCAGGACTTTAGCTGCTGGGCCCAATGATTGTTACTCTTAATGAGATCTTAATCATTCCTTTCCAATAGAACTGTCACTCTTTGGTTTTGTTCTTCCTTTCAGAAGTTTATTAGAATATGAGGCCACTTTGGATGCAGTCATTTGGGGGACAGCTGTTTATATGACAATAATCCCATTTGTGGTTGCCATTCTGAGGTCATTCTGGTACTTCTACTCCAAATTTCTGTTCTGTGGGAAAAAATTAAGGTAAGCTTTGAAAAGCAATATACTACGTGTCTAAATCTCAAAGATACTGTTCTAAGCAGTGCTGGGGAAGTTTGACTAGGTTTGGTTTCTATAACTTACTGTTAAATGTATTTAATGGTGCACATAGACTTGAATTCGGATCTACAGGAAATAATGTTTTTATACACTCAGAAATGTAATTAACACTGCCAAACTTAAAATTGAAATTTAAGGTCACCGCTTTAAGGAAAGAACAAGAGCACTTGCAGTGATTACTTGTTAACATTGTCTGATCAGTTTAGGTGAAGGGGGCGGAGGAGGCATTGCAGTGCGGAGGGTGTCGGGGAGTTCGCCCACGGAAGGCTGGGGACAAGTGTAATCCTGTTGGAAAGCAGAGAGCCGAGGTGTTAGGAGGCTTCCGGTGGGTTGTGTTACCATCACACCTGTCATCATGCTCTCAGAGCAGGCCACTGTGGCCATCCACAGCGATTGTCGGCTCCCTGAGAGATGCTTCCTTGTCTAGTCATTGGTTGATTGCATTGTTGATATCCTGTATGTTTGGTGCTTGATAATGATTGGCACATACATGATCTTCGTATAGTATCTGAGTCCTTTTTTGGATTTAATCCTTTTAGGGTAAAGATCACCATCGAAGAGTTTGGTGTATATTTTAAGCTGATCTGTCTGGGAGTGAATAAATAACTTGATAGTTGTAAGATTAGTCTGAGGCTAGCTCTGAGATTGGGCAGTGTTTCCAGACAAAAAAAGGGGTGTAGGTCTTGGCTTGAGCAGTGTGTGTGATGGTGGAGCGTTGAGGTTTGGTAGCTAAGGGAGCTAAGGAAGGACCAGCAGGCACCAGGAGTCCAGCTTCTGCAGAAGACTAGAGATGACCTGTATGTTTTGTACTAGTTGTGTTCTCCTCAGATGCTTGGGTGAGGAAGGCAGGCTGGAAGGAGGTGTCAGCAGGTGCAAGTGAAAGGTCAGGGAGCTTGCTTCCCTAGCGCCCATCCTGATGTGGGAGTTGGAACATGAGCATGGAAGCCAAGGTCAGAGCAAAGAGGAAGTTGCTGGGGATTCACGTGAGAGTGCTCATAGAAAGTCTATGATGCAGTCATTCATTCTTGCAGTAAATGTGTTGAGGATCCGCCCTTGCCCAGTCCTACCCAGGGCTGCAGTGGCAAAGCATCTGGGCGGAGCCTGAACTCTGATGGAGCTGACATTCTAATGAGAGGGAGAAAAACACATGAAGAGTTGAATTACAGGGGCTGGCGTTGTGTTTCAGTGGATTAAGCTTCTGCCTGAGATGCTGGTGTCCTGTATGAGAGCTGGTTCAAATCTTGGCTGCTCTGTTTCTGATCCTGCTCCCTGCTAATGCACTGGGAAAGCAGTGACAGATGGCTCAAGTGCTTGGGTTCCTGCCACCCCATGTGGGTCACCCAGGTGGGGTTCCAGACTTCTTGTTTGGCCTGGCCCACCTCTTCCTGACTGGCCATTTGAAACTTCTCTGTCTCTTCCTTTCTAGATCTTTCTCTCTTCCTTTCTCTCTGTAACCCTACCTTTCAAATAAATGAAAGGCTGATTTACAGAGACAAGGAGAGGCAGAAACGTCCTCCATTCACTTGTGCACTTCCCAAATGGCTACAGTGGTTGGAACCAAGCCAATCTGAATCCAGGAGTCTGAAGTTTCTTCCAGTTTTCCCAAATTGGTGCAGGGTCCCAAGGCTTTGCTCCATCCTTCACTGCTTTCCCTTGTCATAAGCAGGGAGCTGCTTGGGAAGTGGAGCAGCTGAAACATGAACCAGCACCCATATGGGATGCCAGTGCTCACAGGGAAAGGATTAGCCAGTTGAGCCATTTACTGGTCCCAAATGGGCTGTTTCTTAAAATTGAATACTTATTTTAATAGTCGCTGAAATTAAGGGACTAGATTTTGCTAGCTCTACTTTTTTTTTTTTTTTTTTTTTAAATCCTGTGTTGAAATAAGTATGCATCTGCCAAACTTCAAATCATTGCTGGGTAAGGTGGTAATTCATATTCCTTGATAAACCAAGCCAATGATAGATTATATTTTATTATGTTAGTTGAGAGAAGGTAGGTTTAATGTTTATGTTCTCAGTTGTGAAGTTGTAAAGTATTATGACAATTTGGGAAGAATAGTGTGATGTTCCAAACATATTTTTTCTTAAAATTTATTGTTTTCTAGGCCTTATAGGATTTGCAGTCTTAATTATTTCAAGACCTTTGCAAGTAGTGTTTAATTTGTAAATACACTTTTGTTACAGGGAGATGGAAGATTTTCGAGGGATAGCAGAAGAATCATTTCCAAGCTTTTTAACCAATTCTTTGCTTGGTAATAGTGAAACTTTTGGAAATGTAACTCTTTCTTCAAATCTTGGCTTGCCTGTTGCTGTTTCTACACTTGCTAGAAATAGACCCAGCTCTGAGGATAACAGGTAAGATTTGCTTGGCAGAGTTTTTCCAGATTCAAAAATCTATAACAGATTGAATGTTCTATGAAGTTTCTTAGTCAAATGAGCCATTTCCTCTATTCAGAGGAAGATGACCAAGTACGTACAAAAGAATATAGAAGAAAATGGAATTCTTGTTTTATTGCTTTATCAATGAGTGTATTGGTTGTGTTTGATTTTTGAATGCCATTGACCTGTTTTTGGTTTACTAATTATTTTTTCTGTCTGTAGCGTTTTGGATTTGTAGTAGTTCTGATTTACTGTTGGCAAGAACTATACCAGTTTATGCTGCTGAAGTTCAAGTGCTCAGGAATATTTTATGAAAATGCAGGACAGCAATGTGGAGCTGTATTGCAGGGAGGGATAGGACCTGGGTTCCTCCTCCCACTCTCCTCTCTCAGTCCTCTGGTTATATTTGCTTTTCTGTTCTGAGGTGCATGATAATACCCCACAGACTCAAAAGGCCACTGTGAACTTACGTTTCTAGCTGCAAAAGTAGACTAAATTGTCTTGGCTTCAGCTGTAGGTAAGGCTGCTGCCTACAGCAGCAATATCTGTATGGGTACTGGTGCATGTCCCGGCCACTTCGCTTCTGATCCTGCTCCCTGCTAATGGCCTAGGAAGGCAGTGAGCCTGAGAGCGTGAACCATCTGCTGATTCACTTCCCAAATGGCTGTAACAGCTGTAGTTGGCTAGCCCAAAACCCGAAACCAGGAGTTTCCTCCAGGTCTCCTACGTGGGGACAAGGACCTGAGTCCCTGGACTGTCTTGCACTCCTTTCCCAGGCCATTTGCAGGGTGCTGGATCAGAAGTGAAGCAGTGAGTACATGAACCAGTGCCTGTATGGGATGCTGGCACTGCCCCCTAGAGAGAAGTTTAGCTGAATGTCCCTTTTGGTGTATTTGACCTTGTGGACGTGCAGTGTGTGAGGCTTATCCCTGGATAAATGGCAGGGTCATCACTGTTACCTTTGGCGAGAAGGGGCTGGGTTGTCTGAAGGCTCTTTAGCTCTAAGATGACTGTGTTTCTGAATGTGGATCAACAAGCTAGTACTAGTGGCAGGTCTAAGCCTTACACAGAGCAGAGCAGGGGTGTTGAGTGAATGGTGTTGGTCTCTACGGTCATTGTGTCTGCTTTCACCAAGCCATTTGAGTGAATCTTACATGTGCATATTAATTCTTAGAGAATGAAGTTTTCTTTGTAGGTATCATGACGTCCAGGCATCTTATTTAGTAGAGAGGAGGGTTTCCATTCTGTCTGAGTCATCTCCCAGTTGCCAGAGTGATGTTCAGCCGAGAGAGAGGTTACAGCTTAGCTTCCCGGACGATGAGTAAGTTCGTCTTTTCATTTGTTGCATTGCGTTAAAAACCAGTCTAAATTTTATGGAGTTTGAAATTTTTATTTTGACTCTGATTAATGGTAAGAATTTTTTAGAATGTTTTTAATGTGTTTTTTTTTCCATAGCTGTATTTATTTGAAAGTCAGAGTTAGGCAGAGGCAAAGAGACCTTCCATCCATTGGTTCACTTCCCAAATGACTGCAGTGGTCCAGTTGGGCCATCTGCTGCAATTATTTTACTAATGCTTTCCTGGCGCACTAACGGGGAGCTGGATCAGAAGGGGAGCAGTCAGGACTCTAACTGGCACCCCTATATAGGACGCTGTTGTGGCAGGTGGTGGTTTAATTCGCAACACCACAATACTACATTCTTTTTAGTGCATTTTAATCATTTATTTATTTATTTATTTAACCTATGAAGATTTACTTTTGTTCCTTGATACAGATTTACATGTACATGGGACCATTCCTCCCCAACCTTCTCTCCCACCCTGTCTCCTCTGATTTATTTTTAAGTTATTATAATGGAATAGTCATTCATTTCACTGTGACAGGCTTAACTTTCTTATATATTAATGTATTGTGACATAAATGTAGAAAAAGAAAGAAGATGAAATAATGCATTGTAAAAGTATAATTAACAGTAATCATGTGAGTCGTGCTGTTACTAATGAAGTAAAGATGCATGCTGTGTGTATCCACTATTTCCCATTGTGTATTCTGTGTACTGGGCGTGACATGTCAAAGAGAACATACCATGTTTGTCTTTTGGGACTGCTTGCTTTGGCAGTACATACACTAAATTGTCTTTTTGGGACTGACTTTATTTCACTCAGCATAATGGTTTCTAGCTGGGTTCATTTTGTTGCAAATGGTAATATTTAATTCTTTTTAATGGCTGAGTAGTATTCCCTGGAGTAAATGTACCGCGTATTCTTTATCCGTTCGTTTGTTGATGGACATCTGGGTTAACTTCATGTCTTGACTCTTGTGAATTGGGCTGATGTAAACGTGGGGTTGCAGGTACTTCTGTCATATGCAGGTTGCATTTTGTTTGGATGGCTTCACAAGAGAGTGGTGACTGGGTCATATGGTAGATCTACTTTCAATTGTCCAGAGAGTCTCCATACAGACTTACTTCCACAGTGGCTGCACTCTCTAGGTCACAATCCCACCAGCAGTAGATTAGGGTGTCTTTTTTCCTGAGTTATAGCCAGCAATTCTTGTTTGTTGATAATGTTGAATGTAGACCACTCTCAGTAGAATTTAAGCAGATCTTCATTGTGGTTTTTAATTGCAGTTTCCTTGATTGCTACAAGCCTGATCATTTTATGTGTTTATTAACCCTTCGAATTTCATAGTTTGAAAAATATCTGTTTATGTCCTATGCCCATTTCTTCTTTTTTAATTCTTATTTTTGAAATTTATTGTACAATTCTATATAGTCTTGGATTCCCCCCCCCTCCAATTTCCACCCCCGATTGATTTTTGCCATCATGGCACAACTCTTCATAAGGAGTTGAAATTCCATCAGTCTGCTATTTAAGTGTGCCCGGACAATATGTGTATGTGAGGCCCACAGGTGGTGGTAGCCCTGCCTGGTCTGGTCTGCCCCCTTCCAGAGTCCGCTTTCCAGTGGGAGTGACTGTCCAGCAGGGGAGCCCTTCACATTCCCCCTGCCAACTTTGCCCCTTCCCTCCCTGGTTCTCACGTGTGCCAGTCGGGCGCTGCAGCACAGTCTGGCATGGCCCTCATTGCCTCGGCATTTGCCAGTGGAGGCTGTAGCCTGGTCCACCCCCAATTCCAGCTGATGCTGGTGGGGGGTACGGCCTAGTCTAGCCCAGCAGGCACCCAATACCAGCTGTACTGTGTACTGGTATGTGTTGTGAACTAACCTGGCCCGAACCACATTGTTGTGTTCGGATTCACTAGCGGGTGATGTGGACTCGTTCAGCCTTGTTTGCCCCCCACCTATGCCAAGTGTATGCCGGTGGGTACCTTTCCCTGGCCTGGTCTGGACTGTTCCTTATTGTGGTTCTTGCACTCACCTGCAGGGATTATGTCCTGCCAGAGGAGTTTCCCAAGCTCCTGCATCAGAACCTTTCCCAATGCCAGATCTTGTGCATACCGGTGGGTCTATGGGCCAGTCCTACTTAGTCCACCTGCTGTCCTGGCAGGAACAGTGGCCTTTCCTGACTGGCCTTCAGCCCATTCCGGTTCTTACTGTTGGATGGTTCAGCCCAGCCAAGGCTCGTCTATACCCAGCCACAGCTCACACATGACTCAGTGGGGCAGAGACCAAGCCTAGTCTGTCCTACATCTACCCTTGTCTTCCAGAGCCCCAGATTGTGCTGGGGTCTAGCCTGGGTCCTCCCAGCAGCTGGACCCCAGGTCGCCTTCTATATCTAATTTGTTTAACGTTTTAAACATGAAGGGATGTTGAATTTTACAGAATGTTTTTTCTGCATCTGTTGAGAAAGTCTTGAGTTTTGTTCTTCAGTTTTGTTCATTTTTTTCAAAAACCAGTTCATTGACTCATTGATCTTACGAATGTTGTTTTGGCTTCAGTTTTGTTGATTTCTTTCTGCTTATTTTGATTTGTTTTGCTATTGTTTTTGTAAATCCTTCAAATATATTGATAAATCATTTATTTGATTCCTTTCTAGTTTTTTGATAGTCACTATTTGGAACGAACTTACCCCTTAGCACTGCTTTTTGTATATCCCATAAATTTTGATATGTTTGGTTGACACCTTCATTCATTTCTGTGAACTGGTTAAATCCCCTTTTGATTCCTCTTGTGACACATGGTTCATTTAGAAGCATATTGTTTAGCCTGGAAGTGTTTGTGTATTTTCTGGAGTTTGTTGATTGGATTTCCAGCTTCATTGCCTGGTGGTCTGAAAAGACACATGGTATTATTTGAGTTCTTTTGAATTTGCTAAGGTCTGTTTAGGGCCTATCATGTTGTCTGTGCACTGATGGAAAGAATGTGTATTCTGTGTCCGTAAGATGCAATGTTCTGGAGCTATCAGCTAGGTCGATTAGGTGCACGGTGTAAGTTAGCTCAGTTGTTTCCTTGTTGAGTTTCTATCTGGTCAATCCAACGAGATTCTCCATTGGTACTGGTTTGGAGCCTATGTCTCCCTTTAAATTCATTAAAAGTTGTTTTATAATGCCAAGTGTCCTGTCGTTGGGGGCATATACACTTATTGCATGGAGTCCTTGATAATTCTGTAATGCGCTTCTCTGTGTCTTTTGAAGGTTTTTCTGTTCAAGTCTGTTTTGTCTGATATTAGAACAGCACGGTGGCATAACGAGTTAACCCGGCCTGTGGCACTGGCATTCATATGATGCTGGTTCGTGTTTCAGCTGCTTTCCACTTCTGATCCAGCTCCGTGCTTATGGCCTGGGAGAGTGGTGGAGGGCGGCCCAAGTGCTTGGCCGCTTGTTCCCACATGACAGACCCAGAGGAAGCTCCTGGCTCGTGGCTTTAATAAGTAATGGCTACACCAGATTGCTGAGCAGATAGATGGATCTTGTCTCTCCTCCTCTTTGTATATCTGCCTTTCCAATAAAAATGAATAATTTTTTTTAAAGATTTATTTTATTTTTATTACAAAGTCAGAAATACTGAGAGGAGGAGAGATAGAGAGGAAGTGGAGCTGCTGGGATTAGAACCAGCGGCCATATGGTATCAAGGCGAGGACCTTAGCCACTAGGCCACGCTGCCGAGCCCAAAATAAATAATTTTTTAAAAAAAGAAATTAATGGGATTTAAGTTGTTGGGTTTTTTAAAAAAAGATTTATTCTTTTTAAGATTTATTTATCTTTTTATTACAAAGTCAGATATACAGAGAGGAGGAGAGACAGAGAGGAAGATCTTCCGTCCGATACTTCACTCCCCACGTGAGCCACAACGGGCCGGTGCTGCGCCGATCCGAAGCCGGGAACCTGGAACCTCTTCTGGGTCTCCCATGCGGGTGCAGGGTCCCAAAGCTTTGGGCTGTCCTCTCCTGCTTTCCCAGGCCCCAAGCAGGGAGCTGGATGGGAAGTGGAGCAGCAGGAACAGGAACTGGTGCCCATATGCAGTCTCGGCTTGTGCAAGGCGAGGTTGTAGCCAATTGAGCCATCACACCAGGCCTGAAAGTTTAAAAAATTTGAAATAAAATTTTATTTATGTGAAAGATGTAAGACAGCGGGGGAGACAATGACAGAAAGATCTTCCATCTGCTGATAAAATCCTTTAGTGGTTACAACTGCTGGGGCTGGGCCAGGCCAGAGCCAGGAGCCAGGAGCTTATTCCAGGTCTCCCACATGGGAACAAGGATGCCAGCACTTGGGATGTCCCCTGTGACTTTGCCAGACGCTCGAGTAGGAAGCTCATTGGAATGGAAACATCTGGGTCTGGAACCGGCATCCATGTGGGATGCCAGCGCAGCTGCCAGCGGCTTAACTCACTATGCCACAGTGCCATCACCACAGAAGTAAGTTTTAATATGCTTCTCTTTGAATATTTATGGGATTACACATACTTTAATTTCTGATTCATTTCTTATATTTCTGTTGTGTAAGCCTTTATATATGTAAGTGATTTCTGTGTATTAAACGTTTAACCGGTTGTATATTCATTCATTAACTTTGTAGTTTCAAGTGAATGTGTATTGTGTGCTGGATACTTTTCCAGGTCCTCAGATGTGCAAAACAGTTCTTAAAAGCGGTAAAATTTTGCAAGGTGTTAGAATAAAAAAGACACATTAAGAAAGATTATTATGAGAACTAAAAGTGATTGATGAGTCTCCTTGACGAGGTGAAAGCTGAGGCAGAACTGTGGGGAAGGGTGTAGCCCTGTGGACATCAGGGGGTGGGCGCTCAGTGGAGGGTACTGCCAGGTGAGGGTACTGAGGTGGGTTCTACCCAGGGGGCTCGTAGAGCAGCAGGGAGGCAGACCTCAGCTCTCCTGCCATGGGAAGTACGGAGAGCCACATCCAGGCTGCGTTTCCAAGCTCACTGCTGTTTTGTAAAGCGGGTGTAATTGACAAGAGTAGTAGCAGGAAGACCATAAAAATGAGGTTGCTTCAGCTGTGTGAGCTAGAATGATGACTAAGAGCAGGCCATTTAGGGTAGTATTGATTTTCATCATCAGTGACCTGGGTGAAATAGCTTGGGTGCAAGTAGAGGGGCACACTAGCCCGCTTAGAGTTCCTTGGAGAATAGTGGCCTAATGGTAGAGGTCGAGTGGACAACTCCTGGAGTTTCTTGCCCTGAGGAGCAGAGAAATGGGTTTGTGATGGCTTGTGAATGAAGTGGGTCAGGAAAAATTTTTTTTGGTGGGCTGGGGTGGGATGGTAGTGGAGTGGAGAAGTTGCCAGCTGTTTACATGCTAATAGGTAGAATCCCCTTGGAAAGAAGAGATTCGCTGGGCCGTCAGTGTCTGCGTAAACCAGAGACCGACTCGATTGCAGTGGAGTGAGTAGCTTGCCTGGCAGGATGTTGAGTCTGAAAAGGTGATGCGGTATATATATATATATATAGTGATGAGAATCTGCCAGGAGCCTTTTCACCTGTTTGCATTTAGAATAGAATTCGTCATATGGGAGCATAGAAAAGCGAATGGCTGGGAAATGGTAGGATTGCCGAGCAGCACAGGGGCTTAGCTTGGGGATCATGGCATGTATTTTAGGAGGCTATTCAGTGGGATTTTGATGTTTTCACCAGTTACAGTCTGTTGTGAAGGTGCCAGTGATGAGTAGGTATAAGGTTGAATTTAACCAGAGTTGTAGCTTTTAATACTTAAAATATAGTCCCCTACCTGCACCCCACTGCCACCCTGACTTGTTGCTTGAAAGGCGGAGATGGAGATAGGTGAGGAGAGATTGGTTTTTGTGATATCCGTTTTTCTCGTTGGAGTACCTGAGGTCGGTCCTGCTCTTGTTTCTGCTCTGGCTCTCTGCTTGCGCCTCGGAGGCGGCTGAGGGTGGTCCACATACCTGGGTTCCCCCTGCTCACCTGGGGGGCCCAGATCGAAGGGCCAGCCCTGACTGTTGAGGAGTTTGGAGGAGTAAACCAATGCTTGGAAGTTGTCTCTCTTCCCCCCTTCCCTGTTTTCTTCCTCTCTCTCGCGGTCTCTCTGCCACTCCTGTCTTTTAAGTCAACTTAAAAAGCAGATAAATACAACTCAGAAAGTAGAAAAACTAAAAAGTATTTTATAGAGTTACCCAAGGTAATTGATACTAATGTTATTCTGTTTCCTAATAAAACATAGTTCTATCTCTAGGAAAAAGAACTATATGGAAAGTCAACATTTGTCAAGTGGACACCGGAAGCAGTTACCGTGTCAGAGTGCCGCAGCAGGGGCAGAAGGGGACCAAGCTAAAACCACAAAACACTTCCAGGACCAAGATTCTTTTGATTCCATTTTGCCCTTGGAACAAGAACAAGGTAATGAATTGTTAGAAATTTATTTCCTAATGTCTGTATTTAAGTTTTCATTTTAGCCATTTTTGGATTGATATGAATGCTATCCTATGGAGAACTGAAAAATGCTTTGGCATGAAAATAATAATGCACTGACAGAACTTTTATAGGAAAAGGGGTCCTAACCAGTTGCTTGCTCTTTCACTGGTTTCAGCAAATTCTCTTTCCTCCAGCAACTGTACTTGCGGAGAGCCAGTGTCTGCTGTATGTTGAAGACCAGGAGCCTATTTCTTTCTTTTTAAAGATTTATTTATTTTTATTGCAAAGCCAGATATATACAGCGAGGAGGAGAGCTAGAAATATCTTCCATCTGATGATTCACTCCCCAAGTGACCGCAACGGCAGGAGCCTATTTCTAATACACGTTTTATTTTTCCCTCACATTAACTTGTACTTTTTAATATGTGTTTTCATAAAAATTATTTTTAACACTAAACTTATGTAATGAGTGAATTAGAAGTTCTAAAAAAAATCGATCGTTTTCTTTGAAAACAAAATTGAGTAGTTGGGAAATGAAAGTCGTTCGAGAAACTTCTGGATTAGATGTGGGGGATAAACTACACACACAAAGAACATTGTTAAAGTAAAATGAGGGGCTTGGGTTGATTGCTCTGAAGAACTGCACATCCCTGTAACTCAAAAATTCAAAACTGGAAATGGGAAAGTATAAGCTCTAGGCTTATCTATAGCAATGATGTCATTAACCCCAGTACTTCAAAGACTTTTATCATAGGCTATAAAATTGCTGAATTAATGCACATTTATCTAACTTAAAATATTGCTGGGGCTGGTGTGATGGCTCATTGGCTAATCTTCACCTTGTAACCGCTGAGATCTCATATGGGTACTAGACAGTGTCCTGGCTGCTCCACTTCCCATCTTGCTTGTGGTCTGAGAAAGCAGTAGAGGATGCCCCAAAACCTTGCTTGGGACTATGCACCCGTGTCGGAAACCCAGAAGAAGTTCCTGGCTCCTGGCTTCAGATCAGCTCAGCTCCAGCTGTTGCTGTCATTTTGGGGAGTAAACCAGCAGATGAAGAATTTTCTCTCTGTCTCTCCTTTTCTTTATAAATCTGATCTGCCTTTCCAATAAAAATAAATAAATCCTTAAAAAATACATAAAAATAAACCATCTTCATGGCTGGTAAGACGACTAAGGCATGAATACTGGTGGCTATAGTGCTTAATGATGAAGGTAATCTAAGAATAGTTGACGCTGATGGTTGTACAGTCTCATTAATACGCCTAAAACCCCACTGAATTGTATCCTTCGAAAAAGTGAATTTGAAGGTGTTGTGACTTAATAATAATTTACAATAATCCTTAGTTTCTGTGGGCATAAAATTTTGCCCTATCCGCTTTTGTCCTTTTTTTTCCTGCTTTTTCTAGTTCTGTGATTTCCTGCTGTTTTATTCCTTATTTTATGATATATCTAAAAAATACGGATAGGGAGAGGGTCTGGGGATGAAGCACAAGAGACCAGTGATGGTAGAAGTCTCTGGGAAGGCTCGCTTTATTGCTCCCTCACCTCTCCTTATATACTCCCCCCCCCACATCCTCATTTAGCAGGATATTGGATACAGATGAATCCAATTAGTCTAGGTGTTTTTAGCCACAAGCCCAGTTCCTATTCCTGCCCAGGCTAACGAGCACTGATCAGTTCCTTAGCCCACAACATGGACTGGCCTACAGCTCTGTCCACCCACTAGTGTCACAGCTCCTTGGGCGTGGGCATATGCTATTCTGGGATCTTACCCCTCTTCTCATCCAAGATCCAAGCCCATTCAAAGTTCTTCAAGTCTGGTCAACCAGCACACCATGCCAATGTGCTAACCTAGGGCTCTCCCTCCCTTCTCCCGCTCCTGTCCAGGAGCAAGCATGTGGGGAATTCTCCTGGCTTGCTCTGCCTGCCTGGACTTGAGCCCCCAGGTCTCTGCAGGCCCACCGCCCTGGTGCCACCACTAAGTGTAAAGGCTCGACATGTCTTATCAGTAGCCGCCTATATTGGTTTGCATGATTTGGGTCTGAAAATGTTATGGTTATATATGTTATCTTTCTTACTTTTAGAATGGGTTGGACCAGTCATCCTGTAGTTTGTGCTGTTTCGAGTATCTTTTTGCTTACAGGGGGTATTATTGCTTGTTTCTCTTCCCTACAGTCCCTTGCAGAGCATAAATCAGATTTAAAGTCTCGATTAAATGCATATTCAAGTTCTCTGGCTTATTGTTTCTGGTTTCTCATCCTAACATTTAAAAAATGTGATGTATATTTCTCTACCATCTTTTAAATGTGCTCTTATCCTAAGATAAAACTTTTCAGTTATTAACTTACTATTTTTAGGTAGGTTTAAATAATCCAGTTCCTGAATTTTTGTTTTTGTTTTCCTCAGAAAATTCATCGGTTGATTTTTGTTCACAACCATGGATGAATAATAAGGAACACAAGGTAAACATTGATTTCTTGGCAATTTTTAGAATGTTACAGGAGGGAATTTTGTGTTGGAGAACACGGGTGGTTTCAGCAAAAATAGAAGTCCATGTCATATAATTGGAAGGTCCGCAGGAGGCTATGGTCTTGGCATTAATGTTGTACTCCAGGCCGTCTCCATCGCGAGAGTGTCAGTTCTCTGAAGGCAAGGATTTCCCTGTTGGCCACAGTTCTCGTCACGTGATTTTGTCTCAGCCATTGTGTGCGATTACAAGCAAGTGTCTTCATCCTTAGGCAACTTGAGCCTGTATTTTTAACAGTCATGTTAAAAAATCTATGAACTAAGGTAAGTGAACAAAAGCTCTAATGAGCTTATCCTGTGGAGAGCCAAGTACTGGGTTGGGGTAAAAGGGTACAGGTGTCCCTCAGCATTTGTAGGGGAATAGTTCTAGGACCTCCTACAGACTGCCAAATGACATGCTGTAGTACTGGGGCAGAATGTCTGCACATCTTCTAGATTTCTTCCATTGTAAATGGTATGTACATTTTAAAAAAATTCATACGTGTTCAGTGCAGGTACATTTGTTTTTGTAATATTTTCACCGACACTTTATATAATTTCATCCCCCCATGTTCTGATGTTGGCGCCCAGATCTTCTTACTTGGTGCTCTGACTTGTGCTTGTGGCTTGCTGTCGCCATGTGCACGGAGACAGAGTGGGACTGACACCTCCACAGCACCTGCTCGGTCCAGTGATGGCTCCCTCCAGGGCAGCAGGGATGCCGAACAAATCCGTGTTTCTGTCTGTCATAAATGGCTTGGCGTTGAGGTGGATAGTCTCCTTTCATAAATACTTTTAAAACTTACAGAGAGGTGATGCAACTTTTTTTTTATAAAGATTTGTTTATTTTTATTACAAAGTCAGATATAAAGAGAGGAGGAGAGAGAGAGGGAGAGAAGAGGAGAGTCAGAGAGGAAGATCTTCTGTCCTCTGATTCAGGCCATAAGTGACTGCAACGGCCGGTTCTGCGCCTATCCAAAGCCAGGAACCAGGAACTTCCTCCAGGTCTCCCACACAGGTGCAGGGTCCCAAGGCTTTGGGTTGTCTTTGACTGCTTTCCCAGGCCACAAGCAGGGAGCTGGATGGGAAGTGGAGCTGCCGTGACCAGAACTGGCACCCACATGGGATCCTGGCGCATTCAAGGCGAGGACTTTAGCTGCTAGGCCACGCCGCTGGGGCCCAAAGTTTTATTTTGAAGATTACTTTTATAAATGATTGTAAAAGGATTTAAATTGAAAATTGCTCTCCTGTGTCAGACATTGGCAAACTGGAGCTTATGATAGAAATCCAGTCTAGTACGTGTTTTTGTAGTTTGATTGGAACACAGCCAGTTCATTTGCTGTATTTATTCCTAGTTTCATGTTGCAACATCAGAGGTGAGAAGTTTTCCTGAGATTGTGCAGCTCACAGGATCTCTTTCGTCTTGGACAGAAAGTGCTTGTCGGGCCTGCCTGCTCTGCTGGATTCTGTATAGAACCATGGAGGAGTTCAAGTGTGAAGGATGCTGTATAGAAGAAGTTCAGGTGTCGTGACATCGAAACTTAGGAAGCCTGATTTATTCACTTAGAAAAATGGTTTCTAAGGCATCCGGCAAGAAAGCATGAGCAGCTGTTGGGGAAGTAATAAAGCACCTCTTTGACGTGTTGGCCAAAAAAAAAAAAAAAAAAAAAAATGGTTTCTAAAGAGAGAATACAAGTTTTCCCTCTGGAAGAGAATTGATTTTCTTAGAGTTGCTGAAAGATTGACTTCCTAAAAGTGTTAGGAATTCCCCCCATCTGTAAGCAGCTGCTTAGATCACTTTGTACCTGGTTAAGTGTTCACGTTCCTGGGAGAAAAGCATCCAGTAGCTTCCGAGCATTCTGGGGCTGGTTAATGCCAACTCTGTTTTAATGATACAGGTGTGCCAGCGTAGTTCCATATTTTAAGATTTGGGGTTGGCGGTCAGGCTGCCTGTTGCACCAGTGTGGCTTCGCACTAGCCATGCCCCCCCTGCTGCCTTTGCTGCAGCCATACCTTGTAGGAGGGTTGTACATTCTCCAGGGTCAGGGGACTGGGGATAAATGGGACTAGGGGCCACTGAAGTCTTAGTGGAGATGTATACAATGATTTCTAAGGGCTCTAGTGGACCTGGCCACTGCACCTGCAGATAACTAAGGGAGCTTTAATGCGGTGGATCAGATGTGGGAATCCAGAGATCCTCTCTGGGTCACATCACGGCACTGCCAGCATGCACGAGACCTGGAGCTAGGAGCAGACTGTCAAGCCAGCCTAGGTCATTATGCCTGCCAGTACTTGTGAGAGATGTACTGGGGGAGGACCTGGAAGGGGTTTTTCAGGGTTGTCCCTACTAAGCTGTAGCATCCACTGGTGTGCAGCATTGTCAGGGCTGGGAGTGGATCATGCATGGCTGGACTAAGCTGCAACATCTATTGGCAAGAGCTGGACTGGGTGCAGCACATGTGAAAACTGGTGCCGGGGGTGGCCTGGTAGTATTTCTTCAAGGTCATCCTGACGAGACTGTAGCATCTACATGCGAGAGCCTAGAGGTGAGCTAGCCTGGGCTGTCTTGCAATACCCACCAGTACACTAGGAGTGGGACTGGCCAAGTAGTTGTATCTACCAGTACCTGTGCTGGTGGTACAGGGAGTGGCTGAGCCTGGCTCTGCATTAGCTGGGACTGAGCCGGGTTTGAGGACCTTCCAGGAGAGGCTTCTTAGGGGTCTCCCCAACTAGACAACTGTGGGCCATCACTGTCTTCAGGGAAAATCACATAAATTATGCTCCAGTCCCGGAACACATGTTGCAGAATGGAGCCATCATAATTGCTGATTCCGTGCCAGAATAGAGAGAGCATACCCAGTTACACATGAACGACAAGTCAGCCAGCTCATCCAAGCCAACAGCGGAATTTGAGTACCTCTTCAAAAGATGGAAAGGACAGTTGAATATCACTCCTGACCAGGCTTTACAGGAAGTACCTAGTTCTGTGGACATACTGAGATCGACAGACAACAGACTTTAGAAAGGATGTCTCACCTCTGGTGCAAGAAAGCTGACACCTTCTCAGAACAGTCAAGACCGCTCAGCTGAGAACATTCCTCCCCTCTTCAGGTTCTCTAGGGTGGCGTCACACTGTCTCATTCCACAGGCACTGATGTAGGCTAAGACAGCAAGGAGCAGTGCTGTACATGCCCACCCCCAGCCCTTCCAGCACAGGAGAAGCTGAAATATTTATCTCATCCATCCTCCCATCCACCCTCACCCTCTTCATCCTATTCAGAGACCCTCATGGGTCTGCAGCAGCCTCGCCTTTGTAATAAGTAGTATGGTAATTATAATGGAAGTAAGTGAAACTGGACAGCAACAGTTAGATAACCAACAAAAGGAAAAGCTGTGGGGGTAGTGGAAAATAAATATATTAGAAAACCATGACTGCAGGAAGCTGCTGCAGCACTGTATCTTTTTTATAGATTGCACTGTCTGATTTGTTGAAGGGTAACTGATGTATCAGAATAGAGACATTCTTGGGGGTCTCAGGTGTACAAGGGACTGAGCATGGCAGAGTGGTCGGTTATTAACATGGATGTGAGCAGAAAGATCGGGTTGTTTCATATATGATCTCCTATATAGATCTTCCCCCCTAAGTTTTTACTAAGAAAAATAATAATTAAAAAAAAGGATATTTTTCCTAACTGTCGTATTTGTCGCGGACTGGGTGAACATCTAGTTTAGATGGCAGTATGTCTCAGTAGCCCGTTAGTGAGACGTTGGTGTGACTTGCTCAGCACTGTTCTCCGTCAGGACAAAGTGTTTTGGGGGCCCGGCGGCGTGGCCTAGCGGCTAAAGTCCTCGCCTTGAACACCCCGGGATCCCATATGGGTGCCGGTTCTAATCCCGGCAGCTCCACTTCCCATCCAGCTCCCTGCTTGTGGCCTGGGAAAGCAGTCGAGGACGGCCCAATGCATTGGGACCCTGCACCCGCGTGGGAGACCCGGAGGAGGTTCCAGGTTCCCGGCTTCGGATCGGCGCGCACCGGCCGTTGCGGCTCACTTGGGGAGTGAATCATCGGACAGAAGATCTTCCTCTCTGTCTCTCCTCCTCTGTATATCTGACTTTGTAATAAAAATAAATCTTAAAAAAAAAAAAAGTGTTTTGGGACTTCATGTCTTCACCTCAAAACTAGTGTCCATTTTGCAGTCTCTTTGTTAGGCTGGAATTTTTTTTTTTTAATATATAATACTAGTCTGAAATAAAATTGAAGGGAGATGTTATAATTTCATCCCAGCCCTTGATCATCCTTACTATGGTATACAAAGTATACTGAGATACTTATTTTACCCCTTGGAGTTACGTGGTCCTGGGATTAAAAAGCAGAAAAATACCAGTATGTTGGTACTAAAAATTACTCGGTAAAGTTTGCTGAGCGAAGCTTTGCCATTATTTTCACTTTATTCTGTGAGGTTTCTGTTGCTCAGATTCAGTTTGAGGCCTTCAGTTTTCAGTTATTAACACAGGTACAACAACCAGCCCCTCATTGCCCGCTTTGTGACTTACTGGTACTGAGAACAATTTTCTGCACCCTGACACTGTGTTCTTCAAAGTGATGAGTGTTTCTCTTACTGTCTTTTTTTCTCTCAGGTGGTTTTGCCTGCTGCTGGAAAATACTTTGAGCCCAAAATTCTCAACAGTGATTTAAGCCATCGTAGCTTCTTAGAAAATGAGAGACTTATGTCCTTGACCAGCTTTGAAGATTCATCTGGTATTCCAGTGTGAATGGGATTTTCCTGATCTTTCCCTTGCTAATCTGTTACTTTCGTGCTTCTTGTGTTTTTTGCCCTCCCCTTAGAGTTCGTTTCAGCACTCAGATGGGTTACTTCTGTTAAGTGTTGGAATGTAAGAACTTCATTCTGTATATCAATACTGCAATTATATTCACCCCTCCATTTAACATCATTGGATGTAAAGTAATCATCAATTGGTGCTGCTCAGTTAAAAGCACGGTGTTTCTTTTTTCTTGTTTTTAGATTTTATTTATTTGAAAGGCAGGGTGGCTGATAAGGAATTCTCGGTTTTATCTTTTCTATCCTCTGCTTCATTCACTTTTCTTTCTTCTTGTTTTTCTTTAAGATTTCTTTTATTTGAAAGGAAGGTATTACTAAGAAGGAGAAACAACAAGACTGGGCCTTCCATCCAGTGGTTCACTCACCATGTGGCCACAGTGGCTGGGCCTGAACCAGTCTGAAGCCAGGAGCCAGGAGCTTCCCTTGGGTTTCCCACATGTGTGCCACTTCCCAAGGACCTGGACCATCCTCCTGTTTTCCCGGCCACAGACAGGGAACTCTGCTGGAAGTAGAGCAGCCGAGACAGGAATCGGCACACCCAGGAGAACAGTGCTGCAGGCGAAGAATTAGCTTGCTACGCTACTGCACCAGCTTTCCCTTTTATCATGTGCTTATCTGTCTTGTATTGGTAGTGTTGACCGCTTGCCACATCATCTCAGGAAGAGTTGCTTTGCTCTCTGCATGCCACATTTATTGCTGCTATATACATTTAATATGTTGCCACTATATAATATGCTGGGGCCTATTTCTTTACTGTCCTCTCACAATTCATAAATCCTGAGCTTGTATTAAAATGTTTGTAATGATTTAAAATGGACTAAAATAGAATAGCTTTCTCATGTCAAATGTGAAAACAAGATTAGCGCATTGGGGCATTGGCTTTTTGGACTAAAAATTCTTTGTAGTTGAGTCACTGCCTTAAAATATTCCTGTATTTTTCCATGTTTTATCAATAGATGAAGATATCAATGATGAAGAGTTTTATGATGATCATTTGGAGGCTTATTTTGAACAACTGGCAATACCAGGGATGATCTATGAAGACCTACAGGGACAGGAACCTCCAGAAAAAAGTCTCAGGTTACCTAAATGTGATGCTCACCAGGTGTGTGCTGCTCTTTATGGTCCTTCAGAAATTTACCTAGAAAAATTACTGGTTGTTAATGCTAAGCCTTTGGTTTTCTTTGGATGCTTTTTTTTTTTTAAGATAAGAGAAATAGCTATTTGTTCCTCTTTCTCTACTTTCAACTACAGCAAATAAACAAGAGTATTGCAAAGTGTGTTTGAGTATCCTCCATTCGTTGTTAACATTTTCCATCTTTGTGTTTTCTTTCTTCTAAGTGTTTTCTCTCTGAATCATTTGCGAAAAAGTTAAAGATTATGTAGTATTTCACGCCAGGCATCATCATTTATCTGTTTGGAATAAAAACATTTCATTTCATTGTCATAGCTCTGTAAACTTAACTTTGAGACACTGGTATCCTTAATTGTTTCTGATCCAGAACTTAATTAAGATGATTCTTACCTTTGGTTGTCCTATTCATTTATTCTGGTTTTTTATTTTTATTTTTTTAAAGACTTACTTGAAAGACAGGGTGACAGAAAATGAGAAACTTTTTCCCATCTGCCAGGTTACCCCTCAAATTGGGGAGCAAGAGAGGAAGCAGAGGAAAGAGAGATTGTCATCTCTGACTCAGCAGATGGCTGTAGCAGCAGGGTTGGAGCTCCATCCAGGCCTGGCATGTGGGGGGCAGGGCCCAATCACTGTGGCCATCTTCTGCTATTTGCTCAGCCGTATTCTCTGCCTGGGTTGGAATTGGAGCAGCTGGACTTGAACAGATAGTGGCTTATCTCACTGTACCACAGTGCTGGCTTCTCTCTATTTTAATTTGGAGTAGTTATTTTTAGGCAGTAAAAATTGTATGCAGTCTTGTCTTTGTTTTGTAGAATGGCCCAATGTGCAGAAATGTGTGATTGCTTTTCTCAAATTAGACGAAACATTTTGTCAAGATGTCAGGCTAAGCATTTTTTTCATGAGTGGGTTCAGATTAAGCATGAGGGATATTGTGTTGTCTCTTAATAGGAAGTGTGTAAGCCTTTTTGTCCAATGCTTTGTCATTGCTGTCTTGGATAGTTGTGGTTAAGGTAGCACTGGCCTGGTGCTTAGTGGCAAAGACACATTTTCCACCTCGCTGTTTGTGGGATTGCACAGGAAGGTCCTGTGATTATCTGGCTCCCTGGCAGCCTTTTGTGAACTGGTTGTATTATATTAACTGAAACCTCTGAAATGCATCACTTGGTACTCCTTTAAATTCTCTAATCCTTTTTTTAATGAGTTGTCATCTTTCAGAAAAGCATCCTCTGCTCTCCATGTTTGCCTTATCACGGTGTGTAATTTTAATGTAAAAGATGAATACAACTAACCTATCCTTTCAACAGGAAAATGAATACGGTAGCGTGGCTGGTACACTTCAATCAGACAGTAACAGCTCTGTGATTTCCCGTGGTTCACACTTTCCAAGAAATTGTGAAATGACACGTAAACAGAATGAGGAAGCTTGTGCTGCTTGTCATCCTGGAGCCAGTAAGAGTGAGTACTGAAATAGGATTCTTAGTTTTTAAGTTGTCTATTTGACTTCACCATTTTTCTTTAAAGAGTATTTATTTGAAAGGCTGAATATACAGAAAAATGTGGTTCTTGTGGGCCCACTGCATTAGCCTAGTGGCTATGAAGTCCTAACCTTGCACATGCCAGAATCCCATATGGGTTCTGGTTCATGTCCCGGCTGCCCCACTTCCCATCCAGCTCCCTCTTGTGGCCTGGGAAAGCAGTAGATTATAGCCCCAAGCCTTGGGATCTTGAACCCGAGGCAGACCCAGAAGAAACTCCTGGCCTCTGGCTTTGGATCAGCCCAACTCTGGCTATTGTGGCCATTTGGGGAAGAAACAGCAGATGGAAGATCTTTCTGTCTCTCTTTCTGTAGCAATTCTGACTTTTGTAATTAAAAAATTAATAAGGAAATCTTTAAAAAAGGTGGTGGGGGAGGTCTTATCACTTCCCCAATGGCCTGCATGGCTGAGGCTAGACGAGGCTAACGCCAGGAAGCTGGAACGCCTTGTGGATATCCCACATTGGTGAGCAGGGCAAGGGACTCTCTGCATCTTCTGCGTAAGCAGCGCCTGGATTGGAAGGGGGCTAGCTAGGACACACACCAGTGCTCATGGGATGCTGGCATTGTGGACACTAGCTTCAATTGCTGCAACATGTGCGAGCCCGTCCTTGATTAAGAAAAGAGTATTTGAAAGGGAGTGGGGTGGGCGCTTTTGAAAGGGAGTGGGGTGGGCGCTAGAGCTCAGCAGGCTAATCCTCCACCCTATGGTGCTGCCATCCCGTACGGGTGCTGGTTTGTGTTCCAGTTGTTCCGCTTTTGATCCAGCTCCCTGCTAATGGCCTGAGAAAGCAGCCTTGGGACCCTGCACCCCCATAGGAAAATAAATAGAAGCTCCTGGATCTCAGCTTTGGGTCAGATCAGCTCAACTCTGGCTCTTGCAGCCAATTGAGGGGTGAACCGGCAGATGAAAGACATTTGTTCTCTCTCCTTTCAGTAAAATCAACCTTTCATAGAAAAATAAATAAATCTAAAAAAGAAAAAATGAGAGGGATAAATAGGAAGAGACAGAGATCTTCCATCCACTGGTTCATTTTCTAAATGCCTGGGATAGCCAGGGATAGACCAGGCTGATGGGAGGAGCCAGAGGTTCTGTGGGTCTCTTACGGGACTGGTAAGAACCCAAGAACCTGGACTCTCACCACTGCCTCCCAGACGCATTTGCTGGTCACTGGAGTTAGCAGCAAAAGGAGGACTCTGTCTCAGGCACTCCAGGTGGGATCCGGCCTAACGCGCTGTGCCACAGTGCCTGTCCCCAAGATTGGTTTCTTCTTTATGATTTATGTGTATCAATCTTCCAGTCCCTTCGTACTTTTAGATAGTTAAAAACTTTTCAGAAACATTTTTGGTAGTTCTGAATAAATTGGTATTATTAGAAATACTGTGGCATATATTTCTTAGTTGGCTAGTGTGAGTAATTGAAACATTTGAAGAGTTGTAATGAATTCTGTATGACAGGTTTTTCTTTTTAAAGATTTATATATTTTTATTGGGAAGTCAGACAAGGATAAGGAGAGACAGAGATGATCTTCTATCCTCTGATTCAATCCGTAAGTGGCTGCAACAGCTGGAGCTGAGCCAATCTCGAGCCAGGAGCCTCTTCCAGGTGTCCCACGTGGGTGCAGGTTCCCAAGGCTTTGGGCCGTCATCTACTTTCACAGGGTACAAGCAGGGAGCTGGATGGGAAACGGCGCTGCCGAAATTAGAACTGGCGTCCATATGGGATCCCGGCATGTGCAGGGCGAAGACTTTAGACGCTAAGCTACCTTGCTGAGCCCACAGACTTTATCATGTTTATTATTGCCTCTTCTTCTTCTTTTTTTTTTTTTTTAAAGATTTATTATTACCGGAAAGCTGGATATACAGAGAGGAGGAGAGACAGAGAGGAAGACCTTCCATCCGATGTTTCACTCCCCAAGTGAGCCGCAACGGGCCGGTGCGCGCCGATCCAAAGCCAGGAACCAGGAACCTCTTCCGGGTCTCCCACGCGGGTGCAGGGTCCCAAAGCTTTGGGCTGTCCTCGACTGCTTTCCCAGGCCACAAGCAGGGAGCTGGATGGGAAGAGGAGCTGCCGGGATACGAACCGGCGCCCATATGGGATCCCGGTGTGTTCAAGGCGAGGACTTTAGCCGCGTGGCCTAGCGGCTAAAGTCCTCGCTGCCGGGCCCTATTGCCTCTTCTTAATGCTGTTTTCTTTCATACACAGTTATTAAATTTGTCAGTGAATGCTAGGCATGTTGTTTACATGAATGAACTTGGCCATCAAGAAGTACTTTTACGTTGGATTATCTGAACTTGACATTGTTCCACTTTGTGTTTTCAGTTAATATTGTAGGTACTGAAAGTAGTAGAACACATACCGGTGGTGCGTTGCCGTTTGCCTGCAGTACTTGGAGAATTGAAGAAAAAAGGACAGAAGGCTCGAAGGGTATTGTTCCAGATCAGAGAAGAGTAAGTTAATATGCCTTTTTAAAAGTTTTCTATGAAAAGAAATACATCTTTTGTGTTTATGACGCCAGTTTTTTTTTTTTTTCCAAAATAACAGGTATGTTGAATTCTAGAAAATATAAAATACATACATGTCACTAATGTTTATGTGTATTTTTTTTTTAATATCACCAGTATTATAGAATTGTATACATTTTATTGCATGTAAGTATTGAATGACTTGCATTTAGATTATTCAACTGAAAAGTTCCTTAGTCAATAGTTATTAAGTAAGAAAAACAAACTGCTAAGTTTTTACTTGGCTCCAGCATATTTGTGTTCATTCTTTAGTTTTCTCTGTTAGTAGCTAATATTACTTTACTCTTGGGCTTGAAGCTTGGGAGTCCCTTTTTTTTAAAAAAAAAAAAATTTTATTTTTAATACTGTTTACACAGTTGAGAGGGATGCATGCCCATGTGGGCCTCTGATTAGGGGGAGGAGGGTTAGATTTGGAGCAAGTTGCATGGGACACATGTTTCAGTTATTTTTCCCCCCCTAATATTTCTGTTGGGGAGAAGGGGGAGGGGGCCACTCCTTGTTGTCAAAGTTCCCTAAGTTTCCCTACCAGGCCTGTTCCCAGCATGCATGGCGGCGGGGCTTGGCATGCTGTGCACTGATCCCAGCTCTTACATGCACCTGTGGGTGCTGCAGCCTTGCCTCTCTCAGCCTTTTCCCAGCTCCAGCTCCCACGAGTGACAAGTGAGGTGCTGTCAGCTTCGTTCCCTGGTCCTCCCAGGGTGAGCTCTCGGCTCGCTCGCACAAACCCTCGTCTCTACTTTTTTTTCTTTCTTGCTTCCCTAATCCACATGATGACTATCTTATTTCAAGTCACATACTGGATGCTTTTAAATAACTTAAGCTATATTCATTGGAACTCCTGTTGTACTAATCATATGCTACAGAATGTGACTTACCTAGAATTTACCTTGCAGCTCATTCAGGAATCACTGGAGTAGAAAGGTCTTTCCTGGTCCCTGGAGCAGATGCTCCAGATGTCATGGGTTTTTCTTCCTATGATGGTGATTTGGAGAGAGAGAGGGAGAGAGAGAGAGAATACGGTAGTGGTACCTATTTACATAATGCTATAGTATTTCTGTTATCTGTCTAATGTATTTCTAATCCTCAAGCAATTAAAATAATAGGAAAAAAGTAAGAAGTAAGAAGAGAAAACTTCTTTAATTTTTGTTTTTTGTCTGAATATATTAGTGGTAAAGTCTTACAAATATCTCAATGTGTGGCCATAAAATTTTGGTCTAGGAGTGTTGTTCTATTGTAGAATTATCATTAAAATAGTGACTGTTTGCCATTAAAAATAGAATGTTTCGATTATTTTTTATTTGTTTACATATTATTTTTAAAGATTATGTTTATTTGAAAAGTATATTTACAGACAGGCAGAGAGATCTTCCTTCCTCTCATTCATTGCCCAAATGACCGTGCACTCAACCGATCCTGAAGCTCGGCCCGTTGGAAACCAGGAGCTTGTAGCCTCTTCCAGGTCCTACGTATGTGTTCAAGGGCCCAGGGACTTGGGCATCTTTCACTGCTTTTCTAGGCACCTTAGCAGGAAGCAGGATTCCTGGATTCTAGGAATTGAACCAGAGCTTTTATGAGATGTTGACACTGCACATGAAGGCTTAAACTTTCACTCTAGGATACTGGCTCCAGCTTTTTTGAGAGACAGGGAGGGAGAGAGTGAGTATCCACCTGCTGGTTCATTCCCAAATGCCTGCCATGGTTGGCGCTGGGACTGGGCTAGGGCTGAAGCAGGGAGTTGGGAATACATTCTCTCTCCGTCTGTCCCATGGGTGGCAGATACACCATTAATTAAGCTATTGCGGGCCCAGCACTGTGGCCTATTGGCTAAAGTCTTCTCCTTGAATGCACCAGGATCCCATATGGGCGACGGTTCTAATCCCGGCAGCTCCACTTCCCATCCAGCTCCCTGCTTGTGGCCTGGCAAGGCGGTCAAGGACGGCCCAGTGCTTTGGGACCCTGCACCCACGTAGGAGACCCAGAAGAGCTCCTGGCTCCTGGTTCCTGGCTTTGGATTGGCTCAGCTCTGGCCGTTGCAGCCGCTTGGATAGTGAACCATCGGATGGATGATCTTCCTCTCTGTCTCTCCTCCTCTTTGTATATCTGACTTTGTAATAAAAATAAATAAAGCTTAAAAAAAAAATTAAGCCATCACCCAGCCGCCACAATTCTTCCATTGAAGGACGAAGAGTCAGCAGCCCATGCCCAGAACTGAACCTAAAACTCCAATGAGGGCTTCCACTTTTTTCTGTATTTATGTTTTTTTTGTGTGTGTGTGTGTGTTTATATATATATGTGTGTATGTGTATTTATTTATTTTAGATGGTTTTAACATAGTAGATCAGAGTGGAGTAGATCAAGAGTTAAGGAAAAGTGGGTATGATCATTGTTTCCAAGTTTTCTGTTTCTGCTTTTTGTGTCTGGAGAGTGGGGATATGGGGAGAAGCCAAACCCAGCCTCCTAGCCGCCCCAGTACCCAGGGATGGGTAATGGCCACCTGCTATCAACCTGGGATCCCAAGGTGAGGATTCTGTCTAGGTGGTTGCGATAGTTCTGGAATGTTATAGATCTCACCAATCCAAGGATGAGGAGCCCCTTCCAGTGTCCATTGGCTGACATAGTCGGCCTCAGTCTCCATTTGCCCAGATATTTGCTGTCATTGTTTGGCTGGGTAGTTGTCCAATTTGATACGTTCTCCTTCCTCTGGAATGGTACAGATGTCCCCTGCAGGGCTCAATGGACTGCCGTATACTCCATGTGGATCTGGGCCTGCCGTCCACTACTCCATCTTTTCCCCTGAGGAGGACCGGTTGTCATGTGGGCCATGGGCCTGAGCCATTCGACTCGGGTCCTATGGGACCCATACCCACACTGGCTCATGGGCTCAGCACCCATGACTCAAGGTGGCCCATGGACCCAGGCGGCCCTTGCCGGGCCCCTGCCTCCTTGGCTCACAGAACTAGGCACACACTGCACAGGCGGGCCAAGGACCCAGGCTAGGTGAACTTGGCCCTGTCAGACCCCCACCCTCGGGGCTCCGGGATCCAGCACTCACTGTTAAGGTGGGCCAAGGATCTGGGATTCTGGTTACCTTTTGCGCAACATTTAACATGCCAAAATGATAACATTCTCATTTGAATTTGTACCAGGCCAGCAAACAGGATATCTGCTTCTGTGTTTTTTCCTGTTCACGTCACAGATGACATCTTTTCAAATAGTGTGCCCAGTTGTGTGAATTAGTGGGATTTTTCTTTTGCAGTTGTCTTTCCATCATGTAAGAAAGAAAAAGCGGAGTTCCAAGTTAAAATAATACTAGCTTTTATCATCACCCACATGTTGATCTTTATGGAAATCTTTACAGGAGTTACTGTCTGCTTGATGCATTCTACTGTTTGCTCTATTTACACTGTTTTCTGACTTGTAGTATTTCATGACTTTTTTTCTCGATGTCTGAACGTGATGTTCCCAGTGAAAAGAACTGCCTCAAGTAAGCCTTTGGTTGTGCTGTGGAGAGGCGCAGGGGGGAACCGAGTGCTGTGTAGTTGGCTGAGGGGATCCCAGGCTTGCAGGAGACCTGTGGCTATGGACTGCAATGCTCAGGTGTGCGTTAGCATTGCTCTGCTCAGGTAGGCTGGGCAGGAAGAGGGAGCTAGGGTCTGGCGTGTCCTTTCTCCAAGGTTAGTTTGATCAAGCCCTGTGCAGTAGGGTTTCTCTTGTGGGCAGGATTTTACAAACGACTTGTTGACAGCAAATTGTGCCACGCCTGCTTTTACTTTCCTCTTGCTGGATGTTTAAGGGTTTGTTCTGTGATACTTGATGTGAGAACCTGCTTGAATCCCTGAAGGCAAAATTCAAAATTGAAGAATGGATGTTCCCCTGGGAGAGGGTCCCCCTGCAGGGTTAACCTCTTAGATCTGTTCATGCTGAACCTGCAGGAATTCTCTGGCAGCTCCTGCTTCCTACCCTGGCCTTGGTTAGCACTGGAGATGGTGCTTAGGTGTTTAATGTGCAGATTGCTATATCCACCTGTCTTCTGGTTTTGGAGGGAGTGGTTTGTCTCTGTGCTTGCTCTCTTACAGAGGTAAGCTTTGTTGATGTCACTTTATTCGTATTTTAATATGGCATGGTGAATTCTAAGCTTCTAATACATGGCCCTGGAATCTGGAAGTCACAACTATGTTCTTTATTACAGTCTGTTGTAAGTTGCTTTATACATGAGCAACTGGTTTTCCCTGTTGTAGTTCTTTTTAGTCTTATACAAAGTCGTTCTCTAGTTTCTAAGAGGACATTCTTAACTCTTTCCTGTTGGGGTATTCATATTTTGATATTTTGACTTGATTTTGTAATATCCTTGTGTTAGGGAAATGTATAGATTGATAGTACATGTTTTAGGCTTTCATGTTTGTATCCGTTTCCTAGGGTCAGCAGAATGAATGACCACTGTCATCCTGGGTTGAAACAGCAGAATAATACTCTTTACGGTTCTGGAGGCCAGAAGTCTAAAATCCAGAGGTGCTCCCTGCAAATGCTTTAGCCAAGAATCCTTCCTGGCCTCTGTTGCTTTTTGATGGCCCCTGGCATTCCTTGGCTTACAGCAGCATCGTTCTCATCTCTTCCTCTGTTCGCTGGACTTTCTCTGTGTCTGTAATCTTTTCATTTCTCTGATAAGGACATGGGCCTGTATGATTAGGGTTCACTCTAAACCCAGATGATCTCATCGCAAAATCTTTAAACTAATTACAGTCGCAAAGACTCTTTCCTATTAAGATCATAATTTTGTACGTACTCAGATTAGACCTTGGTACAGCTTTTGTTTCGGGGGGGCATAGTTGAATATACCACATACAATATTAGAGAATTCGTTTCACTAAACAATATGAAATTACGCATCTGTATAATGTTCTTGATACTTTCACATCTGAATCTTTAAAGTCATCTTGGAATTTCTGGATACATGATAGTGATAGAATTGCAATTGGAGGCTTAGCCTATGACACTATAACGCCAGTGCCAGAACTTGTGTCTTTAATATGTTTATTGGGCGCAGTGTGATAGCCTAGTGGCTACATCCTCCCCTTGCATGTACCAGGATCCCATATGGGCTGCAGCTCATGTGCCAGCTGCTCCACTTTCCATTCAGCTCCCTGCTTGTGGCCTGGGACAAAGCCTTTGAACACTTCACCCATGTGGGAGACCCAGAAGAAGCTCCTGGCTCCTAGATTTAGATTGGCTCAGCTCTGGCCATTGCAACCTCTTGAGGAGTGAACCAGAGTATGGAAGATCTTTCTATCTCCTCCTCTCTGTGTATTGGCTCTTCCAATAAAAATAAATCTTAAAATATAAATATGCTTGTTACCATTGTGGAAGCTTTCGTTGACAATTATGAAAGTTAACCTTAAGTATTATTATCCTATAATGTGATGTACTCTGAAGACCTGCTTTAGGTGTCTGAGTACTGTGTTAGAGTTGATGTTGGTGAATCGCTTATTTTGGTTTGCGTATGGTCTAGAATACAGTGAGTACTGTTCACTTTAGCTGATCCTTCCCATAAATACCTTTTACCGGATACATGATTTTTCCCTGTGAGATTTTAGAATAAGTTGCAAAGCTTACTGTGAAGATATCATTTTTTTTTTTTTTTTTTAAGGAAAGCACCGGAGATGGTGTTCTGATGAAAACACTTGACTCTACCAAAGAGAAAATGGACTCAGCTGGTTTACAGGATGCAGACGCTGATTCTAATGGGAGAGTTGACGTGACTGACAGCCTAAAGCAGAAAGCGGGATCTCCTCAGCAAAATAAGAATTTGTCATCAGACTCGGAAGCAGCTCTGCATGTGGAAGGATGTTTAGACCCTGGGACGTCTGTGGCGTCTGTTGAGAAGCCTGTGGACCTGGTGTCATTGAAGCCAGTTAGTGATGACGGAATTCATTCCAGGGAGACCCTTCGGTCACCAACCTGTGAGAGGCGAATGTGCGAATTTTATGAATCCGTTGAAAAGAGTAAAGACCGTAAGTGCTTTCGTTCTGGTACGATTAAACTGCACTCTCCAGTCTTTCGTGATTTTAAGCATCTTAAAATATATTAGATATATTCAGAATGGTTATTTAAATAATGTTTTTAATGTTCTGTTTTTTCTTTGAAAGATAGAGATCTTAACGTCTGCTAGTTCATTTCCCCAAATGCTTGACCCCGCTGGACTGGGCCAGGCTCAAATGGGGAGCCTGGAATTCACTCCCTGTCTTCTGCATGGTTGGCAGGGACCTGGGCACTTTGAGTCATTGTCTGCTGCCTCTGAAGCTTGAGGTTAGCAGAAATCTAGTATGAACGAAGTTGGAGGAGCCAGGATTCGAAACCAGTATGGGATGTGGATGCCCAAAGTGGTATCCCCAGCTGTAGTACCAAACGCTCAGAAATAGTATCTTGTAATTAGAGAGGTAGCAGAAATACATGTATGTTTGTTGAAAATTTATTTATTTATTTGAAAAAGCAGAGTAAAAGATAGATGAAGAGACCTAAATCTTCCAGCTGCTGGCTTACTCCCCAGATGGGCACACTTTTGGGAGCTGAGCTGGTCTGAAGGCAAGAGCCAGGGACTTCCTCTGGCCGTCCTCCACTGTTTTCCCAGGCGTGTTAGCCGGGAGCTGGGCTGGGAGTGGTGTAGCTAGGAATCAAACTGGTGCCTGTGTGGGATGCCAGCAGGCAGGGGCTTTACCTGTTACACAACTGCACCTTCCCTGGAAATATGTATTTCCAAATCTTACTCTTCCTTTTCTTTATTCCTCATTTTCCACTTGAGGCTTTTACGGTGCATAAGGCTGTCTTGTTTATCAGGAAGGAGATACTTTTTTTTTTTTTTTAGAGAAATGCATTTTCCTTTTTCTGTTGTTTTTTTTTTTTTTAAATTTATTTTTTTGGAAAGGCAGAATTACAGAGAGAGGAGGAGATACAGAGAGAAAGATCTTCTGTCCGCTGGTTCACTCCCCAAGTGGCTGTTGCGGCCGAGGCTGAGCAGATCCAAAGCCAGGAACCAGGAGCTTACTCCGGGTGTCCCACGTGGATGCAGGTTCCCAAGGCTTTGGACCGTGATCTGCTGCCTTTGCAGGCCACAAGTACAGAGCTGGCAGGGAAGTGGAGCGGCCAGGATACGAACTGACATCCATATGGGATCCTGGGTGTGAGGACTTTAGCTACTAGGCTACCATGCTGGGCCCTAATTTGTTTCTTTAAGCAGAGTTAGAGAAAGAGACCGAGCTCCCAACTGCTGGTTCATTCCTCAGATGGCCACAATGGCTCAGACACTGGGGCTAGGCCTAAGCCAGGTAGTGACCCAAGTGCTTGGACTATTTGCCATGGCTTTCCCAGGTCAGATAGCAGGGTGCTAGGTTGGAAGTAGAGTAGCTGACACTCAAACTGGCTGCCCCCTCGGATGGTAGCTTTGGCAGGTGGTGGCTTTACTTGCTGTGCCACACTTTGGCCTCCTTGTGGTTTACTGGATGTTAGTACTATCGATAACTAAGTTAACTAAAATTATTTGAGAATGCTTTCTCATTTTAGTTGTTTGACGTGATATTACCTTTTTGGAAATTTTATTTTGTAGAAGCACACCTCCCGCAGAATGTGATCTGTCAAGATGAGGACGGTAAATGGGACACTGATTTGGCCTACTATACGTCTTTTACTCATGAGCAAGATTTTAATTCCTGTCTAAACGAGCAGATGAATGAAGTCTTCATATCTGGTTGTAAGTATACAGATACCTAATTTTCTTGCATTGTTTCATTGTTTTGCTGGTTTTTTTTTGAGATTACTTATATATTTAAGTCAGTGGGCCCTTCTGTTCATATTCCAGAAGTTCCTTGTTTGTTTTTACAGGAGCAAGTTTTTTATTGTTTAGGAATAAGCTGGTCTGTTCTCTTCCGCAAGAATAATGAATTAGATTAGCATCCTTTTTTGCATTTCCTACTACATTGCTGGGTTTGAAGGATATTATGGTTTTACTTGGCCATTTTTAAAATGCTGTCCTGAGTAAAAAAAAATTTTGATAAGCCAATCCATTTCAAATTAAAATTACAAAAGTAAAATGGAAATTATAGAAGAAAAATTAAAAAGTGAAATATCAGAAAGATGAGACTATTAAGAAGTAACAAGACTGGTTGATGAGTTCCTGGCGGAGGTTTTGTAAGCTGACCAGGCCTGCGGAATGCTAAGTCCGCCTGTTCACAGGCCGGTGCTGCGCCAGTGCTGTGCTGCAGCCCTCGGGCCGGCTGCTCTACCCAGACTGAGTCCTGGCCCATCAGCCCTCAGGGCAGCCACTCTACCCAGAGTGAGTCCTGGCTGGTCAGTCTTCAGAAGGTGCCCAAGACAGAAGGGACTGTAAGCATTGCTTGAGCTGGCCTGCACCTGTGATTCTTTGGCAGTACAGAGATAAATCGGCTGTTACTGCAGTCCTTGAGAAGTTGTCCTTCGCGAGAAGGCTGGGCCAGACTTTTCTGTTTCCACCAATGCGTAGAGATTGAGGGTGTGTGAGTATGCAGAGATTGCTTCCTCACGGAGCTGTGGTGCTAGCAGGAACATGGAGGGCAGATGGATGGCCACCTGCACTGATTTGTCCAGCCTGCTGAGGTTCTTAGATATTTTCGAGTGAGCAGGTGCCTGGGCAGCGTCACAAACATCTTTGTGGTGAACTTACATAATCTGTTAGTCTCGTTGTTCAAATGAAATTCCTTAAGTATTCATGGGCATGTACGTTAACTTAGGGATATCAGACCTTTCAAAGCTGATATTAATTTGAAGCTTGAGAAATGAAAAATTTACATAGGGGGCTGGTGCAGTGGCTCAATTGACTAATCCTCCACCTGCAAGCACCTACATTCCATATAGGCACCAGTTTGCGTGCCATCTGCAACACTTTACATCCAGCTCCCTGCTTATGGCCTGGGGTGGCCCAAAGTCTTAGGACACCGCACTCTCTTGGGAGACTCTGAAGAACTTTCTGGCTCTTGGCTTTGGACTGGCTTGGTTCCGGCAGTTGCGGCTACTTGGGGAGTGAACCAGCAAATGGAAGATGGTTCTCTCTGCCTCTCCTTCTCTCTGTAAATATGCCTTTCCAATAAAAATTAATAAACCTTACAAAAATTGTACAGACTCTGGTACATGAGAGCAAGTTGAGGATGCAGTCAGAATACTATGTGCAGCTGTGTACTCAAAGCAGCTGCATTTGTCTTTTATGTCCTTCATGTTGAGTTTTCTTCTTTTTTTTTTAAGATTCTTATTTTTTGCTTGAGTTACTGCTGACAGAGAGAGAGAGAGATTTTCCACCCGCTGTTTCACTCCCTAAATGGTCACAACAGCCAGAGCTGGGCTTCTTGGAAACTGGGAGTCAAGAGCTTCATCCAATCCCCTTGTGGGTGCGGGGGACCAAGGCCTTGGGCCATCCTCTGCTGCTTTCCCAGGCCATTAGGCAGAAGCTGGATGGGAAGTAGAACTGTTAGGAGTAGAACCAGTGCCCATATGATATGCTGCCAGCTAAGGATTAGCTTGCTAAGCCATCGCGCCAGCCCCAGACACTTCTGGTTTTGTTAATTGACTCAGTTGTTGGTGTACTACTGTTTAATTAGGCATTATTGTAATGTAATTATATGAACTTTTTTTTAAGCTGAAGCATTGGATTTGATTGCTCAAGATGAAGCAGAATTTAATAAGGAACATCAATTTATGCAGGTTTGCAATTATTTCCTTAACCACAGTTTAAAATGCTCATTTCTTCCTGACTAGGTATTTAATTAATATAGAATTTTTATTCTCATTTTTTAGCTTCTGCTTTTTCTTTCATACTCTGAATTGTTAATTGAATACTGTAATATTGGGATAAATCTTTTCTTTTTTTTAAATAATGATGGGTTTATATTCTTTTAAAAATCTTTCTATTTTTTTTCATGTATCTGAAGCTCAGAGGCAGCAATCTCCCAACCATTGATTCCCTCCCCAAATGCCTGGTGTAGACAGGTCTGGGCTGGGAGGCTGGTGGTGTAGACAGGTCCGGGCTGGGAGGCTGGTGGTATAGATAGGTGTGGGCAAGGATGGCTGGTGGTGCAGACGGGTCTGGGCTGGGAGTCTGGTGGTGTAGACGGGTCTGGGCCGGGAGACTGGCAGTGTAGACAGATCTGGGCCGGGATGGCTAATGGAGCAGAGGGGTCTGGGCTGGGAGGCTGGTGGTGCAGATGGGTCTAGGCTGGGAGGCTGGGAGGCTGGTGATGTAGACGGGTCCGGGCTGGGAGGCTGGTGGTGCAGACGGGTCCGGGCCGGGAGGCTGGTGGTGTAGATGGGTCTGGGCCAGGATGGCTGATGGTGCAGACGGATCTGGGCCCGGAGGCTGGTGGTGTAGATGGGTCTGGGCCGGGAGGCTGATGGTGCAGAAGGGTCCGGGCTGGGAGGCTGGTGGTGCAGAAGGGTCCGGGCTGGGAGGCTGGTGGTGTAGACGGGTCCGGGCTGGGAGGCTGGTGGTGTAAACGGGTCCGGGCTGGGAGGCTGGTGGTGCAGACGGGTCTGGGCTGGGAGGCTGGTGGTGCAGACAGGCCCGGGCTGGGAGGCTGGTGGTGTAGACGGGCCTGGGCCAGGATGGCTGATGGTGCAGACGGATCTGGGCCCGGAGGCTGGTGGTGCAAACGGGTCCAGGCTGGGAGGCTGGTGGTGCAGACAGGTCCAGGCTGGGAGGCTGGTGGTGCAGGCAGGTCTGGGCTAGGAGGCTGGTGGTGTAGATGGGTCTTGGCGGGGATGGTTTGTGGACACCAAGCTTAGCACACTGATACAGGCTATGAGCACCTAGCGGATGCCACTATAGCAAGTGTTTCATTCACTTATAATAACTTTAGTAGTGTGCACAGATGGGTCCACAGTTATTTTTTTTTCCATTTAAAAAATGGGAATTGTTTTGAAACAGATGCAGTATGGTTGTAGATATAGTTGTACAAATGTAATGATGTCCCCCTTGTCCTTTCCTCTCTCCCATCCTTTCTTTTGTTATTTTTTTAGAAATATATTTTCATTGTACCAATCAGTAAAAGGGTTTAATACTTCGTTGAGTAAGAAGTTGTATAGTTAAAAAGTTTGAAGAACCTAGTTAGTGGGAATATAGATAATAATTGAATTGAAAAGTGACTGCTTGACCCATATACAGTGAATTTTAAAGTAATTACAGATCATTAAAACAATGGCAGTGTAACGTTCCTAACCATTGATTGCATACTTTGTAAAATATGTGTTAAACTAAGGTAATGCTGTTTGTTTCTAGTGACGGTCTATCTACTTAGTAATGTGACAGTGTTTGACTAAACAGTATGTTAAGACAATATGTATTGTAACTCAGGTATTCAAAAAGTCACCTTCTTGATTTCATTAACTCAAGTAGCTAGCTACATATGTTTGAATGTGTTCAGGTTTTGTTTTTGGTCTACCTTTTCAAAATAGACTTTTTAAGTTTTCTTGTTAAAATGTTCTGAAAAAAAAAATTAAGAATGGAGAGAGAAAATGAGGTTTCGTCTTCTGACTTACTCGTCACGTGCCCACAGTGGCCGGGGCTGGACCGAGGCCACAGCCAAGCACTGGACACACAATCCAGGTTTCACATTTGGGAAGCAGGAGCCCAGTTACTTGATGCTGCCTCTGAATCTGCATTAGCAGAAACCTGTAGTCAGGGGTTGAGGTATCAAACCTAGCTGCTCTGCTGGGGAACTATGGAGTATCTTAACTGCATATTAGTGTGGAAAACAGGTTTGATAGGGGAAGAAGAAATGGAATAACAGCTCTTTGTTTCCTAGGAAGAAAACATAGATGCTCAGCATACTCCTGTTGCAGTGGGGAATACGTCCTGGTTGCCTGCAGTTAATTACAATCTGTTGAGGAAATCATTCAGCACGCCTGACCTGAACACGGCCGATGCCAGCTACTTACGCCTGTCTTTAGGGGAGTTCTTCGCTCAGAGATCTGAAGCTCTCGGATGCCTTGGTGGCGGTAGCAATGTGAAAAGAGTAAGTATGAATGTGCTGGAGCTTGTTCTGATTCTTGGTCGTTTCTGGGTTGCCATACCAAAATTTTCAAGACTCCACAGGTTATAAAGGAAGTGATCTGTTGTGGCACAGTTTTGCAGGTGAAGATGTTGAAGATTGGGTGGAGCATCTCATTGCCTTCATGTGAGGTAGAAATATGGCCAAGAGAAATAGGTTTGTGCAGGAGGAGCGCGTGTGAGCGAGAGGAAACAAGGGAAAGCTGAAGAAACCAAACTTGGTAACTAGGCTGCGTGCTGTGCCTGAATGCTGGGAGCAGAGCCATCTGGGAGCTTTGAGCAACTAGATAGGAGACTGCTATAGGCCCAGTCCCCAAACCACTGTGCCCTTCAGGGCTTCTGGGCCTGTGACAAGAGGGGCTCTGAGGGAAGCCCTTGGGTTCTGACCACTAGTGGCTGGCTCCATTTCAGCCTGGAGTAAAAGGGTTGTATGGCCAGAGTTTCAGCATTCTGTGCAAAATTCCTGTTTTCTCTTTGTACATGGCCTAATGTTTTTTTTTAAAAAATGGTCGGTTTACTTCTGTTTCTTTAAACATCAGTCGTTTTTTGTTTTTTAATGATTTACTTATTTTTATTGCAAATTCAGATATACAGAGAGGAGGAGAGACAGAGAGGAAGATCTTCCGTTCGATCATTCACTCCCCAAGTAACCGCAACAGCTGGTGCTGCGCCAATCTGAAGCCAGGACCCAGAAACTTCTTCCAGGTCTCCCACGCGGGTGCAGGAACCCAAGGCTTTGGGCCGTCCTCGACTGCTTTCCCAGGCCACAAGCAGGGAGCTGGATGGGAAGTGGAGGTGCCGGGATTAGAACTGGCGCCCATATGGGATCCCCAGGGCGTCAAGGCGAGGACTTCAGCCACTAGGCCACGCCGCCGGGCCCTAAACATCAGTATTTTCAAAAATGCTTTGCTTGAGAGTGCAGTGTGATGGCTCAGTGGCTAAATGCTTGCCTGTACATACCGGGATACTATATTGGGTACCAGTTCATAGACCGGCTGCTCTACTTCCCCATCCAGCTCCCTGCTTGTGGCCTGGGAAAGCAGTTGAGGACGGCCCAAAGCGTTGTGACCCTGCACCCGTGTGGGAGCCAAGGAAGAAGCTCCTGGCTTTGGATTCTCTCTGGTCTAGCCTTTGTGGCATTTTGGGAGTGAATCAGCAGATGGAAGATATTTCTGTCTTTCCTCTCTATAAGTGTGCCTTTCCAGTAAAAATAGATCAATCTTAGGGCCTGGTGTGGTAGCCTAGAGGCTAGAGTCCTCACCTCGTATGTACCAGGAGAGATCTTCCACGGGTTCATCTCCCAAATCCCTGCAGTAAAACCATGGGTGGGCCTCATCTGATTCTTCCCATGGCAGGCCGAAACCGAAGCATGGGAGCATCTGAAAGTGTCTGCTGCTTTCCAGGAAGCATTAGCTGGAAACATACTTGGAAGTGAAGTAGCAGGGGCTTAAACTGGAGCTCTGATTGCGGAATTGTTTGTTATTTGTCTACTTGAAAAGAGTTTCTGTCTCTCTTTTTTACACACACACTAGGACAGGGAAGGAACAAAAGAGATCATCCATCTGTTGAATCACCCCAGATGCAGTGTTAGCCAGGGCCAGGCCAGTTCCTCTAGCCTAGAACTCCATTCAGGGCGCTCTCATGGTGTCTGAGACCTAAGCATTTGAGGTGCTGTGCGGTGCGTCTGGGAATACAGTGCAGGGAAGCTGAACTGGAAGCAGAATAGCTGGCCCTTTTTTTTTTTTTAATCTATTTTATTGTATTGTTGTTGACAATCTTTACATAGTTAATTACGGTTAAGGAAAAAAAAGGTTCAGGGGGATAGGGAAGTGGGTAATACTATTATGTCTATATTGTTTCCATTATGTATCTGAGGTAAAGGGGGATATTGAGGGAGAAGCCCCACCCGGTTTCCCGCCCACCTCAAGTCTCGGATGTGGGGCATGCTCTGAGATATTTGCTCAAGTGGTGTTAATAGTTCTCCAGTTATGAATCGCTGCCAGTTTCGCTCGATGAGGTCGTCCACCGATTGATATGGTCCATCATAAAGTCTCCGTTTGCCCCATATTTCGCTGCCAACATATAGCTGAGATGAATGATTGACCTGTTCTGTCTTTTCTTGGTTAGAGTTCTGAGTCCAGCAGTTCGATTGGGGAGGTCTCCAAAGAAACTTTGAGGTATTCCCAGACCAGATTCTTGTATGTTCTAGCAAGCACAGGGCCCGGCACAGTCCATCACCCCGATCAGCTGGTGGTTGCAATCGCTGGGTTGGTTCTGTTTTCAGTCCCGAGTTGCACTGGAACCAATGGGTGTTTCTTTCCAGTCTGGTTCGGCCCTTACATCAACCAGTGGGAGCTGCAGCCTAGTTGGGGCGACCCACAATAACCCCCTACCCTGGTTTGCCAGTATGTGTAGCAGAAGACCAGTCTGTCCCCCATCCCATTTGGCTCTTGTCAATGGGTATTAAAGCTTAGTTCCATCTAACCAACTCAACCATCCAGCCCTCACGGATGTTGTTGAGTGCCTCTCTATCTAGCCATCCCAGTCCCCATCCTAGTTTTCATGCCCTCCCACGGGAATAGTGACCCAAGAAGGGGGAACCCACTTTTTCCCTCCCAGGTCTCTCTGTCCCAGTTTATGCACTCTTGACTTGACAGAATTAGTCCCCAGTGCCAGCTTCTGCCAGCTGATGCTGCGGCTATCCCCAAACATCCCTCACCCACTCTAATTTATGCTTGCACCCGCAGGAATAATCCGCCCAGCCTGGCTTTTCCCTGATCTAGTCCACATGCAGCGCACAGGTGTTGTAGCCTTGCTTAGTCTGGTCTGTCTCTATCCCAGCCCACGCTCTCCAGTGGGAGTAGCTGTCCAGCGAGGGGACCAGCCCCTTAACCCCCCCGCCAGTGGGTGACATGAACTGATTCAGCCTGGTCTGCTCCTGATCCATGCCAAATGTGTGCCAGTGGGAGACTTTCCATGACCTCTTCTGGGCTGTTTCCTATCGCGCTTCTTGCGCTTACCTGCAGGGACTGTGTCCTGCCAGAAGAGTTGCCCAGGCTCCTCCATCAGAACCCCTCCCAATGGCAGATTTTGCGCATACCAGGGGGTCCTTGAGCCAACGCTACTCAGTTCACCTCCTGTCCTAGCAGGAACAGTGGCTTTTCCTGGCTGGCTTTCACCCCATTCTGGTTCTTGTTGTTGGATGTTTCAGCCCAGCCATGGCTCGTCCATACCCACATACAGCTCACACATGGCTCAGTAGGGGATTGAAACCCTAGCTGGCACCTTTAAAGGAACGTTGATTTGGGATTGGGCCTTGCAAGTGGCAGCTTAGCATACTGTGCCATAATGCTTGATCCGACTTCCTTTTTACTTATAAATTCTGTGTTTACAGAAATCCTTTCCTTGCTTACTTCAGTTCAAGAGCCCAAATGTTTCTGCTTAGTTATTTTTTCTGCCTGATACCTTTTTTCATCAGTCTGAAGCTTTTCCTACCATAAAAACTTAGGGTGTGGACATAACATAGCCAAGTGATTGATTACCCCCTATCAAGGTACCAGATGCACCAGGCAGTAGTGTGGTCGTGTCCTGCCTTTTACCAGACAAGGATGCCACCCACTGTACATATCACCACCCCAGAGGAGCAAGTCAGTGAAGCATGAAGAAGGAATAGATGGAAATAAGTAGAACCTTAGTAAGCGGGAAGAGAGGGGCTAAAGGCTGGGGACTGGGAAGATGTAGAGAAATGGGAAAAGCAAGATTTCCAGATTTATATGGAGGTAGTGTCAAAGGACTTGTTGATAATTTATTGTTTTTTAAAATTTGTTTCAATTTTTATTTTATGATACAATTTCATAGGCTCTTGAATTTCCCTTATCCCCTGCCCAAACTCTCCTGCTACCCCACATTTTCCCCCATATTTTAACAGAAGTGTAGTACTTCATAAGCAGTCAAGTGTGTCCTGACACTGCGGGCATGGGCAATGGCAGACAGTCCAGCGTCCTATTGTCAAGATCTAGCCAATAGTTTCACTGGGAGTCCGTCTTTGGTTTGAAAATAGAGATGCATACTGTGTTGTATCTTCACATCTGAATGTGATAGTCTCTTTATTACACAGTTAATATACATCCCCGGAAATGAGAAGCCATAAAACAAAACTTAACAACAGAACTAAAATTACAAAAATTTCCAGTGCCATGAAATTAAATGACATGACCAGTATGTCACTGAAGAAGTGAGAAAGAAAACAAAAAACCTTCCCGGAGCAAATGATGCAGCTGTATGAACTGTGAGTCATTGAAGAATTTAATAATGAAAAAGAAGCTATTCTGGAGAAATGAAAATAAATACAAAAATACCAAAACCGGCCCCGCGGCGTGCCCTAGTGGCTAAAGTACTTGCCTTGAACGCCCCGGGATCCCATATGGGCGCCGGTTCTAATCCCGGCAGCTCCACTTCCCATCCAGCTCCCTGCTTGTGGCCTGGGAAAGCAGTCGAGGACGGCCCAAAGCTTTGGGACCCTGCACCCCTGTGGGAGACCCGGAAGAGGTTCCAGGTTCCCGGCATCGGATCGGCGCGTACCGGCCCGTTGCGGCTCACTTGGGGAATGCAACATCGGATGGAAGATCTTTCTCTCTGTCTCTCCTCCTCTCTGTATATCTGACTTTGTAATAAAATAAATAAATCTTAAAAAAAAAAAAAAAAAAAAAACCAAAAATACCAAAACCATGAGTTGCAGCAAAAACAGCATTGATCCTATATTTTGCATGAAGGTTGCTAATTTAGTGTTGGTAAGTTACATAGAGGAAACTGAAATTATTGGGGCGAGTGTTAACTGGATTTCACTACGAGTGAAATATTGAAATAGCAGATGCCGGGGTTAAATAGTGCAGCAGGTAAAGCCAGATCTCATGGGGGCATTGATTGAGCGCTGGCTGTTCCAGTTCCTTTCCAGGTTCCTGTTAATGCACCTGGGAAATTAGTGGAAAACGGCTTAAGTACTTGGGCCCCTGCACCCATGTGAGACACGGGAAAGAAGCTCCTGGCTTCAGAGAGGCCCGGCCCTCACCTATATGATCATTTGGGATATGAACCTGCAGATGGAAATCTGTCTTTCCTCCTCTCTGCAACTCTACCTTTAAAATAAATATTTTTAAAAATCACATTTGATTCAAATCTACATTTGAAAATGAATCTAAAAATGAGTCTTAATTAAAACAGTAGCAAATTTAATTAATGCATGAGATTTTTTTTTTTTAATGATTTATTATTATTGGAAAGCCGGATATACAGAGAGGAGGAGAGACAGAGAGGAAGATCTTCCATCCGATGTTTCACTCCCCAAATGAGCCGCAACGGGCCGGTACGCGCCGATCCGAAGCCGGGAACCAGGAACTTCTTCCGGGTCTCCCACGCGGGTGCAGTGTCCCAAAGCTTTGGACCATCCTCGACTGCTTTCCCAGGCCACAAGCAGGGAGCTGGATGGGAAGTGGAGCTGCCGGGATTAGAACCGGCACCCATATGGGATCCCGGGGCTTTCAAGGCGAGGACTTTAGCTGCTAGGCCATGCCGCCGGGCCCATGCATGAGATTTTTAAAAGTTTTATTTGAAAATCAGAATTATACAAAGAATGGGAGACAGACAGGTGAGAGGGGTTGTTCTTCCAGTGAGTCACTTTTCATAGGCTACAATGGCCAGGCTGGGCCAGGCTGACGCCAGGAGCTTCTTCCAGAACTCCCACATGGAGTGTAGGGGCCTAAACATTTGGAATATCTTTTACTGGTTTCCCCAAGGCATTCACAGGGATCTGATTGGAAGTGGAGCAGCCAGGACACAAACCAGTTCCCACATGGAATGCCAGTTTGCAAGTGATGGCTTTATTTGCTATACCACAGCATCAGCCCCAACAAAACTTTTAAAGAAGTGGAGTTTTTGTGCATAGCTTGATTTGGATTTAGGGAAATTAAAAGAGTAAGTGAATTCCTTTTAAAACAGGTGGCACTGTATCATGCAAACAGAAATCTATTACTCAGACATTTAATTTTGGTATTATGAAATTTTACTTGCAGTCAAATTGGATAAAGGAAAGAAATTCCCAAGCAGTGGAAAATAACAGTTGGTTCATTTAATAGAACCACAGTTTAGATCTCATGTGGAAGTTATATAAAAAAGAAAAGTGGGAATCTATTTTCTGATCTTCAACCAGCTCCTTGTCTGTCAACCTAATTGGAATGTTCATACATATCAGGAGGAACATACGTAATCTTAAAACATACTTACATATTTTCAAGGGTGTATTTGTTTCGTTAATTAAAATATTATTGTCTCAGTGCTAGGAGGCAGGAATTTTTCATTTTTTTCTCTCACTGAAATGAGACCCCAGTGTTTAGGCTAGTGTATGTATAAGATTTTAGGAGGTGTTCAGCAGTGATAATTAAGGAATAAAGTATCGTTTCTGTGTTGTTTTAAATTTAGATTTCCTAGGGCAATTTATTTGACAATATTCTAATGGTTAAAAAGATAGGTAGCATTAAGGAAATAATAGTTTCTACCTGGATTTTTAAAGTTCATCTTGTAATTTAATATTAAATGGCAAATACAGTTTTGATAACTTCATCAAAGGTGTTCTTCCCATTTCATACTAAATTGCAAGAGTTTTTGATGAATTTTGGTGAAGCCATCAAAACTGTATACCAGTATACAGTAGTCAAGAGTGTCTCAAAGCAGTTAAGAATGAAGCAAGTAATTCATGTTTAATTGTTTTGTAGCCATCGTTTGGTTATTTTATTAGATCTCCAGAGAGAACGGAACCCATTGCTTTAATCAGAAAATCTGATGTATCCAGAAGTAACTTAGAAAAAGAAATGTCTCATCTTAAGCCCAATCTATTTTCAGGTAAATGGTTAAATGAAAAGGATTACTAGGAACCTATTTATTAAAGCCTGTGTCTTAGTAATTGTGTGATTACGTTCTGCGTATATATCATTTTGTATGTTTTTAGTGTTAGTTCTAAGTTTGATTCATATGTATTCATTTCACTGTTACTTCCTTTGTGATCTGAAGAGGAAACAGGTCAGCCAACATCCGCCTAATTCCCTTTATGAAAACCATGGGAAATGAACCAATTACAAAGAGTTAATTTTGGCCTTTTCATTACTGAGTGAATTAATCATAGCTATTGTGTTTATCATGTAGATATATAGAGAGTTTGTTTTTGTTTTTAACAATTTATATATCCTATTGGAAAGGAAGACACACAGAGAGGGAGTGAGAAAGATCTTCCATCTTCTGGTTCATTCTCTAAGCTGGAGCTAAGCCAATCCAAAGCCAGGAGCTTGTTTTTGGTCTCCCACATGAGTGCATGGTCCCAAGGCTTTGGGTTGTCCTTGACTGCTTTCCCAGGCCACAAGCAGGGAGCTGGATGGGAAGTGGAGCAGCCAGGACACGAACCAGCACCCATGTGCGATCCAGGCTGTGCAAGGCGAGGATTTATCTTTGAGGGTATTGCACCAGGCCCTAAATAGAGCTTTGAAATTTAGAGTGTGATAGTCAAGTGCGATGTCTATAAAAATTTATTTTGAAGATATTTATTTTTATGAAAGATACAGAGAGAGCTCCATGGATTGTTTCACATTCCTGATGTCTGTGGTGGTCAGGGTGTGCAGAGCTGCAGCCAGTAACAGGGAGTTTAATCCACGTTTCCCATGTGGGAGGTAGGAAGCCAGTTGCTTAAGTAAGCTCTCACCTCACAGGGTCTGCATTAGTAAAAGCTTTAATATGATCTGTATTTTAAGCCCAACTTTCCTGACCCACCCAAGATCGCTAAGCAGTAACTTTTGGTTGATACAGTCTTTTGCTGTAATATAAAGTTATGCGAACTGTGTTCCATTTCTTGTAAAGCCTGTATTCCAGTTGGGAAATAGAACTTAAGGGATTGTGTCTATTTGGTTCGTTCACATTGTTGTAGTAAGGAAGTACTTTTGAATTCAGTTTACTATTTATTTATGAAATGTTCAAAGCTGAACAGTTTTAAATGAGCTTGTACGTGTATTTATAAGGGAGAGATTAAAATGCACAGTCCTCCTTGAATGCTGCACTTTGCAGATTGTTTCTGTGGCGTAATATATACTTATTAATTGAATGTTGTGTATTTCCTGCAGGAAATTCCACCGAACCGTCGGAAACACAGCTAAGCGAAGGATCTGTTACGCTTCAGGTGGAAGCACTGGACAGTGCTTCACAAGTGTGTGAAAGTGACGTGACGCTGACCTCCAGTAAAGTCAAAACAGAGGTAGCTTCAGCCTGTTCGTGAGGGAAATCCGAGATGATACTGGTGTAGTTACTATGTGCAATCAAGACAAGATCTTTAGAGCAAGATACGGAATTTCACATGAATTTTTTTCCTGGTTTCAATTTTAGTGCAAGTATTCTTCACATGTGGAAAACTAGCAAAAAACCATTTCATCTCTGTTGTGCATGCCAAAGAGCTTATAAAAGAAATGTCATTAGTGCATTATCATGGTTTGTCAATCTGTGTACATCCCTAGTCTAGAAGGTGTATCGCTAACAGCCCAGGAGCCAGGCATTTCATCTAGGTCCCCTCCCTGGGTGCAGGGGTTCAATATGTGGGCTGTCCTGTACTGCTTTCCTAGGCATGTTAGCAGGGAGTTATGTTGGAATTGGAGCAGCCAGCACTCAAATCTGTGCTCTAACATGGGATTGCAGAGTAACAAGTGGCAGCTCAGTTTGCTGCAAAACACTGGCCTGTAAGTGGAAAAAGATCAATTGATCCACTTCAATGATGGCCTGTGGTCCATGTAAGGCCAGCAGAATCATGTGGTCTGGTCCTGCCAAGGCAACCCTAGGGAAGAATTAAAATTCAGTAAATCTTCAGCAGGCTTATATTTTTTCCTCACTTCTCCATCCCCCCCTCCCTTCTTTTTTTCTTTTCTTCCTACCTGTGAGATTTGAAGGCAGATTTACAGAGGGAGAAGGCGAGACAGAGGTATCTTCTATCTCTTGGTGCCCTCCAGAATGGCTGCAATACCTGGAGCTGGGCCAGCGCACAGCCAGGACTGATGTAGGGATCATGTAGATGTACGGATCCAAGGACTTGAGCCGTCCTCTGCTACTTTCCCAGGCCATCAGCAAGGAGATGAATCAGAAGTGGAGCAGCGAGGGCTAGGATTGGGAACTATATGGGATGCTGGCATCACAGGCAGAGGCTTAACCCACTACACCATGGTACCAGCCCTAGCATGTTTTTTGTTTGTTTTGCAATTTTTTTGCTTTTGAATTTTATGGTACAATTCCATAGGGGCTGGGATTCCCCCCCCCCCCCAAATTCCTACCCCTGACTCATTTTCCCATATTATTGTAGTAGTATAGTCCTTCATCAGCAGTTTTGAGTCCATCAGTCTGTTACTTAAGTGTGCTCCGACAGCATGTTTATTTTTTAAGTTGATAATTTTGTATGGCTCCCAAATGATGTAAATATCCATATGGCCCTTCGTGGAAAAAAGTTTCCTCATTCTTAGATGCATATTTAGGAAAAAAAAAAAAAAACCTTAGGGTTTGAGACATGCACTTAGAAAACGCCACTCAGGGATAAGCGGGAGACTGCTGTGAATAGAGGTTCAACTGGTATGTTCACATCTGCGGGACTGGGCAAACATGGCTGACGGAAATGTTCTCAATTCTAGGAACCTCTTTTTGTGAACAGCAACCATGCGAGAAGCGATGAGAAGTCAGCTGACAGTAGTGATTCCGTCCTTAGGATAAGCACCATTGCCTCGGCCATCGCCGATGCTTCCATCAGTACCGACCCCTCCCAACTTGTTGCTATGATCAAGGCACTTAAAAATAAAACCAGAGACAAGGCTTTTCAGGAAGATGATAAACCGGAGGTCTGTTCCAGCATGGCTAGTTTCTCACCAAATGACTTAGAGAAAAGCAGTGGGTCTAACGCATTTGATATGGAGAAATATCTGATCCAAACTGAAGTCAATAGACATGTGGGTGGATTGGAAGACCTTTCCAGAGCTGGCGTGTCTGATATTTGGGATTTGTCTTTGCCAAGAGAACAGAATCCTCAAGATATCCTGGTACAGAACTTGGGAGCTACTATTGTGGGCATCAGGGAACCAGCAGAGAATACAGGAGCTAGCGTTTGTGGTGAAAATGGTGACAGTGAGGACCAGGCATCAGTTCGAACAATAAACTCAGCTCTCGCTAATATAAGAGAGAATGCAGGTGGAGTAGTGAGTATGAAGAGAGACACTGCTGACCAACTCCCAGATACTGACGGCAGTGAGAAAGCCACTCCAACGCCTCGTCTATCAATACAGAATCCCAGAATCGTATCTCTCCGTCCGTTGGAAGAGTGTGAAGATTTGCAGGATAACAGAGAACATCATAGGCAAAACAAGTATGTTGGTGAAACCAGCAGTAGTGAAAAACATGTGACTTTTGAGAAACATTCCGTAGTCTACCCCAAAACTGTTGGTAAGTGGCTGAGCAATTGATCACAGGATTATGTCCGTTTGTTGTTATTCTGTTCTCATTGGAAATATTTTTTCTGATAGATTTGGAAAATGCCTCTCCTGAACGAGGTGAGCATGGCTCAGAGGAAGACGAGGAGAGCTTCAGACCTTCAACGTCACCATTGAGTCACTCTTCCCCGAGTGAGGTTTCTGGGACCAGCTTATCAGGGTAGGTACTTCTTTTCCTTTCTTTCTTTCTTTTTTTTTTTTTTAAGACTTATTTTGTTTTTCTAGCAAATCCAGATAGACAGAGAGGAAGATCTTCCGTCCAATGATTCACTCCCCAAGTGGCCATAAAGGCCGGAGCTGAGCTGATCTGAAGCCTGGAGCCCGAGCCTCTTCCAATAGGTGCAGGGTCCGAAGGCTTTGGGCCGTCCTCGACTGCTTTCCCAGGCCACAAGCAGGGAGCTGGATGGGAAGTGGAGCTGCTGGGATTAGAACCGGCGCCCATATTGGATCCCAGTGTTCAAGGCGAGGATTTAGCTCCTGAATCCATCATGTTGGTCCTCATGGTCACTTCTTTCCTTACCCTGGAACTTATTCTATGGATTGTGTCACATAGTTTTGGTTTGTCTGTGAATTTCATATAAATGTACCTATACAGGAAGTTGCGCGTGGGAATGTGTGTGTGTGTGTGTGTGTCTGGCTTCTTCTAATTCCCTGTTTTGAGTTTCTGTTGCGTGTACCAGCGGTTTATCATGTTTACTGACAAGTAGTACACTTTGGAACAATTTGCCATATAATTTTTATCCATTGCTTAGTGCAGTATGGACCCTGGTAAAAGCCTAAATTGGTTTTTTTTTTCATATTTATGTTATTTTCCCTATTAGTTGTATTGCACTAATTTCCTGGAACATGGTAAAATCTGATGGAGAAAGTTTGATTTTCTATCATCATACTTTGTGGCTCTGTCCATCTTATTTCACCTTCTGTTGGGCACCCTTGTTGACCAGTAATTGCTATGCCCTTCTCTGGGTTTTGGAGACGGGTCGTTTTTTCTCTTCGTTTCATTCCATCCATGTTCCCTTTGTATTAGGAATTCATGTTCCGATGTGTATCTTCTGCACTGCAGATTTTCTGTTGTGTTAGCTGCGGTCTTTGCTCCCCGTGTAGGATTTGCATTTCTTATCTTTACTGAAATCCTCATACTTCTCAGGATCTTGGTAGCTTATTTCCTGTTGTCTCTTGAAGCCCCCTGTTTTCTTCATCCATATCTTCTAACTTTTGTTTCATCTTTGTGTTCATTATTCGTAGAGGTGATTGTTTCACTAAGGGTTGTGTGTGTGTGTGTGTGTGTGTGTGTTGTGAATTGTTGGTTGGAATTCTGTCTAGTGGTAACATTCTCATAGGAATATACTTTCCCAGTAAATTTTCTGCTTCTCAGTGTGTCTGCACACCGATGTTCTGGCTTTTGGCTAGTTTCCAGCTGGTCCAGCAAGCTGACTTCATTCCAGAGCTGCCTTTGAATATCTGTTGCCAGTATCTTTTCAGATCGACCTTTCAACTGAAATGTCTCATTTTTTAAAAAAAAATGCATATATTTATTTATTTAAATTTTTATTGGAGTCAGAAAGACAGTTAGGAGGAGAAACCGAGAGGAAGATCTTCCGTCCGATGGTTCACTCCCCAAGTGGCCGCAGTGGCCGAAACTGTGCCAATCCGAAACCAGGAGTCAGAACCCTCTTCTGGGTCTCCCACGTGGGTGCTGATTCCCAAGGTTTGGAGGCCATCCTCTGTTGGCTTTCCCAGGCCGCAGACAGGGAGCTGGATGGGAAGCGGGATGGGAAGTGGAGCAGCAAGTATATGAACCGGTGCCCATATGGGATCTCTGCATATGCAAGGCAAGGACTTCAGATACTAGGCTACCGTGCCGGGCCCTGAAATGTCTCATTCTTTCCATTTGTATTCTTGTGGTTCATTTATGAAATTACTAAATTACTTGAGGTAATGTAAGTACACTTGCTTCTGTCAATCAAAGGAGCTTAAGTAATATGTCACCACAATGACCCAAAACTGGGTCTGTGTATACAGGAACCCGTGCAGTTGCATGCCATGTAGTAGTCAAAACAGACTGAAGCCAGTTTGGTTAATCATGTCTTGCCCCAGTTGGTTACTGTTTTGCCAATTTGTATTTTGTCAGTATTGCTTTTGATTGGGACCCCATATGGGCACCGGTTCATGTCCCGGCGGCCCCACTTCCCGTCACTCTCCCTGCTTGTGGCCAGGGTAAGCAGTCGAGGACGGTCCAACTGTGTGCTTATCATTGATTTTTTTTCTCTCTTCGAATTCCTTGATGCAAATTATCTGAGTCCAGGGGTTTAAAAAAATCTAACTTATTTTATTTGAAATGCATGTGAATTGTGAAAGCAAGACATCTATTTGCTGATCCCCTCTCCGGATGCTTGCAGTGGCTGATCTGGCTCCACTCGGAGTAGGAGCCTGGAACTCAATCCAGGTGTCTTCTGAGATGGTGGAGATCCCAAGTGCTTGAGCCTTCACTGGTCCAGGGTGTGCGTGAACCTGAAGCTGGGATTGGAAACAGAGCTGTGTGTGAAACAGGCAGTGCTCTGGGAGCTGTGGGCCTCCATCCTAGGTAGACGCAGGCACTGCGCTGGGAGCTGTGGGCCTCCATCCTAGGTAGACGCAGGCACTGCGCTGGGAGGTGTGGGTCCATCCCAGGCAGCATCGTTCCACTTGTTTGGCTAAAACTTGTACTACTTTAAGCTCCTGTCATCAGCAGGTGTGTGGCTGTTTCCAATTCTTTGCCATTTCCTACAGCATGTTTTTCCCTTGTCTTTGCTCTTGAAAGCTAGCAATATCTGCATGCTTCTAGTCATTGCTCTTGCCAGATATTTATAACTTCTTATTGAATGAATGCCATTGTTAAATGTCTATATGGTATTTATTAAGATAATGCTATAGCATATTTTCTTTTACAAATAGCTTATTAGGTATTTCATTCTGTAGAAATCATGAACAGTTTTTATAGAATTAAATATAAACAGCGAGTCTGGTCGTTTTCAAGGTTGTAAGCAGGCAGGAATGACTTCTTTGCTGATGCAGATGATATTAAGTAAAGGAAGGGTCAATGCATCGTAAGGTCTTTTCCTTTCCAGATGTGGCTTCGTGTCTTACGTCTCAGCAGCTCATCAACAGAAGCCCTCCTGCGAGAGTGGGCAGTCTCGGCTGGGCAGCTCACCTGCTAGCATGAGCAGGCTGACTTACGTGTCTGAAGCCGAGAGCACCTATCCTGCCACAGCCACAGACCACGGCCCTGAGGACCGTAAGGTGGGCAGACCCTTAGTTGTTTTTATAGTAAAACTTTTACAGGACTGTGTGGAGTTAAGCAGGGAGGAGGCGGAGTGGTCAGGGGGAGAGTGTGAAATGGTGGCATGCACACAGCCTCAGAGGCACACCAAGAAATCCAGAATGGCTGCATGGACAGCAGATTCAGGCAGAAAAGGAGGAAGAATCAGACTGGGTGGGCCTTTTAAGTCCTGCAAACAGGACACTGACCTGATTGATTTCAGTGCTTTCAAAGATGGTTCCATCAGCATTGTGGACTCAGAGGAACAAGACCGAAGCCAAGGAGATCTGACTTGAAGCACTGGTCATTTCAACCAGAAGCAGTGCACTGCCTCACCAAAGTGGGGGCTCTGGCCATGGAGCAGGAGATCTGAGGGATTTAAGCTGGCGAAGCTAACCTCTTGTGTTTCTGTTGGTGTTGTGGATAGTGTTCAGTTTCTAGTGAATTCAGTGTGACTGCGGTAGGTGGGTCCTGCAGGCTGCTTCTCCTGAGCACTGAGTGTGTGCCGTGTGCACCTCCATGTAAGGTCACACATTGGGATCTTATGTCCAGCCCTGAGAGTTGTGTGCTGTGACGGCGGTAGGCACTGCACCTCCAGCTCTTTAGTGTGGTAACAGCTGAGTCAGGTACTCCGCTCTGTATTTCCTCAGCTACTCAGTAGTGTGTGAGGCAGTGTTTATCATCTGTAAGTCACCCTGAATACATGCTCTATTTTCTGTGCAAAATCAGTAAGTAAGGTGCTCTGTTTATTAATATCTTTGTTTCTAAAGCTTTGCTGTATGGAACCTTCCAAAGCAAGTAGTGGCAGTAGTCATGAAAGGTTGCGTGTGTTCACTTTTGGACATCTCAGCCAGTCCCTCCTGCGAGCTGCAGGTATCACTCTTCAGGTTAGACTCTACCAAGAAGTGACTATGGAAACGGTCACTAGGAATGTTAACTAGTATTTTCACACTTAAGAAAACAGAATCACACAGGTCAAGACACTGCAAAATGCTTAATACATATAAAAATCTTTATGCCTGTGCAGCTATCTGATGGGAGTAGGAGCCAGGAGCTGACTTTGTGTCAACCCCATGCTCCTGTGATTTGAAAGCTTGCTTGTTCTTTACTGCTTTGTTACTGATTTAGAACTTTTATGAAGTTTGCACCAATAAATCTCAAGTTGTCCTCCCCAGATCGTTTGATTTTGGTTCCGTATCTGAATTTTTCAGATGTAATTGGTGTGTACCTCCTACTTTTTTTTTTTTTCCACTCGGTCATTATAAAAATCTGAGTGTGGATTTTTTAACATAAACTTAGATTTCACAGCTGCAAAACTCCTTTAGATGTAAAATAAGTTTTTAAAAAAGTTTTTACTTTTGTTTGTTTGAAAGAGTTAAAAGAGAAATGGCCACAGTGCCAGCACTGTGCCAGGGCTTCATCCAGGTCTCCCGTGTGGTCGGGGCCCAGGCACTGGGAGCCCCCTGCACTGCCTTTCACCAACCGGGATGTGGATCTACACCAATATGGGATGCTGAAATCTTAGGTGTTTGGTTTGCTCACTGCACCAAAATACCATCCCAAAGTCCCCAAAGCAGCTCTTTTTCAGGGGGATAATGTCATTGAACTCTGTCATTAAGTGTGAGCTTATACCAGTACAAGGTGAATTTGGCGTATTTCTTTTATCTATGGATTACTTAAAATTATGTTTTGTCACATTCAGAGTGATATCACCAGTGAGTTGAGCACCACAGCTATTGAGACCAGTCCAGCGCCGTCGGAGGAACAGGCTGTGGCAAAGATGAGAGAGAAGGTTCTATTTCAAAACAGAGGACAGGGAGCATTATCATGTGTTATCCTGAGCAACTCTGATATGACAAGAGTGAGCGAACCTACCTCTGTGAGAAGCAAACCTGGAGTTGTAGATCAGAACTTTAGATCAAGTGAAGATCCTTCCTCAAAAAATGAAGAAATGATGGGGTTCAGCGAGACGGGTTTGACATCAAATGTCGGCGAGTCGGACTCAGTCCCTCCAGATTTGCTGAGCAAGTCAGATCGGAGCCATCAGACCAGGTCAGCCACCACCCACCTCCCCGCGTCCTGCCAGGAGTCTGAGTCTATGAGTGGAGGTCAGAAGATCACTTCTGAAGATGTGTCCAGTGACAGCAGCGAATTTGGTGGCCAGCCTTCACATCGCAGCACCTCTGGGAGCCAGCACGTCACTCTTCCTGGCATTGTGGCCCATGGCTCTGCTGCTGAGGTGCCGAACGTCTCTGCTGTGCCGCCTACACTCCTGACTCAGCCTTCTCTTAGCACAACTCCATTTGCACAGCAGTGTTTGGGGACTCTTCCCGTCACTGGAGGTGTGGCAGTGCCTCAGTGCTACGCTGCCAGCACCCCCATCTGCGGCTTCTCTGGGTGCCATCCCTATCCTGCTGTCACGGGGGAACACGTTAGGAACTCTGCGGCTCTGGGCCTTTGTCTGGGACCAAATATAGGCTCTGGATTGATGGGTGCCAGTTCCCTTGGCAACCCGTATTCTAATGCCATAAATCAGAACCTGCTAAATACAGCTAAACCTTTTCCTGCTCATTGTGTTGGTGGAAGTTGTGGAGCTGAGGCATGGAATTCAGGAATAGCATCAGGATTTGGTAAGATATTTTTTTCCCTCTTGCAGCAATTGCTTACTGTTATTCAAAAGTCTAATTATTTCAATTGAGATTGCAGAATTTGTTTCAAGAAAATACTGGTTGGCCTTAATTGCTTGTTCAATTTTTTGTGCCTTAAACTGATAATACTCTAATATATCTTTGTACATTAGTGACTGTGATGGGGCTGGGCCGGTATTGTGGCACAGCAAGTTCAGCCTCTGCCTACAGTCTTAGCTTTTCATATGGGTGCCAGTTTGAGTCCGGTTGCACCATTTCTGATCCAGTTCCTTACTTATGCACCTGGGAGAGCAGCAGAAGATGGCATTAGTGCTTGGGGCCCTGTGCTAACTTGGGAGACCCAGAAGCACAGTGCCCTCACTTCAGACTGGAATAACCTCGACCATTGCAACCATTTGGGGAGTGAACTAGTGGACAGAAGGCCTCACTGCCTTTCCTTTTCTCTCTCTTTTTAAGATTTATTTATTTGTATTGGAAAGACAGCCTTACAGAGAGGAAGAGAGACAGTGACAAAGATCTTCCTTCCTCTGGTTCACTCCCCAAGTGGCCACAACAGCCAGAGCTGACCCAATCTGAAGCCAGGAGCTTCTTCCGGGTCTCCCACGCGGGTACACAGTGCCAAGGCTTTGGGACATCCTCTACTGCTTTCCCAGGCCACAAGCAGGGAGCTGGATGAGAAGTAGAGTAGCCAGGATGTGAGCTGGCATCCATTTGGGATCCCAGTGGCACATGCAAGGCAAAGACTTTAGCCACTAGGCTACCACACTGGGCAGCCTTTGCCATTCAAAAGAAAAAAAAAGAAGGATTCCCTAGTTAGCCTAATAAACCCTTAAAACGTAAACAGGCTAATGGGCCCGGCGGCGTGGCCTAGCGGCTAAAATCCTTGCCTTGAACGCGCCGGGATCCCATATGGGTGCAGGTTCTAATCCCGGCAGCTCCACTTCCCATCCAGCTCCCTGCTTGTGGCCTGGGAAAGCAGTTGAGGACAGCCCAAAGCCTTGGGACTCTGCACCCGTGTGGGAGGCCTGGAAGAGGTTCCTGGGTCCTGGCTTCGGCATAGAATCGGCTGTTGTGGTCACTTGGGGAGTGAATCATTGGATGGAAGATCATTCTCACTGTCTCTCCTCCTCTCTGTATATCTGACTTTGCAATAAAAATAAAAAAATAAATCTTTAAAAAAAAACTTAAAACAGGTTAAAAGCTCTCTATGTTTTTGTTTATTTTGTGTGTGTGTGTATGTGTGTGTGTTTGTTTCTTTTCTTGGCTTTTCATTACTATTTCAGTTAGGAAATATCCGTGTTAGAGTTGGTTGCTAGGATGAACAGGTCACTTTGTGCGTTTTCAGGAGGCATTGCTTCGGTGGTGGCGGAGTGCTCACCAGCACCCCCTGTGGGGCTTACTGCTACAGGAGTCTTGCACAGAGCTGGATGCTGTGCTACTCCTGCCCCGTTTCCCACCCACTGGACTGCTGTCCTGATCAGCTGTCCCAAGACTGGTGATGGTATCACCAACATACACCTTAGGAAAATCAAGCCTCTGCAGCTTCTTTCTACCTTTGTTACTTGTTTTTTTGTGAGAGAATAAAAAAAGATGACTGATAATAGCATCAAATTATTGGCTAGTTGTTGATTCTAAGTTCAGTCTAGGTAGATTGGGAAAGAATTCATACACGTCCACTAAAGCTTGTACCACATTAAGGACCCCTGCACATCTGGATCCCTTACATTGTAGATCTTGGTTTAAGGATTTATTTATTTTTGTTGGAAAGGCAGATTTGCAGAGAGAAGGATAGATTTGAGAGAAGGATCTTCCATCTGCTGTTCCGCTCCCCAAATGGCCAAAACGGCTGGAGTTGAGCTGATTGGAAGCCAGGAACCGGAGACTTCTTTTGGATCTCCCATCTTGGCACCAGGCCCCAAGGCTGTGAGCCATCCTCTGTTGCTTTCCCAGGCCACAAGCAGGGACTGGCTGGGAAGTGGAGCAGCCGGGACGCAAACCAGTGCCCACTGGAACCGTGGCATTTGAAGGAGGAGGGTTAGCCATTTGAACCACCGGACCAGGCCACTTACACTGAACCAATGTTGGCTTGAACTTCCTTTTGACTTGTTCTTTGCCAGGTGTCAAAGTGCCCGAGGAGCTCAAGTTCCCGCATGCGTGCTGCATTGGCATCGCTTCCCAAACCCACCTTAGCATACTGAACCCCACCGACCGCTGGCTGCAAGCCAGCATTGGGGTCCTCAGTGTTAGTGTTAACGGTGAAAAGGTAAGCGCTCTTTCTCAGTCGACTTCATGGTTGCTTATGGTGAAATGCTTGGTTTCTTCTTTCTCTGCCACCTCCTCCATGCAGCTTCTCAATGCCCTGTTGTTGTAGTATGTGCAGTGTAAGAAGTGGAATCTGGGTGTCTGTACTTCATCAGTTGCTTATTACTAACCAGGTATTAATATTTTGTTATTTGTGGGACCGTGCACATTTGCTGGCGGAGTTTTCAGTGATTGAAATAAGAGTGTGTCAGTTGTTCTCAAAACTAACAGTGCATTCATGTCAGTTTGTTCCATGTGATGAAATGCAAATTTCTGGGGTTTATCAGAAATAAAGGAGCAAGTTACTTGTGAGATAATTTGCTCTTCATTTAGTCAGGACGGTGTCCTTGAGGCTAATTTATCTGATTTTTCCCTTTAATGATCTTTTGAAATACCTGAAAATGCAGTTTTAACGTGAATCCTTTTTTTTTTTTTTAAAGATTTATTTATTTTTTATTACAAAGTCAGATATACAGAGAGGAGGAGAGACAGAGAGGAAGATTTTCTGTCTGATGATTCACTCCCCAAGTGAGCACAACGGCCGGTGCTGTGCCAATCCAAAGCCGGGAACCAGGAACCTCTTCCAGGTTTCCCACGCGGGTGCAGGGTCCCAGTGCTCTGAGCCATCCTTAACTGCTTTCCCAGGCCACAAGCAGGGAGCTGGATGGGAAGTGGAGCTGCCAGGATTACAACTGGTGCCCATATGGGATCCTGGCGCGTTCAAGGCAAGGACTTTAGCCGCTAGGCCACGCCGCCGGGCCCTTAACGTGAATTCTTACAGCAAGGACCTTCAGTACAGCTGCTGTAATTCTGGGCTCTGAGTCTCGTGTCGTGATTGCAGGGGCCATTTGAACGGCAGAGCGCAGAGAGCCTAGAAGCAGCCAGCATGTTTGGTTTTGAAATGCCCTGGCTTTGTCGCTGCTCTTGGGACGCAGCACTCGTGGGGGCGTTGCCTCCTCCCTCTCCTGCCTTCTGGCAGCATTTATGTACCCTGCCTCCTCCAGTTCTTAGCTTTTCTCTTCATTTGAGCGCTCAGGTTGGCTGAAAAGCAGGTGATTGGAGTACAGGGTTGAGGGTGGAAGGTGGGATTTGAGGCTGTTTCAGGGTCGACTGGAAGTGTGAGTGAAGATGTCGGTGTTGTGTGCGGGCAGGGATGGGATGCGAGAAGATCCTCTTATGGAGTGAGTGGGGCGAGGTGTGACGGAGGTCACAGACAGGGGCCTGCAGCCTGTTGGGCTCCCTGGAGATAAGGCTGACACCTCGGCCCTCCTCACCCCTTCCAGCACAATGTATTCTACATACACGCATCCTGGAGAGATTGTGGGGCTATCAAATACTGTTTTCTGTGCTGTGACTCAGAAAAATTGGGCTTTAGACAAAAGTGTTTTAAAAACACAAGAAGGATATAGTCTTCATGCTCTGAGAGCAGTTCAACTTGTGAAACATTTGACTGTTCTCTGCAGATAATGAGCTCTCAGATTGGATATCTCTCATGAGGTGATCAGTGTGTAGGTTTGACATGTCTGAAGTGACTGGGAAAGGAAATCTCAGATGAGGTGGTTCTGTTTGATTTTCCTCAGGAAGCCCTTTCGTAACGAATCCTGTGATTGTTTTTTTAAAGGTGGATCTTTCAACCTACCCGTGTTTGGTTTTCAAGAATAAAGTCATCATAAGGCCTCACGCTACAGAAGAGCTAAGAGTGCTTTTCATCCCCTCCAGTCCTGGAGTTTTCAGGTGTTTATTCAGTGTTGCTTCCTGGCCGTGTTCGGCAGATGCCGAGACCGTGGTGCAGGCACAAGCCTTGGCGAGTAGAGTTGTTCTCACTGCTCTCGCCGAGGCCCCCGTCATCGAGGTAACTATTTGTAAAGAAGCCTTTGTCGTAATGGGGATTGTAATGGAGGTTGTTTAAGCTCAAACGTTAATGGTTGGAAAAGATGGATTGGGAGCACTTGTGTTGGAGTCATTCGATGATTGATATCTTCCCGTAGTAAAATTTAAAATGATTTCTGTTGTTGCATGGTAACACAGATGTACTTGAAAAGATGTTTGTAATGCAGAATAAAACAGTAAACCCTATCTTCCAACTGATTTTCATTGTGTACTTCCACATTCATGTAGGAAGGTACTGGTACTTCGTATTCTCCCTTGTCTGTACCTGGAGATGAGGTGCTACCTGGGAATACTTCTTTCTGTGGTAACCCATGTTGTGAAAGCAACAGGAGCTAGTCCAGTGTGATGAGGATAAAAAATTTATTGTATTATTGCCCACTTGGGGCAATGGAATCCTTGAATTATGTTGGAATCACTGGGGGCCTTGAAGTGCACCCCAACCCATGAGTTTCACTAAATTGGAGTGGGAAGTGGCTATGTGTATTAGTGGTTTTTAAATCTTCTCGGATAACTGCAAATTGCAGCCGAGGTAACAACACCATAGGCAGACAATTAGGCGTCTGTCTGACCCTGAGTAAAGGGTCTCCAGGAACCTACAGCACATATCGTATTTGACAGTGTGAACCTTTGCTTGGGCTGCATATGTCTAAGTTGATTTCAGTTTACGTTCTCAGAAGACATGCTTATACTTACTGTTTTTATATTTTTGTTTCAATGAATTATGCCTTTGATGCAAAATAACCTTTTAATTTGCATGCTTGGATTCCTAGTGATATTGAACTTTTTTGTTTTTTATCAGCCATTCTGTGCACTGGTTGTTCAGATTTCTTGTCTTTTTTTTTTTCTCCTGTTTTGTGTGTCTATCAGTTTTTTTTTTTTTTTTTAAGATTTATTTTATTTTTATTACAAAGTCAGATATACTGAGCGGAGGAGAGACAGAGAGGAAGTGGAGCTGCCGGGATTAGAACCAGCAGCCATATGGGATCAAGGCGAGGACCAGCCACTAGGCCACGCTGCCGAGCCCTGTGTCTATCAGTTTTTGTAGATATTCCTTTCAATTGTGGACTGTAATTTCTTACTGCTTTTTCTCCTTTGGAGCTGTTTTCTCCTGTTTTGGATTTTTTCCAACTCAGTGTTGTTTCTTATCGGGTTGAAATTCTCTTTTTATTGTTGTAAATAGTTATTTTTATGTGAAAGACAGGTTGCAGAGAGAGAGAGAGAGAGAGAGAGACAGACACTAACTTCCATGCCTGGTTCACCCGCCACATGGGCGCAATGGCCAGAGACGGACTGATCTGAAGCCAGAAGCTAGGAACTTCTTCCCTGTCTTTCCCATGGATGCCTGAAACCTTCAGGCGTACTCTGCTGCTTTCTCAGGTTATAAATGAGCAGCTGGATTGAAAATGGAGCAACCAGAACACAAGCTGGTCCCCGAATGAGATGCTGATGCTGATGGCAGAGGCTTAGCCCATTATGGCATGGTCCTGTCCCCTGGGCTGAAATTTTCTTTTTTTAAAGATTTATTTATTTATGTATTTTAATTTTTATTCATTTATTTTTTTTGTTGGAAAGTCAGATGTACAGAAAGGAGGAGAGGCAGAGAGGAAAATCTTCCGTCCGATGATTCACTCCCCAAGTGAGCCGCAACTGCTGGTGCTGAGCCAGTCCGAAGCCAGGAGCCAGGAACCTCCTCCAGGTCTCCCACGTGGGTGCAGGGTCCCAAAGCTTTGGGCCGTCCTCGACTGCTTTCCCAGGCCACAGCAGGAAACAGGGAGCTGGATAGGAAGTGGAACTGCCGGGATTAGAACCTGCGCCCATATGGGATCCTGGCACGTTCAAGGCGAGGACTTTAGCCACTAGGCCACTGCACCGGGCCCTAAAATTTTTAATGTAGCATAGATCAGATGCTATATCTCAAATAAAATACTTAGTTGGGTTTTCCACCTCCAAAAATCGATACCTCCTCCTGTAGATTCACTCTTCAGGGTGATGTGTTGGCCTATAATTCCTGCAGGGAATATTGGTTTGTCTGTTCTGCAAAGTCACTTGACTAAGTGCCTTAAAAAGAAAGAAAATGTATGTGTGGGGGGGGGTTTCGTTTGTTTTCTGAAAATTTATTTGCAGTCAGAGATATGATTGCCACCGTCCAGTCCTCTTTCCAAATGAACACAGTGACTACAATGGCTAGAGCTGGGCCAGGCCAAAGCCAGGAGATTCCTCCAGGTTTCCCATGTGTCTGGCAGGGGCTCAAGCGTTTCTCTGCTTTTCTCAAGCTGTCGGCAGGGCTCTGGGTCAGAACACAAACCAGTACCTATGTGACAGTCTGGTGTCACATGTGGCAGCCTTACCAGCTATGCCACGATGTCAGTCCCAGAAGAAGTTTTTTAAAGATTTATCTATTCAAAAGGCAGAGTTGCAGAGGAAAAGAGCTGGTCAAAAGAAACTTTAAACTACATTTCTAGTTTCCAAGTGGAAATGTTTGACGTGTATTTCTGCCGCCCAGAGCCTTCTGTCCTCCTCTCATTAAAGCCAGAATGTTGGATAGAGGTATATTCTGTAGTCTAATACATGCGCACTGCGTGTTGATGCTTATTAAATGTTTACAAAGAGTAGCTCTTCTCTGAGGTGCAGATTTCTCATGTATCCCTTCTTCTGTGGAATTGCTAAGGCTTTTTTTTTTTTTTTATCTGCGCATGGTCTTTCAGCTACTGAGAAAAGTGGCTGAAATTGTGAAGTGAAGACCTTCCATAGGGAGATTTGTAACAGCCGTATTGCTCCATGTGCTTAGGCTCTTAGCTGTTCTGTCTTTTGAGTGAAATGTTCCCTTTTAAGTAAAAATTCTCTTTATCCCTTTTGTATTAAAACCCCTTGGGTCTGGTATTTAATTTTCTGATGTATCTATTTTTTCAGCTGTCAGTGTCTGTTTTCCCACAGTGTCTCTGAAAAACTCAACCAGAAAGGTTTCCTTTATTTCCCCTCTGCTTTCTTGATGTCTCTTGGATGCATTAAATTTGCAAGTTCCGTATTTTCATTCCCACTTTTTCACATTACTCACCCAGATCTGAAGTTAGGAGTTCTGTGCACTAAGCTGTGATCATTTTTTAAAAAATGATTCATTTCTGTAATCTCTTGGAAAGTGAGGAAGAGGGTTCTTTTACCTGCTTGTTCACTTTCCAGATGCCTGCAGCAGCTGGGACTGGGTAAGGGCTTAGAACTCCATTGTTTCTCACGTGAGTGGCGGGGTGCAAGCCCTGGAGCCATCATCCTGCTTCCCAGATGCCTTAGCTGGGAGCTGGATTGGGAACAGAACAGCCAGCACTCAGATCAACACTCTAGTACATAATCCGTAAGTGTCAGTAAGCAGTCGTGTTAACATGCTATGCCCACAGTGCGTGCTCTAGGTTGATCATTTGAATGCTTTTGCTTCCGTATTACCTTTGGCTAAAATTTTATTTCCAAGTATTTTTTAAATCTCAACACTAAAATTTCGAACAGATCAAAGTTTTTATGCCTTTTTTTTTTTCTTACTACTGCTTCATGCTTCATGAGTCTTCCTTGCTTCCTCTGGTAGGGGCTTTATTCTCCTACATGTATTTAAAATGAACTTACAGTTTGGCATCATGGCTCAGTCGCTAAATCCTTGCCTTGCACACTCTGGGATCCCATATGGGTGCCAGTTCATGTCCCAGCTTTTCCACTTCCCATCCAGCTCCCTGCTTGTAGCCTGGGAAAGCAGTCGAGGACGGCCCAAAGCCTTGGGACCCTGTACTCAACGTGGGAGACCCAGAAGAAGCTCCTGGCTCTTGGCCTTAGGGTCAGCTCAGCTCTGGCCTTTCCAGCCACTTGGGGAATGAACTAGTGGATCAAAGATCTTTTTCTCTGTCTGCTTCTCTGTAAGTCTGCCTTCCCAGTAAAAATCAACAAATCTTAAAAAGATTGGATCAGCAGAATGACACAAGTTTACAGGGTCTGGTTTGACCACCTTGCAGAAAAGCGCTGAAGTGTTTTCCAGGCTCCTGTGAGTCTCGGCCCTCGGTTCCTGTGCCTGGAGTGGGCAGGGTTCACCTCCCTGAAAGGTCTCCTTGTTGTCCGCATGGAGTGTGAGCAGAGCTTTCTCAGTTCCCTCTTCATTTTCAGATAGGGCACTTGGGCTGGGATTCAGGTTCCATCCCACCTTCGCTGTGCACAGCATGCTTGACGCTTAGTCCTCCATTTGCAGAAAGTGTGATACTTGACCTGCTGTGTTCTGTGAGACAAGACCAAAGTCGGCCCCCTTTGCCATTCTGCCTTTGATTTCCCTGTAGTTTATATTTGACCCAGGCAAAACAAGAAAGGAAGGAAAAAGAAGAAAAGGAAGTTTTATGTGTGTCCAATCTTAACCTGTTTTTCTATGTGTGGGGCTGAAAAAGATTTGAAGTCAGTCTTTTAGTGTGTCAGCGTTCGCAATATTTCTGAAGGCAATTCCAGTAACAGTTGAAGGGAGATTTGTATCTTTTGTAAACTTGTCAGTGTGTTCCGAGATCCACTACTCCTTACAAAGTAGTGGTAGTGTATTTGGATATATTGAGTACCTCACCAGAAGAGTTTAATGTTGTTTTGTAGAAGCTTAACAAGTGTAAAGCAATCCTGTTGTGGTTTAAGGAGTCAGTAACGTGAATAAAAGCTGTGATATTTATTAATCTGTTAGTTTCCATAAATCCAACCCACTCCTCCCTCCAATTAGGTAGAAACAGAAAAGAAAGATGTTCTCGATTTTGGCGACCTGACTTACGGAGGATGGAAAGTTCTCCCACTGAAATTGATCAATCGGACGCACGCCATGGTGCCCATCAGACTGATGATTAATGCCGTAAGTACTAACATGCATTTAGACCTCATGGGCAAAGCGTGATGAGTTGGAATTGTAGACACTGCTACTACCGTCCTTGGTTCATTTTCCTTAGGAGAGAGAATTAGCTCATGATTCTGGTAGTCATGATTAACATGGTTCTGTTCGTAGCTCTTGCGTTATGCTATCAGCTTTACTGGAAGGGATGCTTCTGTTTCTGGACAGGACGCGATAGCCTGGCGCTGCTTCATGTTTTCCAAGGAGCCCAGCCACGCTGCCGTGAAGGCTGCCGCTCGGGCCGACGTGGTTGCCCAGCTCGCAGCCCCTTCTGTTGTCAGTCACCTGATTCCTGCCAGTTACGACGGACAGGTAGGCTGGACAGTGCAAGAACTTGCTTTAGTGTTAGAGAATAAGTGAAGTCTGTGTACTGCTTTTCTTTCATTAAGATTTCAGTAACTAGTCATTTACCAAAGAAAAATATTTCTTTTTATCTTATAGGATCCAGAAGTTTTGATCGTTTGGGTTCTTTTCCATAGTCCAAAGAAAATAATCCCTTCTTCAGGTATCTTTTTCGCATTGTGTGGGAATGGTTTGACTCAGCTAAATACGTTGCAGATGGGGGCGCTTACTCTGTCAATAAGTGTGCGTACTTTAGATGGTTTGTCAGGTATTTTGTATCTAGGAAATAACGCAGACCCCATGCTGGTTTGATGTGGGCAACTTGACCAGGTCACACAGATATCTTTGGGAATATAACCAAGAACATTAATAATATTATCACATCTACCAGTTGGATGTTTCCTTTTTTTTTTTCTTCCACCTACATTCATTTCTATTCCTCTTTTAATTCTTTTCAAAATTGTCTTGCCTACATTTTCTTGTGACTCTCTTTAATGATGTTGTGTTAAAATGCTAGTGGCACTTAGACTGAAGTAACACTTTGGTCTCTGAACTGAAACATGAACTTTTGTAGAGATTCTAAACTCAGCGGAGGAATTCTTGGCAAGAGTTGATATAGAAGTTGACAGCCCGAATCCTACCCCAGTTCTTCGAAGTGTTGGTCTCCGAGCCAGAGCAGGAGTGGCTAGGATACATGCGCCGAGGGATCTACAGGTACCTTCCTGCTTCTCTTCATCATTAGCATCCTGTACTCACATTTCACTTTGTGCCTTTCTTCTTAAGTACCTGTATTCCCTCATCCTATAGACCATCCACTTCCTGGCCAATGTGAATTCCTCAACAAAGCAATACTTACCTTTGAAAAATGCTGGGAATATTGAAGTTTATCTAGATATCAAGGTAAGAATTCCTGTCAGGCTTCTATGAGGGCATCTCCCATCAGGCCAGGCTGTTGATGTCTCCTCTTTGGAGGGTTTCTCTGTTGCCCACCTTGCTGGAGGCTGCCAGTGCTTTGAAGCACTGTTGGAAACATGCTAGGGCGTTTTAATTCTAAGATCTAATGTTTTGAATGTAAGCATCAAATTCTGTTAGTTTCTAAGAAGTGTGTATGTCACCCTCTGGCCAGGTAGAGTTGGAGAGGGGTGCTGTATGTACGGAGAGGATTTCAGGAGGTGTCAGGGGTAGGAACGGGATGGAATGGGAGACTGGCACAGAACAGCCTTTGCAAGAGAGTAAGAGAGTTCTCCCGGTGATGGACAGGAGGAGGTGGCAAATGCTCTGTCGTGGTAAATGACAGAGCAGAGTGGTGGGAAAGTCGCGTTGTTTAGTCACCAGTTAGTGATGTTTATGTGTTAATATTTAGGTCTCAGAACCAGGAAGTCACTTTTCAGTGGATCCAGGAAATCTATTCCTTAAACCCGGAGAGGAGCGTGAAGTTAAAATTTCATTTACTGCAGAGGACCCCAAAACCTGTGAGGAGAGGTAATATGCAAATGTTTATGAGAATTTTAAATGCGAAGCACTCACTTAGATGAACTTGAAGGCTCAATGATAAAGGTGGCATGTTTTGCTGCACCTTATAATGATAGCAGTAACGTGTTTGACTTAACTTCTTCTCTTTGGCCTCAGATTTCCTTTCTGGTCTTTGAAAGACTACAGATAATGTTTTAAATCAGCTAAAAAGAAATAGAGAAGTGACTTCTTTTCCAGTAAGTTCTGACAAGAGTAAATTATAAAACATCAATTTTGATTTTCCTCCCAGGAAAATGGAGTTGCCCTTGCCAGTTAATTTGCAGTTCTCCAGGCTTGTGTCTTTGAGCACCTAGATAAGAAGTATTAACTTATAGTCAGAATGCCACTAATGTTGGCATTTGAACTGGCTTATATAAACCTAGCTCAAAGTGTACTGCAATCAAAGGCTTCCACAGCTCCTCCTGAAGCCTGGGTTACAGGAATACCCTGATGTTCTGTAAGTCTTCCCAAAGCCTGGATTGCACAGCACCCTAATGTTCTGTACCTCTTCCCGAGTCCTGGGTTGCACAGTACCCTAATGTGCTTGGTCTGCCGCTCATTCTCTGTGGAAGAAACCAAGAATCTGGCTGCACTCCTGTAAATCTTGTGTCTGAAATCCTTGCCCTCAGCTTGCCTGGGCTAACTCATTGAGGCAGACCTTCCTCAGGTTTGCCCAATTCCTCAAAAATACTGTTCCTGCAGCACTGTGAACATCTCCTGTCCTCCTTGTCTTTCTCTGGAACCTGGCCTGGGAGGGTGGGACGGTCACTGGACCCTCAGTGTCTTGGACAAAGGAAGCATGGAGGAAACAGTTGTCAAAGGAGTTTAATATAGGACAGTTCCACTGAGTATTTTTGTTTTCTTTTGTTAGCTTCTTGACAATATTTGTGCAGCCGTTTGGACCTCAGTATGAAGTAGTGTTAAAAGGTGAAGTAATTTCTGCAGGAAGCAAACCTGTGTCACCTGGATCTTGCTTCTCTGACATTCCATCCATTCTATCCAACAAGCAGTTCCTGACTTGGGGAGGTGTCCCTCTTGGTAGAACACAGTAAGTATGCATGTCGCGGCTTAGAGCACTAGTATTTTGCTAACATAATGGTTATTTTCTGTTGTTAATAATGATCAAGTTATTGATATTAGGATTGATATAAAGAAATTATTAAGATTTGCTTAATCTCCCAGTTTTGAATTTCAATTAAAAATTTGCCTTTTTAACAATGCATCTCATATAAATTGGCTTCCATTTTCCTAGGCTCTTTGGTGAATTCTTTACTGACTGTGAAATTAAGAGCATATATATTCTTGCTCTTTCTGTAAAATCACTATGGAAAAATCAGAAAAAAAAAAAAAAGCAAAAATCCTGTTCCTTTTTATTTGAAAAGCAGAGTCAGGGCTAAAGAGAGAGGCTTAACAGAACGAGGTCTTCGGTATGCTGGTTCACTTCCCAAAGGGCTCACTGGCTAGGGCTGGGGCAGATGGAAGGCAGGGGCCAGGAACTCTGTTGGCATCTCTCACGTGCGTGGGTAGGGCCTAGATCTGCTGCTTTCCAAGGTACATTAACAGGAGGCTGAACTGGAAGCAGAGTTGGGAGAACTCGATTACCACGAATGGTAGCTTCTCCTGCCCCAATCTTGTTCTCTTTTGACACATAGTTGGTCCTATATGGCTCTGGCCCTTTAAGTCAGAGGTCCAAAGAAAATGAATCGGAGTCCTTGGCAGTCATGTGTGGATTCTGACAGAACTGTCCACACTGATTCTAGAGGTTCAAGCCATCACACACAGAACTAACATGTTGTAAATATTCTTCAAAGAATTACATTAAATTGTACACAAGAGCACTATGATGCTTTTGGGTTTAATAGTGTCCCCTTCTTCTGGTTGCAAACTCAAGCTGGGGGCCTTGAACTCATCCTGGATCTTCGTGGATGTTGGATGCCTGCTGCCTCACAGGGTCTGCATGAACAGGAAGCTGGAGACAGGAACAGAGCCAGAACTCTACCTCATCCCCCTGGCGTGGGGCGTGGGTTAAACTAAGAGCTCATCTACTCATCAGTAGATTATTTTATCTTTTTTTGTTGTTGTTAAGATTTATTTTTATTGGACAGTCAGAGAGGAGGAGAGACAGAGAGGAAGATCTTCCATCCTATAATTCACTTCTCAAGCAGCCAGAGATGGCTGGAGTTGAACTGATCCAAAGCCAGGAACCCAGAACCTCTTCTGAGTCTCTCCTGTAAGTACAGGGTCTCAAGGCTTTGGGCCGTCCTCGACTGCTTTCCCAGGCCACAAGCAGGGAACTGGATGGGAAGCGGGGCCACCAGGATTAGAACCGGTGCACATATGGGATCCCGGTATATGTGAGGCATGGACTTTAGCAGCTAAGCTACTGCACCAGGCCTGGATTATTTTATCTTGTTCCTTCCTGAATTAGGGGGCTTCACTTCTTCATTTTAACTGGACTTGACTCATAGGAATTATACATGTTTATAGAGTATATTTCAGTGGATGTATTCAGTGTGTGAAGATCAAATCTGAGTGACTGGCATACTCATTGCCTGGAACGTGTATCGTTTCCTTGAGCTAGGAACGTGCAACAGTCTTCTCTACTGTTTTTATGAAGTATGCAATTAGTTGTTATCAACCATAGTTATCCTGCTATGTTCTGGAGCCTTAGAAGTTACTCCTCCTGTCTTATTGCACCCCTGTACCCATTGTCCGTCCTGGTCATCCCCCTTCTCCATGCCTTTCCCAGGCTCTGGTAACCAGTGTTCTATTCTGTGTGAGACAGCTTGTAACATAGAAAGGTAGTTCACAGAGTTAATTTTCTTGCTTCTATAGGTAAGTTTATTTTGGAGCAAGAGATTTTTTTGGTTTCTGAATGGTTTTTCTTCATACAAAACATTATCCATGAATATTTTGAAGACCCTGTATAAGTGAGACTATGCTTTATTTGTCTGTCTTTGTCTGGTTTGCTTCACTTATCATCTCCTCCAGTTCCTTCTGTGTTGTTGGAAATGGCTGGTTAGTGATATTCTGCATATGTTTGCATGCGTATGCACAGCACGTTGTCTGTTCAGACAACAGAGGACATCCAGGGTGATTCCACATCTTAGATATTATGAAGAGTACTTCAGTAAACACGGAGTGCAGGTGTCTCTTCAACAGGGCAGTTTCATTTCCTTTGGATATAGACCCAAATTGCTGAGTCGTATGGCTGCTCTAGTTCTAGTTTTTAAGGACCTTCTTACTGCTTTATGTTAGCTGTCTAGTTTATATACCTGCCAGAGGGGTATGAGCAGTTTGCTTTCTCCACATCCCAGTCAGCATTTCTATAAAAGCCGTTCTACCTGGGATGAGATAGTATCTCATTGTGGTTTTGGTTTGTACTTTCCTAATGATTTGTGATGGACATTTGTGTGTGTGTGTGTGTGTGTGTGTGTGTGTGTGTGTGTGTGCTTTTGGGCATTTCTTTTCTTTTTTTTTTTTAAGATTTATTTATTTTTATTGGAAAGGCAGATTTATGGACACAAGGAGAGACACAGAAGGGTCTTCCATCTGCTAGTTCACTCCTCAGATGACTATAACGGCCAGAGCTGAGCTGATCCAAAGCCAGTAGCTGCTTCTGGGTCTCCCACACAGGTGCAGGGTCCCAAGGCCTTGGGCCGTCCTCTGCAGCCTTCCCAGGCCACGAGCAGGGAGCTGGATGGGAAGTAGAGCAGTGGGGGGCGTGAACTGGCACCCATGTGGGATCCTGCATGTGCAAGGCAAGGATTTAACGACTGAGCCATTGCATCAGGCCCCATTGTGTTCTTTTGAAAATTGTCTATTCAGGTCCGTTGCCCAATTTTAATCATTTTTTAAGGAGTAGATTGTTGTTTTTGCTATTGTACTGTTTAGGTTCCTGACACATTCTGGTTATAAATCCCTTGCCAGAAAAATAGTTAGCAAGTGTTTTGTCCCATTCTCTGTCTTTTGATCATTTCCTTTATTGTGCAGAAGATTTTTAGTATTTTGTTGGCAAGGCGATCATCTCCAGAACGTATTTGTACAGATCACTGTCTTTCAACATTTCCTCCTTATTTTCTCCTATTAGCGTTGAAGTCTCATCCATTGTGAGTTGTTTTTGTTTATGATGACAAAGACAGACCCTGTTTCCTCCTCTGCATATGTATTCCCAATGTTCTCAGCACCGTTTATTGCAGTCACTGTCCCATATTCATGATCTGTTTTTGACACCTTTGTCAGAATAATTTGATGAAAAACCCTGGACTTATTTCTGAGTTCTCTGTTCTGTTCTTTGGCCTGCGTCGTCTGGTTTGATGACAGAGCCATGCTTGCCAGGCAGACAAGGAGAGGGCTCAGAAACCGAGGGCACACCGACTGTGTGACTGCTGGGCACTGTTTGGGCCATGCATACCCTCCTATCCTGCCTCGGTAGAACGGTGTGTGATACAAGGGAAGTCAGAAAAGTATGGGTTATGGAGTACAAAATATGTAATTTGGAGTAAATGTGGTATGTCATTCACTGCATTTTGTGTTATTTACAGGTAACTATAGTTGGTTGATTACAGCTATATTTTACAAGTATAAAATGTTTCAGAGTCATTTTAACTTAAAATTTTTGGATTTCTGGTTCTGTATTTTTCTGTCTACTTATTGATTATAGTTTCTTATGCATGTGCTTCCATGGCTGTAGGTTAGCATTTAGTGGTTTTTTTTTTTTTTTCTTAATAGTTTGTGTGGATTATAGATGTTAACCCTTTGTTAAGATGGACAAGGCATGGATCACAGTTTAAATAACTTACTAACTGCTGGTCTTGAACTTGAAGTAAAATAGAGATGCATGCATTCTTTATTTTCCAGTGAAGAGCGGGTCCATATACAACTACACTGCTTAAAAGACAACTTTGACACTGGTGTTGTGACTTAGCAGGTTTATTGATATCTCATATGGGTACCAGTTTGAGACTTTCAGTCCAGCTTCCTGCTGCTGTGTCTGGGAAAGCAGTAGTAGGTGAGCAAAGTGCTTGGTTCCCTGCACCCACGTAAGAGACTGAGACGAAGCTCCGGGTTTCCCAAACAGCCTGTATCTCATGCAATAAGATATTGTGAAGTAACCAGTGATATGAGGCAGATTGCTTATGATCTACATCAAAGAATTGTAAAACCTAATGTACTTGTAAGACCCCATGATACTTGGAAATGGGGAGGGAGAGCGGAGAAATCTTACATCACCCTAGAAGGTGTGAGGAAGACGGGAAATATAACCTATCAGGATCATAACTGGTAACTCATAGACAACAGACTCGAATTAGCATTAGACAATAGCAAAACTACAAAGGCATATGGGGGAATCAGGAGTAATCCTAACAACCTCTTAACAGGAGGTCATGTGCATAGAGCAGGGAGGGGTCCCCAGAGTGGAGCAGGCAGACAGAAGGAGGCTTTTATGCCAAACCTGAAGACTCCTAGATCCTCACCAAGGACTATCAGTATGAGCACCGAAGACTACATCCCTACTGCCAAGGAGACCACGGGGAAATGGAGTGCCTTCGGAGACCAAGAACTCTAAGGTCACCCACCCCCATTTGGATCTACCACATGGGATGGAAGAAGCCCAAATCCTGCCTTGCAGGATCCAAGGTCATCGGAACAACAACCAGGATCCCTGAGCAGTCCGCAGAAACAGAAGAACAGTAAACTTCCTTCGGGACTAGGGAGAGGAGCTTTCTCTGGTCCTTGTCTGCTTCCAATTTTGGGTCCCCACCCTCTCCCATAATAACCATCAGGAGCGCTCCAGAAACCCCTCAAAACAAACAAACAAACAAAACTAGGATAGATAGAGAACAACAAGGAAAGCTGAGAAACAGACAGGAAATGGCCAGCGGGGATGCACTTATACCTCACTGGGTGGGACACAAAGATTAGTTACTCCTCACTGGGGTATGGAAGATTTCTCTGCACACCCCTCCTAAACATGCTCACCTAAACTGTTGACATATATCCTGTTAGAATTATAGAGTTAGACCACCTGAAAAACAGCCAGGTTCAGCGAAATCATGCTTCAATGCTATAAACTGCTAAAGACTAAAATTAAAATAGGCATGAGACAGCTGAATAGCAATCTATAGCCACTTTAAGGTGTATAGAACACGGTTGAATATAAACCAAAATTGAAATGTCTATGAAGAAGTCACAGGTTATGGTTGAGAACCTGCATTTTCCTAGCAACGTATTAGTTAATCAATACCATGTCAATTAATGTCACAATGTTGTAAATGGTTGGAAATATTATGTTGGGGCTTTTAATTGATTGGGATGATACTCTGCCGGCTCTACCTTCAGACCAGAGATGGTCTCACCAAGAAACCATTGAACTTCCCAGGACAATAAGATGCTGGACTTTATGCTTGGTAAATACCCCCAATGAAAGAATGTCAACTGAATTTGAACTATGGAAATGCAACAAGGTGGAGCAATCCTCCGTGGGAGGAGGGTGTGGGGAGGGGCGGGGGGAATCCCAGTGCATAAAAAATGTATCACATAATGCAATGTAATTAATTTTAAAAAAATGAAATGCAAGAAAAATATGTTTAAAAAAAAAGAAGCTCCGGGTTTCAGCCTGAGCCAGCCTCTGGGGAGTGAACGGCCATTTGGGGCATGAACCAGCAAATGAAAACCTCTCTCTGTCTCTCCCTCTGTCTGATTCTTACTTTCAAATGAATCTTTACACACCTGCTCCCCCTCCATAAAAAGGTACCTTTTGGGGGGTTGACATTATGGTGCAGTAAGCTAAGCTGCTGCCTGAAATTCCGACATCCCGTTAGAACATGAATTTGTGTCCCAGTTGCTCTGCTTCTGATCCTGCTTCCTGCTCTTACATCTGGGAAAGCTCGAGTACTGAGTTCTTGACACCCATGAAAGGAGACCCAAATCAAGTTCCTGGCTCCTAGCTTCAGCCTAGCCCAGTTGGCTGTAGTAGCCTTTCTGAGAGTGAAATCTCAAAGAAAAATCTGGGTCTCTTTCTTCTTCCTGACATACTCTGCCTTCCAAATAAATAAATGTGTGAAGCTTTAACAAAAAAAAAAAAAAAGAAAGAAATTGCAAATTGTTTTCCCATTTACCAAAAGCTTTAGGTCAAGTTGTCTGTTTCAGCTAGGTGTAGTGTTGATAGCTTATTGAACTTCACCTGGATCTTTGGTTCACGCTTTTACGAGACAGGATACTGAATAAAGTCAATTGAAGAGCTTTAGTTGGAAAGGGATTAAACCAAAAAGCTTCTCCTGCTAAGGTCTTGCACTGTATTTTCAGAAACCAGAGTCCTGGGGCTCTGTACAGGCAGCTCTGGCTTCTCAGCTGGCACGTGCAGTGGGTCCATTGCAGGACATTGTGGTTGGTTCTGCTTGGCCTGTCTGGATCATTGCAGTCACGTCCTGGAGTACAGTCACATTCACAGTATGTCATTGTTTTTAGGCTTCAGAAACTAGCTCTAAGAAGTAATTCTACATCTGCAACCCAACACTTTCGACTGCTTATCAGAGGTCAAGATCAAGACTGCTTTCAGGTTTGTAGAGCCTCTTATTCTGGTGTTTCATCTGCGTCCAGGACACTTAACACATTCAAACCAGTTTGTATTATTCGTGGTTTAAAGAGTTATGTTAACAGCATGTTTTCTTTGGGTTATTGCTTTGTTTCATGTATTCTGTGTTTTTAAATTGTAGCTTCAGAATAATTTTGGTTCAGAAGAGCGATTGACCAATAACTGTGAGATCAGAATTCGCCCGAAAGAAGACATTATCGTCTCTGTATTATTTGCACCTACTCGGTTATCTTGTATGGTAGCTAAACTAGAAATCAAGCAACTTGAAAATCGATCACAACCAGGCATTAAATTCATGGTAAGATTATTTTATTGCCTTTCTCTGTTGATGTATATGCTCTTTTTGTTGTTGCTGTTGTTTGCTTTGAAAATTTGTTATGGACCTGCACCCACTTGGGATCTTGGGGCCACAAGCGTCGGTTTTAACCATTGCACCACAGGGATGACCCCCGCCCCCCGATTTTAATAAGTCAAAATATATGATTGTCCAAACTTAAAAAAAAAAGTTAAAGAGTAAATGTTAAGTTATATAAAATCAACTATCTTAGGGGCCTGCACTGTAGGCAGCAGATCAAGCTGTGGGCTTGCAGTGCTGCCGTCCCGTTTCGGCACCGGTTTGATTCCTAGGTGCTTTGTTTCTAGTCCAGCTCCCTGCTAATGTGCCTGGAAGAGCAGTGTAGGATGGGCCAAGTTCCTGAGCCCCTGTATCCGTGAGGGAGCCCTGGAGGAAAAAGCTCCTGGTTCCTGCTTTGGCCTCGCCCAGTCTCAGCCATAGCATCCATTCGGGGAGTGAACCAAATTTTGGATGGAAGATATCTATCTATCTCTCTCTCTCCTTTTCATTCTGTAACTCTTTCAAATAAATGATTTTTTTTTTCAAAAATTAACTACGTTTTTTGTTTGTTTGTTTGTTTTACCACATTTATTTACTTATTTGGAAGACAGAGAAAGATATAATGGAAAGACGGATCTCACTGAGGCAGATCTGTTGGTTCATTCCCCACATGGCAGCAGTGGCTGCAGTGAGGGTTTGGCTGGAGCCAAGAACTTTTTGTGTCTCCCTCCTGCATGGATGCAGAAACCCAACACGGGAACCATTCTTTGCTACTTTCCCAGGCTGTCGGCATGGAGCTGGATTGGACGTGGAGCAGCTGGAACTTTAACTAGCACCCATATGGGGTTTTGGCACCTTAGGTAGGGGATTTATCCATGGTGTCACAGCTGCACTGCCCCCACCCCACCATCCTTTTTAAAGCTGTTGCTGGGAAATGGATAGAGAGATTTTCCATTTACAGTTCACTCTCCACATGGCTACATAACATGCAGTTGTGCGTTAGGCCAAATCCAGGAGCCAAGAACTCCATGCATGTGTTGCAGGGTGTAAGAGCTTGGACTGTCTTCCACTGCCTTTCCAGGCATGCCAGCAGGAAGCCGACTCAGAAATGGGTAACCAGGACTTTGTCAAAAGTGGCAGCTTAGCCAGTTGTGTCACAGCATTGCCCTCTTTTAATGTTTTTGTGTTATTTTTGTTTGAGAAGTTTGAAACATTTCCAGCATTATAAGAATTGGTATATATATATATATATATATATACATATACATATATATATATATATACACATCCATATATATATATATATACCAGTAGTAAATCTAGCTAGAGCTGTTTAAGATGCCAACATTCCAAGTATTATTTTATTTATTCATTTTGAAATTTTTATTTGAAAGGCAGAGTAACAAAGAGAGAAGGAGAGACAGATGATCTTCGCTTTGCTGGTTCTTTCCCCATATGGCCTCAGTGGCTAGAGCTGGCCAGTAGCTTCTTCCAGGTCTCCCGCCTGGGCACAGTGCACATCTCTTGGCCGTCCCCTGCTGCTTCCCCTGGCCATTAGCAAGGAGCTGGATCAGAAGTGGAGCAGCAGGAACTCAAGTTGACGCTCATACGGGGTGGTGGTGGCATTACGGGCAGAGGTTTCATTGGCCACACCTTGGCATTTTTATTCTTTTGAACTAAAATTTCTTGCTCTGTTCCACTATGCTGTAACCAAGTGCCACAGACTGCGGAGTTTATGAAACAGAAATTTGCTCACAATTTTGGAGGATGAAGAATTCCAGATCCAGCTGCCAGGAGGTTGGTTGTCTTCAGACGACTTGCTTCTTGCTTCACAGGAGGCCATGTTCCTGCGTTTCTTCACTCAGTAGAAGGGACAGCACTCCCGGCATTATCTTCTGTAAGAGCACTCACCCCTTCCCAAAGGACTGTGCCTCTTTTTCTGAAAAATCTATTTGGGCCGTCCTCTGCTGCTTTGCTAGGCACATTAGCAGGGATTTGCTAGTAAAGCAGCCAAGTCATGAACTAGTGTTTCTTTTTTTTTTTTTTTAAGATTTATTATTATTGGAAAGCCGGATATATAGAGAGGAGGAGAGACAGAGAGGAAGATCTTCCATCCGATGTTTCACTCCCCAAGTGAGCCGCAACGGGCCGGTGCGCGCCGATCCAATGCCGGGAACCAGGAACCTCTTCTGGGTCTCCCACGCGGGTGCAGGGTCCCAACCATTTTTTTTTTTTTTTTAAAGATTTATTTTATTTTTATTACAAAGTCAGATATACTGAGAGAAGGAGGGATAGAGAGGAAGTGGAGCCACCGGGATTAGAACCAGCGGCCATATGGGATCAAGGCGAGGACCTTAGCCACTAGGCCACGCTGCCAAGCCCATTTGGGTCCCAATCCTTTGGGTCGTCCTCGACTGCTTTCCCAGGCCACAAGCAGGGAGCTGGATGGGAAGTGGAGCTGCCGGAATTAGAACCGGCGCCCATGTGGGATCCCGGGGCATTCAAGGCGAGGACTTTAGCTGCTAGGCCACATTGCCCGGCCCTAACTAGTGTTTCATATGGGGTACTGGCGGCTTAGGTGGTGGCTTTGCCTGTTGCACTGGCTCCTGGCCATACCTCTTAGCACTGTCACACCGTGGATTCGGTTTCAGTATGTGAATTGTGGAGAGATACCAATATCTGTAGATTATATTTGTTAATAAAATTTGCTTTATTCTGTCCAGAGTCTGTAGATAGAAGATAGGAATTTATTTGCTTTTTTCCAACTTTTTTTTTTTTTTAATTTTGAGTCCTTTAATATAGATATATTCAGGTAAAAGGATAAGCCATTGAGGGAAAAAAATAAGGACAAGGTTGTCAAATGAAGCTTGTGCTGTGTAACAGTGCTGCCTTGAAACTGCACTGTTATTGGCATTGTGGCCAGAATTAAAATTTTGTTTAATTTCTTAGTGTCAAAGAGGGCATATGATAAATTGCATACTTAGCGATACTTAAAAGCTTTAAAGCATGGATATTTTCAGTAAATGTATGGTGTGGCATTTGATTGAAGCTTGATATATTCTGTGTGGCATTTGATTGGCCTCATGAATTGTGGGTAGGTAAAATTGTTTAAAGAAGTAATCGTTTTTAATAACTGGCATCTTTATGTGAGTCCAACTACCAAGATATTTGTGTTAATGGGGGCATAGCTCTCTGATGATCCGGTTTCCTGTGTAGGTAAAGTTTTGTTTGTGGGGAAGACTAAATTGGCTACCCCACATCCACTCGCAGTATTGATTGATTTCAAGTTTACCAGCCAAGCTTGGAAGCTAAGGAGGACCGTCTGCAGAACTAACGACAGAAACATACGGTGTGACAAGCGAGCAGAAGTCGGTTTGACGCCTGAGGACCACAGGGCCCTTGTTGCCCTGTGAAGCAATCTCTGGGGTGTTTTGTGTTTTGTTCTCTAGAGTGATGCCTCTATAATTCTGTAAACAATATAGTGTGACTAGTGTTTCCATAGCCTTGGGAGGATGCGCGTATCTTGTGTGGAGTGTCCTTCTGTAAGGGACTTGAGCATTCTTAGATTTCGTATCTGAGTGAACTGTGTAACTGATCTGTACAGATAAAAAGGTTAACTGTACTGCAAGAATTCTTTCTTATTTTTTTCAAGATTGATTTATTTTTATTGGAATGGCAGATGTACAAAGAGGAGGTACGGAGTGAAAGATCTACAAAGCGCTGATTTCACCCCCCAAGTGGCTGCACTGGCCAGAGCTGAGCCGATCCAGAGCCAGGAGCTCCTTCTGGGTCTCCCACGTGGGTGCAGGGTCCCAAGGCTTTGGGCCATCCTCAGTGGCTCCCTGTTTGTGACACAGGAGCTGGAGAAGAGCCTCAATTTAGTTTTTCAAAGTATTGTGATTAGATGCATAATTAAAAATAAGTTGATGTTTTCAAATGTGCCATACAAGTACAAATCACCTGACCCTGCTTAGCTTCCGGGATCTGTCAAGATCAGATGCGTTCAGTGTAGTCTGTCCCTACGTAATATTTTCAAATCCTATTCTTTGGAATCTATTTTAATAATTAGGGATGAGAGCCTGGTGCAGTAGCCTAGTGTTAAATAGTCCTTGCCAAGCACGCTCCGGGATCCCATATGAGCCTCAGTCCCTATTCCAGCGGCCCCGCTTCCTATCCAGCTCCCTTCTTGTGGCCTAGGAAAGCAGTTGAGGACGGCCCAAGGTCTTGGGACCCTGCACCCATGCAGGAGACCCAGAAGAAGCTCCTGGCTCCTGGCTTCAGATCAGCACAGCTCCAGCTGTTGCAACCACTAGGGGAATGAATCATTGGATAGAAGATCTTCCTCTCTGTATATCAGACTTTCTAATAAAAATAAATCTTTAAAAAAAAATTAGGAGTGAAAGATAATTTTCGAAGACATGTAATGAAGGTCTGTAAAAGTTTGCTCTCTAGCTACGTGGATATTTTCCTTATCTTATGTTCTGTATGTATTCTGTGAAGCCTTTGTTTCCTGGAAGGAGTGGGGCCCTGAGAGCAGGCCCAGATAACCTCTCAACGTGTCTCTGGGGAGCGGTTCAAGTTCTGACTTCATTTTATTGCCTTTGATACAGCTGTGTTTGATACCAGTAGATTTTCCCCTAGAAAATCTTTTATTGTGAAAACGTTCAGAATTAACTGAGAAGTTGAAAGGACCGTGAAGATCCACCGTCTCACAGCTTAGCTTCCCTGGCTCACATTTACCACATGTGTCACCATCCGTCAATTCGCCATGTTTTTATGCACCACAAATCAAATCACAAAAACAAATTACAAAGTAAATTAATGTGGGTTTCTTCCTCACAACTTTTTATATAGATTTAAAAAAAATTGTTTATAAATGTTACAGCAAGAGAGGGAGAGACAGAGAGATCTTACATCTCCTAATTCACTCTTCAGATGGCGACATCTGCTAGAACTGAGCCAAGCTGAAGCCAGGAACCAGGAGCTTTTTCTGGGTCTCCCACATTCCTGGCAGGGGCCCCAGCCCTTGGGCCATGCTCTGCTTTTCCAGGCACATTACCAGGGGGCTGAGTTGGAAGCGGAGCGGGTGGGTCAATGGAACTGGTGCCCTTATCAGATGCCACAGTGCCAGCTCCCACCTTCAGAACTACAATTTTTTTTTTTAAGATTTATTTATTTTTATTGGAAAGGCAGATAATACAGCAAGAAGGAGAGACAGAAAGATTTTACATCTGCTGGTTCACTCCCCAAGAAGCCGTAACGGCCCAAGTTGAGCTGATCTGAAGCCAGGAGGCAGGAGCTTTTTCCAGGTCTCCCACGTGAGTACAGGGTCCCAAGGCTTTGGGCCGTGCTCTACTGGCTTTCCCAGGCCACAAGCAGGGAGCTGGATGGGAAGTGGAGCAGCTGGGTATATGAACTTTTGCCCGTATGGTATCCCAGCGCATGCAAGGCGAGGACTTTAGCCACTAGGCTACAGCACCGGGCCCCACCTTCAAAACTTCTTAAGCAAGCAAGCATCTCTCTATTAGACTTTTTATTGTTCTTCTGTCTCCTGAGCTTGACTTATGTAACATTGAGATAATTAGTAAGTGTTAAAAGGTAAGTCATTCGCAGTTTTTTGGTTTGATTATCCTTGAAGCAAAGTCTTTACTATAGTGCTGGCCTGAGAGAGGGCTTACCTATTAGCCAGAAAATTTAAACTTTAGTTAATTCTGTTAATTCTTTCTTCTGACTGAAATTAGATATAGTTTCTTCTTTTGTAACCATTATTTTTGGATGTGCCTGTTCTTTTAGATACCTTTGTCTGGATACGGAGGAACAAGTAATCTGATTTTGGAAGGTGTTAAAAAATTATCTGACAGTTACATGGTAGCAGTGAATGGCTTAATACCTGGCCAGGAAAGCAAAGCTGTTGTTTCTGTCCGCAATACCGGGTCCCGGGCAGCTTTTGTTAAAGCAGTAGCTTTTAAGGATTCTCAGAAAAGAGTTGTGCTGGATCCTGAAGTATTGAGGATTGTTCCGGATAAATTTGTACTCAAGGAAAGATCCCAAGAGGTAAGTATACATTTTTTGCTATACCGAAGAACTCATTTTAGTTAAATTAATAATTTAGTTTGTGCCCTACACCTAAAATATTGCTTAAAAGTCACATGGAAGGGTGATGGCTTATCTGAGGGTTCAGAAATTCCACACATACGTGTTCGTGTCGATATGGAATTTTTGAGTCACAAGTCTTTATTCTAGATGAAATAACTCGATGTCCTACTTTTTCTGTGGTATTAGGATGTTACTTTAATATATAACCCATCAGACAGAAAGAATGATGATAAAACTGCAACACAACTGTCCACTATCTACTTCTTTGGTGGAGATGAAATTTCCCGACAGCAGTATCGAAGGTAGAGTATTTTCCTCAACTAATCCTCGAAACTCTTTGGTGCAGAAAATTTAAAGCCAGAAACGGTTTGTGGATATGGAATCTCTAGAACATGCCTCCCTATTTATCAGTGACCTGACAGAGGAACAATTGTGGTGACCTGCGTGCTGAGAAGCTGCCTAAGGTGCAGAAAGCTCACCGCCCAAATGGATGTTTCCCGTCTCTTTTCCTCGACCTAATTAAAGCATCGTCCTGCATGCTAAAACTATGTGTGGAGTATCTCAGAAGAGCCAAGAACCTCCAGGGAATTGTATTACATAAATGTGGCTCATTTGGCCTGTAAATATGGGAACGCTATGCATTACTGGAACAGATCAGGTCCTATTGTAGAGATGTGTAGGATGTTTAACTACTTAACGCATATACTTCCAGAAAGTTTGTTACATCTAAGATTATATGTTGTCTTATAACTTTCCTGAACTGTTGCCAATCTAGGGCATTGATTTACGTCTGGGTATGTTGTATGCTGAATTCTTGCATGTTGAACTCTGGATTCGTTGTTCATAAACTTTAGTTCCTAAGCCTGAGAATCTAATAGAAGGGCTAATATATATATATCCACACACAAATATATATATATAGTTTTTTTTAAAGATTTACTTATTTTTATTGGAAAGTCAGATCTTCAGAGCAAAGGACAGAAATATCTTCCATTTGCTGGTTCACTCCCAAAATGGCCGCGATGTCTGGAGCTGAGCTGATCCAAAGCCAGGAGCTTCCTCTGGGTCTCCCATATAGGTGCAGGTTCCCAAAACTTTGGGCTGTCCTCAACTGCTTTCCCAGGCCACAAGCAGGGAGCTAGAAGGGAAATGGAGCAGCCAGGACATGAACCAGTGCCCATATGGTATCCCAGTGTAAGCAAGATGAAGACTTTAGCCACTAGACTCCTGTGCTGGGTCTCTGAGCTGTATTTTTAACTACAACCAAGTTATCACAAATATTGAACCATTAGAAAATTATCTGATTTACTCTTCTTTTATTAAAAGGTTCTTGTTTTGATAGTGTTTTGCTTTGACTTGATTTCACTACTGTATGTAACTTGTAAGAGAATGGGTTTTCTTTTAAAAAGAGCCTACGATACAAGATCTGTTACTGCTTAAGACACGAGGTTTGTGTACTAATTGGTAATGCTGTTAGATTTGCCAGAGGCTTTAATGAAAATCTTATTAGGGTCATTTATAAATCATTTTTGAATAAAACTGTCTCCTGGCAGAGTCCTGTTGCATAAACCAGGAATTATAAAACAGATACTTCCAGAACACAGTATTCTACAAAGCATCAATTTTGCTGAAGCATTTCAAGATGAACTGCTGGTAAATGAAGGTAAGAATTTGGAAGGTTCTCTGATAAGGATTGTGTAGACAAACCCAACATGCAGTTGCAGGAACCTGATGGGACCACCCTTGAGATGGGGTCACTTGACACTAAGGCTCAGGCTTTGGGATGTATGAATTGCTTCTCAAAAAGTCCTGTGTCCCCCAAATGGATCATTTATTAGCCTGATGAACGGAAGGACACTTTAGTTATTTTGTATAGGTTGGTGCCATACATCATGTGTTGTAATTGAATGCTTTTCTTTGTTTAGTTTTTAGTGATTTTTTTTTGTGATTGAATGACATTTGTAGTAAATATCTTCATAGTTCATCTAAGCTTTTGTAGTTAGAGGTCCTGTAATTAATGTAAATGTAAATCTATAGTTAAGGAGTTCTTTTGAATTTCCATGAAACTATAAGTTAAAGATGATCTAATTTATGTAGAGCATGTAAACACTTGTATTCTCCTAAGTTTTTTGTGTTTACAGATTTGAATGGTCTAATCTAGGTTCATCTGGAATACCGTTTTATTTATCTGGAATTACTTGGTGTTCTTATTAGTAGCTAGTTTCTAAATTGGTTTAAATTGAATATCTGAAACTGCCACTTGCAAATTATGTGCCTCAGATTGCTTCTCTATAAAGTATATATTCCTGTCTATGAAGTATATATTCCTGTCTCAGAGGATTTGTAAAAATTATAATTTCATATAAAATAAATTTGTGTGTGTATGTTTATATGTGTAAATACATATACAAACCAGTTCCTTGCTAATAGGAAGTTTTGTGTTTGTTGTACCTTCCAAAGTTTCTTAATTTTACTGCTCACAGCAACCCCTAAGATAAACTTTTACTCATGTTGACATTCAGAGTGCTGAAGCACTAAAGCTAGTACATGGTAAAGCAGTTCAAAGAAAACCCTCAGTCAAGGGTCTTACTAATGATGATTTTTCCACCCAAGCCTAAGAAAACCGTATTGTACAGTGCATTTCTCTGGTTGGTTTATGGTGTGCTTATGTTGAAGATCATGTTTTTAAAAACATTGCTTTCTTTTCCAGTGTATGATCTTCCCCAAAGGCCTAATGACATTCAGCTGTTCTATGGAAACATGCGTAAAATTGTACTTTCAGTAGTTGGTGAATTCCGAGAGTCTAACAGAGAACTTTTTCAGCCGCCTTCTAAAGCTACTGTGGAGTCACAAAGGTATAAGAAACAAAAATCTTTCACCAGGTTGGGTATTATTTGGTGCATTGGAGTACTGATCCTTTTCCCCTGTACTTTATTAGTATTTTGTCTCAAAAGTGTTTCTCACCTTTTAGAAAATGCTTGCTTATTTATTTAAAGATTTATTTTCATTATTTGAAAAAGAGAGGAAGGAAGGGAGGGAGGGAGAGAGAATGAGTGAGTGAATGAGTTCCATCCACTGGGCCACTCACTCCCTTAATGGCTACCACAGCCAAAGCTGGGCCACTAGGAGCTTTTGCCATGTCTCCCACATGGATGTAGGGTCCCAAGCACTTGGGCCGTCTTCATTCCCAGGCAGCTGGATTAGATGTGTAACAGCCTAGACTTGAGCCAGTGCACGCATAGGATTCTAGTGCTGCTTAACTTGCCACTGGCATCTTAACTTGCTATGCCGCAATGCCAGTTCCTACACCTTTGTCTTTGAGTTTAAGTTGAAACCATTTCAAACTTTCAAGAAAGTTTTAAAAGCAATGGTAAAAACTTCCGTAGACCCTGTACTTGGATTCCTCAGTTGCTAACATTTCTTCAAGTTTACAATTTTAGTATTTTTGTTTTTTTTTTTTAAAGATTTATTCGTTTTATTACAGCCAGATATACACAGAGGAGGAGAGACAGAGAGGAAGATCTTCCGTCCGATGATTCACTCCCCAAGTGAGCTGCAACGGGCCCGTGCTGTGCCAAAGCCGGGAACCAGGAACCTCTTCCAGGTCTCCCACGCGGGTGCAGGGTCCCAATGCATTGGGCCGTCCTCGACTGCTTTCCCAGGCCACAAGCAGGAAGCTGGAAGGGAAGTGGAGCTGCCGGGATCAGAACCGGCGCCCATGTGGGATCCCGGGGCATTCAAGGCGAGGACTTTAGCCGCTAGGCCACGCCGCAGGGCCCAATCTTAGTTTTTTTAATCAGTGTGTTTTGAAGGCACAGTGACGAGGGGAAGGAGGAAAGGATAGATGAAAGAATGAACAGTAAAGAGAGAAAGAAAAGGTAGATGGGGATGGGAGAAAGAGACAGAGAGAGATCCTTCCATCTGTTGTCTTACTCCCCAAAAGACCTGCCATAGCCAGTCTGGGGCAGGCTGAAGTCAGGAGCCAGCAATGCAATCTAAGTTTCCTGTCTGGGTGTCAAACAGCCAAGAACTCGGACCATCTTCCACTGCCTTGCCAGGCACGTCGGCAGGAAGCTGGATGGGAAGTAGAGCCGCTGGACCTCTGCCATCCCTCCGGTAAAGGGGATGCCAGCATCACAAGCCGTGTCTTAATGAACTGTGCCACAATGCTAGCCCAACTACATTTATGTAACCGTTCTTTATTTCTCTGATCATGGAATTTAATCAGTAATCACCTCCTATTTAATCAGCTTGTCCCTCACTTTCAGTATAGAGCAGCTCCTAAGGATTATCTTTCATAAGTGAGATAGCACATAGGGTTGGATTACCAGATCAGAACTGCAGAATTAAAATACTGTTTAGAATCAAACTTTGCTGATAATAACTTCAGATGATATAGTCTATATTGCCGTATTAATCCTTGCTCTAAAATCATTTGTGGCAAAGAAACTTTACCGGTTTAAATTTCCAGTTTAATTTTTTTTTTTTTTTTAAGATTTATTTATTCTATTACAAAGTCAGATATACAGAGAGGAGAGACAGAGAGGAAGATCTTCCATCCGATGATTCACTCCCCAAGAGAGCTGCAACAGCCAGTTGCAGCCGATCCGAAGCCAGAAACCAGGAAACTCTGGGTCTCCCACACGGGTGCAGGGTAGCAATGCACTGGGCCGTCCTCGACTGCTTTCCCAGGCCACAAGCAGGGAGCTGAATGGGAAGTGGAGCTGCCGGGATTAGAACCGGTGCCCATATGGGATTCCGGGGCGTTCAAGGCGAGGACTTTAGCTGCTAGGCCATGCCGCCGGGCCCTCCAGTTTAAATTTAACACAGGTATAGATATGCATACTGCTTACATAAAAGGAGGAACCATTTTAAGCATGAAAGTTATATTTTATAATTATGTAATTATTAATGTGTTTTTGTTTTATATAATTATACCCCATAAAATCATTAATCTTAACTTTTTTTTGAAAGATTTATTTATTCTTTATTACAAAGTCAGATATACAGAGAGGAGGAGAGACAGAGAGGAAGATCTTCCATGCGATGATTCACTCCCCCAAGTGAGCACAGTGGCCAGTGCTGCACCAATCCAAAGCCGGGAACCAGGAACCTCTTCCGGGTCTCCCACACGGGTGCAGGGTCCCAACGCTTTGGGCCATCCTCGACTGCTTTCCCAGGCCACAGGCAGGGAGCTGCATGGCAAGTGGAGCTGCCGGGATTAGAACTGGTGCCCATATGGGATCCTGGCGCTTTCAAGGCGAGGACTTTAGCTGCTAGGCCACAGCGCCAGGCCCAATTTTAAGTTTCTTTACCACAAATGATTTTAGAGCAAGTGCATTTTGCTGAAAGTATCCCATGGACGAGGGCCTTACTGGGCTTCTGGAGGGTTTGTTTTTAGCAAGGTCACTAGGAATCATTGAGTATTTCCTGGCAAAGTTGTTGGTGTTTTTGTTGAGTCCAGGACATTTATTAACGATTCAGTTAGTTTGCAAATTCAGGTTTCAACTTGAGAAGTGTGACCAAGGAAATGATGCTGTTTGTTTTCTCAGGCACACTTTTAGGCTTTCAATGTGAATTTGTCTTGTTAGTCATATATGTTTCTGAGGATTTATTTGTTTTTATTGGAAACAATACAGAGAGAAGGAGAAACAGAGGGAAAGATCTGCTATGCCCTTAACCACTCCCCAAATGGCTGCAATGACCAGAGCTGAGCTGATCTGAAGCCAGAAGCCAGGAAGTTCTTCCAGGCCCCCAAATGGGAGCAGGATCCCAAGACCTGGTCCATTCCCACTGATTTCCCAGACCACAAGCAAGTAGCTAGATGGGAAATAGAGCATTGGGACATGAAGTGGCACCCATAGGGGATGCTGGCGCTTACAGGTAGATGATTAGCCAGTTTAGCCATTGTACCTGCTCCTCACTATTTCTGTTTTATCATCCAGTTAAAATATCTGCTGAGTTTTTCCACTGTAAAGTTAATTAGTATTTTATGCAGAGATGCTTAGAGGTTCTAAATTGTCTTATTCTTCGTCAGACATGCACAATTCATTTATGATTGTTGCCGGAATTAGATTATTACCATCGTGGTTATCAAGTGGTGGTTTTCTGATTCCATCTTTCTACCTTTCGGATGGTCTCGTGGTTTCAGTGTTGCCCTTCACAGTCATTATTTGGTGCCACCTTGACCCTCTTGATGAGTCCCTGCTCGCTCTCTGTACCCTTCTTATTCACAGACATAGAATACTCTAGCTTTAAGCATGAAAGTTATCATCACAGTCACATACTTCTCCATCCTGAGAATCCTGATCTCACTGTGGTCAGTGTATTTACATGTTCTCTCAGTTCTCCTGTTTCTAAAATTTCTTTCACACCGCCCTGAGCCTGATGCTCCAGTTCATGCCAACATTTATTTTTCTCATGCTTTTAATGTTGATCTTTCTTCAAAGATACTCAAACAGTGCATTAAAGATTGCCACGTGTGTGTTTACGTGTGTTCGTATATGTGTGTATAAAATTATCTTGCAGTCATGTAAATTGTGAGGAATTGGTTCTTAGCTGAAAAAGCCAAAAATTGACCTTTAAAACATTGATTTCGGATTACTGACTGGTCCTTCCCCTGTGTTTTTGGGGTCTGTCTTGAGGGTGAAGAAAGCATGAGTATCAGACAGCAGTTTTTGTGTCTGGTGAGCGTGGACTTGAACAATTATGTAATCAACCTACTGAATGTAGAAAAATTTGACCACCATACAGTTAAACTAAAATTTTCTCATGTACTCCAATGAAGTTCTGTTGAAGGAGAAGCAGTTAGTCAAACACTGAGGTGCCCGGGTCTAATACCGAATGCAGTGGTACCTGCCTTTCAGCTGCTTGCCGAGAGGCCAGGCCGCGGGTGATGGCTCCCGTGGCTGGGTTCCTGCTGCCCACATGCGAAACCTAGGTTGAGGTCCCTGCCCCTGGCCTGGTGGGCATTTGGCAGGGGAACCAATGGATATGAGCTGCTTCTCTCTTTACATGTGTCTTGAGCTATCACATGTAAAAAAAATGCAGAATTCAGTTGAATTATAATTTCTGAATCCGTGGTTAATGAGAAAATGCTTTCAAAGTAATGAAAACAAAATTCTTCTAAAATTATTTACTGTAGTATTTTGCCCAGAAGATGCTCCTTTCAATGTTTTTGGTGTCAGCTTGGTGAAACCACCTATTATTGTACAAATAAAGCTAAATAAAATGTTTTGTTTTCTTAATTTGTAATTCCAACTGTTTTTGTTTAAACCTTTTAAGAGATTTTAGATGACATGCCAAAATGTCAAGCCAGAAGAACAGTTTAAAAACCACTGATTGTTTCAGTTAAAGGTTATTTTAATATTTACCTCACTCTGTACTGTGTCATTTTGGATCTGCTATTATTGAGTATGATTGTTCACACCATGAGGGTTCTATTCACTGAGAAATATTTGGAGTATAATGTACTTATTGCTTTTAGATGTATGAATAATTATCTAGAATTATATGACACCGTCTGGCTTTTTATGGCTTTTTAACTCCCCTGTCTGACTTGCTGATTTTTCAGTCCTTTTCCGAGTGAACCAGGAGGTGGCGGAAAGCACAGTGGCAATGTGTCTTTGGATGTGCTGCCAGTGAAAGGCCCTCAGGGCTCCCCGTTTCTCTCTCAAGCTGCTCCCCTGCCTCAAGACTCCGCAGTTGCTCAGGAGACCTGGACTGTCCAGCCTGAACACTTGGTTTTGGTAGCCCCTCCTGCTTGTGAGTATGTCAGCCATGACATGGCACATGTGTATCCTGGAAATTGGACCTGTGTGCTCTCTGCCCGCCGGCTCTCCTGCAGTATGCAGGTGACCTTGGTGACATTTTCGGGTGGTTTTCCCACCTCTGAGACCTGACTCATGCTTGCCTCAAGCAGTGTCATGATCCCGAGGTCACATTTCTCAGCCTAGCTCCTGCCTCCCAACAGAGGACCCGTATGTATCCCCACCCAGAGAGCTCACTGGGCACTTGACCTCTTGTTTACTTTTTTTTTGTTGTTTAAGATTTTTGTTTTTATTGGAAAGTCATATATAGAGAGGAGGAGAGAGAGAAAGATCTTCCGTCCGCTGATGCACTCCCCAAGTGGCCGCAACAGCTGGAGCTGAGCCAATCTGAAGCCAGGAGCTTCTTCCAGGTCTTAATCTTTGGGCCATCCTCTACTGCTTTCCCAAGCCACAACATGGAGCTGGATGGGGCGCATGGCCAGGATTGGAACTGGTGCCCATATGGGATCCTGCCGCTAGGCTGCCACAATGGGCCACTCTTATTATCTTTAATACTGATATCATTGGCTCACAGTGGCAGCAAATTGGCACTGTCCTACTTGCCAGAATTTAGAGCAGGCAGTAATAGCTTTCACATGTCCATTCCCTCTGCTCAGTGCTGCCAGTGTCTGTCATTTCCAGGTAGAGCAGTGGGCTCGTCCTCTCAGGAGTTTGAGCTGGTTGTGGCTGAGCAGTGCAGGGGAGCAGGTGATGCGCTGTGTAGGCATGGTTATTTAGAGTTTTAGAGTTGTTTTTATGATCTGGTGACTTTTTTTTTTTTCGCTATTATTAAATGTAACACTCTGTTTTTCTGCTATAATAGGTGACGCGGCAACCCCTGGACGCTTTCAGATTGTAAATAGTTCTGGTAGGCTGCTGAAATTTGAGCTGTATTGGCCAGCACATTGCCTGACAGTCACACCACAGCACGGACTTATTGCCCCGGAGTAAGTGTGACTTCTGTGTTCTTTCGTTGTTATTTAGGTACTATTGTGACACTTTAAGGTACGTTTATCTATTTGAAAGTAAGAGTGCATGCGATAGAGACAGGGAAAAGGAGAGTCATTTACTGGTTCACTCTCCCAAGTGAGCTCAGCAGGCTGAACCAAAGCCACGCATCTGGAACTCCATCTGGGTCTCCACTGTGGGGAGCAAAAGTTGGAGCGGTTGCACCATCCTCTGTGCCTGCGCAGGTACATAAGCAGGGAGCTGAGTTAGAAACAGAGCAGGTGGGACTCAAATGCCATCCTTAAATAGTATGCTGGTATTGCAGGTGTTGACTCAACACTCTGTACCACAGTGCCAGCCCTGTATTGTGGTGCCTTTTGAAGGATCAGATAATCTGTTCTTTTCATTTAGCCACTGCAGTTTTGTCCTGTTCTGATTCTATGGAATGACAGTCCCCAGGACTCACACCTGTTAGTGAAGAACATCACGCACATATCTGGTTAGGCTGTGACCCAGGAAGTGAAGGAACAGAGTCCCCCAGAGGAGAAGACCCCAGAACACAGTCCACACAGTTAGACGCAAGGAATACAGCCGGGCCTTTTTTTTTTCTTCTTTTCCAGAAAGTTAGCTTTATTGTCTCTGCCTAAATAAATAACACATACACACAAGACAAAACAATCAAAGGATTTTTATCCCAAGTAAAATAGACAGAGGTGTATCAATTTCAAATCCAGATATCAAGCATCCTGAATATTAAGAAATTACCTTTCTCACATACTTTCAAGTTGAATTATCCATATTAAATATTCCAATTCTAGGTTGGACTAAACAGGTACCAACTTATTTCTGCAAATTATCTTTAAAAGTCAAGTATGGCTTAAAAGTCATCAGCTGCTTCTGCATCATGGCACAAGCACACTAGTCATTATTCTGCCTTATCCATTTGTTCCTAATTCCAGCGAACATGCTGTTCATCTGTAGGCAATAAAAATCAAATTACTCTGCCCCAAATAGTAAAATATTCAGATGCTTTTCAAGTAAATCGTTAATTTACATTAATTTTGGTAGACAGTAAACACTAATAAAATTCAAGACATAATATCTTTAGAGCTTTTCTCTTCCCTTTTCACGCTAACCTTTCTCTGCAGAACTTATTTGATGTGGAAGAATACAGGAAACAGGCACAATTTGTTCCATTGTTCCAATCATACATGAACGAAATAAAAAGTCATGTAATCCTCATGAACTAATTCCTTACAAATCCAGATAATACTTCTTTAAAATGGTAAAGTATAATCACTGCCTTAACAGAACATAATAGTCCAGAGAAAAGCTATTGCTTAACATTCATTCCAAGCCACAGATTAACATGCAGATCATCCTGTTGTGATGGGCACATCACGTTGGCTCTACAGCCTCGATGATTAGGCATTGCACTCTGCTGGTTTTGTCTGAAGGATGCTTCTCAGATTAAATTTTCTCACTTATAATGTGTTTGAGCCATAACCTGGCTTCTGTATAGAATACTTTGATACTGGGGCAAGCGTTGGCATAGCAGGTAAAGCTGTTTCCTGTAACACTGACATCTTGCGTAAGTGCGGTTCAAGTCCTAGCTACTCCACTCTGCTCTGGTTTCCTGCTAATGACCTGGGGAAGCAGAAGGGAATGTTCCAACTGCTTGGGACCATAGAAGACACATCTGGGAAGATCCAGAGGTAGCTCCTAGTTTCCCCCTGGCTGAACCTTGGCTGTTGTTGCCATATGGGGAGTGAACCAATGGGTGGCAGATCCTCTGTGTGTCTGTGTCTCTCCCTCTCAGACTCTGACTTTCCAATAAATAAATAAATTTTTAGATTTTTTAAAAGGAAGAAGTGTTTTCTCACAGAGGGGAGGATACACAGCTGGGTCCCTAGTAGGAGAAAAAGCCACAGCTCCTTAGCTTGCCAGGCACTGGGAGTCAGCATGGAGTGCCCACTTGTGGAAGTTGCTTCAGATTAGAGACGAGCAGCTTTGCAAGAGAATGTAAAGCCTATTTACTTAGGCATGTCCTGAGCCTGTGAGCCCACGTCAGGTCAGCAGTAGTACTAGGTCAGTGTTGCTGGGACCACAGCAGTCAGCGGAGGTACCAGATGTGCAGGATTTCCTTTCCAGCTGATGGTTGAAATGACAGGATGTGATGGACAGGGTTTATCATAACTCTTTCCATAGCACTTTTTCATTTTCTTCTGTTACTATTATCAGTGAAAATTCTGCCCTGCCATTTTTGAGTCACAAATTTGATTACATTGCTTGTGTTTAAACTTCCACTGAGATTCTGTGGCTCTTGAAGAGAACACTGAGTACAGAACTACTGGCTAGCTAGACACTGTTACCTTCATTTCTTTTCCCAATCTCCCAACCCCGCACCTTTTCTTTCAGCTTCCTCCTCATCTGCTACCTTCTCTTTGTATTGTGACTGGATCATTCTCAATGACACAGTGCCTTGGAGCTTTTGTACTACTAATATTTTTTTCTCCAGAAGTATTCATTTCTGATCTTAGAGTGGCGTTTCTATGACAGTTTATTTTCACGTCAGTTTTACTGTTGGTTCCATGGTTCGTTCCATGGTTTGCCCCTGCGGGGACCTTGAGGGCCACCACAGTGCGTGGCTGCGTGGGAGGCAGCTCGTGTTCCCTGCTGTTTCTGAGCAGTAAGGAAATCGTAGGTTACTGGCAGAACAAATTGTACAGCTCTTGTGATTATTGCTATTAAAGTATAGAATGTCCTTGGTTTATGTTGTTAAACTCTTTTTTTTTTTTTTTTGTAAGGAGTAAGCTACAAATTCTTGTGAGTCCTAATGCTTCATTATCTACAAAACAGTCAATGTTCCCGTGGAGTGGTTTGATCTATGTACACTGTGACAATGGGCAGAAGGTACGTTTTCAATGTTGCCTTGAGTGTCTGTTCTGTTAATCTGTGGCATGATTCTTATCAGTACTTATATTTCAGAAACCATGTGAAAATACTTGTTTTTTGTTGTTTTTTTTTTCCCAGCTGTGTTTGAATTATTTAGTTACCTCAGTTAGTGTAGGATTTTGCTGTTAATGACCTCTGTTAGGGAATGAGGCAAATGGAGAACAGGGCGTAGAAGCTATTGCTAATAGGCAAAAATTTCTTGGTTTTTTTTTTTTTTTTTTTTTTTTTTTCCAAATGAACATTTATTATTTGCACAGATACATACAAATGATTCCCATTTTTAAAAACATACTAAAAAATTTCTTGTAAAGAAAAAAAGTTGTGGTAGGTGGGGAGGATACAGGGTCAGAGAGATTGACCTTGATTCAAGATCTGAATGAAACACTGAATTCATTAGCATTTTGTTTGTCTTTCATGATTTAAAACACTGGAGTTGCTGAGGCCAGAGCCATGGAGTAGCAAGCCAAGCCTCCGCCTGTGGTACCAGCCTCCCATAAGTGCTCCTGGCTGCTCCGCTTCCAATCCTGCTTCCTGTTTCTGACCTGGCAAAGCAGGAAAGGATGGATGAAGCCATTGGGCCGCCTTCACCCACAACGAAGACCTGGAGGAAGCTCTTTAAAATGTCAGCAATATGTATGTCGTATGTCTTTATTCATCTCATTTCAGAAAATTGTCAAAGTTCAGATTCGAGAAGATCTGACTCAAGAAGAGCTTCTGCCGCGCCTGGCCACCTCCAGCACGTTAGGAATTCTTACCTCAGCGTCAGAGCCTCCAGTCAGTCATCTGGTAAAGCCAGTGACAAAACCACCTTCCACAAAAGTTGAAATAAGAAATAAGACTGTTACTTTTCCTACAACAGAACCTGGTAAAACCTCAGGTATTGTATCACAGAATCCTGTGGCTCAAAAGTTTACTGATACATGGAATGCAGTGCTCCGTTATCAGTGAGCTCATGATGGGCACACATTTGCCCCCTATCCTGAAGAAAATCCAAGTCACCTCGATGATGGGCTGCATTTGAAATTGAACGATCTTAAATTCAGTGATTATACTCCAGGAATATGTGATGGTCTGAGCCTCCAGATCTCTCTCTGGCGTTGTTAGTGAGTTGTACATGAACAAGAGAGGGTGTGATGGAGCCTGGTTCTGTCATCTTCCTGTTGTAATGAGGCTTTGGGAAGACATCAGTTCATGTATTCAGGCATATTTGTAAAAGGTCTGTCCTATAACGTGTTTTCTGCTTTGCTAGTCTGTGTTCTTCAGGAGTCCTGAGGTAATTCTTATGTCTGTTTCCATCTGTTTTCTGTCTCTCCGTACATCTCCCTCCTGTCCTCCCTGTTGCTTGCTTTTCTCTCTGTTTGTCTTTCCAGTAGTAGAGCAGGTGGAACCTATTCGTTTCTTGCTGTTCTTCCCAGTAGGCACCGGGGCTTCCTCACCCTCTTCTCCGTTACTCTGGTCTAGTGATTGGTAACAGTTCTCTGACCTCATTGTGACCTTCAGTCTCCTGGCCCTACCATCTTTGCTGTCTCCACCAACTGCTGTGGCTCTGTAATGTCCCTGTCTCACGCACTCCCTCCACGTTCCTGCAGTCAGATTGTGCACCCCTCCATCCTAGCAGCAGGATCCTACTAGACATAATGGCACTGTCTTGCTGGTGGGTTCATAGCCACCATGGGTTTTTCTGCATCCCTCCTCCCTGCGTGTCCACACCCTCCCCAGGGGTGTCCCCACCTGCCTTGCTGGAGCCCTGTTCCTTTTCCAACTGCTCTTGACTTTGCCTTGTACAGGGAAGACAGAGAAGCCATGAGACTCAGTGACTTTCCATCACAGGTAAAACCTCGTGTTCGGAACCTGGGACTCAGAGCTTCCTCTGGTCCCTTCTCACTCATGGTCTCCAGGTGGCAGCCATTGGTTTCTCACATCAGCACACACAAGCCTCTGCCTTGACAGTTGAAGCAATATGCAGTTTCCCATCTTCCCTTCCTGAGGCTGTGCCATTGCTGGTAACCCTATTGGTGAGAGAGTCCTACTCCTGCCTTCATACCTCAGGCTGCCTGAGCTGGTGTTACAACCTTACCCGGCACTGGCTCCTGTCCAAGCCATGAAGGAGCTTCATTCTGCCACAACCATGTCCCCCTTTAGTTGCCTTTGTTTACTTGAACTTTCTGGAAAGTACTTTCTCGCAGCCTCTGTGGTCCTAGTGCCCCTGCTCGTTCTCATGTTGCTGTACTGGTCTTTCTCTGGGTTCTCCTGTGGATGATTGATGGCTATCTGTAACTCTGAGTACTGGTGTGTTCTCTGGCCTCGCCTGGAGCTCAGACAAGCACGACCCAGAGCCTTCTATTTCACGTGCTGCTGTGTCAGGTGTGACGTGCCAAAGCCTGCTCCACCTCTGGCCTCACTCACACTGATAAGTGGCACCACCATCTGCCGTCCACCGTTTGATTACACTTCTTCCTTTGCCACCTGCCCACCTAGTCCAACGCTCAGGCCTTTGGAGGCCATCTTCAAGGTAGATGGGCTCTTCAAGACCCTGTGGGCCTACCTCCTTTACTGCCAGGCGACTGTCAGTAGCTGGTGCTGGGCGCCCTGTGTGTCGTCCTTCAACTGCACCACTACAGTAATGTGCTCCCTGGGCTCCCTTGTCCACCATGTCGCTTACAGTTCCCTGTCTGCACCTCGGCCTGTAATTCCTTCAAAATGTCAGTTCTTTTCTTGTTCAACCTTCAGTGTCTGTGCATCACGCTCAGAACCGAATCCAAAATAGAAAATCTGCCATGCCTGGCTGTTTCGGAAAGCACTGTTCTCTCCCAGTGAGCTGCCACAGGGACCTCTCTATGCTACAGCGGTGGGTATGGCAGAGGTCTGGTGAGTGGCCCTCCCTTAGGCAGATGGCAATGAAGTGTGTGTGGGTTTTTTTTTTTTGTTTTTTCCCTTTTAGAGAGCTGTGTGGAATTTGAGAACCATGGCCCCACAGACGTGAAGTGGCACCTGTCATCTTTCGCTCCCCCTTATGTCAAGGTCAGTGGTGGTTACCTCCGGTATATCTGTTTTAGTGTTTAAACGTTATGCAAAATGTTTAAAAGTTGGAGTGTGGGCCTGGGCTGGTTTCACTGGCTGCTTCTTCTTCCAGCTCATTTACTTGGTTTTCTGTGTAGGGAGTGATACAAGGTGATTCTGAAAGGCACATTAGACAATCTGTGTAAAATACCTACTGCTTCCTTTAATTCTGACTCCTAGCTCTGATTTTTATCTGAAAGAGCCTTATTTTGGGACAAGCTGTGTTTGTTTTACTTGAAAGTATGTTTATCCACTAAGTGATGAGTGTGCGTACGCACTTTCTTTGCATGTTCAGAGCACTGTTGTGCCTTCAGCCAGTGGGAGCTGGGACCTGAGGGGGCCCTGAGGCTCACCGAGTGTTGCGGGAGCCCCTGCTGGTGGCACTCCCTGACCAGGCCTGGCAGTTGCATTGCTTACGAAACTCTGGCCTCTCTGCCTTGTATTTGGTGTGAGAATAACAGTTTTGAAGCGGAATACTAATAAAATGTGGCAAAGGTGGTCACTGGCTCTACCACAGGGAACTAAACAGATTGTGCTGCCTGGTGGGGAGGGGGAGGAGGGGGGACAGGTGGAAAGGTGCTTTCCACAGTGTCCTCAGGGTCTGCAAAGAAACGATTGCTGTTAGATGTTCTGAGTAGCATGGTCCAGGGAGGTCATAGCTTGGCCCTGCTGCTGTGGGGGTAGCATGCTGGACTGCGGAGCTCAGCTGGGAGGCTGGAGCTTTATCTGTCGTCTTGGGTGTTTTGAGTGGATTGTTTAAATAATTTCTTTGCAGGGAGTTGATGAAAGTGGAGATGTTTTTAGAGCTACTTACACAGCATTCAGATGCTCTCCTATCTCTGGCGTACTGGAAAGCCATGGAATTCAAAAGGTGAGTTTCGATTTTTTTCCCCTAGGCCAGTGCTGCACCTAGAGCCAGTCTTCCCACAAGACAAGTGACCTGCCTCAGTACGAGGCCGCCTACTCACACTGCACTCAGCAGAAAGTCTTCATACCACACTTGGTGGTGAAGGCTGCGTCTGTTCATGTGGCGTAGTTCACTGATCCAAATGAGAGTTTTGTCTACCAGCCAGACCTGGAAAAGCTGATCACTGCCAAAAGCAACTTAATGCTTGTGGCCTCGTCAGTTGAATCATCTTTGTGGATGACAGACCCCTTTCTGCCGCACAACCCTGTGAAGTCTGGGTTCATTGTCAGTCCTGACATTCGATGGGTCTCTCCTAGTGATACACAGCATCCCTGGGCCTCAGCAGCATACTTTTTCAATCTAACTGTTGAAACTCATTCAAACTGTAGTACACATGATGTTGACCCACTTATTCAGACTTTCAGACTTCTAATAAGCTCCAGAGTATAGCTGGTAAACTTGGACTGATTGTACAGTGGGCTTTCACAGTTTCTATATTTTTAGAAAGACACATACATAGTTCTGCAAGTGTAGTTTATTCCATTTTCCAAAGCATAGGAGAAGCAAAGCAACACAATAGGGCACGTTGATCCAGAACAGTTTTGACATAGCAGGAGGATTTGCAGAATAAGGAAGGCCTGCAGGAAAGACACCCTAGATCTGTAGGTTGGGAGACTGGATGTGTTGAGACAGAGTCCTGAACCCGACTTGACCCGTAGGTCAACATAGTCCCAGTCAGAACCCCCAATGAATTTTCTCTGCCCCCCGATTTTATTTTTGTTCTTGCACATTGAAATTGACAAGATGATCCTAAGATTCATTCAGGTACACAAGGGACCGAGGATAACCAAAATAATCTTGAAAGAGAACGAAGTAGACAAATCAGTAGGGCTGGCAGTGTGGTGTGGTGCTAAAGCCGTGTCCAGCAGCACTCGGATCCTGTGTAGGAGCTGTGAGGCGTCCTGGCTGCTCAACTTCCGACCCAGCACCATGCTGATGGCCTGGAAAAAGCGGTAGAAAATGGTCCCAGGGCTTGGGCCCCTATTACTTATGTGGGAGGCCTGGAGAAAACTCCTGGCTACTAGCCTCATCCTTGCTCAACCCTCGCTGTTGCAGGCTGAGGAGTGAACCAGTGGATGAACTGTGTCTTTCTGTGTCTCTCCCTCTTTAGATCTTTCTAAAAAAGAAAAAACAATGAAGTAGTAGAACTTAAACTTCTCATTTAAAAATCTATTATAAAGCTTTATTCAAAAGCTTTATAATTATATAGATACAGCAGTGGTGTTGACATAGGATACATGCACAAGGTGCTACAGACATGGAATGATTATTTAGCCACAGAATAAACTGTCAAATGTATGACTAGTTGTTTTGTTGTTGTTGTTTTAAGAAGGACACCAAAACAGTTTAATAGGAAACAAATATTTTTCAAACAAATGGTGCTGAGACAGCTTAGATATTCATACGCAAAAGAATGAAGTTGAACCCTTGCTTACACAGAAAAAAAAAAAAAAAAAAAAAAAACAGAAAATGGACCCTGCGTTGTAAGAGCAGAAAGTTTAAAACACGCGAGAGGGTGAACTTAGTAGAAAAACATGACCTTGGGCTAAGCATTGTTTTTTTTTTTTTTTTTTTTTTTTGAGGTATGATACCAATATTTTCTTACAAAGCCACAAAAGTAAAAACAGGCCAGTTATCAAAATTAAAATTACTTGTACATCAAAGCATGCCATCGTAAAATCAAAAATACTGTTTCTCACAATGGAAGAAAGTAGTTTGAAATCAAAGATTTGACGAAGGACTTGTATGCACAATAAAATAAGATGACTCAGTTTTTAAATGGAGCCAATATTTTTTGAATAAGTTCCTCCAAAGAGGATGTAGAAGTGGCCAAAAAGCATGTGGAAAGATGCTTAGAATTACTGGTCATTAGCAAAATTGATCAAAACTAGAAATGAAACTATATGGTTTTTTTTTTTTTTTGGTTTTTTTTTTTTAAACTAACTATTGGAATGGACATGGGACTCTTATGCATTACTGGTGGGAATGCCGCATAGGGTGGCTCCTACAGAAAGCTTTGATGGTTTCTCAGCTAAGTATAGAATTACTGTATGAACCAGCAGTCCCACCTCTGGGGGGTATACGTTAAAGCTTGTAGTGGGCATTCAAATAAAACCTTGTGCAAAGGTTTCATAGCAACGTTATTTTATAGTAGCCAAAACATTTAAAAGATAACTTCAATTCTGCAATGAACAGATACAACAAAATGTGGTATAACCATACAATGAAATATTTGCCATAAAAAGGAAGGAAGTGGGCCCGGCCCCATGATCTAGCGTAGAGGTTGAAGTCCTCACCTTGAATGCACTAGGATCCTATATGGGCGCCAGTTCTAATCCCTGTAGCCCTGCTTCCCATCCAGCTCCCTGCTTGTGGCCTGGGAGAGCAGTTGAGAACGGCCAAAAGCCTTGGGACCCTGCACCCGCATGGGAGACCTGGAGAAGGTTCCTGGCTGCTGGCTTTGGATCAGCACAGCACGGGCCGTTGCGGCTCACTTGCGGAGTGAATCATCGGACAGAAGATCTTCCTCTCTGTCTCTCCTCCTCTCTGTAATAAAAATTTTGCAATAAAAATTTATTTATTTAAAAAAAAAAAAAAAGGAATGAAGTTACTAGTGCATGCTCCATCCAGAGGTCTGAAGCTTTGCAGCATTTTGCTGGGTGAAAAGAAGCCAGTCATGAAAGACCACGTGTTGAATGACTGCATGTATGGAACTGTCTGGGATGGGCAAATCTGTGGATGCAGAAAGTAGATTAGGGAGAGAGAGAATGGAGAGTGACTGCTAATGGTGCAAAATTTATTTTTGTTGTGTTGGGAGTAAGTTAAGATTAGATTGTTGTAATGATAACAGCTTTGTAAAATGCACAATCAGGGTAAATCATGATGTCTTGGGTTCTTTTGTGTGAGGGTCAGTCAGGTGTAGCCACAAGAAGAGAGGCACAGAAAACGAAGTTCATTATAAAAGTCTCCAAAAGGAGGATTCTGTCACGCAGGGTCACCGGGATAGTCAGAATGCAGAAGACACGAGAGAGAGAAAAGTATGGCAGGGCAGGAGGAGCACTTAGGATTGCCTCAGCTGGATAATTTTGGTGAGTTTAAGCTGTTAGAGATCTAGGAGCCTTGTACTCAGCCTCAGGATGGTTAAGTCGGAGACACTTGGCTGTTCTGTGTGGCAGGCCAGTATGTGACCCTACACTAGTGGGTTTACACATCACAGCCTGCCCCTGCCTTCTGTCCCGAAGAATTGGCTGGCTTTGCCAGGGTGGTTTTGTGTGTGGTTTTTCATTCATTTTTACTTGAGAGACAGATTTATAGAGAAAAGGAGAGACAGAGAGCAGTGGTCTTCATCTGCTGATTCACTCCCCAGCTGACCATAATAGCAGGAGCTGGGCCAGCCCAGAGTATGAAGCTTCTTCCAGTTCTCTGGAATACCTAGGTGTATGGGCCTCCAAGGATGGCCAGCTTTCATTGCTTTTGCCCAAGCACACTAGCAGGGGGACTCGAACTGTCCCATGTGGGATGCTGACACTGCAGGGAGAGGTTTATCCTTACTGTGCCCTGGCATTGGCCCCGAATTTACTTTCTTCTGTTTGTTTGAAAGGCAGAGAGGGAGAATTTGGATTTGTTGCCTTATTCCCCAAATGCCTACAATAGCCAAGACTTGGTGAGGCCAAAGCGAGGACCTCGAACTCCATCTAGATCCTCACTCATAAATAGCAGGGAGCGAGGTATTTGAGCCATCAGTTCCTGTCTCCCAGGAAGCTAGGTGGGTACCACAGGCACTAGGACTTGAGCTAGTCATTCCAGTACGGGATGCAGGCATCCAAAACAGCATCTTAAGCCATTCCATCAAATGCTTATCTCAAAAAAGATTGATGTTAAAATATACAAAAATTGGGGCCCAGTGACATGGCTCAGTAGATGAATCCTTACCTTGTAAGTGCCAGGATCCCATATGGGTGCCAGTTCATGTCCCAGCTGCTCCACTTCCCATCCAGCTCCCTGCTTGTGGCCTGGGAAAAAAGTAGGGGATGGCCCAAAGCCTTGGGACCCTACACCCACATGGGTGACCTGGAAGAAGCTCCTGGCTTCGGATCAGCTCAGCTCCAGCCATTGCGGCCCCTTGGGGATTGAGCTAGCAGATGAAAGATCTTTCTGTGTCTCCTCTCTGTAAATCTGCCTTTCCGATAAAAATTGATAGATCTTAAAACAAAACAAAAATCTTAGACTCCACACTGGTAAATATTACAAAGTGCTATTTTTAAATACTACAGTGTTTTCATCACTGAGCTTTTAAACACATTGTACAAATGCAGATCATGTATATGTGATCAGGGTAGCCGCTCTCGCTGGCATTCTGAAGTTAACCATTGTGGCAGTTGGGATTAGTGTCTGGGAAGCTCGTCTTGTTCTACCTGTTACCACTCACCCTCCTCCATAATCACTCTGCACAGCTTCCTCTTCTTGTGTGGCTGTTGGGGGGTCTCTGGGTATTGCCATGACCAAATGGAGTGCCTTCCTGCAGTGGGCCCTTCCTCATGCAGACCCTGTGCCCGACTGCTCCAGTATGCTCTAGTACATTTTGACAGTATCTTTTCCTTCAAGATTTATTTATTTCTATTGTAAAGGCAGATATACAGAGAGGAAGAGAGACAATGAGGAAGACCTTCCGTCTGATGATTCACTCCCCAAGTGAGCGCAACGGCCGGTGCTGCGCCAATCTGAAGCCGGGAGCCAGGAGCTCTTCTGGGTGTCCCACACAGGTGCAGGATCCCAAGGCTTTGGGCCATCCTCGACTGCTTTCTCAGACCACAAGCAGAGAGCTGGATGGGAAGCAGGGACCGCTGGGATTAGAACCGGCACCCATATGGGATCCTGGTGTGTGCAAGGCGAGGACTTTAACCACTAGACTGCCGCACCAAAAATAATAATCTGCTTTTTTCAAGAATGTGGCTTATAAAGTCATAAAAATGTACTTTGTGGGCCTGGCATGATAGCCTAGTGGCTAAATCCTCGCCTTGTATCTGTTGGGATCCCGTATGAGCTCAACTCCAGCCGTAGCGGTCACTTGGGGAGTGAACCAGTGAACAGGTCTTTTTCTCTATATCTTCTTTCTGTTTATCTCTACCTTTACAATAAAAAAAAATGATAAATCTTTAAAAAATGTACTGTGGATTTGTTACACTAGCAAATGCATGAAAACAAGCATTCAACTTATTTTTCATTTAGCACAAAAGCTAGTCAGTTGTCACCAGTTCTTTTAGCTTTTTCGTACTGAAGCTTTGAATTGGTAACCCGACTACATGTGTGTGATGCTCGGTGTCTACATTTCTCCTCTCTTCTGTGTTTCATAGGTCTCTGTCACGTTTTTGCCCAGGGATAGAGGGCATTATGCCCAGTTTTGGGATGTTGAATGTCACCCTGTTAAAGAGCCTCACATGAGCCACACATTGAGATTTCAACTCTCTGGACAAGTGAGTATTGGTTGGGATGTAAGTAAATTATTGTGTCTGTTAAAACCGGATGAGGTTGGCATGGTGGCCTAGAAGGGTAATCCTCTGCTTATGGTGCTGGCATTCCATGTGGGTACCAGTTCTAGTCCCTGCTGCTCCGCTTCAGATCCAGCTTCCTGCTAATGATTGCAGAATACAGCAGAGTATGGCCCAAAGCCTTGGGTCCCTGTGCCCAAGTGGGAAACCCAGAGAAAGCTCCAGACTCCCGACTTCAGATCAGCTCTGGCTGTTGTGGTCATTTAGGGAGTGAATCGCAGATGGAAGATTTCTCCATAACTCTTTCAAGTGAAAGAAATCAATCTTTAAAAAGAAAAAGAACATTAGCAGAATAAAAAAAAAATATTTTACTGAAAATACAAAGTATTCCCCTGTGTTCTTTTACTAATGTCATTGTATAACCCCACAATTGTACCTTTTTTGTCTCTTAGTTTGCATGTTTGAGGTCTCGGTTTGCTCTAGTGTTTTTGTGACACACAAACCTGTTTGATGTTCTGTGTACGATATTTGAAGAGACCAGACAGTGTGCAGAAGAAGTATGGCTTGCAATTTATGGGGCTTAGAAAGCGAAGTTTCCTTTTAAAAAATTTTTAAGAAAAATGATAGAATTAAAATAGGTAAAAAGTCATATTTTGTTAATGTTCGTTTTTCCTTCTCCAGTGTGGTGATTTTTTTTTTTTTCAATGCAGAGCACCAGAGCGGAAAACGTGTCTGAAAATGCCTGTGCTTCTGCGGATACTCTGGTTAAAATCGACGCCATGCCTACGCCCCGAAGACGGGCTCAGTCGGTGACGTCTGCTCTCCTGCCTGGGTATGCGCTTTGGTTGTCTGAATGAATCCTTCCCCTGTGTCATAGACACTGAAATGCTCGGTGGGCAGCCTGTGAGTCCACTTCACTGACACCCCGGGATCTTCTGTGTCTGGGGGACAGCCTGAGAGTCCACTTCACGGACACCCCGGGATCTTCTGTGTCCCTCTGCAGTCCAGATTTGTCCTCTGACGTCCTAGGTCAGTTTGCCTGACTTGGATGTACTTTGTGTATTCTTTGCGGCTGCCTCCTTGAGCACAGCTTCTTCAGCATCGTGTGTGTTACTGAGTGCATCAGTAGTTTCGTTCTGTTTTCCTAGCTACCTATGTGCACCTTATGATTGAAGGCCAGTCTGAAAGTGATGTGGGTGTAATTATTGGTGCATTTCTGAGGACAAATATTTTCATTGCTTGTTGGATCAATCACAGGATAAACATGTTTAAAATAAGCTGCGCAGTAGTTTTTGAAAAGTAATTGTTCTATGTTCCTACATGCAGTGTATGAAAATAGATTATTAAGAACTAAAATGTTATGTGCTGGGCGTTGTGGCACAGTGGATCAGTCCCCCCCTTGGAATGCCACATCTCATGTTAGCATGATAGTTCAAGTCCCTGCTCCTCTGCTTCTGACTCAACTCCCTGCCAATGTGCCTGGGAAGCAGCAATCCTGGTACAAGTCCTTGGGTTCCTGCCGGCCATGTGGGATATCTGGATGGAGTTCCTTGCTCGGACCCCAGAGGGAGCCAGCAGATAGAAGATCTCTCTGTTTTTGTCTCCCCCCCATCACTCTGTCTTTCCAACAAATAAATCTTTATTTTAAAAATATAGTTAAAGATATGAATTTTAATTATGTATTTGTCTTTTAAAACTTTATACATTTTGTTTTGAATATTTATTTATTTTTATTGGAAAAGTAGATTTACAGAGAAGGAGAGAGAGGAAAAAAAGATCTTCTGTCTGCTGGTTCGCTCCCCAAATGGCCAAAACAGCCAGAGCTCCACCAACCCGAAGCCAGGAACCAGGAGCTTCTTCCAGGTCTCCCACACGAGTGCAGGGTCCCAAGGCTTTGAGCCGTCCTTGACTGCTTTCCCAGGCCACCAGCAGGGAGCTGGATGGGAAGCGGGGCCACCGGGATTAGAACCAGCGCCCATACGGGATCCTGGTGGATCCAAGGCAAGGATCTAGCCACCAAGCTATCACACTGGGCCCTAAAGTATAAATCTTAGGCTAGCAGCTTATACAGCTTTAGTGAAAATATTTATCCCATCCAATGAAAATGTTTCTAGTAATCCTAATTAGCAGTTAGGTCTAATTTAATTCTGGAAGAAATCACTTGGGGACAAAATACTCATGCATGCTAAATACTTCTTGAATTTAAGATGAATTTTGTCACTCATTTTCTCATAGTAGCAAATCACACATTTTGGAAACGGTGATAACCCTTGAAAGAGTATTCCGTGCACACAGTCCTCTCCATGCTGGCCTTCACCCACTGATGGCTCAGCTGGGTCAGGTGTGCAGGCCTGCCCTGGCCCTGCTTCCGTGGCCTCCCTTGGAGGAGCAGCCTCACGAGGCCAGGCATCACATTGTGGGCAAGGAAGTGGGAAGTGTGGCAAACCATGGCGGAGGCAGCTTGGTGTGCAACAGGTGGGAGTACTTCCCTGGAAATGGCCTTGTTAAGTTGAGGAGGATGAGTGGGAATGGCCATGCAAGGTTTCCAGTAGCGTCAAGACTGGGCAGTGGAGATTGTTGGCTCGTGAGGAGCCACGTGACGCCCAGAGAGGTTCCGAGTCAGCCGGAGCCTGGAGTAGTGTGAGCGGAGGTTGCACAGGGATGTGGTCAAATGGGAGGATTATACCTTCTGCTTAGTATGGACTGACTAGAGATGGGCTAGAAGAGATAATGGTAACAGAAGTCAGCATCTGTCTTTTCAGTTGTCCAAGAGTAAAATCATTTTAAGAATGATGAAGACAATGACAGGTTGGAACCTGAGAGAGATCAGGATTTCATGGCGGCTCCTAGCTAATGGTTCTCCAAGACAGGAGGTGTGAGTGTAGACCTGGGATCCAGGGGCAGGATCACGGGATGTCTCTGAGATGTCGAAGAAATGGTTGTGTCATGATTGAATAGTGGAGGTAGAGGAGGATCGCCTGGGAGTGCGCCAGGGAATGGTTAGGCCATGGGGAGGCCAGCCCTTGGAGAGCAGGGACAGACAGTGGGAGCGGGGCTAGACTTCCAGCGGAGTTGCTGAAGAAAGGAGCAGAGGGGACTCAGAGAGACCATTGAAGGTTCTGTCCTCACTAGATGTTGCTGACAGGCTTGCAAAGCAGTTAACAGCGTGGAGCAGCCCAGAACCTCAGTGTAGGGAGTCCAGGTGAAATGAAGGAGAGTAGACTACATCGGAGACAGAAGACAGCCGCGGGGAGGGAGAGGCGCCTCACCCCGCCTTCTGTGCACCTGCACAGGACCCTGCAGTGGACAAGGGGCCATGACAGAACCATTGTTTTAAGATAAATTGTGAGACAAAACACAGATCGCACCAGTGCTACCTCATTTAACATGTAAAAGCACTTTACGTTTAAATGATTAACTTTTGCGCCTCTTCCCTGAGCAGGCAGCCTGATACAACCCACCGTGGAGTTTATGCCCCGGAAGATTCATACGAATTTCTGCCAACCAGAGTTGGAGAATCAAGGACAATAAAAGTCAACTTACGAAATAATTCTTTTATTACGCACTCGGTAAGTTGGAAACAAAAATGTAGGCTTTGGGAAAAATCAGTACAATCAACTGGTATTGCTGTGCAACGTGTCGGTACACAGAAGTGTTGTATAGTTTAAGTTGGAATAATGCTCTAATACTGTGTTTGAAAACAAACTCATTAAAAGTTCATGATCTTGTGCTTGAAAAATTTTTCATACATGGTTTTGAACTTTTTTCCTCTCCATTTTCTGAACTTTTAGACATATTTCCAAATAATGCTTACTTTAGTCAAAATCAGAATGAATTTATGTTAAAAACGCCTTAAATGTATTTTCCTTATGTGAGCAGTTGTTCTTACTTAGTTTTGTGGCTGTATTTAAACTTCTAAAAATATGTTTGAAGAAATGCATGTAGCATTTTTTTTTTTTACATATTACTGTATCCAGTTTGCATGGCTTCATAAAGTGTTTCTTGTTAAATTCCAGCTGAAGTTTTTAAGTCCCAGAGACCCATTCTACATCAAACATTCCAAATATTCCTTGAGGTGAGTTTACTGTCAATTAGTGTTGTCGTCAGTGGGCAGGGAGGTCTTCTCTGTTGCGTACCCACAGCCTTCCCCCATTGTTCACATCGCTGGCTTTTGTAAGCCTGGGCGTTCTCGCCAGTGACCAAGGGAGGTTAAGGAGTTCGAGGGAAATAGTCCCTGACCATCCGGAGTGGCTCTGACAGTGTCCTCACCTGGTGTTTGCACCTGGCATGTGACTTTTCAGACATCAATTATCAATTAGTGACTAGCTTCTAGAATAACTCCTGCATCACATGTTATTTTCCCTGGTATGTTAATAATGAGGATTTAATTTTTTCACTAATGGAGACGAAAACTTTGGCACATTCATTGGGAAAAAATTTGTTGTTTTTCATAGTTGGTATTCTTAAAAAAACATGTATTGTTCATACGGGTCTGTATTTTTTTTATCCTTGCTCATTTGCTCTTTGTGATGTATGCTTAGTTTGAAATCTCAAGCTGGGTTGTTACTGTTACTTAGAATTCAACAGTGGGATTCTGTTGGGCTGTGTGCTGAAGGTTTTTAACTTCATCTTTGAACATTTAAACCCTTCAATGATTGTAAGATCTTACACGTTAGCATTAGGGGACTAGCCTAGAAACATGGTCTAGTCTGAAAATTTGGGCCGCTCTGCAAACTGCTAATGACTGACATATACCTTCACTGGAGCGCTGGGAAGATGCCTTGATGGAGAGCTCTTCTGTTTTCAGCCCTCTGTCTCCTCCTCCTGCTGGGGACTGTCGAGCACATTACTGGAGGACACACCCTCCTTTTGCTCCCAGGAGACTGACCAAAAGGCACGAAGTGTAAATTCAACAAGGAGTTTTTCTAGAAACCTGTCATCCCTTTAATCTCCCTGAGCCTCATTTTCCCTGGATCTGAAGTGGAGGTGCTCCTGTTGCTGACAGCTGGGACTCCTGAGGGGCGTGCGAGATGTGCGCTGTCTGATATTCTGATGTCCAGACGTGCTAACAGATCCTGATGCTTGCCGTCTTTCTCAGATCCCGGGAGGCTGGTCTGTATTGTCGGTTTCCTCAGCACTGTAGATTGTGGCAGAAATCTGTGCCATATCAGCGCTTCTTGTTTTAGTCCCTTTAATAACAGCTGTGTAGAAAGGAAATTACCAAGTTTGAAAAACAGCTAAATCAGATGCTGACTAATGTGCTCTGAGTTCTAGTTGGACAGTAGTCTGTGGCTCTCTCCAGTGGATGCGGGATTCCACATGATTAAGACTCATTGATGATGTCTCATGGACAGTACGTAAAGTGTATGTGGTCTCATTCACCATAGCAGTGAAGTTATTTTGACTTTATGAGCTAGAATAAAACCCCCGTTGGGTGTTTTGGTGCAGTGGGTTAAACTACTGCTTGGATACCTGCGTCCTAAATTAGAGTGTTGGTTCAAATCCCCGCTACTCCTCTTCAGTCCAGCTTCTCTCGTGGGTAAGCAGCAGGTGATGACCCTGGTATCTGAGTACATTCTCTCTCTCTCTCTCTCTCTCTCTCTCTCTCTCTCTCTCTCTCTCTCTCTCTCTTTCTTCCCTCCTCTCCATCTCTGCCTCTCTGTTTATGACACAAATATTTTTTTAAGCCTTCAAGATAGGTTTTGTTTTTTAAACAAGGCAGTCATTAATTGACTCTATATAATCTGAATAAAAATTCGGGAAAATTTTCAAGGAGAAATTTTATGAATTTTCAAGAAAAAACCGTTAATGACAGAAATGCAACATGTGTTAAAGTTCTTTGCTGTGGAGCAAATGAAGTGGGGAAATTTGGAGCATCCTAAAACCTTCTGTCATACAGGTGCCACCTGCTTTTTGCAGATGGATTACAGCTCTCTGTGTAAAGGGGTGAGCCTCTTATTTCCCTTTTTCTGTTTTTATTAGATCGCAAGAAATACATATGTATACATATACACATATACATACATATTTTGCATATATATGTGGTTTTAATAAAATGTTAGGTTTTTCTCCCCCTTGGTGCCAGTTCTTACTAAAGAACGCCATCAAGGAAATAGAAACAGATGTAAGCAGCCCATTAGCAGGCCAGATACCCTCATCTAACCCTGTGCCCGTCACCGAACAGACTGCGGGGTCGCTGGCTGCTGCTGCCATGCCATTGGTTGCCTTTTCTTCCTGTTTCAGAGCCCGGCATTACATCCACATCCCTGTGCACTTCAAGCCAAAGTCGGCAGGCAGGTTTAAAGGGTTACTCGTCATTCAGACGGACGAAGGCAAGAGTGTTGGTGTTCAACTGTTTGGTGAAGCTCTTGGAAAAGAGTAACTAGAATACACTTTGTGGAAAGTAAAATCCACAACTTACGTCTTGGTAACTTCATTTTTTCTACACTACAATGATGCTGTTGTATTTATTTTGTACGATAAATTGGCTGTTTTGTTGTGTTTTGAGAATCTAATACTGAAGACCTAATATATCATGTAATTCGTCTAAGTATTAACTTTTACAGGGAAGAGTTATATTTTCGCATTGATTATGATATTGTGAATAAATGTTGTATATATATTTTAATGCAGTATATCCAGAAATAAACTTTATTTTCCGCCGCACTTATCTGGTTTTATGCCATGTCATGCAAAAGCCAGAATAATCACTTTTGACCTTATTTTCCATCCTGCTAGCTAGATGCGAGCTGTTCTGGGGGTTTTTCCTCCGTTACACTTGCCTTTACTTCCTTAGCTGGTCACCTCAAGTGAAAGAACAGTTTTCTCAGAATTCTTTTCTGCAGGGGAAGTGTTCATATCCAATGCAGAAGCTGTGGAGAGGCCCGTAGGTCTTTGGATGTTGCTGGTTTTCTCATTAGAGCTGGACAGGACTTTGCTCCTGCATCCAGTAGAGAAGGGTCGTGGGTGAGGAGAGAGGGGAGTGGCCTGCAGTGGGGTTAAGCCACGGCAAGACATGAGCTACAGACAGCCTAGGGTTCCAGGCGAAGGAGCCCTCCACAGAGCAGGGCGCGGTGAGCAGTTGCTTCTTTGACATGAGTTGTGCGCCTTGGGAGAGTTTTCTGAGCCCGTGGCCTTCTCGCAGGAAGCAGTGCCATCCCAAGTTGTGAACACTGCAGTGGCTGGTGGCTTCTGGGGGTCATGCTGGCCTCAGCAACTCTACCTCTGGGAGCCATTTCCCCCTCTCATTCCTTCCCCCTATCCCCCAGACATCTCTTGTCTTCACCTCTTCCGAGTTCCAGACCCTGTCCGGCCGCTCACGGCCATGTGGTTGTAGCGTAGGCGTTTCTCTCGACTCCTGTCTGCCTCCAACTTCCATCTGGATTTCCTTGCCTCAGTAGATGTCACTTACCAGCACCCTAAATTTTGGTATCTTTTAAGCCATCACCCCATCATGGCATGTCCCTCTAGTCTCCTGGGGTACCCCAGCACCTCCTCCCCCTCACTGAGATACTTTCTGATAAGATGTTGGGCCCTTAGGGAAGACAGCCCATCTGAGGAATGATGGGAGGTGGTTCAGGCTCTGTTCTCCTTGGAAGCCTCTGCGCCTGCCCAGAGTCCAGCACCTGCGGTATTGTGAATGCATGGATGTACCATCCATTGCAGCTCCCGTGTCTTCAGAGAAAGTCTGAATGCGCATACAGTATAATCTAGGACACTCTCAGTGTAATTCTTCAATCTAAAAACAAAGCAGGCCCGTGAACAGGCCCCCGGAGCACGGCAGTCAGACCAGGTCTGTTGGCCACAGCTGCACGTGGAGTTCCACGGCTACGAGGACAAGGCAAGATACAGACGCATGAAATCTGCAGTGCGTGAGAGGCTGACGTCTTACACTTCTCAGGCAGCAAGTTAAGAGCAAGAATTCATGTTGAGTGATGTAACGGCGCTGCCTGTGTGACGAATCGGAGCACCCAGGTCAGGTAGGGGATGAGGCTGCAGTACTGGTTGGGAATGCCCCACAAGTGTGGGGTGACGGCGTCTGCCCTCACTCCTTGCACATGGCCTATACCTATGCCTGCCTTTGTCTCAGTCTCCTTAAAGTTTCTTCAGCCTATCTAGAGCTGCCCCTTTTTAAAGATAAACCCTTGTGTGTTTCACAGCATTAGCAGGATTTTGCCTGTGTTTGTGGCTGGCTGAGTTTTTACAAAAATTCATCCAATGGTTGTTTTTACTGCTTCAGTTCCAAGGTTGCAGAGGCTTAAAGAAATCCGCCCCACACACGCTTGTGCTGGATTTTAGTGGGAGAGTTGGCTCAGGAAGAATGCATTGTTTTGCATTTGAGTCAAACCTCCTGTGTCCTGAGATGACCAGAGCCTGCTCGGGTGATCAAGACTTTGGAGATAAACCTGAGAGAATGGAAACAGGGGAGGCTGCTTGGCAAGCTCTTGTTTGGTTACAGGAGGGATAGGAATGTGCTTTTAGTTACGGTTTAAATAAGACAGACTTGTGCCATTCTTAGAAGTTACATTAAAAAAAAAAATTCAGAAGAGGGTCCGGCGCAATAGCCTAGGGGCTAAAGTCCTCGCCTTGCACATACTGGGATCCCATGTGGGTGCTGGTTCTAATCCCGGCAGCTCCATTTCCCATCCAGCTCCCTGCTTGTGGCCTGGCAAAGCAGTCCAGAACTGCTTTGGGATCCTGCACCCGCGTGGGAGACCCGGAAGCGGCTCAGGGTTCCCGGCTGTTGCCATCGCTTTCCAAGGAAAACTACAGTCGTTACACACGTGTCGACATAGTCATGCTGGGGTGGCAGAACCATGCAGGGCCAGACCAGCAATGGGGCTCTTAATCACTCCCCATGATGGCACTGAGACACAACCTGGCTCCAGGAAGGCACCGGACGTGCGTGGCGTTGCCTAGAATGCGAGCCGTCAAGCAGGGCTCGACTTCCCCATCCAACAATGTCTCAGTGATGCGGCCTTCGCTGCTCCTGGCGGACAGGGCCGATGTTCCGGCTGAGGAAAGTCCTGTTGGCAACACTGGCGCTTCTCAGAAGCCCGGCTCTGCAGCGAGTGCCTCTCTCATATTCCTGCCAAGGACAGACTGGGGATGTGGGACACCCAAAGATAAGCGCTGAGGCCGAGGAGTGCCAGGGCCAGCACCAGGCTCCTGGGGCTGCCCCGGTCCACTGAGTCACTGAAGCTGCAGACACCATGACCCCCTGGTTACTTGGGTCCTAAGGCAAGAAGTGCAAAGTACCTGGTGAGACTGATTAGGCTGTGATCAATGCACCACTGAGGTGGGGAAGAACTGGCTGACCCTCGCCTTGCACACACCGGGATCCACCTGTCTTTAGCTTTATCTGCCTTCCAAATAATAAATACTTTTTTAAATTTGTGGAAAAATTTAAATTGACGAGTACAATCACAACATCAATAGTTAGATATGACTTTTTTTTTTTCCTTCTGTAATTCATACGAAATGCTCCATAGGCACAGTGAGCTGTTTCGTCTGCCTGGGCATTTACCCCTGGAATGCCCAGGCCTGACAGTCTCATAACCTAGCCTGCCTGGCCCACCCAAGACCCAGCCTGTGGTCAGCTCTCACCTTCACGTCTTTTCTCGCATGTCTCGTGAGGTCTTTCCTGATTCTCCCAGTAAAACCCAAACTTCTCCATCCTCTCTTGCTCCTCCCCTTTGGTTTTTCTCTGTAGCTCTTTTTACCCACTAATCGTCTGCAGACTGGAACTCCATGATGGCAGGGTTTTGTTCCTTTCACTAGCGTGTGTCTGGTGGCCTCAGGTGGTGGCTGGCACCAAACAGGCACCCTGTGTGTGTTTGCCAAGTAGATGAATGCATGGTTTGAGTTCCTGTTACATGCACCCATCTTCCAGACAGCTGGGGCCCCTTGAGTTCTCAAAGTACATGGCCTGCCCAACCCTGGCATGTGGGTGGCATTAAAGCCTGCGGACACAGATCTGGGTGTTTGATAGAAAGTTGCACTCCCACCACCCTGACAGCGGGGTGTTTTCTATGCAGAGTTTATCCTGCACAAGTTCTCACCCAAGCTCACACAGCCCCAAGCATGAGGAGCTTGAGTGCAGCTGAGTGCTCAGACCTCCAGATGCTCAGAGGCAGGTAGCTGCAAGGCACCCTGTGGGGGACAGATGTAATGCATGATGCTTTATATGATGGAACACCACGCAACTGTCACTAGCAACCAGGGGGGCTGTGTTTTGGCTTAAAGTTTAACCATAATATTGAATAGGAAATGCAAGGTGCCTGCTGGCATGCAAAGCACATATTATTTGGTTTAAAATGTACATAGACGGGGTTTGGCCAGGAGGCTAGGGTGACAGGAGCCCTGTGCAGTGTGGCAGCTGTGAAGGGTGCCTCAGCCAGGCCGGACCCAGTGCTGGGGATTCAGGCCATGGTCCCTGCTGCCAAGCGGTGACCGAGTCCTAGGCTTTGGACAGCCAGTGCGCCTATTTGGTGCCAGGCTCTGCCTGCTGGCGTCCCGGTGGTGAGCTCAGGGGGTTTTAGGGTATGGAATTGCTGCCTAGGAACATCCATGGATAACGCCAGTGTGAGTGTAGTGATGAATCCTGGGTGATTGCCAGCAACGGGGTTATGGAACTTTCTGGCAAGCATGGGAACTGAGACCTGGTGGTTTGGAGGGGAGAGTCCATAAGATATATTTGGGCCAGACTGATTCACCAGTCCACATGGAAATCCTGAGTTAGGCTGTTAGCATCACTGACTGCCACTCACCAGTCCACACAAAAGCTACGGCTGGGAGCCTGTCTGGCAGGGCTAGGTACCGGTACCTGAGTGGTGGACAGGTCACACTTGGCAGGGTCAAGACACTAGCCAGCATGTGAGAGAACCAGGTCCGGGGGTAGATTCTGTGGGAGAAGTGTGGGCCCGGGCTTGGCAGTGTGACCTAGTGGCTAAGGTCCTCACCTTGATCCCATGTGGCTGCTGGTTCTAATCCCGGCAGCTCCACTTCCTCTCTATCTCTCCTCCTCTCAGTATATCTGACTTTGTAATAAAAATAAAAAAAAAAAATAAATCTTAAAAAAAAAGAGTCTAAGGTTCAGAAGTGTGGGCCCAACTCTGTGGAAATACACGTCCCATTGGTTAGCTCAGGAGTTAGGGTGGTGATGCGCTGAGCTAGGTGTGACCATGGAATCTGCCATCACTTACAGGTAAAGGAACCGGCATCAGTCTGGGCAGGTCAAGGCAGCAGCACCTGAAGGTGCATCCTAAAACAGGATGTGGGGTGGGCCAGGTTGCAACTGGAAGGGGGCGAACCGGGCAGGGCTGAGCAAACCTTAGCTCACAAGCAAAAATAAAAATCAGGATGGAGCACAGGTCATACCGAGCTAAACTCTTATACCGACTGGTCTGCATTAGCCAGGGATACTAGGCCACAGCATTGAAGGCAAAGGCTGAGACAGGTGAGGGGCTAAACCAACTGGATCAGAGCAAGCACTGGCACATGTGTAATCTAGGGCTGGGAAAAGGCTCAGTAGGGGAGCTGTGAGAGTACACCCTTGCTGGGTTGGGGATCCCACTGGTGAGTGTGGGGGCCGGAGTGAGGGTTGCATTCTGGTCTGGATATGGCTGCAATCTCACTTGGCTTAAGTGTGAACTGGGGCTGGGCGCATCTGACCAGCCTAGACTACAGCACCATCTGGTGCTCTGGAGGACCAGGCTAGAGGTAGGATGGACTAGGCTAGGTCTCTTGTCCCCTATTGAGCCATGTGTGAGCAGTGTCTGGGTATAGACGAGCCTTGGCTGGGGTGAAACAGTCAACAGTAAGAACTGGAATGAATTAAGGCCAGCAAGGAAAGGACAGGAGGTGGAATAAGTAGAGCTGGCCCACGGACCCACTGGTATGCATAAGATCTGGCATAGGGAAAGATTCTGGTGGAGGAGCTTGGGCAACTCCTCTGTCAGGACAGAGTCCCTGTAGATGAGCGCAAGAACCACGATAGGGAGCAATCCAGACCAGGCCAGAGGAAGGCACCCACCAGCATACATTTGGCATAGGTTGGGGGCAGACCAGGCTGAACTAGTTCACATCACCCACTGGTGAATCCGAGCACCAGAACAGAGTGTGGGTCGGACCAGGTTCAGTTGCAACAGATACCAGTGCACATTACAGAATGCCAAGGTGAAGTGAGCCATACCGGATGTGGCCACAGTGCTCAACAAGCGCACGTGAGAACCAGGGAGGGAGGAGGCAAAGCCGACAAGGGGAATGTGGGCTCCCCTGCTGGACAGCTGCTCCCACTAGAGAGCGTGAGTTGGGATGGGGGCAGACCAGACCAGGCAGGGCTACAACACCAGTGGGCCTCATGTGAGCTAGATCAGGGAAGTTAGGCTGGGCTGATTGTTCCTACTGGTGCAAACTACAATTAGAGTGAGTGAGGATTGTTTGGGCTTAGCAGCAGCATCAGCTGGTGGAGGCTGGCACTGGGGGCTAATTCTGTCAAGTTAAATGCCAGAACCACCTGGAGAGTGCATGATCCGGGAGTAGGAGTGGCCTAGTAGAGAAATAGTGGGCACCTTCCCCTTGGGTTACCACTCCCACTGGAGAGCATGAAAACCAGGACTGGGGAAGTGGTAGTTAGACAGAGGCACCTGCCAGCATGTGTGTGGGCTGGAGAGTAGGGCTGGTTGGGTTGAAGTAGGTTTCAATGCCCATTGACATGTACGAGAGCTAAATGGGGTGTGGGACAGACTGAACTAGTCTGCAGTACATACTGGCAAGCATGGGAACCATGGTAGGAGGCAGACCTGGTGGGGGCCATGGGGAGTCGCCCTACTAGGCTGCAGCTCCTACTGGTTTGCATGAGGGCCGAGTATGAAGTGGGCAGAATCGGGCTGGACTGCAACACCCACTGATTTCAGTGGAAGACAGGGCTGGAAACAGAACTGACCCAGCAATTGCAACCACCAACATGTGCATAAGCTGACTGGGGCGATGGACTGTGCCGGGCCCTGTACTGGCAAGCACACATAAGAATCAAGTCTGGGATCACCTCAGACAAGGTTTCTTTGTAGATCGCTCCAACTGAACTGCTGATCTCAGAATGCCAACCATGAAGAGACCATGCCAGCCAGTGGATTCTGAAGAGATTTCATCGTGCCTGAAATGGCAAGATTGACAGCAATTCAGAACTATTGAACTATCAAAACTGCTTGAGCGGGACCCTCGGAGCATGCCCCACATCAGGGACTTGGGATGGGTGGGAGGTTGGATGGGGCTTCTCCCTTACCCCAGATACAGGAAAAAGAATGTGGAAACAATGGTCTTACCCACTTTTCTGTAACCTTTGCCCCTTTGTGCCCTAATAAGCTATGTAAGATTACCAAAACAAAGGAATACATTAAAAAATGTACATTTACAGGCCTGGTGTGGTAGTCTAGTGGTTAAAGTCCTCACCTTGCACCCACCAGGATTTCATTTGGATGCCAATTCTAATCCCAGTGGCCCCGCTTCCCATCCAACTCCCTGCTTGTGGCCTGGGAAAGCAGTCGAGGACGGCCCAAAACCTTGGGACCCTGCACCCACGTGGAGACCTGGAAGAAGCTCCTGGCTCCTGGCTTTGGATCGGTGCAGCTCTGGCTGTTGTGGTCACTTGGGGAGTGAATCAGCAGATGGAACATCTTTTTCTTTGAATATATGCCTTTCCAATAAAAAAAAATCTTTAAAAAACTTTATCTAATAAAATGAAATGACATGAAATAAAACAAAATGAAACCAAGCTAAACAAAGTGAATTAAAACTTGAAAATAAAATATAAATAATATAGTGGTAGCTTGTTTTGTTTATCATGTTTCTCTAGGGCTATAGAACAATATCAGATATATGTCATTATTGGTCATAGCTGAAAATCATCCCTCACACAGGAATACAGTGTTAAACAATAAGAAAATTTCAGGCCCGGCACAATAGTGTAGTGGTTAAAGTCCTCGCCTTGAAAGCCCCGGAATCCCATATGGGCACCGGTTCTAATCCCGGCAGCTCCACTTCCCATCCAGCTCCCTGCTTGTGGCCTGGGAAAGCAGTCGAGGACGGCCCAAGGCCTTGGGACCCTGCACCCGTGTGGGAGACCTGGAAGAAGCCACGCTGTATCTGACTTCTGATCTACAGAACAGGAAGTAGCAGGTGCATGCAACAGAAACATAATCCAGGGGATACAAACACAGATCGGTGTGTACATTTTTTTTAAGATTTATTTTTATTACAAAGTCAGATATACAGAGAGGAGAGACAGAGAGGAAGATCTTCCCTCCGATGTTTCACTCCCCAAGTGAGCCGCAACGGGCCGGTGCTGCGCCGATCCGAAGTCGGGAACCAGGAACCTCTTCCAGGTCTCCCACGCGGGTGCCGGGTCCCAATGCATTGGGCCATCCTCTCCTGCTTTCCCAGGCCACAAGCAGGGAGCTGAATGGGAAGTGGAGCTGCCGGGATTAGAACCGGTGCCCATATGGGATCCCGGGGCGTTCAAGGTGAGGACTTTAGCTGCTAGGCCACGCTGCCGGGCCCGTACATTTTTTTTTTAATGAAGAAATCAACAAAAAGTCATAAAACTATTTCTAGGGTGAGGAAGAAAACAGGGTAGAGGAAGGAAAGAATGAAAGACGAACAATTTTCCTTGGTCTATAGACTTGATGTTAGAAGCCTCGAAGCCACTGAACATTTTATACGATTAAAAACAAATAATACCAAGTTAAAAATTGTTAAGGAAATCTATAAAAAATAAAGCTGAAACAAGTGAAGCTAACTCCATTGGGTTATGGCTTAATCCCACACAGACAAAAGCTATTTCAGATGACCAGTGATTTCAGGTTCAGTCGTATAGCCTTATGGGGACATGCCTAATGGGCAAAAAGCCCATCAAGAGTTAAATTGTGAAAAACTGTCTGTCAATAGTATTGCTAATATGATTATTGTTACTGATATTGTTCAAAGGTTTTTATGTAGAGTAAGATAAAGCAAATATGTAATTATATTGTAGCATTAGGATCCAAGAGTTTAGAAATAGAAATACGGATTTTGGGGCTAATATCGGTGTCGCAGTGTGTGAAGCTGCTACCTGAAAAGCCTACATGAGTGCAGGTTCCAGATGCTCCACTTCCAACCCAGCTACTTGCTAATATGCCTTGGAAGGCAGCAAAAGTGCTTGACACCTGCAAAAGAACCCTGACACCTACGTAGGAGCCCTGGATAGAATTCCTGGTTCCTGGTTCAGCATGTCACAGCCGGCTATCGCGGCCAATTGAGGAGTGAACCAGTACATGGAAGGTATGTCTGGCTTTGTCTCTCTCTTTTTGTATTTCTGCCTTCCAAATAAGTAAATGTTAAACAATACAAAATTGAGAGTCCAATATGATGGCCTAGTGGCTAAAGTCTTCACCTTGCATGTGCCAGGGTCCCTATGGGCACCGGTTCATGTCCTGGCTGCTCCATTTCCCATCCAGCTCCCTGCTTGTGGCTTGGGAAAGCAGAGAGTGACCTAAAGCCTAGGGACCCTGCACCCACATGGGAGACCCAGAAGCAGCTCCTGGCTCCTGGCTTCAGATCGGCTTAGCTCTGGCTTTGCGGCCACTTGGAAAGTGAATCAGTGGGTGGAAGATCTTCCTCGCTGTATCTGTTTCTCTTTGTATATCTACCTTTCCAATCAAAATAAATAAATCTTCAAAAAAAAAAAAAAAACCAGACCCACAAAATTGAAAAACTAAGTAGAAAACCTTCAATATGTAGTTTGAACTGAAAATATTAGAGTAACCTTTTGATGCATTCCTTTAAATCTCCCAGCTCTGACCACTGAAAAATACTGAAGCCAGTGCTACCCTAGTAGCTTCCCATGGCGACAGTTACAGAAACTTTCCTGGTCTGGGACAAACACGCAGGGGGAAGATGCTGGAACCTCCTCCTGAGATGCTGAGACATCTAGACGTGCACTCAGGCATCATGTGGAGGAGTATCCCTAGGCCAAAACTGGCATCCAAAGGGATAATACCTTTGAACGGAACTGGGATGGGAATGGCATAGCAGGGAGGACACGGTGTCCCGCGTGAGAGTGCCTGGTTCCAGCTGTGCGCATCATTCCAGCTTTGTACTAACACCCCCTGGGAGGCAGCAGTGATGTTTCAGCAGTTGGGTTCCTGCCTCCACCTGAGCAAGCCAGGTTACGCTTCCCTGCTCTTGGCTCCAGCGTGAATAGACTTGTCGTGGGCATCTGAGGACTGATAGCAGATGAGACACCTCAAAGTCTTGACGCACGAAATCCTTGGTTTCATAATATTAAAGCACACATGTGGAAACCACATTTTGGCCTTTCCCTTTAGATGCTGCTAAGGAAATTTATTTTTCTGAAAACTTGACAGTAGAAGACTCACACATGTATTTTTTCATTTTTCTAAAAATGTATGCTTATTTGAAGGGCAGAGCTACAGAGAGGAGACGCAGAGAAAGAATCTTCCATCCTCTGGTTCACTTCCCTAAGAGCCTCAATGGCCAGAGCTGAGCTGATCCAAGACCAGGAACCAGGAGTTTCTTCCAGGTCTCCCACACGGGTGCACCCACACGTGGTCCAAGGACTTAAGCAACCTGGTGCTTTCCTAGGTCTCCAGCAGGGAGCTTGATTGGAAATGGAGCAGCCGGGACACGAACCAGTGCCCATATGGGATGCCAGCACACAGGAAGAGGCTTAGCTTATTGCATTATAGTGTCAGCCCCATGTTTCATAGTGCTTTTGTTATTATTGTTTGTAAGATTAATTTATTCAGGAAGCAGAGTTGCTGGGTGGGTGTAGGGAGAGATTACTTTTCATCTGTTGGATCACCCCCCAAATAGGCACAAGATCCCACCAGGCTGAAGCCAGGATCCTGGAATTCCATCCGGGTCCATTCCTGTTGCCCAAGTACTTGGGTCATCTTCTGTTGCCTTCCTAGTTGCATCGGATTGGAAGTGAACTGGAACTGGTTCTCACATGCAACGCCAGTAACTCAAGCATTGGCATAACCACTGGCCCATTAGGCATGTGTCTTACCTTGGTGTTATAAATTGTAGCTCACTCCTCAGCGACTCAGACAGAACAGTAGACGGTATATCCAAGTGCACATGGAGGAACTGGCAGTCCATCGGAGGAACTGGCAGTCCATCGGAGCCTGCAGAGGACACCAACAGAGGACGGAGGGCAGAAAAAATGGATCATCTGCCCCCGCCACGTGTTGGCAGTGAAGATCTGGGCAAACGGAAACCCTAAGTTAGACTGTGTCAGCCAATGGATTCTGGAGAGATCTCATCATGCTTGGAATGGCGAGATTGGCAGCAATACAGAACTGTTGAATTATTGAAACCGCTTGAACATTGCCCTCGGAGCACGCCCCATGTTGGGGACCCTGGGATGGGGTGGGAGGTTGGGTGGGGCTCCTCCCTTCATCTCCCTCCTTACCCAGATACACACACAAAAAAGGTGGAAACAATGGTCTTGCCCACTTTCCTGTAGCCCTTGACCCTTCGTGCCCTAATCAACTATGTGAAGATTATCAAAATGAAATAATTACAAAAAAAAAAAAAAAAAGAAAGAAAAGAAAAAGCCTGTGGGAGGAGAGTTCTGGGCCTCCATTCTCCTTTTATGAAGTCTTGGAATAAATAACTCAGGAAAGGACAAAACAAAAATAAAAACAACAACAGCAACAAACTGTAGCTCAAAATGACCCAATGGCTGATGGGCAATTATTCTCTATAGAAGAATGGTAGTTTATTATTTAGAACGAAGTCAAGGAAAATTGAAAACCTTTTTACAACCTTTAATGAAAGGATGGATGGAGGCAATTATCCATCAATGCTCGTGGAAGCATGTAGTACGAGCTGACAGGAAGTGGATAATCAGGCTGGTAGCTGATGAGTCTTAGCCTCATAAAAACAGAAACAGGTATTGTGCGCTTGCTAGCCTGGTGCAATGTCAAGAGGTCCACAAAGTTACCATGTGCCCTGGCTCCTTTCAAACCAATCCAGGGGAAGGAGCTTTGTGTAGTGGTTTTGAGGCATTGCCTGGGACACCTGCATTCCGAATCAGAGAGCTTAATTTCAAGTCCAAGCTCCATTTCCGATTCTAGTTTCCTGCTAATGTACACCTTGGGAGGCAGTGGGCAATGACTTTAAATAGTTGAACTTCTGCCACGGATGTTGGGGACTGAATTGAGTTTCCAGATCCCAGTTTTGTCATTGTGGGACCGTACTGTCATGTGGGATTTCTCTGTCCATCACTTCATCTTTCAGATAAATACACACAAATTTAAGAATAGAATCGGGCCCGGCGCCGTGGCCTAGCGGCTAAAGTCCTCGCCTTGAACGCCCCAGGATCCCATATGGGCGCCGGTTCTAATCCCGGCAGCTCCACTTCCCATTCAGCTCCCTGCTTGTAGCCTGGGAAAGCAGTCGAGGACGGCCCAAGGCTTTGGGATCCTGCACCCGCGTGGGAGACCTGGAGGAGGTTCCTGGTTTCTGGCTTCGCATCTGCACAGCACCAGCCGTTGCGGCTCACTTGGGGAGTGAATCATCGGATGGAGGATCTTTGTCTCTCCTCCTCTCTGTATATCTGACTTTGTAATAAAAATAAATAAATAGAATCAATTTCAAATGTAGCCCTCTAGGACTAACTAGATTACAAGAAATAAAGCAATATGTCAGCTGCGATTGTAGAAGGCAATGTCCCCCAAACCTCACAAGGCAAAAAAGAGACTTACAGATATGATTAAAGTTGTGGACGCCGAGTCTTTCAAAGCAGAGAGCGTCTCAAAGCTGTGATCAGAGTGAGACATCACCATGAGAAGAAACAAACGGAAGGACTTGGGCCCACTGGGGCTGGCTTCGGGGAGTGACAAGAAGGGCATGAGCCAGTAGCTGGCAGTGACCTCTAAGAAGCTCAGTGGCCCTCAGCTGACAGCTAGCGAGCAGGTGGGCCTCTCCTGCAGCTGCAAGGACCTGGAGGATTCTGCACAGGGACGTAGACCTTGCCCAGAGCTTCCCAGGAGGGACACAGTCTGGCCAGCACTGTGGATTTTAGCCTGGAGAGAATTATGTAGGAGTTCAGTTTTCCGGAATTGTGGGAAAAGAAATTTGTGTTGATTAGGCTGCTTAGTGTCACGTGACTTCCCTCCCTCCCTCCCCCACCCCCTATCCCCCTATTTCCCCCAGAGAATCATTTTATTTGCCACAAATATAGAAATAAACTTGTATGCAATCATTGCTTAGTTCTGCACGTCTGCTCCAGCTCCTGGCTAATTCTCCCCCCCCCCCCGGGGGGAAAGCAGCAAGAGACGGTGGGGCCCTGTCACCTGACACTGGAGTCCAGCACAACCCTCCTGTTTCCTAGCACGAGCCTGGTGCACCCTGGCCACTGCAGCCATGTGGGGAGTGGGCCAGCAGACGCAGGATGTCTCTCTCTCTCCTCCCTCCTCTCTATAACTGCATTTCAAAGTTAAAATAGTTTTTTAAAGATGTACTTTATTTTTATTGCAAAGTCAGATATACAGAGAGGAGGAGAGACAGAGAGGAAGATCTTCCGTCCGATGATTCACTCCCCAAGTGACCACAATGGCCAGAACTGCACCAGTCGGAAGCCAGGAGCCAGGAACTTCCTCCAGTTCTCCCACACGAGTGCAGAGTCCCAAGACTTTGGGCTGTCCTCGACTGCTTTCCCAGGCCACAAGCAGAGAGCTGGATGGGAAGTGGAGCAACCGGGATTAGAACCGGTGCCCATATGGGATCCCGGGGCGTTCAAGGCGACGACTTCAGCTACTAGGCCATCACACCGGGCCCCAAATTAAACATATTTTAAAAATATTTTGTTAAATATGTATACTCATTTGGATTTTTAAAGAATGTTATTTATTTGTTGTTTGAAAGGCAGAGCTTCAGAGAGAAAAGGACACACAATGGGTAGGTCTGGGCCAGGCGGAAGCCTGGAGGCAGGAACTCCATGCAGGACTCCCATCTCCATGTCAGGGCCCTGAGCACGTGGGCCATCTCAGGCTACGTTCCCAGTCTTATTAGCAAGGAGCTGGACCAGCAGTGGAGCATCTGGGACATGAAGATACATCCATCTGGGGTGGTGAGGGCATGGGGGGAGGCCCTGGCTTAGTCTGCTGTGGCACATGCCATCCCATAAAGTCTATTTTTTTATGAGATCTTCCTTTTCTCTGTGCACTCCCTGTATGGTTGGTTCCAGTGCCTAGGGCTGAGCCGGGCCTATGCCAGAAGCCAGGAACTCCTGGTTTTCTCATGTGCATTGCAGGGGCTCAAACTCTTAGGCAAGCTTGCACTGTTTGTCCCAGGGAGGAAGCAAGATTTAGCAGGGAGCGAGCTCAGAAGCAGAGCAGCCAGGGACACAAGCAGGTGCCTCTATGGGATGCTGGTACCCCAAGCAGCGCTTCCACTGCTGCCTCACTCCAGCTCTGCTCCGTAACGAGCCTTCATTTGTGCCTCTTTGGGCTCATTCTGGTTGAAGTCTTTTGAACTATAGAATCCCTCTGATAAACGAACAAACGTCCTAGCACGGATTTCGGTACGTAGTGACATTGCTTCCTCCCCAACTTCCCCTGCTTGTGTCCCCCAAATCACCTTTCTTCTTCATTGCTTTTTTTTTTTTTTAATTTTTTTTTTTTTTACAATGGTGTATTTTCATGTCGCTTTGCCAGCACAGGCTTCGCATGCCACTGGAAAAAGATTTCAGGAATTAGCAAACAGGAAAAAATAAAGCCCTACCAGTTCCTCAAGAGTGCACACACACGCTGTAAGCCATCGCCGTATTTCAAGGTGTCCATCTGGTTCATGTACCAAGCCATTTCTGTACTCTGTAAGTTGCCTCAGAGCAGAGAAAATCCAGGATATTCATCTTTTTGGAACTGCTCAGTGGTTTCCAGTGATAGCCACTTTGTTGTACGATATAGGATGTCATGCTCTTTCATTACTAATTTTATTTTTTAGAATGATGATATGGTAGATCAGGATGATTCCTGAAGATTCCTTTTATTGCTTCGTTTCTGTTTCTTCATGTCTTTTCCCCATGCTTTTTGTAACTATCTCTCACCGGCTGACTCCGTAAAGGGAAGACTTGGAGCAGGCTGGTTAGACATCCTTGAGCGCCTCCCAAACCTTTTGGAGAAGGGAAGTGTCCTCTCTGGGCTGTTTCATGCTGTTGTCCCTGGTTTTCCAATTTTTAATAATCTCTTCCTCCCTCTGGCGGTTCGTATCGGTACTGCAGGTTCTCTGGTGCCTCAACCAGGGCTCAAGTTCTTGGCCGGCTTCGAAGAATCCAGAGAATCCGGCTTCCAGACAGAACCAGTACTCTGAGTGGCGTCACAAAAGCTTGACTCTTGGATGCTTTTTCACACTCTCCTTTTTCTCTCCTGAAAAGCTGTGATCCTTGTAATTTCTCCTAATTGTCTTTTGAGTTGGAATTGCTTTGTAAGTTGTTGTTGTTGTGTGTGTGTCTGAGCGAGAGAGTGCTCCCATCCATTGTTTCACCCCCAAGTGCGTGCAACAGAGGATACTCAGTCCAGCAGGGACGCAGCTGATGGAGTTGTCACTGCTCTTCAGCAGGAATCTGGAGTTGGAAATCGCAGCCAGGCATTCTAATATGGAATGCAAATATCCTAGCCGGTGTCAGTACGGAAAATGCCTCCCGCTGAAAATGCTTACGTTGACCTGTTTTGATGTAGTTATTCATAACTTTGATATGATCTTTGCAACTTATTAGGTGGTTTCTGGAGTTTTCACAAGGGATCTTTAGATTCTACATTGTTAAATTAGTGCCTTCAGGTAGAAATATATCTAGGGCTTCCTTTTAAAACCGCTGGGATGGCAATGTCTTGTAACATTTTATGACAACAAAAGAAAGAGATAGAGGGCCTGGTGCTATGGCTCAGAGGCTGAAGTCCTCACCTTGCAAACACTGGAATCCATACGGGTGCTGGTTTGTGTCCCGCCTGCTCCACTTCCCTTCCAGTTCCTTGCTTGTGGCCTGAGAAAGCAGTAGAGAACGGTCCAAAACCTGGGGACCCTGCGCCCACGTGGGAGACGTGGAGGAAGCTCCTGGCTCCTGGCTTCGGATTGGCACAGCTCTGGCTGTTGTGGTCACTTGGGGAATGAACCAGCGGCTGAAAGATCTTTTTCTCTCTCTCTCTCCTCTCTATCTGTAAATCTACTTTTCCAACACAAATTAAAAATTTAAAAAGAAGAAACAGAGATGTCATAGGAATGCTATGAGCTTGTGGACACATGACGTCTCCACAGCAGTCATACCCGTGGCAGCCAGAGCCCACGTCCCCCCTCAACTGAACAGAGATCCCGCCACGATCCCATATACCCTGAGTTGGCAGGACTTCTGGCAATGGCAATATTGTTGGGAGGCAGAACATGCCCAGGAAGTCACTGGTGACGTGGGTCCTGACCGCTGGCATGGTATGGGCTAGGGAGGACAGCAGGAGGGCAGGGATTTGAACTGCCTGCTGGGGAACAGCAGCAGATAATTCATATTCCAGGTTGGGAGGGGTGGAGAGGGAGAGGAGTTCATTGAAATATACACCCTGTCTCATGAGATTAAACATTTGAAGTCTCCTGTTCCATGGTGGGAAGTAGGGAATGTTTCTGAGCAAAAAGTGATTTTATTTTGGAAAGGGTGTTTTTTTCCCCCCCTCCCCCGGTGACTCAGTGGTTAAAATCTTCTTGGAGAAAATAAATTTAAGAGGGCTACCTGGAAAGTCGTGCCTCTGTCAGCAAATGAGCACTGCTTGCAGCATTGGCTAAGGAGATCGCAGTTTGGCTTCCCTGTCTTGATAGATAGAAGGGGTGTTCTTATTATTCTCATCTCACAGATAAGGAAAGTCAGGGCCAGATTAAGCAACCTGCTATTCCCCTGGCACAGTGTGAAGGGGCTCACCCGGGTTGGATCCCCCGAGTCTTCATGTCTTCACAGCCTTTCTCTAGGTCTCCCCTTATTGGCACTCCCCGACATCTCCCCGAAACCTCCACCCTGCCCAAACTCTGACTTTGTGTGACAGAATGAGCTCCCTGATCAGACGCGGTGCTGCAGCTGACAGCAGTGCTGGGACCATGAGCCACGCGCATAGGATGTTTTGTTCTCAGGTTTTCGCTGTCTCCATGCTAGCACCTGCAAGGACCTGGTTTACAGGCCCAGAAGAGGGCAGTGAGTTTCACATTTGCTGGGAGGCACTGTCTCTTCTGTCCTCTCGTCCACAGAGAAGGCCATCTGCCTGCTGCTGACTGCCAGTAGCAACATGGGCCCTGGAATCTGTGCACCGCAGCTGGCATATGGCAATGGGCAACCCAGGTGCGTGTGTGGCCTGCTGGCTGAAACACCAAGCCAGAAAATGGTCCCAGGAATAGATCCTGGGAGCCTGCAAGACATCTGCAGCTCTGTAGGAGCTAGAAGTCACCAGGAAGTCGTGTGGAAAGAACTCATTGGGATTCCTTTGTAGAAGCCAGGCAGCCTGGCCTTGGGGCCACTTTCATGGCCATGGGACAGTCTATCCAATCAGGGTGGGAGCCTGGGTTCTCCATCTCCCCTCTCCTTCACTTTTTTTTTTTTTTTTTTTAAAGATTTATTTGAGGGCCCGGTGGCGTGGCCTAGCGGCTAAAGTCCTTGCCTTGAAAGCCCCGGGATCCTATATGGGCGCCGGTTCTAATCGCGGCAGCTCCACTTCCCATCCAGCTCCCTGCTTGTGGCCTGGGAAAGCAGTCGAGGACGGCCCAAAGCTTTGGGACCCTGCACCCGCGTGGGAGACCTGGAAGAGGTTCCTGGTTCCCGGCTTCGGATTGGCGTGCACCGGCCCGTTGTGGCTCACTTGGGGAGTGAATCATCGGATGGAAGATCTTCCTCTCTGTCTCTCCTCCTCTCTGTATATCCGGCTTTCCAATAATAATAAAATCTTTAAAAAGAAAAAAAAAAGATTTTATTTGAAAGGTGGAGCGGGAGGTGTTCATTCCCCAAGTGCCTGCAAAGGCCAGGGCTGGGCCTGGCTGAAGCCAGGAGTCTGAGGGTCCCAAGGATTGGACAATTGGATGCATTCCCAGGCGCATTAGCAGGGAGCTGGGTTGGAAGTGGAGCAGCCTGGACTTGAACTGAGGCTCATATGGGATGCTGGCATTACAGGGGGCAGCTTAACCTACCACAATGTCACCCCTGGAGTCTGGCATCATAAGCTCATGGCTCTGACCTCTGCTAAGGGGCAGACTCCCCATCCCTAATTCTGATGGCGGAATATTCCCAACAATGAGAAAACCACTGTGGGAGGCAATGGTTTTGGTTTTGGATAACAATTACTGTCTTTGTCTGCCTCTTGCCAACCATATAAGTTCTGTCACATGGGGCCATGGCATTGAAGAGTGTTGCCTTTCTCTCTCCATCCGAGGAAGCAGGGAAGGCCCAAGCAGAGAGCCTTGGGAATGCCGGCTCGCAGACACCTGTGCCGTGATTTGAGTTTACACCAGAACTCTCCCACACGCCACAGAGAACTTAGTGTACATATCCTCCCAGAACCTTGGTCCCCGTAGCCAGCTGGACTCACTGATTGTTCTTGCCTTCAAGTCTGTGAGGCTTAGCCTCAGTCTGAAAATTTATTTATTTATTTGAAAGGCAGAGTTACAGAGAGGGAAAGACGCAAAGCGGGATCTTCCATCCTCTGGTTCACTCTCCAAATGGCCACAACATCCAGAGCTGGGCTGATTGGAAGCCAGGAGCCAGGAGCTTCTTCTGGGTCTCCCACATGGGTTCAGGGGATAAACATTTGGGATCTCTGCTGTTGTGCCAGGCACATTCATGGGGGCTGAATTGGAAGTAGAGCGGCTGGGTCTTGAACTGATGCCCGTATGGGATGCTGGTGTAACAGGTGGTGGGTGGATGGGCTACACCACAACACCAGCCACAGTCTGATATACTTGTTTCATGCTTTAGAGAAATTCCCACAGATTCTGTTCTGTCCTGGATGCCAGAAATGTGGATGATTAAGACACATTTTTCTGGTGGGAGACTGATTCACACGGAGTTGGACAGAAGGCAGACTGTGCCAACGTGGGGGCTGGGGGTCCACAAAGCCCCATCCACAGAGCTCGCGCTTCCTGTCTCCAGGAATCTGATCTGCCTTCCAAACAAAGAAGTAAAGAAACAAATCTTTTAAAAAGTTAACATATTTAAATAAGAAAGCTTAGAAGTTCTATGTAAAATTACATGCTACAAAATTCAGTTGCTATTTGTATAATTGTTAGATTTACAATTTATTTGATTTACAATTCATTTCAGTTGAATGTTTTCTTTCTTTTCTAAAACTTTGTGTGCCAGTAACATTAGCTTACTGGATAATCAAATCAATATTTGTTAAGAAAAAATGATCATCTTTTAAACTCTGAAGATAAAACAGAGGCAAATATTATTATAAAAATGAAATTTGTTGGTTACATTATCTCCCATAGATAAAATAAAAACTATATAAGCTGTTTTTTTTTAAGATTTATTTTTATTACAAAGTCAGATATACAGAGAGGAGGAGAGACAGAGAGGAAGATCTTCCATCCGATGATTCACTCCCCAAGTGAGCCGCAACGGGCCGGTGCTGCGCCAATCCGATGCCAGGAACCAGGAACCTCTTCCAGGTCTCCCACGCAGGTGCAGGGTCCCAAAGCTTTGGGCCGTCCTCGACTGCTTTCCCAGGCCACAAGCAGGGAGCTGGATGGGAAGTGGAGCTGCCGGGATTAGAACCGGTGCCCATATGGGATCCCGGGGCGTTCAAGGCGAGGACTTAAGCCGCTAGGCCACACGGCCGGGCCCTATAAGCTGTTTTAAAACCAGACTAATCAAACTGGCTTAATTTGCTTAATATCTTTGATTGTGTTAACTAATTTCTTCTTTTAAATTAATTTTTTACGTTTTTAAAGATTTATTTATTTTTATTGAAAGGGCAGATTTACAGAGAGAAAACTTCATTTCTTATAGAAATATCATCTAAGAGGTAGGAATTTGGGAAAAAGATTTTCTTTTTAAAGGCTAGTGCATTAAAAGTATTAGAAGTTCAGTTTCAGGGGAGAATCAAGGTGGCAGAATAGGATAAGGACATGTTTAAACAGATGGAGAATCATTAGTTAGGGTGAAGCAGAGAGCACATTCCAGGAAATAGGAGAGAACAGGTGGATGGCAGAGGGGCACCTGGAGACTGACAGACACTGCAAAGCAGCAGTGGTGTGGTGTTGCAGTGACCAGACAGCCCAGCGGCAGTTGGCGAGTGGTGATCTGAGCTCTACCGGTGGCCAGAACTCTACCAGCAGCCAGGTCGAAAAGGTCTGGGTGGTCCTCAGATCTAACAGTCAACAGGTTCTGGGTGGCCCTCAGATCCAACAGTCAACAGGTTCTGGGTGGCCCTCAGATCCAACAGTCAACAGGTTCTGGGTGGCCCTCAGATCCAACAGTCAACAGGTTCTGGAAAGGTCAACCTAGCTATACAGGACACCTGGTGTCTCCCTAATCCTGGGACCTGCTCCAACTGGAAGTAGGAGGAAGGTTGTACAGACAGCGATGCAGCCACAGCACGGTATCACAGGAGGTGGAGCGTTGGTAAGCCACGAGCTGGGGCTACGCAGACCTGAAACTCGCTTGAGAGAGTGGCACAAGTGGCTGCAAACAAAGTCACGTACCAGCTGCAATACGCAAAGTCGAACTGTAGACCTGTGGGTGACACAGCTTAGAAACCTGCCCCAAGGAGAGGAATTTGATAACCAGAAGCACAATGACCAAGAGCAAAAGAAGAGACAAAGGCGCAATGAATATTACTGAAGACTCCCTTGCAAAGGAGCAAAAGTCTTTACTAACCTCAGAGTTAACTGAGGAAGACATTGAGAAAATGGAGAATACAGAATTCAGAAAATTCATTAATTCAACAATGAGAAGCACATACAAGAGTTCAAAGAATTTAAGGAATACGCTAAACAGGAAAAAGCAACAATAAAGCAAATCAAGACCGATATATCAGAAATTAAGAACACAGTAGAGCAAATTAAAAGTACAGTGGAGAGTCTCCAAAATAGAATGAAGCAAGCAGAAGAAAGAATCTCAGAATTGGAAGATATTTGCTGTCATGGGGGTGGGGGAGCGGGGGGAAGCAAACAAAAAGCTGGAAGCAGAGCTGGATCAGGTCAAAAAAAGTATTCAAGAATTGAAAGACACTATTAAGAGGCCAAATATGAGAGTTATGGGAGTCCCAGAAAGTGCAGAAAGAGAAACTGGTTTTACAAATATATTTAATGAAATAATAAAGGAAAATTTCCCTAATCTAGAGAAAGAATCAGGAAACAACATCCAGGAGGAGCACAGAACTCCCAACAGGCTTGATCAAAAGCAATCTTCACCACGACACATGATCATCAAGCTCTCTTCAATTGAACATAAGGAAAAGATCCTAAAATGTGCACGTGTAAAAAAATCAATTGACATATAAAGGAATGCCAATTAAGCTCACGGGAGATCTCTCACAGGAAACTCTACAGGCAAGATGAGAATGGAGTGACATATTCCAGAATCTAAAAGAAAAAAATTGTCAGCCCAGGATAACATATCCAGCAAAGCTTTCTTTTGTCTTTGAAAATGAAATAAAATTCTTCCACAGTAAAGAAAAGTTAAAAGAATATGCCCCTTCTAAACCTTCCCTACAAATGATACTTCAGGATGTTCTCTTGACAGAGAAGAGGAATAGCACCCAACAAAACCAAAGGCAAACGAGAAGAGTATCCCAGTAAAATAACAACAGAAGATTAAATCTATTAGCAACTCATTGCTAAAATGACAGAACCGAATTACTACCTAGTAACCTTAATGTGAACTGTTTAAGCCCATCAACAAAATGTCATAGATTAGTAGACCGCACTGACAAAACAAAACCTGCTGCCTACAGGAGACACATCTCACCAACAAAGATCAGCAGAAACAATATCACATGGATTTTGATGTTTTTGTTTTTAGTTTCATTTCTTCAAACAGTTTTTTTTCTCATATTAAATTCTTCGCTGACTCATAGATCATACATCAGCATCACTTTCTTCAAGAAGTTTCTTGGTCTTTTTCATTTCTTCAGCAATACATTAGTCATTCAGTAGCATGTTATTTAACTTCATGGTGTTGTTACTTTTTTTACTTCCTGTTGTTGATTTTGTTTGGTGGCTTTTCATTTAAGGGAATATATAGTAACTATATAATGGAGACTATCATAGCCAGATGTGAGGATACAATGTAGTATGCATTTTTATTTCTAGATCAAAGATGGACTCCCAGTGAAACTGTTAGCTTTATCTTGACAATAGGATGCTGGACTGTCCGCCATTGTCCATGCCCACGATGATGGACATATGACTGTTTATGAAGAACTATACTACTGTGATAATATGGAGGAAATCAGTTGGGAAAGGAGAAGTTTTGGGGAGGCGGTAGATGAAACCCCAGAGCACATGGGATTGTATCATAAAATGATACTAATACTGAAAAAGGAGAAAAAAACTAAGCATATGAAGTCTCACAAATTGACTTAGAATTTTAAGTAACTGAGGATGTAATAATAATGTAACAATAATGCATCAATTAATCTTATAAACATTTATGTATCTATCATTTCCAGTACGTACAATAATTGCCAATCACCTTTCAAATTAGCCCACAGCTATTAGATAATTGTCATTAATGAAAAACATGGACTAAGTAGTGCTATGTGGCTGTGTGTTACTTTATTTCCATTTAGCAAACCAATCGTCTTTAGTTTAGACATGCAGCTAAACGTTGTATAGCTGTCCAACCACATATTTTAGAGTTTCTTACTCATTTCACCTACCATTTATTCACCAACTGTCTGGAACTCATCTAGATTAGAGGAAAAGTTGTTCATATTAATGGAATAAACCAGCTTCTTCGGCCACAATAATGGGACCTATGAAGGAAAACAAATGGTTACTAGTTACTAGGCACGCGGTTTAACTGTCATTTGTGTATTTCGGTGAGTCGGTCCAGTCAAGCAGGGCGCTGATGTGTGTTTCCATATACCTCCCAACAAGAAACAGGGAACAAAGAGCTACTGTAAATGAACTTGAATGCAACCTAGAAACTGTCCTGAACATATATTTTCAAATATTCACTTGGCATTTTTTGTCATTCACACATCTGTTCAAAGCAGCCAGATTCAAAAGAAATGAATTTTTCTACATACGACATTGTTTTCATGGTCTCATTTAAAATACATGGTGCATCCTGAGACATTAAATAAACTTAGATTTTGTATATGCAGATAAAAAGAACTCAAAGAAATGAGAAACATTGGAACAAAGGAAACAGATAACAACAGCAACAACAAAAGAGCAAAAGGGGACAGGAATTCAGAGTGCTTGGCGGCTGCGTAGGTTCTGTGTTATAAAGTTTCCATCACTTGGTTCCTACTACTCTGTGGCTGTCCACGCTTCAGCTCAGAGTGTGAGGAATGTGGGTGAGTTCAGGAGAGAGCAGAAAGGCAGGGCAGATGAGCTGCACCAAAGCAGAGTTTGTCTGAAAGTGCATGCAGGACAACTATCTTCCCAGGAGTGGACACACTGGGGTGGCCCGTCACCAATAAACCCTGGAAGGATAGTCTCAACCTTGGAGCAATGAAACCAACAGTGTCTCAGAACTATCAAAACTGTTCAACAATACCTTCAGAACATTCTTTTCCATAGTGGGGTTTCTAAGACATCAAGTGGACATCCCCTGTCCAGATGGGAGCACCCCACCTCACCCCTCCTTCAGATACTAGAGAAAAAGGAACAAAAGGAGAATTGGAAGTATTTGTCCTGTCTGTGACCCTTTCCCATGCCTCGACCCTCTCCACCCCAATCAGCGGTCCTCCTTGCCAACTATGTAAACCTCAAAAGTTAAAAGTTAAAAGACAACAAACATATTTACCAGACAATCATGTAAGGTTGCTGAACTAATGACAATACTTTTTGTCCACGGCAAGTGTAGAAAACGCAAAGAGTTGGATGTTAACAGGCAGGCAAGAGGAAGAGTTTGGGATGGGTTGATTGGAATGGAACTATGTAGGTTTGTGGTCAAAGTGGGAAATATTGTATTCCTTGGAGAGATTATTAAAACAAAAAGTACGTTGTTTGGGCACAGAGAGGCTGACGTGCTTCTGAGAGCCTTAGTAACATGAAGCGCTGATGTATCGGGGCATAGGCTTGAAGGATACAGGGCTGAATGCCAAACTCAGTGTTTCACAATGCAGAGGTGTTCCCTGTGACAAATTCTTAGATGTGGAAGAAAATGAACTTGAACAGAAGGACTCTGAAGGGCTAGACAGAGGCCACAGTATTGGATGACCTACACCTGTGGATGTGGGGCCCTCCAAGTAATTGTCTCCCAAGTACCAGCGCATCTCCTTCCGCTCCTGGTCTCCACAGAATGAGCATTTCCCCATGGCTTTAAGCTCCAGTCAGTGACGTCACCCTGGACAGGAAGGCAGAGATGGGCAGTGGGAGAGACAGGGAAAGGAAATGGCAGTACACGTTAGGGTTTTCTGTTCACTTTCACTCAGCATTTCCTCCCATTCTGGATGCATTACTGCCTTCATTCTCCAGGTAACTTACTCCATTAGCAGGCCAGGCAAAGCCCAGCTGTAGCACCTGCTGACAAATGCCAAGACTGGGAGTAGATCATCCCAGGCTGGGCCACAGCACCAGCTAACACATACAATACCCAGGGCTGGAAGCAGGCCATGTGGGGCAACTCTCGGGATTCCCTTGCTGGGCTGCTTCTTCCAACGGTGAGTGTGAGAGCTGAGACTGGGGACAGCCCGGGCTTGGGTGGGCCAGGCTGGGCTAGGGTCCTGTACCCACTGGTGACCATGAGAGCCAGAACGGCTGCAGGCCCAACCGAGTGAGGCCATGGCACCAGCTGTCAAGGGCCAGTACTGGGTGTGAGTCATGTGGGGCTGGAGCACTGTACCCCCTGCCGGACACAAGATCCAACACTGGGAACATGCCTTGTAACGGAACATGGGCACTTCCCTGATGTGTATACGTACCACTGGTGAGCCTGAGAACCAGGGCTGGGGGCAGGTCCAGCTGAGCTAAGCCATAGCACCTGAGTGTGTGTAACAGCCAGGTAAGATGTGGTCTGGGCTGTGCTAGGCTGCAGCACAGAAAGAGCCTGGCATGCATTAAAAAAAAAAAAAAAACAGGGCTGGGGGTGGACGTGGTGAGGGTCATTAGAGGTCACCCTGACTAGGCTACTGTCCTTGCCAGTGTTCATGAGGACTATGTCTGTGGTGGAATGTATGGACGGGGTCACAGCACCTGCCGGTTCATATGAGATATGGGGTGAGGTAGGACTGACCAAGCTGTACTCACTGGTATGTGCATTGGCTGCTGCAAGTGACAAACCACAACTGACCCTGCACTGGCTAGCACGCATAAGAGTCAAGTCTAAGGTCACTCCAGGCAAAGTTTCTTAGGGAACTCTCTGACCAGACTGTTGTACTCAGACCCTGGCCAGGGGGAACATCACAAGATATGCGGTCCGATCTTGGCGTGCATGTATTGGCACTGGGCCTCCTCAGTTGCTGATGCCCGTGCAATGGACAGCATGTCCAGATGTACAAAGGGGACATGACAGCCAGCTTTTCTAGGCCAGCAGGGGTTGTAATTGCCTCATCAGAGGATGGAAAGCAAAACAGGTTGGACAATTCTCTTGACCAAGCTTTGTAGCAAGTTCCTAGGTCTGTGGATGTACTAAGGTGGACTTGTCAACCAGTAGACTTTGGAAAGATTTTTCTCAATCCTGGAGCAATAAAACGAATAACAACTCAGGGCTATCAAAACCACTCAAGTAACACCCTTAGAACACTCTTCTGTGCATTGGGGGTCTAGGGAGTCATTGAAGGGCCATCCACCCCTTCCCTTTTGGACACAAGAGGGAAAAAAAAGCATGTGTCCCACCCACTTTCCTCCATGACTGACCATCCCTATCCTCATCAGAGGCCTACACTGGCAGACATCCCTCTCAACTATGTAAACACCACTCAAAGTAAGTAAATACATCAAAAACAGAACCTGCTCTGGGATATACATAGGCAAACAAGACAAAGTGGTTCCTACCAGCAAGGATGTTCTGTCTAGCAGGAGACAGCTCAGACAGCTGTGTACACAGAGAAGTGGGTTAAGTGACGTATCTCAAGTACCAGGTGTGGGTGGGACTATCTAATTCTGGAAAGGTTGTGGAAACACCATGTTGAACCAGACAGCTGAATCGCTCGTGGTCCATGGCGGCTGCCTCCCATAGTTACTTGTATAGGAGAGAGGCTATTTGAAGAAGTGTGGGATGAAATCTGGCCTTTCTCTTACTAGCTCTGTAGCTTTGGATAGATGGGCACCTTCTCCACAAATCTATTTAGGGCCACACCTGAAGCCGATTGCTGGGCCTCTGGTATATTTGAATCTCTTCATAGGGCTCCTTTCCCTTAATTGTGAAATGGAGTTGATACTAAGAGTGTTGGCTCCCTGTGGAGATGAGCAGAGACATGCAGTGTCAGTCACAAGGACCATTTGGGGCGGAGAGCTGGCTTGTTGTGGTTCTAGCGGCTCCATTGAGCATAGAGCATAGTTCCATAGTAGCAATCTTCGTTCCCATAGCTACCATGCTGGGACTTAACTTCCCTCCTCATCCTTGGGCAAGAAGAGTTGAAAGCAGGGAAGTGTCATTCCTGGAGGAGCAAGACACTCTTGGGCTAACGCTGACCTTCACTCCAACAACAGGCTCTTGCTGACACTAACACTCCAGCGATAGCAGTTGATTCCTGAGTCATTTCTGAGAGGGTCTTAAGACCCTCTCCCCACATGTGCACATGACGCTTCCGACTCTTCTCCAACCATACTAGAACCCACGGTGGCCACTGCAAACAGCCCTGTGGAGATCTTCACGTTTGCTATGGGACTGGCCATGGCTTAGCACATGTTTTCAGTTCTGTAACTTCCTGCTCACGACAGTTTTCCATGGCCCCGGAAACAAAAGATGATGCGACGAGTCTGTCCTCAGAAAGCTAAAAATGCATGGGAAGGGGTCAGATGCACAGACTTTGATACTTTTCGCAATGTCTTCATGTGAAAATCTACATTGACCCAGTTTTTTTCACCCTAAAAATCCCTTGATGTGGGCCCAGGTTCATGTCCCGGCTGCTCTACTTCCCTTCCAGCTCCCTGCTTGCACCCTAGGAAAGCAGTGAAAGACAGCTCAAATGGGACCCTGCACCCTCCTGGGAGATCCAGAGGAAGCTCCTGGCTCTTGGCTTTGGATCAGCTCAGTTCTGGCTGTTGCAACTACTTGGGGAGTGAGTTAGCGGACAGAGGATCTTTCTGTCTCTCCTTCTTTCTGTATATCTGCCTTTTCCAATAAAAATAAGTAAATAAACCTTTTAAACAAAATCCCTTGATGTGAAATAGCTGTTTTGCTGACAGGTCAAAATGTACACATTGCATTGTTGGATGAGCTGGGTTTGGCTCTCAGCTGTTCCTAGCTTCCTGCCAGCACGCTCCTGAGAGATGGCCCAATAGACTGGGTCCCTGTCACCCATGTGGAACAGAGCTGGAGTTCATAACTCCTGATGGTTGCTGTGGGAGGCTGAGGAGTGGAGCACAGGATGGGCACACCTGGGTCCTCCTGTATGTCTGTGTCTTTGCCTCGCAGAAAAACAGATCTCAGTGATGACGTCAGCAAAGATGCTGCCTGCGCCATGGAGATGAGGAGTCTAAGGCTGAGCGATGGATGGACGTTGAAGTCAAGCAACAAAAATGCCTGGAGTCCACAGTCTTCCCTCTGCATGAACCACTTTGCATCCCCTCCTGAGCACACCCCAAATGAAGGCCAGCGTGAACTGATCTAGTTCCCACACCTTACAAAAGGCTCACTTTACTCCTTGGGGAATATAGCATGAGGCGAGTATACTTTGTCATAAGAAAATCACTACATTACGAACTTTAGGGCTCTTTTTTTTCGATCGTAACTGTTACACATGCCAGTGGGCTTCATGTGAAATGATTTCATTGTGAGAAAAAAACCCTGGCATGTTTATTTCTTCTTTAGTATGCATGAGACATTGTGCAGGGGGAAGTGGTGCCTACAGGCTGACCATCCAAGGAACTGCAGGTACTAATTCTTACGTTTTCTTTAAACAAAAATCCATGAAATAAACCATAGGCCAAAACTCATCAGAGAAAAAGAGAAATCCGGTGAAATGGAGGAGCAGTATCATTTTCCAAATCATGCTTCAAGCTAAAAAAAGAATCTCCTTTTTTATAATATAAATCATAAAATTCAGAAATTGTGTTTAAATGCCAAATGTAAATTCCATGATGAAATACTTCGAAACAAGAATTTCGTTCCTACATATACGCATGGCACCTTGTGGATTATATATGCTTTTTGCCTGTACTTCTAGCTCTTCAAGAATGATTACCTGACTTAAGGGTGTGAATTACATCCAAGCTGAAAGTCTAATTTCAAAGACTTCTCAGCCCACTTTTTGTATTTCAGAGAAATTATTTTGTGTCTATTTGGTGTTTTGCCTTGAACGCATCTGCCAAAAGTGAGGCATTTCCTCCCAAACCCCACCCCATTCACTCACCCAGGAGATGACCCCAGCCGAGGTGGGGGGTATAGTCTGTGGTTTTACCTGCAAAGGGGCTGAATCCAGACTCTAGTTGGGATCCAGGAAACAAAACCATTTTAGGATCAGGTTAGTCTCTGCATTTCGAAGTGCTATGACATTAGTTATTTATTTCTCCACTGCTTCATTGCCCAAATACCTGCAACAGGCAGACCTGAACCAGGTTAAGGTCAGGAACTGGCAGCTCGGTCCAGATCTCCCAGTGGGTGGCAGGGACACAAGTACCTGAGCCACCGTTGGCTGCTCCCTAGGGTATGCCTAAGCAGCAACAGAACAAAAGCAGGAACTGGGATGCCAACTCAGGTAGTCTGATATGGGCTGCGGATAAACCCATACCCTTCAACGGAATGCCTCCTATCTTTTTTTTTCCTGCTTTTTTTTTTCATTTTATTTTTTGATGATTTTTACATAGTTGATTAGGAGGTGAAGGGTTAAGGCTAGAGGAAAGTGGGCTAATCCTTTGTTTGTCATTCTCTTTTTTCCTTCCTGTATCTGGGGGAAGGGGGAATACAAGGGGAGAAACCACACCCAGCCTCTCAGCCACCCCAGGGTCCCCGGTGTGGGGCGTGATCGAGGGGCCAGCTCGAGAGGTTCTGACAATTCAACAGTTCTGAATTGCTGCTGTCCATCCCGTCATGCCAATCAATTGAAATCTCTCCAGAATCCACTGGCTGACATACTCTCTGTTTGCCCAGATATTCCTTGCCAACACTTGGTGGAGTAGTTGGTCGATTTGTTCTGTTCTGCCGCCTCTGTTATGGTAACCAGGTGTCCTCTGCAAGCTCCAGTGGACTGCCGTATCCTCCACACGCATCTGGATAAGCTACTGAGGAGGCCCAGCTCTGACACATACATTCCATGGTCAGACCATGGAACCTGCAATTCTCTCCGGGGTTGGGGTTCTGAGTCCAGTGGTCCAATTGGGGAGGAATCCCCAAAGAAACCTCATCTGAGATGATCCCAGACCTGATTCTTGTGTGCTTGCCAATACAGAGTCCGGCACAGTCTGTACCCCAATCAGCCTGCACACACACTGGTGGTTGCAATTGCCGGGTTACTTCTGCCTCCAGTCCTGTCTTCTATGCAAACCAATGGGTGTTGCAGTCCAGCGCGATCCTGCCCACCACATACTTGGCCTGCGCCCAAACCAGTGGGAGCTGCAGCCTAGTTAAAGCGATCTGCAATAACCTCCACCAAGTCTGCCCCCTGCCCTGGCTCCCATGCTTGCCAGTATGTATAGCAGACTGGTCCAGTCTGTCCCACATCTCATTCAGCTCTCATATGTATCAATGGGCATTAATGAGAACCCATACATGAAGCCTAGTTCAACCCAACCAGACTCACTATTCAGCTCACACACGTGCTGGTGGGTGCCACCTCTCTTTAGCCGTGCCTGCCCCAGTCCTGGTTTTCATGTTCACCAGTCAGAGTGGCAATCCAAGAGGGAGGTGCCCATTTCCCTCCTGGATCTTGCATTCTCCAGGTGGTTCTGCAATTTAACTTGACAGAATTTGTGCCCCCATGCCAGTATCTGCCTGCTGATGCTGTGGCAAAGCCCAACCAACCCACACCCACTCTGGCTTAGGCATGCACCAGTAGGCACAGTCAACCCAGCCTGGCTTTCCCCCAATCCAGCTCACACGTAGGCCAACACGTAGGTATTGCAGCCCTGCCCGACCTGGTCTCATTCCAACTCTTGCGCTCTCCAGTGGAAGTGGTGGTCTGACAGGGGTGACCACCAAATCCCCCCTACTGGGTTCACCCCCTACCTGCCAGGTCTCACATGTGCTGCTTGGGTGCTATAACCCAGTCTGGCATGGCTCACTTTGCCTTGGCATTTGCCCATGGATGCTGTAGCCTGGCCCATCCCCAGTTCCAGCTCACATTGGTAGGGGCTACAGCCTAGTCCAGCCCAGCCAGCCCCCAGTACTGGCCCTAATGTGCACTGGCTGGTATTGACGCCTAACCTGGCATAACCCACACCCCATCTGGTTTTCCCCTGACCTGCACCAAATGTATGTCAGTGGGTACCATTACCTGGCCTGGTCTGGGCTTTTCCCTATGTGGTTCTTGTACTCATTTGCTGGGACTGTGTCCTGACAGAGGAGTTTCCCAGGCTACTCCATCAGAACCTTTCCCAATGCCAGATCTTGTACCCATTGGTGGTTCCATTGGCCAGCCCTACTTAGTCCGCCTCCTGTCCTAGCAGGAACAGTGGCCTTTCCTGACCAGCCCTCACTCATTCCAGTTCATGCAGCTGGTTGCCACAGTCCAGCCACACCTGGTCCACACCCACACACAGCTCATGCATGGCTCCACAGGGACAGAGATCTAGCCCAGCCCTTCCTATACCCACCCTGGCTCTCACGAGCACTAGTGGGTGCTGGAGTTTAGCCCAGTCTGGCACATCCCAGACCCAGTCTACACTTGTGCTACAAAACACTGCAGCCATGTCCAGACTGGATCTCAGCCCCCACTCTGACCTTCGCACTCACCACGGGAACCACAACCCAGCCAGGGTGTCCCCTTAGCTCCCCAACCAGGCCTGTTCCCAGCCACAGATCTCACGCATGCCAGTAGCTGCTCTGAACCGGTCTGGCATAGCCCCTCACCTGTCTTGGCCTTTGCCTTTGGATGCTGTAGCCTGGCCTGACCTGTCCAGCCCTAGTCCCAACTCTCACTGGCAGGTGCTACAACCTGGCCCTGCTCAATCTGCTCCCATCCCTGGCTCCTGCAAACCAGTGTGTGTGACAGGCTAGGCCGACATGACCTGTGCTCCAGCCTGGTTTTTGCAGTTGCTGATGAGCTAAGTTGTGCTAGGCCCTGCCTGGTCTGCCCCTTTCAAAACCAGCCCACACACTTGGCAGTGGATGGAGCTACCTTGCCCAGCCTGCCTGACTCCTAGGTCTGGACCACATGCTCACCAGCAAGAGCTGTGGCCCACTAGGGGAGTTTCCCAAATTCTCCCATTTGGCCTATATCCAGACCCAGACCTCACGCATGCCAGCAGTCGCTAGGCTCTTACCTGACATAGCCTGACCTAGCGTCCTGGCTTTTGTATGAGCCAGTGAATGTTGCTGCCCAACCTGCCCCACTCCCTGTGTTAAGGTGACCATGCGGGTGCTTCAGCCTGTACCTGCCCAGCCTGTTTCTAGCCCCAGCACCTGTGAGTGTCGGTGGGTTCCATGGCCATGCCTAGCTCGGCCCATCACCACCCCAACTCTTAAGCTAATCAGCGGGACTTGTTTTTTTTTTTTAAATTTACTTGGAATTTATTTTTCTTTCTTTTTTTATTATTATTTATTATTTTTAATTCATTAATTACGTCGTATTATGTGACACAGTTTCATAGGTACTTGGGTTCTCCCCAAACCCTCCCACCATGGTGGATTCCTCCACCTTGTTGCATAACCACAGCTCAAGTTCAGTTGAGATTCCCCCATTGCAAGCATATACCAAACATAGAGTCCAGCATCTTATTGTCCTGTCAAGTTCAACGGCTTCTTAGGTATACCCTTTCTGGTCTGAAGACAGAGCCAGCAGAGTATCATCCCAGTCAATTGAAAGCTCTAACATACCATCAGCAAAAATTTACATCATTATGGGATTAATTGACATAGTAATGAGTAACCAATATGTTAAAAGTAAATGCGAGTTCCTAGCCACCTTCTGTGACCACCTCACTGACATTTCAATTTTAGTTTATACACAACATATAACATTCATAACATAACATGTTATACATAACATCATATCATCTTAAATTAAGGCAAACATGTGGTATTTAACCTTTTGGGATTGGCTCATTTCCCTTAGCATTATGGTTTCCAGTTTGGCCCATTTGGCCACAAAGAACTGCATTTTGTTTTTTTTAATAGCTGAGTAGTATTCCATGGAGTAGATGAACCATAGCTTTCTTATCCAATCCTCTGCTGATGGGCATTTTGGTTGCTTCCATGTTTTTGCAATTACTGATTGTGCTGCTATGAACATAGGAGTACATGTTGGTTTCTCATAAAACAAGTGTTCTGGATATATTCCTAGGAGTGCTATTGCCGGGTCATACGGTATGTTGTATTTGAGTTGTTTGAATGTTCTCCATACTGATTTCCATAGAGGCTGTACCAGCCTGCAGCCCCACCAGCAGTGGAGTAGGGTTCCCTTTTCCCCGCAACCTCGCCAACAAGTGTTGTTGGTGCTTTTATTCATGTGGGCCAGTCTTACTGGCGTTAGGTGGTACCTCATCGATGTTTTAATTTGGATTTCCCTTATTGCCAGGGAACTTGAGCATTTTTTCATATGTTTATTTGCCATTTGGGTTTGTTCCTTTGTGAAGTGTTTGCCCATTTCCCGTGCCCATTTCTTGAGTGGCTTGTTTGTTTTGACATTTTAGTTGTTTTGTAGCTCTTTGTATATTCTGGAGATCAGCCCTCTATCACCTATGTCGTGTGCGAAGATCTCCCATTCTGTGGGTTGCCTTTTTACTTTGTTGATTGTTTCTCTAGCTGTACAGAAGCTTCTTAGTTTGATGAGGTCCCAATTGTTTATTTTGGTCTCGATTTCTACTGCTTTTGGAGTCTTTTTTAGGAAGTGAGGGCCTGCCCCTAAGTGTTGCAGTGTGTTTCCAACATTTTCTTCCAAAAGTTTGAAGGTTTCTGGATGTAGGTTTAGATCTGTTATCCATTTAGATCTGATCTTAGTGTATGGTGAGAGATGTGGATCTATCTTTTTGTTTCTGCAGGCTATTAACCAGTTGTCCCAACAGCATTTATTGAACAGAAATCAGCGGAACTTGTATTTCCACAGGGTTGGGCCTACATATCCCCCACAGAATCTCTGAGTGCTGGTTTGTGTCACAGCCCCACCTAATGTGACCCATCCTCTGTTCCAGTACTCACTGTCTGGTACTGGGATCTAGCCTTGTCAGACAGGCCCCCAGCCCTAGCTTTCATGTGGACTGGCATGTGGTGGTCAGAGATAGTCCATGTTAACAAGCCCATCTGAGGTCCCATGTGGGCTGGTGCATCAGTTTGGCCCATCAGATCTTCCAGTCTCTCTCCTCTAAACCACCAGGTCTCAGTCCCCTTGCAGACCTGCAAGTACAGTGGCCTTGTTGTTGGGAGTCCCTCAGAAGTCAAGAGACTCCCTCCGTGGTCCTTCCTACCCTGTAATCCCTTGTTCCTTTCCCTATTCAACCCACAATCCTTGTGCCCAGGAGTGCATGGGTTCTTCAGCCCTGGCTTTGGAAGCCCAGCGGGTGGTGTGCTGATCTGAAGCTCTCCCCACCCATTAGAGTCCCTAGCTCCTGGAACATGTGCTGGCCTGGTGCCTCACCCCTTCGCACATGATGCACGGTCCAGGTCCCTTGAAGTTCTCCAAGCCTAGTCTGTCAGCACACCAGGGCAGTGTGCTGACCTGAGGCTCTCCCCTTCCCTCACCCAGGACCAGGCACATGGGGGAACCCCCAGGTTCACTCCACCTGCCTAGAGGTGAACTCCCAGGTGTTGTACCCTGAGCCCTTCCCCGACCCCAGCCCACATCCACAGGTCTCCACAGGCTCCCTGCCACCCCCTGTCTGGCAGGTGGCTAGGGTGTGAAGGATGGTGGGTCACCATTTAATCTTATTACATTGTAATTAATAAAAATATGGAGCTAATAACCTAGAGTTATGATGTCATGTCTATAGCAAATAAATTGAATGGGACACCTATAATTAGTGTAGTTTAATTAGTGCAGCTTAGTCAGTGAGTGAAGTCTTAACATGCATTTGCTTTATTGCTGATTATGATTAATTTGCAAGACATTTTGTTCACACAAGTGTATACTTTTAGAGAAATACTCTATTTCATATGTAAAATTGCAAATGAACAGTCTAAATAATAAGATCAATGGGGATGGCATTTATCACCTTCAATTTTATTATAGATTTTGTTAGAGAGTCAGGGAAAGTCCGAGAGAGGAAAAGATGGAGAGAGGGAGAAGTAGAGTCTCTCTCTCTCGTTCTCTCTCTCTCTCTCTCTCTCTCTCTCTCACACACACACACACACACACACACACACACACACACACACCATCTCCTGGCTCACTCCTCAAGTATCCAGAATGGCTGGGGCTGGACCTGGGCTAAATCTGGGAGCTTCTGGTCTCCCATGGGTGACAGGAACTCACTGCCTGAGCTTTCACCACCGCCTCCCAAGAGTTCAAGAGAAGCTGAAGTCAGGAACCAGAGTCGAGAATTGAATGTAGGTTATCTCGTGTGAGACACAGGTCTCTAACCACTAGGCTAAATTCCCACTCCCTATTCATTTTCAGTGGAACCAAGGGTGCTTACCTTTTATAACCATCACCATCCATATATCTTCAGCAGTTTTCTGTCTTCCCAACAGACGTATTTTAACACATGAAACAGGAATGTTACTGGCACCCCACATAGATGCTGGTTCATGACCTGGCTGCTCCATTTCTTTTCCAGCTCCCTGTTTATGGCCTGCGGAAGCATTAGAGGACGGCCCAAAGGCTTGTGATCCTGCACCCTTGTGGGAGGCCCAGAAGAGGCTCCTGGCTTTGGATTGACTCCACTCCAGCTATTGTGACCATCTGGAGAGTGAACCAAGGGATACAGGATCTTTGTCTCTTCCTTTGATAAATCTGCCTTTTCAATAAAAAGAAATACATAAATTAAAAAAATGAATATTGCATACCAAAATGTATCATAAGCCAAGGACAAGTAGTGTGTTGAATAAAACTAATTTGTAACCCTCGAGATTTCAGGTACGCCAAATCCTGTGAATTGATAAGGAGAGACAATCTAACCAGGGGAAATAAAAGGATACACACAAACACAACTCTAGATGGCTAATATAAACTTAAAAATGTCTTAATAGCATGATAATTAAAGCAGTCATGACCAACTTTTCTAATGCATCGGACTAATAAAAACTGAAATGTCTCACCAGCAAAGTAAGATTAATTATTAGGAATCAGTGTGAAGGGTGAAAATTTAAAAAATAATGAGACATCAGTTTTCTTACTCCTCTAATTGAAAAAACTAAAAATGAATGTAAGAAAAATCCTATAGGAATACAAATTACTAAAACTTTTAGAGAAAATAAGACAAACATATCTAGTAACAATTAAAATCCTGGGGCTAGCGCTGGTTAAAGCTGCCCCCTGTAATGCCAGCAGCCCGTATGGGTGCTGGTCTGATTCCTTCTGCTCCACCCTTTTGGTACAGCCCAAAGCCTTGAGAACCTGCACCCACATGGAGACCCAGAAGAAGCTCCTGGCTCCTGGTTTTCGACCGGCACAGTTCTGTGAAACAGTAGATCAGGGCCCGGCACCATGGCCTAGCGGCTAGGGTCCTCGCCTTGAATGCGCCAGGATCCCATATGGGCGCCGGTTCTAATCCCGGCAGCTCCACTTCCCATCCAGCTCCCTGCTTGTGGCCTGGGAAAGCAGTTGAAGATGGCCCAATGCCTTGGGACCCTGCACCTGCGTGGGAGACCCGGAAGAGATTCCTGGTTCCCGGCTTCGGATCGGCGTGCACCGGCCCGTTGCGGCTCACTTGGGGAGTGAAACATCGGACGGAAGATCTTCCTCTCTGTCTCTCCTCCTCTCTGTATATCTGGCTGTAATAAAATGAATAAATCTTTAAAAAAAATTATTTTTCAAATCCTTTTATCCAGAAGCAATCAACTCTATTGTGAAAAGTTAGGAAGTCAGTATGTGAGCATGTTTCTACATACAAGGATTGCAGCACTGTTTATAGTGGCAAAAAGCACCCCAGGGCCCCCCAGGGGCCTGGCATGGTAGCCTAGTTGTTAAAGTCCTTGCCTCGTATGCGTCAGGATTCCATATGGGTGTCAGTTCGTATCTCAGCTGCTCCACTTCCCTTCCAGCTCCCTGCTCGTGGCTTGGGACAGCAGTCAAGGACAGCACAAAGCCTTGAGTACCTGCACCTGCATGGGAGACGTGGTAGAATTTCCTGGTTCCTGGCTTAGGATTAGCTCAGCTCTGACCACTGCAACCACTTGGGGAGTGAATCAGCAGATGGAAGATCTTTCAATCTCTTCTCTCTGTAAATCTGATTTTCCAATGAAAATAAATAAATCTTTTTTTAAAGCACCCCAAACAACCTGTCTACCAATAAAACTGTACAAATTAGGGTGTGCTGTAGTTTCAAAGTAAAAAATAGTACAAAGCATACGTGGCCTAAGTCAGCAAATGTTTTTCTTGCTCATGCTCCACGGATAATACATCAAGAAGGCTGCTCCCACCACGATCACGCAGGAAATTGAGCTGAGGGTTTGTGTAGGATTGTGCAACATTCCTGCCATTGCCATGGGTAGGATGCTGTGACGGTAATGGGCAGGGCAACACTTCGTCTGGAAGCGAAGTCCCTGTGTGTCCCAAACATCAAGGCGTGTGTGGGAAGGTCCACAGAGTATTTGTGTCTGCTAAAAAAGAAACAGCTGCATGAATTGTAGCTCCATCCAGCTTTGCAATATTTTGGAGCCCTAACAAAAGGAAGTGGACGTGGACCTGGGACCCACCCGCAGTCTATAAGCAAATGTCAGGGTAGGACATTTGCTACCAGATTTCTTTTCTTTTTTTTTTTTTTTTCAATGACTGGGATTACCTCGCTCTCATATTTTATTTATTTATTTTTTAGATTTTATTTTAAATTCCTTAATTACATTGTATTATGTGACACAGTTTCATAGGTACTGGGATTCTCCCCACCCCTCCCCAAACCCTCCCACCATGGTGGATTCCTCCACCTTGTTGCATAACCACAGTTCAAGTTCAATTGAGATTCCCCCATTGCAAGCATATACCAAACATAGAGTCCAGCATCTTATTGTCTAGTCAAGTTCAGCGGCTTCTTAGGTATACCCTCTCTGGTCTGAAGACAGAGCCAGCAGAGTATTGCTACCAGATTTCTAAACATAACCAGTGGCAAGCATGGCTTGTATGAATGTCAGTGTCCAAATTCAGAAATAGGACACACTCATTATACTGGGAAAAATAAACTGGATGAAGGCTGGAGAAATCTTATACTTTTTTAAAATTATTTTTTATTATATTTTTGACCATCTTTACATAGTTAGTTAGGGTAAAAAAAGGTTCAAGGGCTATAGGAAAGTGGGTAAGACTATTATTTCCTTATTGTTTCCCTCATGTTTAAAGGGGGATATTAAGGGAGAAGGCCCACCCAGTTTCCCACCCATCCCCAGGTCCCGGATGTAGGGCATGCTCCGAGGTTCTTGCTCAAGTGGTTTTGATAGTTCACCAGTTATGAATCGCTGCCAATCTTGCCACTCCAAGCACGATGAGGTTGTTGAAGAATCCACTGATTGACATAGTCCATCACAGAGTCTCCATTTGTCCAGTATTTCGCTGCCAACATAGAGCTGAGGTGGTTGATTGACCTGTTCTGTCTTCTGTCTCTTCTTGGTTAGGGTTCTGAGTTTAGCATTTTGATTGGGGAGATCTCCAAAGAAACTTTGTCTGAGGTGTTCCCAGACCAGATTCTTGTATGTACTAACAAGTACAGGGCCCAGCACAGTCCATTGCCCTGATCAGCTGGTGCTTGCAATCGCTGGGTTGGTTTTGTTTTCAGCCCTGACTTCTACTGGAACCAATGGGTGTTGCAGTCCAGCCTGGTTTCTGCCCAGCACATACTCGGCCCACGCATAAACCAGTGGGAGCTTCAGCCTAGTTGGAGCGACCCACAATAACCCCCACCAGGCCCTCCCCTACACTGGTTCATGTCCCTGTGGCTTCAATTCCCATATAGCATCCTCTTACAACCTGCGAAAGCAGTAGAGGATGGCCCAAAGCCTTGGGACCCTGAGTCTGCATCAGGGACCCAGAAGAAGTTCCTGGCTCCTGGCTTCAGATCGGCTCAGCTCTGGCCGTTGCAGGCATTTAGGGGAGTGGACCGGCGATAGAAGAACTTTGTCTCTTTTTCTCTCCATAAATCTGATGTGTCTTTCCAATAAGAACAAATAAACCTTTAAAAATCATGTAACACGCATGTAATCCCACAGCCCCCTTTAAAAAGAAGCTCAGTAGTCACTTGTGTAATCAAGCAATTTAAAATAAGAGACAAAAGAGAAAGTTGGTTTTGTGTAGAATAGTAATGTTATTTGGGGAATAAAAACCATAACCAGAGGCAACAATCTTCTTTGTGTAAAATAGGCTACACTGCCTGTTATTTTAGTAAGCAGTACAGTGTAATTGCTTTGTTATTATTATCCTCATATATGTCTTAAGACTTTGAGAGCTAAGCTTCAGTAACCCTGCTGACCAGATGGTTTTCCTGCTTGCTTAGCTGTATTTGCTATCTGAATAGAGAGAGGAGAGAGAGAGAGAGAGGTAAAGGTTAATTTGTTCTCTCTTCTCTTGTTCTCTCTCCTTCCACTTTCCACATTCGTCTTCTCCTTCTGTGTTCCCATAGTCCAGTGCCCATCAGAGTCCTTGTGTGTAAGCAACAGCACCTGTTCCTTGCTCAGGTGGGCGACAAGGGGATTCATTGACAAATGTGCTCCGTGTCAGAAGGAGAAGGTGCAGAGCCCAGGCGGGCTTCATCTGGGTTGGGCGTCATGAGAGCTTTCCTTCCAATGGTCACCGCTTCCTTTAACTGTCCCTATGAGCCTTGCAACACATCTCTGGTGTAGCATCAGCTATGTTCTGTTGAACCGAGTAGCAGAGAAGGTTTCTAACAGAGGGCTGAAAGGAAGATTGTCCCAAAGAGATGGGTGGCTGATAAGACAGTTTGGATGCTATACACATTTTTTTTATAAAGATTTATTCATTTTATTACAGCCAGATATACAGAGAGGAGGAGAGACAGAGAGGAAGATCTTCCGTCCGATGTTTCACTCCCCAAGTGAGCCGCAACGGGCCGGTGCGCACCGATCCGAAGCCGGGAACCTGGAACTTCTTCCGGGTCTCCCACGTGGGTGCAGGGTCCCAATGCATTGGGCCGTCCTCAACTGCTTTCCCAGGCAACAAGCAGGGAGCTGGATGGGAAGTGGAGCTGCCGGGATTAGAACCGGCACCCATATGGGATCCCGGGGCTTTCAAGGTGAGGACTTTAGCTGCTAGGCCACGGTGCCGGGCCAGGATGCTATACACATTTGATCCCTAAAACTTAATTCCATAGATTTGAAACAACTAAAAATTGAAAACCAAGATCCATTTTCCCAGGCCGTAAGCAGAGAGCTGGATGGGAAATGGAGCAATTGAGACATAGATCAGCACCTATAAGGGAGCAACAGGAGGGAAGATTAGCCTGTTAAACCATGGTGTTGGTCCCTTGTTTCCTAATCTTAAAAAGCATTTTAAAAGGGAACCCATTTTTCTTCAGTGAATATTGTAAAAAGAGCACATTAATGCAGCTAAATTCCATTCATTTCTTTGGGAATGGGCTAAATGTCTGCTATCATTGCTTGCAAAAACATGTAAACGAAGTTAACAGCTTTGATTTTTACCTTTTTACTCCACTGTAACAATGCACTTTTTTTTTCTTTTAATTATTTATTATTTTTACTTCATTAATTACATTGTATTATATGACACAGTTACATAGGTACTTGGGTTCTCCCCACCCCTCCCCAACAATGTACTTTTTGATGTTCGCTTTCTGGGTGTGTGTATGTGTAGCTCATTCACTAATTGTAAATGTGTGGCTGCGGGATGCTTACAGCCTTATGTCCTTGCAGCCACATCCAGATTAAGGCACAGACTCTGACTTTTTGCACTTCCTACCACCCAGAGGTTACCACTGCACTAACAGCTACCACTGCTCATGAGCCTTTCCTATTTTGAAGCATCACATAAATAAAATTGTATAATGTTATTAATTTGCACCTACCATCTGTACCCAAACAGGCTTCAGTGACATGCAGTCCTGTCTTGTATGACAGGTTAAACATTTTAAAGCTGCTATATAATCTTCTACTATATATATGCACCAAAATGTATTTATTCTGTATCCAGTGTTCAGACATTTGAATTATTTTGTTATTCTCTTGAATTTTTTAAAAAGACGTAGTTATTTATTTGAAAGTCAGAATCACCAAAAAAGGGAGAGACACTGGCTTGCTCTCCAAATGTCTGCAATGGCTAGAATTGGACCAGTCCAAAGCCAGAAGCCAAGAGTCTCCCTGGGTCTCCCGTGTGGGTGCAGAACCCAAGTACTTAGGCCATTCTCTGCTCTTTTTCCGGGCACATCAGCAGGGAGCTCGATCATAAGTGCAACAGCTGGGTCTTGAACTGGTAACCATAGGGGATGCTGGCACTGCAAGCGGTGGCTTTCCCCAGAATGCCCCAATGCTTATCCTTTTTTAATTTTATTTTTTATTTATTTATTTTTTTTAAAGATTTATTTTTTATTTTTATTACAAAGTCAGATGTACTGAGAGGAGGAGAGATAGAGAGGAAGTGGAGCTGCCGGGATTAGAACCAGCAGCCATATGGGATCAAGGCGAGGACCTTAGCCACTAGGCCACGCTGCCGAGTCCTATCCTTTTTTATTTTAAGACTTGTATGTGGATCCTTTTGCTTGCCTCTTGGTGAATATTTGCACAGATCTCTCTTGCGCCCTGTTGGTTAATGGAGTTTCTTGCTATGCAAGTCCCAGTGACTCACATCTTTGCTAATCTTTAGAATTGTCAGTTTTTTTTTTAACTTGGTGCTCATAACGGACAACTTAAGAAGCTGTCTTCTTTATTTACACAGAAATCATCAGAAGCTTCTGCGCAAACAAGTGATGGTTCTATTTTTTCTATTTTATTTTTAATTTTATGATACAATTCCATAGATTCTGGGAATCCCTCCCCCTTCCCCAATTTCCTCGCCCCAACTAATTTTCCCCATATTATTAGAATAGTGTACGCATAAGCAGTCATAAGTCCATCGTTCTGCTATCCAAGCGTGTCCTGACATTGCCAGTACAGACAATGGCAGACAGTCTCGCGTCCTATTGTCAACATATATCCCACAGTCTCCCTGGGAGTCCTTTGGTTTGGAAGCAGAGATGCATACTGTATTGTATCTTCACATCTGGGTGTGGAATCCCTAGTATGCAGCAACTATACATTCCCTTAAATGAAAAGTCATTAAACAAAATCAACAACAGGAATAAAGTTAAATTTTTTTTGTACATCACCATGGAATTAAATAACATGCTACCGCATAACCAATGTGTCAATGAAGAAATAAAACAGAAAACAAAAAAAAACTTTTTTGGAGAAAATGGTGCTACTGTATGTTCTGTGAGTCAATGAAGAATTTAATAAGAGTAAAGAAACTATTTTTGAAGAAATGAAAGTAAAACCAAAAATATCAAAACCCTTGGATTGCAGCAAAAACAGTATTCAAAGGGCTTTTGATTTTTTTTTAAAGATTTATTTATTTTTATTGGAAAGGCAGATATACAGAGAGGAAGAGAGATAAAGAGGAAGATCTTCTGTCTGATGGTTCACTCTCCAAGCTGCCACAATGGCTGGAGCTGAGTCAATCCAAAGCCAGGAGCCAGGAATTTCTTCCAGGTTTCCCACGCAGGTGCAGGGTCCCAAGGCTTTGGGTCTTCCTTGACTGCTTTCCCAGGCCACAAGCAGGGAGATGGATGGGAAGCGGGGCAGCCGGGATTAGAACCGGTGCTCATGTGGGATCCTTGCACCTTCAAGGTGAGAACTTTAACTGCTATGCTATCACGCACGGCCCCATAAGGCTTTTGATGTTATATTTTCCATGAAGGTTGCCTCACATCAGAGAGAATGTATGGTGTTTGTCCTTTTGGGATCTTGCAGCACAGAGGGGCTATACATACAGGTGCAGGGATCTGGGCCAGTCAGGGTTTGATCAGAAAAGTAGGATGCTTGTCAAATGCTATGGGATTAAGGATTTCCTGTAGGCTGGTCAGAAGTCCATGGAAGGGCCTGGTATGGTAGACTAGCAGCTAAAGTCCTTGCCTTGCCTTGCACTGCCGGTTCGTGTCCCGTCAGCCCTGCTGCTTCTCATTCAGCTCTCTGCCTGTGGCCTAGGAAAGTAGTCAAGGATGGCCCAAAGCCTTGGGACCCTGCACCTGTGTGGGAGACCCAGAAGAAGCTCCTGGCTTCGGATTGGCACAGCACTGGCCGTTGCAGCCGCTTGGAGAGTGAATCATTGGACGGAAGATCTTCCTCTTTGTCTCTCCTCCTCTCTGTATATCTCATTTAATAATAATAATAATAATAATAATAATAATAATAATAATAATAATAATAAAGAAGTCTCTGAAGTCCAGTGGCTCTGGGACTGGCAGTTTCACAAGTACAACAGAAAAACCGGCTTTGATGTGAGAGGAACTGAGATGAACTGATACGCATGAGGACAGACAAGCCCGGCTCAGTCAGTTGCCTCTTAAATTTCAGCCATGCAGGTCGCAGCACTTCGTGCCTCGACTCAGGACTTGGGGATGTGGAAGAACACCCAGGCAGGAACAAGAAGAACTCAGATCAGGGAGGTGGAAACCCCATGCCAATCTAACCTGGGAAGCAATTCTGGGAAACATGGGTTCACTGGGGCTAAGTTGAGATGGTATAAAATTACCGGAAGGTCTGTCCTTGTTTGAAGGAAGGGAAAAGGACTGATGGGAGCTGGTATTGGTGACGCTACTTTCCGCCAGGATCTGTGCTAAACTGGTTGGTAATTTACATTCTAGTGGGGAGCTGTCTAGGTATTCAGAAAATGATGGCTGACTGTCCTTGTCCTTCAGTCACAGGGGACAGCTTCACAGCCCAGGAGTTCCAGGGTGTAGATTAGCTTCGGAGAGAACTTTAGCACCCTAACAGACTGAGGAGGTGACACGCACGCTGCCCGTGATCTTGGAATCTCATACGAGTGCTGGTTTGAGTCCTGGTTGAACAGTTGTAGGGCCTAGTGAAAGTTTAGGTACCTGAACATTTGTGTACTATTTGAAAATGCACCTGTCACCGCTCCATAATTATTTCTTTATTTTTTGCTAGCTGGCTGTGTTAGTCATTTTTTTTCATTATTATAATGAAATGCCTGACACAGGCTGTATTACCAAGACAAGAGGTTTCTTTCAGCTTACAGTTTTGAGGTGTAGGTCCCCGGGCTGCACAGCTCGTTACATGGTGGAGGACGGGGACCCTTGTCTATCCGGATCTTGCTGTCTCCAGGATTCAGCTATGGGGGCTGTACCCTGAGGACCTCACCCAATGCTAATCACTTTGCAAAGGTCTCACCTCTAAATACCACAACTGGATGAGGTTTCTGTGCCCTTAAAACACCCACTGAGGATAAAATCGTTACACGGGAAGCCCTGGGGCATAGCAACCACATCCAAACCATAGCACTGAGATGCAGAAACCTTGTACACATCGTTTCCTATTGTCATTGCAAGAATTTTTCCTTTTTGAGAGCAGGCACTGTTTCTTGCCCTTGGAGACCACATGTCAAAGGAAGAGGAGCATGGTGGTGGCTGCTGGAGCCGCGGGGGCAGCAGGAGCCTGGGGAAGGCCGATGGACGCAGATACTCATGTGCCCTATGTCACAACAGACCCCGGGAGGTCTCTAGTTCAGAGAACACGCAGGCATTCTAACACAGAGGGCTGGGATGTGACACGCCATGAAGTCATCCACGCACACGAGGCAGGCCCTGACTGTCCACCCTTGGATCCTGGTCCTGAGTGATCATCTGGACTCGGGGTCTCAATCCCCATCGTCAAGATGCCCCGTGGGGTTCTGGTGTAAATTCAGGTGTGGCTTGGGATGGATCATTTTGGACAGCATACGTTTTATAGCAAAACAGAAGGGTAGCCCCTGATTCCATGAAACTTGTGTTTGTTGGGACCCTCAGATTTTTTTTTTTTAAAAACAGTGTTAATGTTTGCCTTTTTTTGGTTGTATCTCCTTAAACAATTATCTGGAAACCTTCCCTGGACTAACTGCGGTGACATTTAATAACGTATAATGGATGCACAGTGAAAAACAACTCACTTCCCAAACCTTGAAGACAATCCCGTTGGTTTTCACTTGATTTAGTACTGTTGGACTTCACGTCTGTGTATTATTTATCCATCCAAACTCAAGTTGTCATTCCTTCCATAAAAATTCCTTAAGTTTTGGGGGAGTGTCAGTTCCCTGTTATGTGTATGTGGGGAGGGGGTGTCTAGAAACGCTCCCCTAAAGTAGGCCAAGTTCCCCCGCTCACCTCAGCTTTATTTTGGGCCCTGGATCTTCCTCTGCAGGTTGGTAACAGAATGATGCTGGCTCATCATCGTGTTGCTCTTACAGACAGCAGGCATACAATGGAGCTTTAAAAAGTTCACGGAAGGGCCCAGTGCGGTAGTGGCGGAAGTCCTCGCCTTGCACGCACCGGGATCCCATATGGCCTTCAGTTCTAATCCCGGCAGTCCTGCTTCCCATCCAGCTCCCTGCCTGTGACCTGACAAAACAGTAGAGGATGGCCCAAAGTCTTGGGACCCTGCACCTGCATGGGAGACCCAGAAGAAGCTCCTGGCTACTTGGGGAGTGAATCAGCAGATGGAAGCTCTTTCTCTCGGTCTCTCCTCCTCTCTGTAGATCTGACTTTCCAATAAAAATAAGTATTTAAAAAAAAAAGTTAATGGAAAATGGAATTAAAAGACAAGTTTTAGCTCAAACATTGAAATCTGTGCAGTTGTTTTTCATAACACACATTATCCATGAAATGTTTGAAGGCCCCTAGTGTACCTAAACTCTTCCAATGCTGGTGTGTGTGTGTGTGTGTGTGTGTGTGTGTGTTTGGGGGGACAGCAGAATGGGAAACAAGTAGAGGGAGCAGATAGTGGAATACCCGCTGATGGGATCCTCCATGGTTGAATTTCAAAAATGGGAACAAATCAGCAGTTACTAGTTAAGCAAAATCCAATAAAAACCTGCTCAGACCAAGCACTTAGCAGTTAACTTAGGATTTTGCACTGTTCACCCCGGCAGCCATACTCCAAATCCCTGAGTTGTCTATGCGTTCCTATATTGACAGGACCAGTAGCAGATGCCGCTGGTTGTGGCAGGGCCAAGCTGCACTGCACTGGATATCAGAGCTGCGGTAGGTAGGTGGCAGTGTGGTCTGCTGGTTCAACTCCCACCTCTCTGGCCGCCAGAAGCTGCTAAGACCTTCCCTGTCTGGTGTGGGGACAGATGTCTCAACCCGCGGGAGCTTTTCTCCATCTTACACAGGAGAAAGTTGAGGCGCCCACCTTTATGGGGAGGTTGAGCCAGGACAACGCACACCATGCAGGTCTCTCGGCAAAGAGTAGTTACTCTGTGTGACCTGCGAGCGCGGGTCAAATGCAACGCCCTTCATTACCGGTGGCTGAGAAATGCAGACCCCAGTGGGCACCGGGCTGACTCCAACTGCTGACAACTAGTCAGAGACATCCGGAGTCCTTTCTCTGATGTGATGGGAGGATGGACTGCGTAACTTTTGGGGAAGGAGGCTGAGAGAAGGGGAGAACTTGGTACTCCTTCGATTAGCTGCACCTCTGTTGAACCTGAAACTGTGTCCCTCGGAGTGAGTGCAGGAGGTTTCATGGCGGCAGAGGTAACCAATTTCAGAGACTGTAACGAAAACTGGGTTAAAATCGTCACATACTAGGGCAGTCACCAGTCCCCATCCAACACGGCTGGAGGGGCTGGTAGCTGTGCAGAATATAAGGGCTTATTGCCAAGCCTGAGGGGAGCGGGTGTCGGCCCAGCGCGGGGAGGCAGAAGCCGTCTGACCTCCCAGTCCAAAGCGGGCGGAATCCCGAGATTTCTCATGGTGCTGCGGGTCCCGTGGTCCTCCGGTGTCCCAGGAGACCACCCCAGGCTCACCGGGGCGGCTAGCCGGGCCCCCTCCGCCTGGCCTGGAGTTCCCAGGGCGGCCGGCGGCGGCGCGCGTCCCTCCAGGCCCAGCCTGCGCAGCCGGGGTCCGCAGCCCCAGCAGCCGCCACCGCATCCTCTCCAAGCTCCCGGCGCGTGGCGGGCCAGGAGCGCCGGGACCCCCACCCCGTCTCCGCCGCGCCAGGGGGGGCCCCGCCTCCGCGGCCTGGCCGCCGCGCCGGGGCGGCGTGGGAGGAGGAGGAGGAGGAGGAGGAGGAGGGAGGAGGAGGGGAGAGACTGGAGGAGTTGGCGACAGACGCAGCCTCGGCGCGCACGGTTCCGGCTGCAGACAGACGGCGGCGGGCGGCGGCTATCTCCCCCCCGCGCCCCCACAACACACACACGGCCGCAGCACGGCTCCCCACGCGCTCCGCCTCCAGGTCACGGACCCGGCCCGCCCCGCCCCACGTGGAGCCGAGGCCGACGGGGGGGGGTCCCCCTGCGAGCCGGGGAAGAGCCGCCACCACCGCCAGCCGCCCAGACAGCCCAGCGAGTCCCTGGGAAAGTGCAAGGGGGCGGGGAGCGCGGGGGGCGGCGCGGGTGTCAGGGTCCCT